>NC_134312.1:213641452-214259244 GCF_964195595.1 Calonectris borealis
ACTATCTTTTATTGTGACTTGAGTCAGAGCAGAGCCCAGCCCTGACAGCAGCTGCACAAGAAACAGCTGGCAAAGACCTAACATGCCAGAGCAGTCTCATCTCCTCAGATTATCAGTGTCTCAAGTCTTCTGTTGGAAATAAAAAAAATAACAGAAACCAAAAGCAATTTCTTTCCCGGTCAAAGTCTTCTGAACAGCATAAACAGGAGAAATGCTCATTTTCCTAGCATGCTGTATCTGCTACTCTATGCAGAATAAAACAGTGTTTCTTTTAAAATACTTGTCAGAAAAAAACAAATCTAAAACATTGGGAAGGGCATTTGATTTAAAAAATTCAATTATAAAATGTAATATACTTTTAAACATGTATAAATCAGTGTCGCTGATGTTAATTCTGGGAAAATAGATGTACTGAGTGAATCAGAAACCTTCAATAAAACTGAAGGTTTTCCTTGAAGCACATTGGACAGCCTGAAGTATGGTTAGTATTTCCTCAAGATCTCGAAAGCAATTTTCCCTACAAGGACAGACTGAAAGAATCATAGAATCATAGAATCATTAACGTTGGAAAAGACCTCTAAGATCATCGAGTCCAACCGTCAACCCAACACCACCATGCCCACTAAACCATGTCCCTAAGTGCCTCATCTACACGTCTTTTAAATACTTCTAGGGTTGATGACTCTACCACTTCCCTGGGCAGCCTGGTCCAAGGCCTGACCACTCTTTCAGTAAAGACATTTTTCCTAATGTCCAATCTAAACCTCCCTTGGCGCAACTCTCATCCTATCGCTTGTTAGTTGGGAGAAGAGATCAACCCCCACCTCGCTACAACCTCCTTTCAGGTAGCTGTAGAGCGCGATGAGGTCTCCCCTCAGCCTCCTCTTCTCCAGATTAAACAACCCCAGTTCCCTCAGCCGCTCCTCATCAGACTTGTGCTCCAGACCCTTCACCAGCTTCGTTGCCCTTCTCTGGACACGCTCCAGCACCTCCATGTCCTTCTTGTAGTGAGGGGCCCAAAACTGAACACAGTATTCGAGGTGCGGCCTCACCAGGGCCGAGTACAGGGGCACGATCACCTCCCTGCTCCTGCTGGCCACACTATTTCTGATACAGGCCAGGATGCCATTGGCCTTCTTGGCCACCTGGGCACACTGCCGGCTCATGTTCAGCCAGCTGTTGACCAGCACCCCCAGGTCCTTTTCCTCTGGGCAGCTTTCCAGCCACTCTTCCCCAAGCCTGTAGCATTGCATGGGGTTGTGGCGGCCGAAGTGCAGGACCTGGCACTTGGCCTTGTTGAACCTCATACAGTTGGCCTCAGCCCATCGATCCAGCCTGTCCAGGTCCCTCTGCAGAGCCTTCCTACCCTTGAGCAGATCAACACTCCCGCCCAACTTGGTGTCGTCTGCAAACTTACTGAGGGAGCACTCGATCCCCTCAGGTTTGAAACCTGAAAGAATCAGGTTTGTTCAGCCTTAAAAAGAAAAGGCCAAATGGGGCTCTCATTATTGCCTTCAACAATTTAATTGGAGGGCATAAAGAAGATGGATCAAGACTCTTCTCAGACGTGCACAGTGAAAGCACAACAGGCAACGTGGGAAATGCCTACTCAATGTAAGGGGGGAAAAATCACCATGATGGTGGTCAAATGTTCAAAAACAGGACCAGAGAGGCTGCAAAATCTCCAGCTAATAAGGTCCTGAGCTACCTGATCTAAGTTGGCCCTGTTTTGAGAAAAGGGTTGGACCAGAGCCCTTCAAAGGTCTTCCCTAACCTAAACTATTGTGTGGTTCTATCTCATCAAAGTAAGCAGAGAAAACCGTGTCCTCTTCTTCCCAGCAGTTTCCAGGGTAGTATGCATATTTGGAAACCACCTGTGTTTTACAACAGCTTTCTAAGAAGATATGCCTGATAAAAAGTTCCTAGTTTGTCACAGCACCTTCTCCAGAAGAGAAAGGAGATTGCACCACAGCAGTCTGAAGCTAATCATACCAAAGCTGAAATTTTGTATTCGGAGTACATCTGAGAGATGTCTGGCACCATTAGCACCAGGGCTTCCAGTGGAGAAAAACACTCAAGCCAATAAAGAGCCTACCTCCTTCCCTATAGCTTAATGAATAAGGTCAAGTCCAACTCTGAAAAGCTCATTAGAAAACTAGGTGACACAAGTAAGTTGAATGCAGCCTGGGGCACCGCTTTTACCATGAGTTTTGCTGCACAGAATTTCACTGCTAGCTTGCCTCCCTGAAAATGCAGTTTCATGTCACAGTTAGCCTAATCAACTGCCCTTTTGCAAAAGGGGCAATCCTGTTCCTATTTCTCAGTCACAGCCATATATTTCTGCTGTTTTCCTTGTGCCAGCCGTGGCACGGGTCTAATCCTAAAGTGAGCTGATACAGGACCTATATTGCTGGAGCGAAAGTGAATACTTTTCTGACTATAACTGACTTGTCTCACTGCGGATCCAGATGAGCAGCAGCACGGGTGCAAGAGCAGGGGGGCAGGAGAAGACAACCATAGCGCCAAGGATGCAGTTACAATTGGAAACAGCAGCTTACGACGCAAATACTCTTCAGTGCCAAACAGCAGTTTCAAGAGGGGCCCCTCTAAGCAGTGCAGAGGGGCCCTGCTCAGCAATGAGCCTGGTGCACCGCAGAGCACAAGACGTAGCTGGCAGAACCGTGCCAGAGAGCTACCAGGAATTGGCAATTCAGAAGCAAAAACCAAGGGCACTGATCTCATGGAGCTTAAGTCCTTTAGAGTGAACTTTCTAGTTTAGCAGGATTTGGGACCTATTTAGCCGTAGCTGTGCCTCCATTATCCAGCACTTCAGAGGTTCCCAACAAAGTGTTGTACTTTTCATCTTACCATTAACTACCCACATCAATATCCTGCTCTAAATGATGCAAATGGGAGTTTCACCACACAGTTCAGGAGGGCAGGGATAGATGAATATAGTGACTTGTGGGAACACCAGGAGTCTGTCTGGCTTCTGGCACACAGCCCAGCAATTCGTGTATTCAGAAGAGACCATTAGATCATTTAGCCTGACCGGCTGTATATCACAGGCCATTATATTTCACCATCTCATCCTTGCACTCAGTCCAACAAATATGTATCAGGTACAATAAACTGTTATTCCCGGTAATATATGCCAGCCTGAATGAATCAGATATTTTTCTCTGAAAAGGTACCAAGTCATTTCCAGTATCTTACAGCCTGCGGTGGACGACTGCTTTGAATACCCCATGAAAGGGAGGGGAAATCTCCTGGCCAGTGAAGGCTGGTAAAAGCTGCTGTTTACAGGGCCAATATATTCGATTAAATCAGCATCTTATTGCAAGGAAATATTCACTTGCCAGTAGGAATGCTGAGAGAAGTATTTTCGAGAACACAGGGTATGGCTCATGATTCAGTGCATGGTGCCTGCTTGGATTAATTACAATTTAATTCCAAATGCTTGATTAGTATTGCAGTTTTACGCAAGCAGTAGTGATGTATGGTGACATATGGTGGACTTCAAGATGCCAGGATTGTCAGGATTACCATGCTTCTTCTCCAGCCACCCCCCCCAGCTCACCCCCATGTCTCATCTTCAGTCAAGATCCAGTTACCTGCCCTCTGCCATCCCATGGCTTAGCTCTCTGACACTGACACGAAGGACAGTGCTTGAATGTTCAATGCATAGCTAATATAAAAATTGCAGAATTCCTGACTAAATGAGAGTGCCTTCATTTAAACAAAAGACGTGAGCCTTTTTAGGATATGAACCTTGCAACTGTTCACTGAAAGCCCATCCTAATCCTTCATTATTTATCTCACTATGCCTGCAAAGTGACAGAAATCAGTAAGCCCCAAAGACAACATTTGTGCAGTCAAGACTGACCTACTGTTCATGCATTTTGCTCAGGTGCAAGACTGTGATCATTAGCTGTAATATTATAACTTAGACCAGTTACCATCTCTTGCCCAAAAAGACTCAGGCTGGGAATTCTCTCACCTAACTTTAGAGAAATACAATGGAGATATAAACAGTTGAAAGTGTTGCTTTCATAATCAGTGTAGAGAAATGGTCCCTCTGAGACACAAAGCATCTCATGCTAAGGTAGACAGCTGAAAGAGAAAGGCAAATAGCAATCTGGAAGGACCTATTTCTCCCCACTGACTATAAAAAGAATGGAGTGACCCATTCAGATGAAGATAAGAGTCCTGAAGTTCAAAGAGAAGAATCCCAGCCAGTATGATTGAAAATTGGGTCTTGCTTGGCTCTAGACTTTCACTTGGATTCATGCATCCAATTCAGGACATGGGATTCACATGGATTCATGTGTCCAATTCAGGACATGGGATACAAGAAGAGGCTGAGGGAACTGGGTTCATTTGGTCTTAAGAAGAAAAGGTAAAGAGGAAAACTCACTGCTATCTACAGCTACTTAATGCAGTTGAGGGTGTTAAAAAGATGGAGCCAGGCTCTTCTCAGAGGTGTAAATGGATAGGGTGACAGGCAACAGGCACCAGTTGCAGCAAGGGAAATTTCAGCTTGGTACAAGGAAAGAACCCCACCATGAGGGTTGACAAAATATTGCAACAAGGGCCCAGAGTGGTTAAAAAATCTCCTGCCTTGAGATACTCAAAACTCAACTGGACAAGTCCTTGGGCAACCTGATCTAACTGATCCTGCTTTTGAGCAGAAGGTTGGACTAGATCACCTTCAGACATCTCCTCCAACCAAAATTATTCTGTGATTTGTGAAGACAACTAGAGATTTGACAACCTGATTTTACACCAGGTCTCAAAGCATTAGTCTTAAAGGCATGATATTTTAAAAAGAATAAATAGAACCTGTTTAGTCACCTGCTTGTGGTGATTACTACAATTCATAGTTTCAATCTTTTCTCTATTCATGAGAATTTTTTAACTGAAAAATAAAACACCCGTGGAATCACACAGCTCCAGGATATGGTCCTTAAGAATCCAAGGCATACTCCACAAATATGGTTACAAGAGTTGGCAACACTGGGGATTGCAGTTAACACTTGGTATTGCAGATTATGCAGTGCAGTAGTAACAGTGCTGAGTTACCTTAGAGAAAGGTCACTCTGGTCCTGGCCATATTTTAGCTCTTTTTGACAGAGTGAATTAGTACATGACAAGCTCTGTACCACCTGCGACCATGTGTTCCCCCTGACCTTTTCCCGTAACCCTGCTCAAGGGATAACCCCCTGTGGCGACCGTGATGGATGTGTCTGGTCGTGATGGATGCATCCAGTTCAAAGTGAATTCAGGGGAGACAGATAACAACACAACAGGCAATGCATCCACCTAACCACAGTGCTGGTCAATGTCCGACTCAAGCAGAATTTGGAAGAAACTAACATCTGCAGTCGGTATGTAAACATGACTATGAGTCAATCATCTCACCCCCATAAACAGTGGGCAGCCCAAGAGCCCTTTGAGCTCTCCTGCATGACAGCAGGCTGCACGCCAGGGTCTCCCCTTGAGTAGGGACGCCTCTCAGGGTCACTCCTCGAGGTTGAGAGATTCCTTGCCGCAACAGATTCTCAGTAAATGACTAATAGCACGCTAAACTTGGAAATCTTAGCTAAGTGTTATAAAGGAATGATTGTGCATATATAATCCTTTAGACATAAACCCAAGTCTGGGACTAGGACTGTATGCAGCCGCACCAAACTCCTCTCTGAGAAGGAGTTTAGAAAGCAAGGAGGTCCTTCCTGAACCTCATGACCCAACGGGAGGGTCTCCCTGACGGTTTTGTCTGACCCTGTCCTCTATGCAGTAAATAATCAAGCGTACCTTGCCATCGAATCCTGTTAACTCACTGTCGCATTTACTATCAAACTTTGTTAAAACGCTGTCTTTCTTACATCAATAAACATATTGCTACTTCTCTCTTACGAGTGAAGTGCATCTCTCTCTCTCGCTCCATCCGCGACACCACCACACCTAAGCAATGTATTTCTGTACCAGTTTGCAAGCCACCACACAGGTATACCCACCGCATGTTTTTTTTTCTGTGGATAAGATATAAAGTGCACTAACTTCATGGGCTCCTCCCAGTGACGTCCATTAACTGACTCCCAGTATGAACAGAACTGTCTTCTCTCCCTGCCAGTTGTTTGACAGCTGGCGTATGCTGCATTAGAAGTGTGCCTAAAAACTTCAGTTTATTCAAAATATAACCCTCTTTTTTAGGACATGGAGGCTCTATTAAAAGAGAAGCTCAACATTTACAGTGCCAAGGTGCAAAGGAAGTGCAGTCAGCAGATCTTAGAAGAGGTCCGTTTGAGAGCACAGCGACCTTTATAGGTCTTGTGTACTAATTTTTCGCAGTAAGATCTAGAGGTAGAATGAGAAAGGGAGTATCAATTTACATGGAAAGAAAAAAAAAAAAAAAACAAATTACAGGCATCACATTTTGTTGAACATTCAGTATTCCCACTCACAAAACAAGACTATATTCTATATTCATAATAACTTGAAGCTAATGAAGCACAGCTGCTTTTTATGCTTCATAAGTACATTAAGACACAACAGGATGTTCAGTAACTATGTTAAAAAAGCAAATTCCTTAATGTAACTATATCAGTTAGTCTACTAACTGTAGTAGAAAAAAACACATGCTGAAACTGGCTCTGTACTCTCACTATCCTTGTAGTTCCTTTGGATTAACAAATTCTCTTACACTGGATTCAAAAAGGTAAAAGCAAGGATGATGACAATTAAATCTTGATCCAAATCCTGTCCTGAGCTGTCTGTATGAATGTGTGCTGAGTCTGAATTTGCATCCTTTCTTATATAAAACTCACATTAAAAAGTGATGAGAAAGTTTACTTCAACAGCAGCTACACAGTTACCTAAAGTACCGGTTTAGAGTATGTTTTTATTTAAGTCAATGTTGAAAATTGAAGCTGTAGTTAAAAAAAAGGGACAAAATATGAGCCAAAGTTTTGCCAAAGTTTTCCAAACAGTTTTACTTTACACTTCATTTTTCATATATTGCTGTGGCATCTAATATTTCCCAAAACGAAGACATTTGTAAGTTAAGGGGGAAAGAAGTAACAGAAAGTTACACAACTTTTGTAAATATTAAGAGGAAAGTATTTGTAGCTTCATATTATCATATGAAACAGTCCTGGATTGCAGACATAATATTTCTGACATTTGAGTTTTCCTTTGACCTTTGCAGCTCAGAAACTTCTTTTTAAAATAATTCATGCTATTTTCCAATCACTTTTTAAATTGCCTTGATGCCAACACCTTTGATGTGCATCACCCCTTACTCAGATTAGGTCAAATCCTGCTCTAGTTCTGGCAGTGCAAATCTGGTACAGGTGACCTCATTTAAAGTTACTACAGGCTTGCATGGGTGTAATTTAACACAGAGCTTGGATCTCTTGCTATATTCAGTACCCCTTTTAAATACCACTCCTTTAAGCTCTTGACAACTTGGAGATTTAATTGTGTGTTACACTTTACTGAAATGCTGAGAATTATCTCTCAGTCCAACATAAATAGAGCTTTATTTTAGTTCTTAGCTGGATTCCATTAATAATCCATACAATTTGTAATGGTACGCATGCTGTTGGCAATGATGTAAATCTAGAGAAGATCCAGTGAAGTCACTGGAGAAATGTATGTGTAAAAAGGACAAGAGGGAGCAAAAAGAGTCCAAGTGTAACACATCTACCAGGCTCATACATACACAGGGCCACCTATTAGTGTCATTTATGCATGTTTAATGCAAGAATCAGCTGCTTACTTTACAAGACATTATTAGGGATAATGAATCGGGAGCCTTAGATTCTAAGGAGAGGCAAAGGCATGCAGATACACTGAATAGAGAGCACTGTGATGATTATAAAAAAGCTGAAGATGAAAACTGTAAGGGCTCTTGCTCATGATCACAAGTAGATAGAGATGGGATGGCGAAAGGGACGACAGGTCCCATCCTTCTCCCATAGATTAGAATCATAGAATCATAGAATCATTTAGGGTGGAAAGGACCTTTAAGATCATCGAATCCAACCGTTAACCTAACACTGCCAAGCCCACCACTAAACCATGTCCCTAAGCACCACATCTACACGTCTTTTAAATACTTCCAAGGATGGTGACTCCACCACTTCCCTGGGCAGCCTGTTCCAAGGCTTGACAACCCTTTCGGTGAAGAAATTTTTCCTAGTATCTAATCTAAACCTCCCCTGGTGCAACTTGAGGCCATGTCCTCCCATCCTATCACTTGTTACTTGGGAGAAGAGACCGGCAGGCAGCTCGCTACAACCTCCTTTCAGGTAGTTGTAGAGACTTAAAGTCCCTTTAGCAGAGACGGCCAAAACCAGTATAGATATCTTCTGCTCAGGCCCCTCACTTTACAGTTGAGCATTAATGCAAACTCTCTGCGGGGCTAGAGTCTGCAGTTTATATACTCCATTCATACGTATGTCCCATTCAGCCATTCCTCCAGCAGCTGCAACCTGGAGGTAGGAATCATGTCAGCATCCTACCTGCACTTGAGGGGATCATGAATCAGAGCCCCTGGGACAACTTTGATCCAGCAGGGAATGCAATGCAATCCTACAGTCACGTTCTCGTCATGACAGTTTAATGGTTCATAGAAATAAGTGTCACTTCACTACGCTCTTAAAGCAGCGTGGGTGCTCACAGCAGACAGAAACAAATCTCTTTCTGAGATAGAAAAAATGAAATATTAAAGGAAAAAATATTGCAAGAAAAAATAGGCAATTAAAAGTTATTTCTTAAATCTGACAAACCTTTAACTTAGACAGCCCTGCCATAATAAAACCATAAAAGACTCATAAATTGGCTATGGGAACTTCTATCAGATAGATATAAGATTTCATTGACAAGAGAACAGGAGCCAACAGATGAACGAAGCTTGGTTCCATAACATCTGTAAAGTATTTGAAAGTTTAATGTACTTTATAAAAAGCTAAATATTATTCCCAAAGTCAAGGTCAAGTCAAATCCCATGTGTATCTCCATTTATGGGAGTGGTCAGAGGGATAACCAGGAAATTAATTTCTCAGATGCTAGTAATGGGGAAATGGAAAATTTTCATGAGAAACAAAATAATGTTTGCTCTGATTTAATCTCAGTAGCTGTCCCAATATCTCCTGCATCCCCTTCCATTGCTTATTGTCCTTTCTTTTCCCAAGTAGGGTGACAGGCCTGGAAGTTCAATGGCTTGGAGGGATATATGTACGAAACTGTCAGCGTAGGCTTCCTGGAAGCACAAATATGAGCTCATTGCTCCAATTCCTTCTTCTCTAGCCCTCTGCACAGAGCTATCTGTGATTGCCATGTCACCCTCAGATATTCTCTGTGTAGCAGATTTGACACAAAATCACTTCCACGTTGCAGTCCTATTGATGAAAATCTTCCCACTTTGTTCAGAGCAAATTTGGGATACAGGTATGGTTATGACTTTTGGTTCCAGAGCTGATTCATTGATTGATAGATTTATATAAGATCTATATACACTGGTACATTATTGCAGCAAACATTCAGAAGTAGTAGACTTTAATATCTAGCTTATGTATCTAGTATCCATATATAGGTGCAATGTATCTAATTTATATAGATTAGGAAATGGCACAGAAATTCCTTCCACAGGAAAACATAAAGATCTGCCCTTTCTTCAGAGAGATAAAAATAACTGATTTACTTATCAACCAGGGGAAGCAGCAACAGAAAACGGTTGCAATGGGAAGCTAGAGAGAGTCAGGGAGACATGTAAAAGCATCTGCTAAAACGTAATATGTTTGTTCTGCTCCAAATCCCATTTGTGAAATCTTTTAATATAAAAGGAAGCATTAAGTTTATTCATTGCCCCAGATGTTGCATATTTCTGTGATTTTCTTACATGTCTCATCACAGACATTAGTTGCTCCTCACTCAAAAAGGCCGCCACTTCTTTTCATCATTAAAACAGCTAAAGCCAGAAAGGGAGCTGCCATCCTCTACAGTCCACCAAGAGGTCATACAGGGGATAACCACCGCCTCTCACATCGAATCAAGGCTACAGGCAGAAGAGATGGACACAGGAAATTAAGCAAGTCACAGTTAGGAGATGGGGAGAAAAGACAAAGAAAGATGAGAAAGTGGTGAAAGGCAGCAGGCAGTGGCGGGAGGCTGGGAGAGAGAGGAGCTCAGAGAAAAACCTCTTAACCCTGGAAGGAGAAGGTAAATGGAGTCCCCATGAGTGGCCAAGAGGAAGGAGGAATGTGGCTGTATCGCTACTGCAGGTTGGATGTGACCCTTAAAATTTCATACCCTATTGGGACAGGCATTTTCCCCTCTAAAGGCTTAGAAACCAGAACTGAAAGTAAAACACTACACACATTTACGATACCAGAACATCAGGGAGTGCTGGGGATCTGACTCATATTTTGAACATGTAATGATGGCAATATTGTGACACTAACATCTCCAATTTACTATAATGGGATCCTCACGGTATGCGTGGTGGAAGAACACAGCTGCAAACACTTTCATGGGGAGTGTTATGTGTTTCTTTATCATTTAGGTTGGTTTAATGGCTCAGTCTTCTTTCAGATGAAGATAATGGGAAGAAAAATTCCATTTAGTTGATGACTGTGTACCCAGGCATTATTGGAATCCACAATAAAAGGTATTATTAGTCACTTTTATTACTGATCAACATTTTCAAACTAGAGCCTGGAGTAAGATCCAAATCCATCTTCAGGGTTTTTAAGCACATTTGGCCCAATTTGATACAGTTGCCATTGATTTTTATATAAGCAGCCATTAAACATTTAAATGGCTTCTCCAAAATTTGATCAAAACCGCAGAAGAGATCCAGTGCTGGATGTAGAACTATTCGTGCAATCAGATATTAGAAATTAAGCAGGATAATCTTCAGCTGCAAAGTTTGGTTCCAATACAGTTCCCAGCTTCCCCAAAAGCTGCAGAATTTAGGGTCATTTGGAGGTTCAGGGGAAAGACCTTATGGCCGGAAGCTGTGGATGGAATTTAAATTGAAATTATTTATACCCTGTTTTATTTTATGCCACCCTTTAGTGTTACTCCATAAAGGCAATCCTAACATAAATGTAAATGTGTCAGCATTGCACGAGCAGTGTCAATGCATTTGTCCTTACAGAGATGCAGTTGCTGAAGGATCCCTACCGATGTCACTCTTCTCATGCTAATCTATGTACCATGGACCCAACATAATATGCTGTTTGTATCCAGAACATCTCTACCAGCAATAGACAAAACAAAATACCTCTAAAATAACATGTAGCTCTCATGGAGCCCAAAAGATGGTCAAAAGAAGGTAAGAAACAACTGGAAAATAACAGCTCCTGAATATAAAGCCAGTAGGAAGTCAAGTCCATCCTGCCCGTTGCTTTGACAGCCCTAATCCTTACTGAACCTGTCTGCCACTTTGGACACAGGGATGCCATTAATGCTACCTTTTAAGTAATTCCTTCTGTTAGCTCTGCTTTTACAGTTCCGTTTTATTAAATTACTGCCTATCCTTTTTTGTATCTCTTTTCAAAACAGAGGAACACAGGGATAGGATTTATCAAAGCAAAAAATGGGTCATGGTTCAGCTGCCCCAGGCTACATTGCAAACCGAACAAAAAGACTGTTAAGCTGCCTGTCACCAAAATCCTAATGTACAGGAGTACCACAAGTGCACTTCACGTTACAAAAATTCATGTTTCTAAGAAAATATTTGCTATTCCAATGCAAAGGCCACTATTGACATAATCAAATTTTATCTTCTGTCATTACAGATCCAAGCTTTTCAACCTTTTTTTTTCTTTAAAATACTGGACAACATCATGCTTTTTAAGATCAAGAAGTCTGGCTAGTGTTTTCCAGAGCATATCCAACTCCAACCACTCTTTCATACCCTCCTCTTCCTTAATCAAATGTTATGTACTACGCTTACAAGCCTGAAGCAGGCTGCACGCATTTTCCCTGGAGGAAACGGTTGCAATTGGCAGCCTATGCACAGGGAACCCATATCAGCATCTCCTTGGCCTACAGACCGCTGTTGAGGGTCTCTGCTTATACTCAGGGCAGCATTTGGTCTACAGCAGGTCCTCCTCTTCCACTCCTTCCCAAATCCCTCTGCTCTCCCATTGCAGTACCACTACTGATACTGCGGGGTTGCGTATTCTGATACCACAGACCTAAGCAACACCGCGTTCAACTATTTAGATGAAAGAGGTTTTCCCATCTTTCTGAAATGTTACACAAGCTGCTATTTAATGACCACTGGCTGGTTGTTTGCAAAGTAATGGCTACAATTGCAAGTATGGGATTTTACTTGTCTTAAAGAATTATTTCGTATCTCTAGTTTTATGATTTCCAGCCTTTGGAACACACACCTCACATTTCAGCAAGTCTCTGATATGCACTAATATTAAAAACAAAACAAAACAAAACAAAACAAAACCATAACCAAAGCCAAAACGATCTGCCATGAATCCCACGAGGCTAACCAAAGTAGGTGTACCTTCTCATCACACGATTTAGGACCTGCCCTGCCGCGGGCTTGCCAAGAACCCTTAAGATTATACCTCCCAAAACACATCTGCTCTTCACAGCATGTTCCCCATATGCATTTCTTGTCAAGCCCCTGAACTGCAAATTAAAGACAGCAGCCACAACAGGCGTGACCTACTCAAGGTTTCATGAAGCTTCTGGCAGCTGAGGGGCTGCTGAAGGTCCTGCAGCCCAGACCGGGCTCTCCAGCACGTGTTGCTCCTGCCACGCGGAAGGGAAGCCAGGCGCTGCCTCAGGGGGCAGGTGGAGATGGTGCAGCGGCGATGCTCTGACCTCGTCCTTGCGGTAGGGACCCTGCAGCCCCCACCGGCAGCAGGTGCTGTTTCTGTCATAGGAGGAGGTGGATATAACTTCCACATTTTCCCCCCGTGCCTCCTCAAGCTATACCAGAGGCTCCCGCGTGGCTGGCTCACGGGGGACATCCTGGTGACACGTGTCACCCTCCCATCTCATCTTGTCCTCGCTGTACAGCACATCCACAGCGTGCTGCAGTGTTACAGGTCCTTGCATTGCTGAGAAAGCAGGAAGAACTGAAGTTTAAATATGCAAAAATAGGAGAAGGGGAAGAGAGGTCTGATTTTTTGACTTTCTGGTCTTCAGCGTTTAATGCCTTGAAATAATTGTGTTGCTCATTTGTGCCTTACAGGATGTGTCACACGGCTAAAATTTAACAGACAAATTCCACCCTGCGGATTTTGTGAGTGAAATGGTCTGTTTGGTAGTGGCTAGGCAACGCTTTCTGAAACAAACATTACATGTACCCCAGAGGTATTTTTTTTTTCTATTGAGAAGTATCTTCTGACCATTTCCTAGCTCAGACTTTTCCATAGTCAAGAGCAGCTCCGTCACTGCTGCTAGTGAGCACACGGGGATTGCAGCACTGCATTGAGGTTTGGGGTGCAGTTTCTTTCACAATGGGGCTAGATCTGTTTGCTGGGGCTGAGCCCCCCACCCCAGCTCCTGCTTCTGAGAAATCGGACACATCACTGTGAACAGCTTTAGCTCAGAGCCCCCCACAAGTTCATAGCCAAAATCCTTGTTTGGGTGGGGTATTGGGGTTTTTTTTGTTGTTTATAAAATAAAACTGAAAGGGGCGGGAGAGGAACAGAGCCCAATAATTGTGCCTTCGTAAACGCGGGTTGGTGGCCACTCATTGATAACAGTACACTGAAGTATGTGTGATGTTAATTCGCTCATCCCCCTAGTGATATTTCACTGTTCTTTGTGGGTTTGGTATCAGTGAAGAATACTAATTGCTGAATAATACAAAGGCCCCTACACAGCCATCAGACGTTAATGACCTCCACTTACTACGCTGCGCTGGAGCTCAACCACTGAGCTGCAGTGAAAGGCCACACGCTCTTACTAATCCCCCTATAAAAGTTGCAATCAAAGAAGGCATCGTAGTCTCCATAGAAACAGCAGGAAAAAATCTCCATAGATATCACAAATAACCGAAAGGGCTCTTGTTGCCAATCTTGAACTGCGGGTGCAGCCCAGGACCTCCCCCCCCTGCTCCCCATGGCCCAGGACCCCCTTTCAGCCCAGCCCGGGTCCACCAGCCCCTGCCCCAGCGATGCCGTAGGATGCCGGTCTCCAACTCCACCCCAGCGGTAAAGCTGGTGCCAAGGAGATGCGGATTTGTGCAGTGGTGCTAAACACACGCCGAGCCCTGCAGCCCTTTTGAGGAAAACAGAAATATCACAGATGAACAGCATCGGTGCAGGGAAAACAGAGCCCTGAACGGCGTAATCAGGTCCTCAGGCTCCCGCTTGGTTTTGAGGAGGCGGGAGGGGAAGAGGCACAACTCTCATCAGGGCAAAGCCTGCAGCAGTGACCAGGTCTGCTTTTCTGCTTGTTTCTTCTGGAAAGAGAAAACCAGCCTCGTGGTAGGAACACCTCTGTAGGCTCTAGTGTGACCGGGAGAGAGCACAAGGGGAAGAGGGAAGGATTGCTCTCTGTAGCCGCAGAAGAGGGGTCATGTCAGGCACAACTCAGAATGGGATCTGAATCTGACCCAGGAGCAAAGAGGAGAGAGCTGACAAGTAGGAGGACACCCTTGTCTTCTATGTCCTCTCACAGATCAGGCTTCTTCTGGAAGACACCGAAGAAGAGAGGTAGAACTGTATTTGTGTAAGGAAGCATGAATGGGTAAGCAAGTCTGACCTGGAAGACGTTTAAGGGCAGAGCGCCGTTAAGGGCCGAAGAATACGTCTGTTGCCCACCAACAGAGATGTCTTGCTCGGAGATATCTGGTTGGAGCTCTGCGCCACTGGGCCAGGCCTGCTCTGACACCCGAGTTACCCTGGGCATCTCTGCATGCTCCTGAAATGTGCCCATCACGGTTATCTACCACTTCCCTCTTAGGGCCATGGCACAATCACATGTATCAGTCTTGTCCTCAAAAAACTTTTTCTTGCCTGTGTTCTCCTTGATCCTTTTCATCCTTAATACCTTATACCTACGCTTCTTTGCTACCTTAAATGTATTTTTCCCTCCTTGCTATTTACTGCCTTCAGGTTTTTGTAGAATGTTAATTTTTCCGACTTGAATCACTGCCAAGCCATATAAAATACATTTTTAATCTTTCTTGTATAAAAAAATTCTCTCCAACCCTTTCCTTTCTAATGACACTTTTCTCTGAATTCCCTCCAATTCATCCATGTCAGTCTGGCATTGATATGCCAGAGCCAGAGATACTGTTCCACCTGTGCCATATACAGCTGGATCATCACCTCCCTGGAAGATAATGGTTTTGCCTCTGTGTGTAGCCCCAAAATCATACTCTTTAGTGCCAATACAAGCCCATGTCTAATTGGTTTCCCACTGCTACCTCTAGGGTTTTTTTTTCATTTCTAGTGCTCTCTAAGTATCTCTCTCCTGCAGAACAGCTGAGTCTCCGATTATTTTTCCCCAGTTGTATGAGACTGCATTTTCCAAGCTAGATCTTTTCTGTTACTATTATTCCCTATTTCTAACCTTTACCTTCCCTTCTACCACTTCCATCTTGTTAATCCTCCCAGCTCCTTGCAAGGCAGCATCCTCTGCTCATTTAGGGATATAGTATACCCTGAGCAGAAAGCAAACCTAGGAACACTCTGTGCCTTGAAGTTGACAATTTGTTCCCTCGTGAGAGGCATCTGTTAGCATCTACAGATAAATGGCAAATTATTTTTCCCTTCACGCTTGCTCCTTTATTCTGTTTGGCATGCTGGAGAGAAACAGAGGGCTAAAGCCGGGTGTCCCTCTCCCACCCCTCACTCCCCACAAATGCTAACCCATCTGTGCGAAGGAAAGAGAGCTGCCCCGCGGAAGCTAATCATAGAATCATAGAATCGTTAAGGTTGGAAAAGACCTCTAAGATCATCAAGTCCAACCGTCAACCCAAATCCTCCTCCTCCTAACTACAGATGCTCGCTCCTGTCATCTGCACGGTAGAAGAGATGATCTTGCCCCCCTTGTGCTGCTTACGGTTCCTTACAGCTCACCAGGGAAGCAACTCCACAAAAATAAAACACAAATCCCAGCAGCCTCTCTCCAGGACTCCTTCCCATTTATCATTTCTCCCTCTGTTTATCACCTTCCGTGCCAGCCTCAGGCAGTATAAAAGTACTCACAGCCAAGAAGAACTCCTAAACTTGTTTTTGTGATTCAATGAATCAAAAGCTCTCCTTTGTGAGACAGTTTTTTCTAGAAATACTCACTATTTGTAGACAACCTCCCACCGGACGTCAATGAGGGCGCAGGTGTTTTCTAATCTTCCTCTTGCCATCTAACTCCCATCGGCGCTGATGGCCAGTGCTTAGGTAGACAGGCTGGATGTACGGATTTCAGGTGTTATTTGTATGTTTTCATTCTCTTGCTCTGTATGTTCCCTAGCCAGGGAACAGAGATTTTTCTTAACAGCTGCTCTCAGGGTGGATCAGACAGCACTGGATTCAGAACAATATAAATAAAGATACGGACAAGAAAAGTTATCAAGTTTAAATCCTCAAAGTACAACATTGATTTCAAGCAACAGGTATTGAACTTTTGCTTATTTTTTTGAAATCTCACATCACCCTAGGGTGGAAGAAGATAGATAACTATCCCCACGCTGCAGCTGAGAGCCACACAGAGAAGCAGCACAAGGCGTGTCTAAGCTCCCCTTTGAGTTCTGCTGCCCCCAGAAGCTGTCAGGGTATTTCTGAATTCTGCCCAGAAAGATTTAACAACAAAATTTTCTAGAGACTGTTATTTATTGTTGGTACCGAATGTGAGAGTTCTTCAAACCTGATGTGAAAGGCTACAAGGGTCTTCTAACCTACAGTTCCTGTAGGAGCAGTGGCAGATCTCAGCTTCTTAGCCCCAAGGCATTTAATCAGGTCATACGAGAGGGGATGCCACTGGAGGCAAACGTATCGTTGTGGGTGCTGCCGCCACTATTCTTGAGAGTAAGAAGAGAGTGCAGGTCCAGTGCAATACTGGGAACAAGCCTTGTAAGTGAAGGGGTGAGGAGGAGGCAGGGTAAAGCTCGGAGATGTTGGGGGAAGGAAGGGAAAAGGCTGAAATCAAGAAATGTGTTTGAGCAGCAAAATACCTCACTATGGCACTGCAGGCTCAGACCATGTATCTCCACGTATTTTTTCCTCTGAATTTCTGGTATTCCTGGCTCCTTTTCCCAGGCAAAATGCTGCTCTGAAACAAGAGCTAACAGCGTAAGACTCCTCGAAGGGCTACAGCTCCGAAGAGAAATAGCCAGCTACTTCTGCAGCCAAATGTGATGGATGAATGCATCTAGCATCAGGTCTTTGGAACTGCCTTTCCCACCCCTGGGGAAAAAGAGAATGTAAATTGCTAGTGAAACCCTCAGGTGTCAGGCATATGAGGATAATATGTATGCTATTAATGCCCTAAGCAAGCAACATAATACAAAATATCCCCTTTTTCATAACAGTAATGTAAAGCAAAACATACATACATATGTTATATATACAGATTTATCTATGCAAAATATCAGACGCTACTTTAATCGTTTGGTTTTATAATAACAAAAAGTGAGATGTATTATTCAAAAAGGGAAGGTTAATGAAATCTGCAAGCACCACTTGGAAAGTGGATACAAAGAGAGAGAACAGGGGCCATTTATCTCTTTTTCTTGATGTCATGAAGGAAAAGATTAACAGAAGGTAGAAGCAAAGTCTATGAGGTCAGCTTTGATTGCTTATTTGTTGCTGTGTTATGTCTGATATGCCCAATGAAAATTAATGCACCTTAACACCAGAGCTGGGCAGAAATAAAAGATTTGCACTCTAAAAGGAGGAGAGGTAGTAATTCAGATGGAGATTGGTGAGTCAGGGCAGGATTCATCTTACCAGATGTAGACATCTAAAGTGTGGATGAGTCCAAGAGAGGCACTTCAAAGGCGTAACTCCTCTCATTCTGAAGTCTGCACCTGAAACAGTGAGTAGCTCTTACCCTGAAAAAGCCTCTTTCTCCATACTGAAAATGAAAAGGGTTCCCACTGAATATGTTTGTCTATACTGCAGATGTCTAAAGTGACTCAGAATTAATATAGTCCCCATATAATTCAATGGTGGCACATGGAGCCATCAGCAGAGCAGGGAACTTGCCCCTGGACCGTTCAGGGCTGGTCAGAGTTGTACCACCTTGTGATTAGCTGCCAGTTATGGGGCAGGGGCTAAGGGAGCACAGGCGTGAAGCTGGGAGCTGGCAGTGGTGGGAATTGAGAATAAGGCAGGAGAATTTTTCTAACCCCGTATCTATGATAGCCACAAGAAAGTAGAAGGAAGGGGAGAGGGAATACTCATACAAATGCTGTCTTTCAGCTGTGGGCTACAGCACATTTAAGCAGGCAATGTATCAACCTCATCATTAAATCCTGAGAGCTTCTGAAGGACTCTAAGGTAGAAGGGACAGTCTCTTGGATGCAGATAATACACACCCTGAATACTACCAAAGGTATTACAGTGCCCTCATAGAAATCACTGTTACCCTCTCCTCTGGAATGCTGTGTGCAACTCTGATTGCTCGGTGTCAAGAGGAAGACAGCAGAACTAGAGAAGGGAAGATTCAGAGGAGGGCAGAAAGGTTGGTGGGGATGAAAATATTTGGGTTGTGTATCCCTGGGGGAAAGAAAAACGGAGATGGAGAAGAGGGATTGGGTCACTCTATCCACTTTAGTTTGTATAATAAGTTTGAGATGATTGTTGGTAAGCCAATATGTGGAAGTGAGGGCTACAGAAGTGGATCTCATGGATATCCCTTCCTTCTTCCCCTTTCCCTGCCTCTTCTTTCCTCCCTTCCTGGTTAGCTTTCTGCTGGACTGGGGACCAGACCACCTGCCTGCACAGCTACCCAGGCTCAACTGCCAACAGAAGAGAGGGGACAGGAATGTGGCTTGGGTTTGTGCAGCCCCCCAGCCCAGCAACAGCATACGTTAAGGTTGGCTGAGTCAGTCGTGACGTCCCATCTCAGCTTCTCCAGAACAGAGCCAATATTTTTAGCCAATATAAAATCCCTAAACTGGTTGGTTCTCAAAAAATTAATTAGACTTGAGAACATCTACATTTTTCTGCTAGTAGACTGTGAATAGCCAGAACCCTTTGTTTGACTCCAAAAAGGGAATACCCCAGAGAGGAGCCAATACTCCAACTTCACAGTTTAAGAGCCCTCTACCACTAATGCAGCTCTGCAAGGCAAAGCTGTAAGTATTGAGGGCAGAAAACTCCAGTAGTCATACCAGCATTGTTGGCGCATGTCTTTGGAAGTTCTCAAGCTCCTCCGGAAACTTAAAAGAAACTAAAATTATATCCTCTTGGCTGTGGACAAAGCCATTGGCAGATACTCGTGACTCACATGAACCTATCACAGGGGCAGTCAATGCAACTAGAAGTGGGTACTTCCATGATGGAGAGGAAAAATTCTAAATAGAGCAGAACTGGACTGGGAAACTCATTGCTACAGGACACTGCTGAGATCTTCATCTCAGTAGAACAAAGCAGAAGATTTTTGTTTAAAACAAATCCTTCTGGAATGTTATTTATGTGATTTTTATGTACTGGACTGAACTGCATAGGACATAGCGGTGATTCAGCACGGCAGCTCCTGTATTCGTGTATGAGATAACATTGCCAATAAGACAAATACAATTCTTGGGCAGAAGTACATCATCATTAGATCAGCAGGATAAATTTCAGTTTCCAAGAACAAGTTTACTCAGCAGTCTGTGTTCATATTGAAGAATACATAATCATCCCGGTATCTCGTAAATGACATCACTCTTGCATCCAAGTCATTAGTATAGAATAAACCAAATAATACAAAAAGTATTTCAAATTAAATAGGAAATTACAAATTAGGCAACTTTTTAAAAAAGTCCTTATTCATTCATTTGATGCTGAAAGAAATATGTCTAAATAGTTCAGTTCATCTCTCATAGATAGCAAGTAATGCTTCCCATCATTCCTGATTTCCTATTTGCTTTACTTTTCTCTGCAATTTTGTCTTATTACTCTTTTAAACATGTGCAAATGGTTTTATTTTCCACATTTATTTTTGCTCACTTCACTTATTTCAAGAATTGTTGCTATGTTAACCATTATGTTTCCTCCCATCTGTGATTTCTCTTTTTCGGGAGATAAATCTATTTTCTTTATTTGTAATAGCTTATGATTAGTAATTCAGTTCTTCTGAGGAAAGTCTAAGTTACTTTATACGCGAAAGCCATTTATTTTATGAACAGCAGGACCAAGGACTAAAAAGGCTAAAATGATCCTGCTCAAAATACCTGAATTGCCCAATCCCACATAGAGTTACGCTGATTTTAATGTATCTCCACCTGGGAAGAAAATGATGTGATAATTTCGTGCTACATCCCATATGTGTTAATAAAGATTTCCTGAACAAGAATACCCAGAGGCTGGTGTCATAGACTCAAGAGAACTAAAGAGAGCAGAAGTCAAAGGACTGGAATGGTGACATTTAAGGAGGATGGCAAAGAGAAGCAGAAGGCAACTCAGTCTGCATGAACATGCTAAATCATTATCCAATTCTCAGCAAGTCCATTGCCTTGTCTTCAGAGGAGTAAAATAGGAATCTGTCTAAAACTAAACTGTGCAGAGTTCAGGGATCTCAGATAGGAAAACTGAGAACATCTCTGAGATAATTCCAGTCCCGTGAATAAGATAGCAGAAGATTTGGAGTTTTTCTTCTGCCGGTGAACTTCTAGCTGTGCAACTGAAAGTACCTGAAAGTTTTACATCATGTTGGGTATTCCACTGGCAAAGGAGCAACCATGGGTGGATTAATTTAACTCTCACAGGTAGGGTAGATTACCCAGGTTTGCTAGAGCAAACAATGACTGTAGAAAAACTTGAGTCAAGAAGAAATGCCTCACTGAAAGGCACTTGAAGAGTTGTGTTCTATTTAAATAGTCATTCCTCTAACCCCTGCCTTTTCTTTGGCAAGGTATATAGTGACAATAAGCTAGGTGTTAACAAATTCTAATTTACCGAAGGCATAACAAGAAGCAATGTCTGGAAGGTCTAACTGGGCAACTTCAAATCAGAAATAAGCCACACCTTTTAACCAGGAAAATAATTAACCAAGAAATTAATGATACAGACTACTGTGGAAGTTGCTGATTCCTCCTACCTTGATGTATTGAAGCCAAGACTGAATGCCTTTTTGGCAAACATATTTTATCCAAACATAAACACTGCTGAGCTTGGTAAAGGGTACTGCATAAAGTGCAATTGCTTGTGATATATGGGCCATCAGGCCAGATGAGCTAAGGGTCCCTTGTGGCCCTCTGCTTTATAAATCTATTAACTAGAATTTAGGATTGATAGAGTAGTGGGCCAGAAGGAGCCCACTGACTGAGGTTCTACAATCAGTTCCCATGGACTCTATCATGTTCCTTTTGGAATTGTTGGCAAAAATCCCATCGCACGGGCAGTACTTGCCACAAATCACGAAAGGAAAAGGCTTTTATAAATGAGGGTGAGGAGGCTGAGAGGGGACAAACAGCATTTGTTAGTTGTTAAATCCATAAATATTTAGGAACTTGTTTCTTTGTTAGCATTTAGAGAATTTAGACTCAATGACAGTTGCCCTGATGGAAACAGAGATCTTTGCAACGACCTGCTGAGAAATAACAAGAAATATGCTAATCACTGCATAAGCTTGAACTTTGACAAATTTAAACCTACTTTCCATTTTCTGTTCCGTTTCTACCAAAACCAAACAACATGAAATTTGACATGTCTCATGTTATCTTACAGAACATTTTATTTGGAAAGCTTAACCTAATCAAAGGGAAATCACTCTCAGGTAGAGGAACTGCATCGCTGACCCGTCAATTACCCCCACTGTAAAATATATATTTTTAAAATGTCCTACCATTTCCTTTAATGCCAACTCTCAGAATGAATCTACCTATACACTTCAATTTTCCTGTAGTGCTTAAAATGCAGCAGACATAAAGAAACAGCCCACAGGCCTGGGCGCCTGTGAAAAACTCTCCCCAAAAATGGGCTTTAATATAGACAGAGACATTAGTAAACTGAAAGCAAAGTCCAGGTCCTAGATGTTTAGAGCTCTCATGTGAATATCATCATATGTATGTCATGTAATATTACAGTTTAACAGGCTTCAAAATGCTGACTGTGTGTTCTCCATGCTCACCCACCTCTAACAGTGCCAAGAGTAATGACAGCACTACCACTGATCTCCTGTTATGTTTCCAAAGTCTGCGTTGTGCCCTGGACACTTCAAAAATAGGTGTATATCCCTCTTCTAGAGGGCCAAGAAAAGTCGATGACAGGTTTCAGCAGAGTGGACAATAGGTCCAGCCTGGAAATACAAGGAGTAAAGACAGATGGGGAACATGGGCAAGAAAACCGGCATGCAGAGATGGGAGAGCATCTAGGGATGAACGAAAAGCATCCTCAGCTTGGTTCAAAGATGGGTGTTAATATTGAGGGATACTTCTCATTGCAACAGTTCAATGGAACCGCTCCCTCAGGGGTTCCCAGTGTTACAACCCATGAGCTCCCAGTGCTGTGGGCAGAGAGCTATCAAGACCTGGTTTCCAAGAGAGGTGTCCAGCAATCAACAGCTCCAGCTGCCATCCCATATTTTCACCACTTTTCCCCTCCAGAAATGCTTGCTCTCTGTCATACCCCCAAACTGCTCGCAGGGAAAAAAGCTGTAGCTATGAATGAGCTGGCTGGCCATGGTAATTGGATAGCAGAACAGTATGAGTACGGTATATATATATATATATGCACACACATATTACAGCATGAGTGTAGAGCCCCCACTTTTCTGGGAAGGGGAGGTGGTGGGGTGGAGGGGAATTAATCTCAGTCTCTCACCTCTACCGAACCACCAAATTTCACAGAGTTTGTAGGCATCTTTGACAGGTCAACACTTACGGCAGATCTGGAAAAAATTGGTCAATGGGAGGGAAATGTGGGTGGGCGACAGAGGGGAGGGAGTGACTGAAAAATGCAGAGAGATGGCAGATGAGCGTCCTTCAGCCCAACAACACAACCCGTTCTTCCTGAAAATACCTCTCTGTGGCACGGTCTTTGCTACAAAACTCTTGGCTCCTGTTCTCTAAAGAAAGAATAGGGCAGATTTATCCCAAGCTCTCGGAGCTTTAATTCACCCGTAACTATCTAGCCCTGTGATAATATGGTATCATTATTGTTAACAACAGGCCTTTAGCTTTGTATTGAGTTTTCAAGACCTCAGGACTGAGCTTTACTGAACTTTTCTTGACTTGCCTGAAGTTTTATTTTAATTTGGTTTAGCTGACACAGCAATTTTTTTAATTGGCCAGGTGTCTATGGCTAAGTTGTTTTACTTCTGTTTATTTTCATATAGTACAACTGTAGTTTTATATAGACAGAAATAACAAACATATAGTCCATGTAACATGAGATATTTATGCCTCTAACACAATGGTGTGGTATAGAGAAATACAAGCCTGGCACAATAGCAGAGGCTTTAAGAAAGGGAGACACAGGACACAGCATAGAGGAGTACTGGCAGAAGATGATAAAAGATGGGGCACAGGTTGGCACTGGAGACCTCATCACTATAAATAACTCACCCATGGTCAATTAAAGGAAATCCAGACCTGAAGCTGGACAAACCTGGTTTTAGAGGTAACACAGAGAACAAAGAAATAATACCTAACCTACAAAAATGGCACCAAATATAGAATATTTGGATGTAACCTGGAGCTGCAGACCAATGAAGAAAGAGCAAAGGCATAAAAGTATGTTAGAAAACATAAAAACAGCCCCAACTGGATGCTAGAGGGAGAAGGAAGAAACCATCAACACAAACATCATATTCCTCCCAACAAACAATTCCAGATGCTGATGATTTGTCATAAGATCCCACAGCCGTCAACACCACTACCAGACTGAAACCACCAGCCCTAGGACCCAGAGAAGCAGTGGAAGAGTGAGCATAGCACCAGGAAAAGGGGTAGAAAAAGGGGTAAAAAATGTGAGAATAATTATTGTAACTGATTTTTTTTTCTGAAACAGTTAAATCTAGCCTAATAACTATTAGACTCTTAAGATTTCAGTTATACTAACAATAAATTCTTGGCTTTGTTAACATGTGCTTTCTCCTTGTCCATAAATAAGATTTTGAGTGTAATAACCCAAACAACAGTGATTGCTGCCCTCCAGCCCCTCCTTTGGGAGAAAACAGATATTAGGAATCTGCATCCAATATTGTACAGGCCCATTGAGGCTAAAGGATTGAGCCTACCTAATAGTGGACAGGGTTGTCTGAGGTATCCTACTGTTCTAAGGAGTAGATTTAAGACTGGCTAGATTAGTCGCATTAATTATTTCAACATTAATACTCAGTAACAAATGGCTTTTGCCTACAGATTATGATTTATCATCTTAGGGATTTTGTACCTAAAGGCAAGGTCCCTTCACACATAGGATCTTGACCAGGAAGGACTAATGGAACATCCCTGTAAGAAGCAAAGCAATTTATCATCTCATGTTCCCATCTCTGATACTTGCTGTTTTGCCAAGAGTCCCCAAAGATTCAAACCTGCTCACCGGCCCCAAGTACCACAACTACAGGGAGAGGGAAGTCTCACTTGTAAAGCTATCAGGATTTCCATATATTCAGCATGGAGCTAGAAATTAATAAAGATGGAAACCATCTTTATGATTAGGGGTACTGACTGTCTTCAACTAATTGACTTGCTTCAAATTCAAACTAGTCCATTTTAGGGTCTATATGAAAGTTATTACATAAGTTAAAATATAGGTAATTAACTTCTGTACATTGTCATTATGTATACCTTCATTTTGGGGGGCAGAGAGGAAGGTTAAAAATATACATTTTTAAAAAATAGCCTCTTCTTCCCCTAATGAACCAGCCCTAAAGCGTAGCTCTTATACAGATGTTACAGCACTGACCCTCCTGTTGCTAAAATGGACAGAAATAATGGCATTCCTATTTTCCCAATGCTTTTTGCATTGGGTAGTTTCTAAATTCAGTCCCTCCTTCATTGCGATAAAGAAAACAGTTCCTATGGCACAAGGTGAAACCAAACAGCTCCCTTTCTCTAGGGAAAGGAGACCAGCCTACCTCACCAAGGGTAGCAGCTTGTGACAGGTCCTTCTCTCAGATCTGAGTGAAAGATAAAGCAAGTTTCATTTCTAAACTTTGAATTCCCCTATGAAAACCTGAATAGAAATACATGGAATACATATAGCTGGCTGGCAAAGAGGCAGAAACAATTCTTCCAGACCTGTAGGTTATTAAGACAATCCACTCACAAAAAGCGCTGGCTATCAGTAAATGAATCACTAAATCTCAATCAGGAGATAAATAGCCATTTTAGGGAAGTAATTGTGATCTCAAGAAGCTCCTACTTACTGTGCAGCACAGGTGAATTGGGAATTGGAAGATATAATACCACCACCTTCAGCAGAAAAATCTCAAAGCAGTGCACAAACATGACTGGATGAATCCCCACAGAGTGCTAATAAGATAGATGCTATCCACCTCTTATGGCAGACTGGAGAATTGCACACAGCAGTTACATGCCCTGCTGAGGTCTCAAAATAAGACAGCAGGAGCTCTGAGAACTGACCCCAGGGCTTACAGCCCTCCTGCTCCAGCCACCGCAACAATGAAGGATGAGAGTTTCAGAGTTATCCTGTGGATACAAAGGTGACAGCAGACCAGTTTTCCTGCTAGTGTGAGCACGTAGGCCTGTGTGTAACAGTTATATACAGAATACCCTACATTTCAGACAGGACTTTTCACTTGGAAGAAGTTAAGATATGCGCAAATAAGTTCAAAGCACCCATCCATCTACAGTCACTTCCTCAGGCTTGTGATTAGAGGTATTCCTCTTTCAAAAGAAACACCATAGCAGTTCCCTCTCTGGTGTCTGTCGGAAAAGAATTAATTCACAAAACTGACACTCTTCTTTTTTAAACAAATACATTTTAATAATAAATGTTCGACATTTTAAAATTACATTTTAACTCAAAAATCATTAATTTTTTCACAAACTCTTGGAGATCAGGATATTAACAATATATAATATTTCTTCATTCAGAACAGCCAATAGATAAAATTATTTGTGACTTGCAGTACTGTGCATTCAAGACTGCAAGTTCATAAACCTACAAACAAACAGAATTATTTCTTCAATAAAGTGGTAAATCATAAATTGCATGGCACATTAGATTCCTGCATGCCACCACACCAGTCCCCTAAAAGTGAGGAATGTTGCTTCGATGCCTTCACAGCCATTCATGGGCTACACTGTCTCCAATTTTCACTCCAGAAGAAATATGCAACTTAAAAGAATTTAGGACTGGGAAAGCTCATACACATGCTGAGCAATTCCCTAAAATATATGGCCTACTAAGAGAATAGTCATGACTTAGGGAAGATGGAGCTGACTTCTTGAAGAATGTCCATTTGGTACTCTGTCACACGTCAGCTGCATCATATCAATAACTGCTTCTATATAGCTCCATGATTTAAATGAATAATGTTCAAGAAGCATGTCTTTCCCCCACTTCAGGATGTTTTTTTCTGCTGCTGACGCTTTTAAATTATGTTTCAGGACCTTATTCAATAGTACACAGCTTTTTCCTCAAGTGGAAGTAATTCAGGGACACAAATATGCAGGCTGGTCTTTATGTCCTCATTCTTTATAGCAGAAGTATTGAGTTCTCCTGGATGTTGAAAAGTGCCATGGTGCATGCGATGGAGCAAACGGGGGTGGTCAATAACGGTCCTATGGTGCAGGCTGATGACTGAAGCTGAACTGTGAAAAATACCAGAGTAGAAGAACCTGTCAAAGAATTAATATGGTAAGTACATTCAAAATTCAGCACAGTATTTTATTCTCTTATTATGTAAATAAAAAGCATTCATTAGGAATTCAACATATAAAAAAATGCTAAATAGGAGACCTTGTCAAACCCATGCACACTCAACTAAACCTCACAAGGTACTGAGATGATCTTGCCCAGTGCTGTTGTGACCATCTATATCCTACTAGCTCCGATAGGATTTAAGAGTGCTTAAGAGTCCCAAGAGCAATCATTCCCTTTTTAAACGGGAATTAGTCAAGGAATTCCCTTGACTTATGCAGCCAAAAAATATTTGCTTCCTAATTAAACTTCCTCTGCTACTTTCTTTGAGCTGGGTTGGAAACACCACAGCTAGATTCAATCATCCCACCTTCCCAAGAAGTCACACTAGGTAAAGTTTTCCTCTACATGAACTTGGGAAGACAGTATCTGGAAAAAATAAAAATAAAAAATTTCATGTGATACAGTGACACCTCGTTATTTGGAACAAAACTACGGCAGTGCAGCACATGAGAAAGAGCAATGGTAACATAATTGTTCTTTCTGAAAACTGACTGGATAAAAGTCTGAGTTTGCTTCAAAGACGACTTTAGAGACTATTGAATCAGCTGTTCATCACTCCATACTGGCCACATCCAAAACAATTAAAATAGACTGAGGGAAACACATGCGTATTTAAATAGATGACTAATCCTCATAAGTTAATAAAGGAAGACTTTTGCCATTTTAAAACAGCTCTAATGCAGATCCTTCTCTCTCTTTCTTAGACCCCCAGCAATCATTTGGAAAGCAGTATACGTTTTTCTGCATATTCTCCTCTAACCAGTAGGCCTTGAAATCAATGGCACCAGCAGAACAGAGACAATACCCTTACTTTTTATTGTTGCTAGTGAAAATTCTTCCCATTTAGATTACTCATTCCTCATCCTCAAGTAAAGAGCAAAGTTCAGACTGCTAAGCCCATTGCCATGCTAAAGCTCCAGATCCTTGGCAAGCATTCAACCTCAGGAATGGGGCTGCCCACTGGGAAGCTCCTGCAAGGCTGCGAGAGGAGGACTGCAGCAGGGCCATTGCTTTTTCCCATCCTACCTGCTCCCCCGTTAACAATGGAGAGGGATTACAACCTTATCTTTTCTCTGCCTCCTGAACTGGAGTTTGGCTTTCCAAGTCATGGGATAGAGGTACCTGCACGGCACCCATGTGTGCCATGGAAAAGGGGTGCTTCTGCTCTAAGGAAGGCAAGTCCATTGATGGAGGAGGGAAAATGTTTTGTCTCTCTGAGCTTGTAAGAATTTAAGCAGCCTGCTCTGAGATTGAGTGTCTTTGACCCAAGACGAATGAAAGCTCCTGCTCCTGTGTTGTTTCACGTCCTTGTAGCCATCCCATCTCAACACCCGCTTTGAGAACCTGATGAAACTTAGAAAGGAGGAGAAAACTGGGTGACACCAGCATGGCTGCCTTTTGGAAAACCGTCAAACCAGCCTGTCCGATAACACTTTCTTTCTAGGACTACAGTCACACACGCAGCACACACATCCATCTTCCTCCAGAACTCTTCTGAGCAGAGCTTCCCATAAAACCATAAGAACAGTCAGAGATCTCTGCTGTTCCTGTGGGATTTGTGAAGAAACCTTGGCCAAACTAACATCAAAAGGAGTTTTACAATAACATCATTAACACTCTGTTACTGACAAATTAATTAGCATTGAACATGCTCAGATACTATATTGACATCCTCCAGCCAAATAACCTAAGATAGCACCAGAAGTAAAACGTCTAAAGTGCCAAATTAATGCCACAGTGCATTACAGAGGAAAGTTTAACAATTATAAGACTGTGTGTTAAAAGGAAACTTTTTTCCCCAAAGAGTTTATCGTTCTACTAAGAATGCTAAGAACTGAATTCAAGGTTTAAAAGCTAATCAAACCAGTGAGACAAAGCAAGATGTTTTCCGATCACATTATACTGCATGCCAAGTCTTCCCCGAGCAACAACTCCACCTAAAATCAAGCACTGGCAAGTAACGGAAGGGTGGTTTTCTCCAAGAGTCCTTTTCTGCTGCTCTTTCCCACGGTAGTAGGGTGCCTTAAACGCTCCACCTCGTTTGCTCCCGTTTCTGTGTTCCCCATTACCCCGCTGTTCTCACCCCGTGATACAAATGTACTTTCTCAGTACTTTAAGAATCGAGGACAAATTGTATTATTAATCATGTTTTTCCACAGAATATATCAGACAGTAAGTGGATTAAGTTTCCATATCCTGCCTTATTGATGTCTCTTAGCATTGATTAAGAGAAAAAGATTGAGAACAGTAAATCAATTTATAAGACAATTTCATCTTTGGTATCTCTGCCTGCATTTGCGCGATTATTGCCAGTTTTGATTCAGCGGTGTGGAGATCAAACCATTAAAAATTACAAATCCGTCACTGGAAAGCCATCATATGGCAGTGTCTTTGATTAGTGGTCATGAGATCATGACTTTTTTAAAGGTGCCTATGAAAGACTTGTAAACCCTATTACAGTTCCAGTAAGTCTTCAAGAACTGTAGCAAGATGTCAGAGCAGTAAGCAAATAATAAGTGACAAAAGAAAGAACAACATTTCCTGGAGCAGGTTCTTCTAATTCTATGAAGATTAAAATTTCACATGTAATCTCTTCTGAGAAGTGAATAGGATGTCACGTAAGTGGGCTGTACCACTGCCTCTTATAAAGTTGCATTTGAATTCCTGAAAAAATTAATTTTCCGATTTTGTATGAAGGGAGGGGGAACAAAGAGCCAGAGTTAACTTTTATTGAACAAATATAGAAGACAAACACCTAGAAGGTGGATTTTAAAACAAAGACCTAAGGAAAGAGTATAGTGTGCATTTTCTATCAGAAAACATAAAAAGAAAGAAAAAGCAAATGACACTATAGGAAGGACATAAGCACAAGGCTTTATGTGTGCATTGCCTGGATGATGAGAAGCATTGAAAGAGTTATGCTTAGATACGTGGTACAAACAATCACAAGATAATGTCGTGGCTGAACTGTTCATACTGAACTGTTAATGCAACTTGTTTAGAAGGGACAAGAAGAAGGGACAAGAAAAAGGGACACTGCAAGGCACGCATTAATAAGTTGGTCTGCGGGACCAAGGCAAAAAAATGCATGTTTCCAGTCTGCTTTGAGACGGGAAGAAAGAAAAGATTAAAAGTTGCAAGAGTGAGACAGAAAAGTAAAAAATGTAAGGCTTGAGATTTCTGGCTTGTGAAGAGACTGCAATTGCAAATATACCTCTGGATAGCACGCCAACACCATCTGACCCATGCCTGTATTGATAATCATTGCTCTAGACAATCCGGGCAAACAATTTATCCCAACCAAGAAGCAATAGCAAAGAATAACGCAGAGCTGAAGGGAGTGAAAAAATGAATTTATAGCAATATATTATTCGCTAAAGTAAAATATCTTTTATTAATCACTGCCAAATTGGTAACTAATAAACAGGAGCTAACAGAGATATTTAACATCAAATATCTTCATAGGTCATAAATAATAGAAGGAAAACAGGGATTCTTCCTGGGAAAAACTAGTAACGCGTTATCTGTAAAATACAGTGGAAGCAGTGAAGGTGGCTTTGTAAGAAGGTAACACACAACTACTTTGAGTTTCTGCTTCCTGTTAGTATTAAGAAAAATATTTAAGCTGCACTCACTGAACATAATTACAGATGCTTTCAAGGATCTTTAAATATTTAACTACTTAATCTTCACAATATCTCTATTAAATAGATGTTTCTTTGTACCCCCAATTTACATAAAAGAAACACCTTTTAAAGCTTATTTTTAAAAGTGGTTTTGTTTCTTTCATGCGGTGCTGGAAACTGCAAAATATGCTGTAGAGATGCCTTTGCAGGTGCAGCTTTGTAGATGCAGACACGAATGAGAGGTTTTCAGCTCTTTGATTATTGCTGCCAGTCAAGCCAATATTCACTACAGGCTTCAAAACGTGGATGCAATTATGTAAAAGGACAAAACCGTATCTGCAAACTTCCAGTCCAGCCTGAGGCTCCTTCAAAGTTCAGCGTGGAGAAGAAGGGCCCTGCTTATGACTGCACATCCTGAGCACTTGGCTGTGCCAAGAGCAGCCTTTGCAGGTTCTTGGCACTTCACCTCCAGCTCAATCTATTGACAATTGCTGCTTTTCTGAGCCAAATTTCCAAGCAGAGGAAAGGGAAGGAAGGCAACGGGCTTATTTTAAACTTGACATTTCAGCAGAGAAAATGTATAGAATAATTGGAAAGACTTGCAACAAGCATATAAAATTTACCCATAGATTTTGGTCAAAGAATTACTGGTCGATCTAACGCTACATTCAGAAGCTCTATACAAAAGAATATAAAAATAGTATAGCTAGATGAATGAATCTGGATGTTCCTAGAGCATACTATTTTTTCATAGATGGTCTGAAAGATAAGTCACCTGTACCTTAATTAAATTTTTAGAAGTTACCAAATGAGGAGTGGCTGCCAGACAGGGAGAGAGAACAAAAGGAGAAAATGGGGCTTCTGCTCCCGACGTACATGCACACAACTCTGCTTAGTCTTATTGGGTATTCTGCCTGAGCATCTGATGGCAGAAGCTGAATGTTAAATGAGATAACATTTAATCAAGTTCATTTTCATTAAAAAAAATAAAACCGATCCAGAAAAAAATAAAGCCTAACATTATTCATTTCATTTTAAGCCCGACACTACCTAGCAATAGGATGGGACTATCGGGTGACACAAACACAGAGCGCGCGCACACACACACACATGCACGCATGCACAAGAGTCATCCATACTGCTGAAATAATAACTCTAAAAGTGCAGTGTCGTGCAGGTCTCACAGCAATGGGAACAGTTATATTGGTTTTACTGAGTTGTGGACAGGACAGGCTCAACACGACTTTGAAACTTAGGATAAAACTTAGTTGACTGGAAAATAGCAAAAACCAGGCAACAATACTCATGTAATAATAACACAGAATAAAGTACAACACAGTGATTAAGAATATGGGAATGAGGCTTTACATAATGATATGTAATGCTGCATAAACACTCGTGAAAGTAATTTAATACATACAAAATTGTAATCCTGCAAGTATTTGACAACAACAAAAATCCAGGAGACGACATGTTTGCCATAGTTGCTAACAGCATTGCGGTTACAGAGGAAAAGATTAAACAGAACCTGGCTGAATGTTTCCTTCACAAAACTGATGCTCCACAGCCAGGACATTTAGAGAAAGGGTACAGCAGATGAAACCACAGGATAAGTTTGCCCAGGACCATTGTTCCAACAGCTCCACTAGAAGGCTTGAAAGGAGTGCTACTTTGCTCAGGAAACTCTTTTGACCGGTGGCATCACTTTGAGTCAGAGAACTATTATGCCCTCGCTATCTGCCCCCCACCTGGACCGCTGACTGCTTGTCCAGTGCTATAGTACCTGTGCAGTAAGTGACAGACACTATTATATCAAAATTCTCATCTACTTGTCCCAGAAATAGCATTTTTCACCTACTTTGTATACTCACATGATTAGAGCAAATAACGCTCCAGCTCTTTTGCACTTCCAAAAACTTAAAGCAGCCATAAAAGTATCTTGACTGACTGATTAAATTGAATTTAGAGCTGATTTTCTTTGTTAGTGTCTTTAAGTAGCCAAATCATAGCTATGAATGAATAAAAGCTGGCCTGCCCTGTACTGATGTAAATGATGACCCAATTCATGAGGCTGAACAGGGGCTGATATCTGCTTGGAACAAAGTGGAGAACTCAGTGGTCTTTACTATTAGATATACATGTATGGAAATGTCTGTATGTAGAGATTTATGACTCTTGCTACACCAGCAATCCTTGGGCCAGAATTTTGAAGGCACATAAATAAGCAAGTGATATGGCTAGTGGGATTTACCAAAGCATATGTAAACCTTAAGAATTCAACTTTCACCAAAAGTCAGTGTGTGCAAAGATATCTTATAGATCCTAGCAGGTGCTCTCCTGCAGATACAAGTGCCTAAACACCTTTGTCATTCTGCACCGAGGCCCCATGAGGTTGCTATGAGACAACATATATGACACCATGATTTCTTGTAAGGCAAAAACATCTGGAAGCTGTAAATATGTAAGATGTCAAGTCTTCGGTCCACAAATCCACTTGCATTAAGTTGAAATTAGTGGCATCTAGGGACCTATGTATTTTTGTGCATCTGGCCTAAAACTCCTATTTCATGCCAAAGTTCTTCGGCATAACAAAAAATGGAAGAACAAAGTATCAACAAATACACAGAACTGTCCCTAGTTTGCTTCTCAGATGTGTGTGAAGTATCGGGTAGGTTAGTTAATAACTGACCGAGTTTGTAGATGGATCCTTTCTGGAATCCAGTCTGAATTAGGTTGAGCAGAGTCACACCATCATTGCTTCCAGATGCTCTTGGAGCAGTGAGATGGTTTCTATACAATTAAGTAGCGAACAGCTGCTTGAGGGAGCACATTGCAATCAGAGATGACACTTTTCAGATGAGGTGTAGAACAGAAAAGTTGATCCATTTGTTTGGCCCAGAGTGAACTTCATAAAGGATTCAGCTCTGTGCCTCACCCAAGTAACTGAAGCTCTTCCAGGATATTTAATCTGAGATTTTTATCCCCTGCTTTCTAAGTTTTCCAGAAGGGCAAACTAGTGGTCTTATGCCAATTTCTGAACTTGATTAAGCCTCATCGTTGCTGTTAGCTCATTCCAAAGCAGAGTTTCATAAGCAGACAGTCTTCCCTGAAGTGCAACCATCTTTGCTGAACCTTTCTAGGGGCATTCAACATGCTGCGGCTATAAAAGTACAGATTACTTTAATACAAATCTGATGCAAAAGCAGGGCCTTTCAGTAGACATAGAAATAATGTATGATTACAGAAAGCTTCAAGAAGCAATGGGATGTGCCTACTACTAGCAATGTGTCTACTACCAGTTGGAGAACCATTAGCATTCATGAAAGACTGAATCTGAAAGAGTAAAGCATCCTCCCAGATGTAAATGACACTGCTAGAAATCCTTGTCACTAAACTTGTGTTTGGTTAACCTGATTACAATTTTGAAAACTGTTGACTCAACATAGCATCTCCAGTTAACAGGTTCAGGGTCAAAGCCATATGCTCTGACAAGGGTGTGATATGAAAAACACTCCCCGTGACATAATAGAGAAGCACAGCTCTGTCTAACGCGATCTGAAGACAGGCGCTGGTAGGCAGTGATGATCGGCTGGCAAACAGCTATGTCTCAGGACAGATAAAGTAGGACGTGTTCAAAAGTCAACATATACCAAATACTACCATCTTTCTTCAACTAACGTGCTTTAATTATTGAATACAAAGGAAAACTGTGGCAATGCAAGGCACTATTGCATGGTAGTTATGGGAAATGCTGACATTTTAAATAGTAGCTAATAGCATTCTTAATTGCTTTTAGGAGAAACTAAAAGATAAATTAAATCTTCCTACAAATTCCATACAAATTTTATCACTGAATTTCACGATCTCTCGAGGAAGATGCTGGCACAGGCTTCACTGTATGTTGTTTCAGTCTGTTGTGAATGCACTGAGCGGCACAGGAGAACGCACGCACAATATATTACTGAAGGACATTTAAGAGTGAGAGCGCAGCCACTTTGCTACTCCTAGAGCTTTGACTTACAATGTACAGAGGGATACATTCAGAATAGTAAGTATATGGCTAGTAGGCTCACTGAAGATAGGGGATGGCTGAAGGGAAGAAAAAGCGATCACAGAAAGCAAAATTCAATCGCAGAGCAAAAGTATAGGAACTGGTTTGAAAAGAGCTTTGTGTCTCCGTGGGGCATGCATATGTGAGTGGAATATCTTGAATCAGAAAGTGTTTTAAGCTAATTAAAGCCTTTTTAGATTTTCAAGGCCTTCTAAATGACCAAAAAGGTCAAGGTCACACCCATCTGGAGCATTCAGCAACACACACACACGCGCAAAAAAAAAACGAGTTAGCAAAGCTCTGATGCTGCGAGATGTTGAATATTTGGTGAGAAGAGCGCAGTGCATGCCCCAGGAACGGGTCACAGCAGTACCAACTGATACAAACGCGGGCTGCAGTGTTATCTATGACGAGTAATTCTGTAGTCAGGGAAGTTGCTCCACATTTATATCGCCCTAAGAGGAGAAAAGAATTTGTTCCGCTATTTCCAGCTACGACCAGAGAGTGAAAATATCAGCTCAAAGACACTCGCACTGAAAGAAACAATCCATAGCCTACATACGCACAGAAAAGCATATGCACAGAGGCAAAACCTGACAGCTATATTTACCTCAACATGTAGGACTGACTTTGAGATTACTCTCACCACTCCCCAGACAGATGAGCCACCCCATCCATATCGAGCAGTGAATCGAAAACCATCAAGGTTGCACTTAACCGAAGTTCAGGGTGGCCCCTGACAGAAAGCAAGAACAGGCAGCTGGGGACTGCAGCTGGCTGATTTTTCCCACTTGTAAGTACACCACATAGCTCAAGGGCTGAAGGGCAAAGCGGTGAATAGCTTTGGACATGGTCTTATCCATGGAAAGTCAGCAGAGATCCAAGGTGTAAGTTTAGTGGGAGCTCACGGTCAAACCAAGTTATCAGTATGGTCACAAAGACATGGGAGGAGGGAAAGGAACTGGGATGGGGGCAGTCAGCCCAAGAAGTACTGCTGGGTTCACTAGCAATACCGAGGAATTCCTCTGCAATTCTTCTTCCACACATGGCACCTTCTCCGTAAGCCTAAAGAGTGCGTTTAACTGTGACGTATCTCAGAGAAACCAAAACCCCCAAAACCTGGCTATCAATGCTAACAACTAGTTTGAAAACTGTGAGGAAGTGCAGTTTTTACTGGGAACAATCAACAAGGCAAAATTCAAACAAAAAAAGAAAACAGATGTGAAAATGTGTCTGTTTTACTGAAAAAGTCATTGAAATTTTGCCACATGATTGAAACCAGAATTGGATGTCTTTTAGATTTTGTTCTCTGATTTTTCAAGTTGTTTAGTTTTCTGTTTAATTTCCAGTTATATTAAACCACACAAACTTGTCAAGATTCATGACTGCTTCCTCTTCCCTTACCTGCCCTGAATGATGTACTGAACGCTACAAATGAAACAGTTTGATTTTTTCCACGCTTTTATATAAACATCTCAAATAAAATAAAATGTTTTCACAATTCTTACACAAAGCATTTTATTTTGACCTTATGAATATCAAAAACTTTCATGTTAGCACTTCTGAAATTAGACAGTTTTGACTGTTCATGGTTTTTTATATCACCTCAGGCTGAGATACAATTCTGAATTCCTAGTTCAGAGCTCCACTTATTATTAATATCTTTCCCCACACCCCCTCCTCACAGTTCCTGCAGCATAGGCTACCACTGACTCTCCTCAGACAGGGGTTTCTCCAAAAAATAACCTTCTTGAAGCTGAGGTGTAGAATGGAAATATCTCCAAAAATGTGTCTAGGGATAAAAAGTTCCTTCCTTAACAGTCAACCGCCACAACACTGCCTGTGGTAAGCAGGTATTGTGGTCTCTATTTTGCAACTAGGGAAACTGAGGCATGCATTTCAATGATTTGCCAGTCTGAAGGTTTGTGGCAGAGTCCACAGGGACAGGTATAAGCAAGAATCTACAAACTTACTGCAGCCATCCAATTCTGTATGATACGAACTAATATGAACGTAGGAGAGGGGGACAGCTTGGTTCATTCTCATGACTCTGAATGTTCCAGCTACTCAATACGGATTACGACAAACGATAACACTGACTTCAAGTCTTGTGAGGAAGCAACATTCTATTTCTTTCTGCAGTTGCAAGTAACCTGTGTTACGCTGGGGAAAATCCAGTGTATCTTCCAAATGCATTTTACCTACGACAGAAAGTAACAACTCTGAAGCGATGCATGAAGAAGGAATCCCTAATGTGTCTCCCATGCTAAAAGAAAGACAGGAGGGAATTCAAGAAGAGTGTCTCAGGGGAGGAGAATACAGTATTTCCTTTTTATACGGTCAACATGGAACAATTATAATGAAAAATGTGAATATTCTTGCATACATGATAAAAGAGAATATGTATTAATGGTACACTTTTCAAACTGGACTCATCTCACTGCAAGGAAAAACTTTTGTAGTGTAGTGGTCTATATTTGAGTTAGTGGTCTAGATAAGATTTTTACACAATGGAGAGAAAGAGAGTCTTCTGTGACAGGATTCATCTCATCCTGAGTAGATGGAAGAGATTGGGTGATTCACACCTTACAAGAGGTTATTTCTTTCCACCGATAATAAAAAGACCCTTAGACAACCATCTCAGAGGAGGCCACTGTGGACCTCCAAAATCTGGAACAATGAAGCTCACCCTGCCATTATGACTTCAAAATCCATCAGTCACCAGTAAAACTCATATTGTGGCAGGATGATACTCTTCTTCACTATCCTCATTCTACTACACCCAAAGGCAGTTAGACCATTTACACATACATATACATATATGTACAGAGTCCCTCTTCACTCTCAATCTTCACTTTGCAAAGTTCTGCTTCCTTTCAGATAAAAATGAGAAAAATGTGAAAAAGATAAATCATCTAAATCGAGGTGCTATGTACAATCATTCTCATGCCCTCCTTTCACTTATGCGTTTCCTTTTCTTCTCTTGGACATTCCTCTTCAAAGTTTTAATCTTATGACTTTTCTCTCCTTCATTTTCATACTTTTCTCCTTTTCAACATTTTTAAATTTTTTTGGCCATGTTTTCTTCTCCTCCTCAGTGGGCTGTTTTTGAATTCAGTTTCCTCAGGCCATCTCCTTTACCTTTTTGCCCTGCCTTCTTCTTTGAGTTCTTCCCCTGCCCTTTTTTCTCTGATTTCCCGGTACCCTTCATCAAGACTCTGACAGTATTTCCCCAGGAATCTCTCCCAATCTTATTCCTGCCTGTTGCTGTTACATAGAAGAAGAAAGTTAGTAAAGCTTAGTTACCCAAATCTACAATTCTATCTAAACTATTTAATCGCTATCCTAACTGGCCTCAGTGACCTGCATACCTCTGCACCATTTAGATGTTTATACCAAGCATATTTTATATCATGATACACAGATATAAAATACAACATAATCAAATATAAAATATAAACTTCCATGGATGGAGACAAAGAATCATAGAGAAGGTGATCTTCATTAAGTCAAAGAGCTATTGAATAGCCAGTACACTGCAGGAGATGATACTTGGCCTAAGATACCAAGACTCCTCACTTTAGACAAATGACTGAAAATATCTTGAATAAGTCTGAGCGGAAAAGAAGTACATATGTTGAGGGTAAAGATTAAACCCATTCAGATCCTTTGAGGGACTTGCTAAAGATCATCTCTGATAAGCTAATGCTTTCTGCTAGGAATAGGTTCCCTTTGATGCATGTAAACCCTGAAATGTAAGACATGCACAGATAAAAGAATTCCTTAGAAGGTGTGCATCAGGAAAGCATTTAGAGCAAGTCTGCAAGATAAAGGGAGACAGAGACCTTCCTGATTTAATCTGGGTGTTAGAAGGGTAAATCTGTTTTTTATTTCTTCACTTATGTTTGTAGAAATATTCACTTCTATATAGTCCATTTGGTCTTAAGTAACCAGTTTTATTTTCACTTTATTTGAGGGCATTCTTCCCCCCAGGGATGTAACCTGAGGCACTGGGACATCTTAACTGCTGTAGGAAAGAAACAGGATCTTAAAACAACATGGTAAGTAGGAACGCTCTTGGACATGTAAAAAGACAATACAGAGCACAGCTAAACCAGGAGAGTCTTATATGAGTATTATGAGCGTCCCTATAGCTTCTTTGCACTGCAAACCATCTCTGTCTCCATGCATCCCAATCCTATTTTCAGATTCTTCCCAAGCTCCCATGACTTTCTAGCAATGCCTGCATGAGCCCCCGAAATCTTCATGTCACTCTTCCCGCTGCGCACAGATGCATCTTTTTCATTACTGAGAATTTGACCCTTGTCTTGCAGAGGCTAATTCCTCTGCCAAGAGTAATGAAGTCCCTTCACAAGGACAGACTACTACAGCTAGAGGTAAAGAAGAGTATGAGGAGCGCTCTGAAGTGTGCATGTTTCATGCCCCCCTAGATCAACCCAGTTTGAGCAGAAATTCAGCTGGGAAATTAGCAAGGATATAAATGTGCCTGCATGGAGATACATCCAGAAAATGCCAGCCTTACACTTCAGAAAGGATATAGAAGAACTTAAGAAACAGCTGTTGTACCCTGCTAGCAGTCTGTGGATAAGCGCCGGCGCAGACCTATTATGGGCCACTGTTTCCTGGCCATAAAGACTAGACATCTTGTGAGAGATCAGCAAGAAAAGCCCAGTGAAGACTCTTCCATCTTTTTTGGTCTCTAGAGAAAACATTTTGGTGTCGAATACTTTCAGTAATTCAGAATATAAATGTGATCAAACTTAACCTTCAGTGTTCAGGATGACAGAATTACTGATTTCTCAAGAACACATGCTTTCCATTAGCAGTTGTTTCTTCTTAAGGGGAAATAAGGCTCGGTAGTTATTAAGCTTGCATTAAGAAAAATACAAAAAAGACATAGCACCAAGAGAGGAAAATACTTTCTTCAGATATAATGAGTGTTAAATTAGAAGTTTAATGACCCAGCGTAATAATCCTCTGAATTCAAGAAAGGCATGTGATATCCAGCTGGCCAAGAGTGATTTTGACTATGTGCCACCACAAATATAGACTCTCATTTAATGCCTGTGGAACCAGACCAAAACATGAACACAAATTTCACACCAATCAAGTGCAAAATACTTGTTTGGTTTCAGGTCTTTGAGTTGATCTTTCACATGTTGCAGCTGACAATCAGATGCCTTTCCAGCTGTCAAAATGGGATCTTATTCTCTGCCCAATCTGGTCCTGACCAAATGACCACTGAGATACTGAAACTTCATCTAAATTCTGACTTTCTGCTGTAAATGAACTGTAACTGAGGTTTAGTAATTGGGAGTAGAGGTGTGTTTACCTCAAGAGAGAAGGAAAATGTGCTTGCGGTACAAAGACTATCATTTGATTAAATGAATAAAAATACTGCAGAAGAAACTTCCAGATTGGTGAATATCTGGAGACCATCAAGACAGAAATTAAATTTGGTTTTTTTGCTTTTGGTGTTTTTTTTTAACTGAGTTCTAATTTATGAAAACAAAAACTGGATGTAAAGTTCCCGCTGGCATGTGTTCTGTCTGTTCATACCGAGAACATGAAGCAATTTTAAATGATACCTTTTTTGTTGCTCACAATGCATTGCCACATGAGAGGACTGGTCCACAATTTTACCTCCCTATTAATTTTCTCAGACTATAACTTTCAATTTGTCCTCTTCATTTGCAGAGAGCTGAAAAGAAAAGAAAGGAATATCAACTCTTGCACTTCATGATAAATAGTCTTCACGAATATGACTTTCTTACGTTGCGTTACAGCCTTTCCTTCATTTACCAAATTCATAACAACTGGCAGACACAAACAACTTTGTGCTTTAGCATAATTACAAAAAAAAAAAAAGGATCTAACACTGTTTATTATGAAAATATTGTGCAACTTAGTAAAAGGATGCACTTACCGTGAGCTTAAGTTTGTAGATGGAGAAATGTCTTTGATCCCTGGGCCAGATGGATCAGACTGCCTAATCTTTTGGGCATCCAAGGACATCATACGCAACAGCTGCTGGCAGTGAAGGGTGGGAGATGGTTCCATGTCTGGTTGCTTGCTTTGTGAAGCTATCTTGAAAATGAAGAGATTTCTTTTGCTTTTTTATCACCATCTTGCAAAAAGCACAGATGCAACTATTGGCAGGACTTCCCTTTCAGGGTATTGTTCCGTTAATGTACGAGTGAATTTTGGATGTATTTTATTTTCTTTCTGATCTCCTGTCTTTTAGGCTTACTTAATCCTAATCTAACCAATTTCCAGAAGCAGACAACAAGAATGAAAAGAAGAGCAATACTGCCTCTTATTTCCCAGGATTTTTCTATTCTGCTTATTTGTGTTCATCCTCTAGGTTTCTTCATGAAGAATCACCAGTGTTTCAGCTAAACACAGGTTGTTTAAAAACGGAGATGCTTAAGTGACATATTTCCTTTGAATATGACATGTTTGAATGTTAGAACCAACTAACCACATAGAAAAAATTTTCCCTTCTCATTTCATAGGTCTGTGTTAGCCAAATAAAACGCCTTGAGTACAGATGTACTGGGGGAAGAGAAGTCTAAGAAAAAAAAGCAATCAAATAAACACTCTGCACAAAAAGCATCCATAGTTGTACAGATCTGACCGTTATTACCAAGTTTCTATAGAATTATCCACTTGCTACCTATATGGCAAGCACAGCATCATAGTTAGGGTTACGCTAACAAATCCAATACGGAGAGGAACTTGTTCCATTGAATGTGCTTACCTGCCCCTGGTTCCTGCCCCGGCAGCACGTACGTCAGCCGCCCTCACCAGCACGATGCCTGCACCCATGCAGAGACAGAGACACGGGCACCTCTGCCCAACTAATTTATTTTCAGTTATAGTGTTGACCTTCTCTGTAAACTACACCTGGAAAGGTTTGTGTATTCAAGTGATTCAGAGCTAAACTCATGGAAATTTTAATCTGTAGCAGAGCTACAAGGAAAACAAAACAAATAGGGTAGAGACCAGAGGAGAAGCAGTCGTCCTGACTGGGAGGTAAGCAAACACCCGCTGGCTGTAAAGAAGCGGACTTATGCAAACACACCGATTTAGCTATTCCATCTCACAAGTTAATAGTTGAAGGATGGCAGAACATTTTTCTTGGTCGAAAGGATATCTGCTGTCACAGGAAGGAATCAAATTCAGAGGACTTTTCTGAAGAACAAGCTCCAGGGGTTGCCCAACATGGGCGGGAGGCCAGGACGCAGTTTCCAGGGGTACAAGGAACACCACCAGCAGAACAGAGACTGACGTTGCATCGCCCCTTTTATCTCAATGCACAGTCGGTGCTCTGTACCACACTGAAGAGTTGTGTACAACTGTATCTGACTGGGAATTTCATTTCTCAACACTCAAAACCAATTATGAACTTCCATGAGGAAGATACAGCTCTTTGGCATATTTATAAGCTTAGATTTATTTGGATTTTGTGAAAATGTGGCCAAACACCACTATGTCCGCCTTTCTCTGCATCTTCTTTAGACCCTGCTTCTGCTGGACTGTCTTTCCTTACATTATACTGTAAGCTCCTTTATCTATAGCCATGGAAAAATGCTTTCAAAGTTATTTGGGTGATCAGTTACCTTTTTGAATTTGATTTAGGCTCTTAATTGATTAAAAATCAGAGTAAGTCAATGATAAAAGGGCTCTAGAGTCACAGAGCCTGTGAAAATTTAAGGAGTTTGCTTTTCCAGAAAGTTCTTGGATATCTCTGATGTGTAGCTGGTAAAACAAAGCAGAGAAACATGCAAATTTATAATTTACACCTATGTAAAAAATTTTGGTAATAAACAAGCATAAAAGTCAGACATTGTTGCACTTTATGTTGCTTGGAGAAAGTGTAGAGCAGTTGATTGAATTCAGTTAAGTTGGATTAATTAACCTAAAGTGAAGGAGATGATTGAAAATTCTAATTTCAGAACATAGGCAGAATGGAAAGCCTGTGCTATTCACTTGGTAGCTCGGTCAGTAACACGTATTGAAAGCAAGTGGGTACATATATCTCCATTCCCCCAAACAGGAAACTATTTGTCAGCTACTGCCTAGGTCAGTGATATATAAAATACCTTTATATTTTCCCACTGGAATTTGGAAAAGAAACTGAAATCTTTTCCGGGCCTGCTTTCCTTCAGCATTAAAACAACGCTGAACCATGCTGCTCTCGAGTGTACAATACGAAATAAAAGTGCACATAAAAAGCTCCCCTGGTTAGCACAAGGACACTTCTTGGGAAGGAGGAAACGTAGATTCCCAAGGGATTTGCCAGAAGCAGGACTGAAATACCCACCGAGCAGTACTGCTGGGGGAGTTAATGTCCAAAGTTGGATAGACACACTGGCATTGACATCTGGGGTGGGAACGACTCTGGGAGGATGCATCAGGGAGAGGGGAAAAACATAAAAATGTGAACCAGAATCATAGAATCATAGAATCATTAAGGTTGGAAAAGACCTCTAAGATCATCAAGTCCAACCATCAACCCAACACCACCATGCCCACTACACCATGTCCCTAAGGGCCTCATCCACACGTCTTTTAAATACCTCCAGGGATGGGGACTCAACCACTTCCCTGGGCAGCCTGGTCCAAGGCCTGACCACTCTTTCAGGAAAGAAATTTTCCCTAATGTCCAATCTAAACCTCCCCTGGCGCAACTTGAGGCCATTTCCTCTCGTCCTATCGCTGTTACTTGGGAGAAGAGACCAACACCCACCTCACTACAACCTCCTTTCAGGTAGTTGTAGAGCGCGATGAGGTCTCCCCTCAGCCTCCTCTTCTCCAGGCTGAACAACCCCAGTTCCCTCAGACGCTCCTCAGAAGACTTGTGCTCCAGGCCCTTCACCGGCTTCGTTCTCTGGACACGCTCCAGCACCTCCATGTCCTTCTTGTAGTGAGGGGCCCAAAACTGAACATAGGATTCGAGGTGCGGCCTCACCAGTGCCGAGTACAGGGGCACGATCACCTCCCTGCTCCTGCTGGCCACACTATTTCTGATACAGGCCAGGATGCCGTTGGCCTTCTTGGCCACCTGGGCACACTGCCGGCTCATGTTCAGCCGGCTGTTGACCAGCACCCCCAGGTCCTTTTCCTCCGGGCAGCTTTCCAGCCACTCTTCCCCAAGCCTGTAGCGTTGCCTGGGGTTGTTGTGGCCGAAGTGCAGGCCTTGTTGAACCTCATGCAGAATGGCCCAGTGGTTCTCCCATTTCCCACCAGCATGGCAGGGAGCAGGTCCAGCACGGAGGTATGACCAAAGAAGAGCTGGTTAGAACACTTAAAAGGAAGGATAATCCAATGGCTATGGTTTTCTTTCTTTAGACTCCATTAATAATATTGGGTCTAGTCCTCTTAGGCCAGACTTCAAAATATACGTAGAAGTGGTGGAAGCCTTTAAATATCCTGTTGGATGACGTAGGTATGTGTGCAGATGTCTGAACGCCTGAACAAATTTGGCATCTGCTTCTCCTGAACTTCATTTCTTCATCTATAAAATCCAGCCAATGGTGGCACTTTTTCAGGAGACCTCTCAGGATGCTATTTTTTAGTCTAAATTGGTTAAAATTGATCAAATGTTAAGAATGGCATGGGAAGAAGAGGAGGGGAAATACATCAGCACATACCCTACCCATATAGATTCATAAATTCTGGTTTCTTAGGAAAGTAGGCTAAAATTTATTTTGTGTTTAATTCACTTTTTCATCTGAAATTAAAATAAAAAACCTTCTGCTTTCAGAATTGATGTTTCTATTATTTCGGGGTTGGTGGGGTGTCAATTTTTAAAAATATATTTAGCTACGTTCTATGGGGAAGCAAAATGCCAGATTCAGAAAACCTTGACTTTAAAAATCTTTGTAATGTTTACTTCTTCTAATGGTCATGGCACCAAGCCTGTCAGAGTTCAAGGAGCGTCTGGACGATGCTCTTAGACATACGATTTAGTTTTAGGTAGTCCTGTGAGGAGCAAGGAGTTGGACTCGATGATCCTTATGGGTCCCTTCCAACTTGAAATATTCTATGATTGTATGATTCTTTTCCAGCCAGCAATCTTTGCCAAATATGAATGGCATTTATAAATAATCTTGGTTATTTCAGATTTATTTAAAAAAAAAGAAAAAAATCACTCACGAAAAATTTCATCCAGATCAGGATTCCTGAAAACCCCCTATTTAAATTTATGATTCATTTAAATCAGATCTACTCCATTTCAGTTAAAGCAATCACCTGTCAGTTCTGCTACATTTTAGATGAGTAACACATGAATAATAACCTATATGCAAACTCCTAACAGAAGAGGAGCTCTAAACCATTCATGGGTTGTCTATACATGTGCAGATATACTTGTGGAAAGCATATAGGAAGTCTACAGGTCGTATAGACACTTTGACCTGAAATCGTGCCTAATGAAACTGCCACTGCCACAGTTCGCCACTGACCAGCCATTGAAAGGCTGTCATGCACTGCTGGACTGTCAGTGATGGATAAACTGCTTTCTTCATATGCTTTGCCCACAGTTTTCCTGTCATATCAGGGCTTGTGCAAGAATTTCAGGTTCAGTGAAGGCTTGCAGGCAAGCAAACAGCAATAATTTAAAGCTGTCAAGATCATAATCAGTTATAAGTACAGGCAGCTGCCTGCAGCATCACGCCCAAGAAAACATTTGTGTCCTTGCGGTACTTGCTGGAAATCCAGACAATGACCCTCTACAAAATCAATGACTTGCTACTGACCACAGGAAATTAAAAAAAAAAAAAAAGAAAGGCAAACCAAATTAAACCAAAAAACACTCAGAGAGATGTGAAAAAATATGGAGAAATAAATAAAGAGGAAATATAAAAATTAAAAATAGTGAAAAGAAATGGGTTAAAGTATTATGAGTGTTTTATGACACCACGGAATTTAGGATTTATGTTATTATGGAATTTAAGTCTTATGGTGCTGAGGATTCTACTGAAGGCAGCATCCTAGATAAAGAGTTTTATCTATACATCACATTCATTTCCCTTTTGCTACCATGTCCACATCTCCATTTATAAGTGAGAGACACTGGAAAAACATAGACAAGCACAATATGATGTCTCAGGAGTGTCATCCCCGTTGCCTGACACACCATTTTGTTCCTTCAAACAGTGAAAAAATAGAACATTTTTTGGACCGCAGATGCATTTGATAACGTCACTGTTTCGGATTGCCTTTATTACGTAAACCGATATAATCGGAATTAGAGAGGCACTCTTCCAGGCAATCCTCGCTTCAGTCAAAAAAACCCTACTTGTCTGATCTTGTTCACAAACCCTGCTTCACTTTCTTCCTTAGACCATCATTGTAATAACACTATTACTGCTGCTATTTAAAATGTCCACTGAGTCAGCACACTGAAACTTGGAAATGTATGTATGTACATATGGGATTTTTTATAAGTGACAATATTTTTGCAAGATGCTTAATGGCACTTCTTTCTTTAAAATATTGTATCGCTGAATCTTTCTACTTTCTATTCACTGTGCAACCATGCATATTTTCTGCTTTGTTAGGGGATGAAGATAAATAAGCATTTACATTATTTATTGTGTTGTAATGGGTAAAATTCAGTAAAAAACTGCACGGTAACGCAAATCTCGAGAGAATTTTTCTTTCCAAATCTCTGAATATTGCTGTTATCTTTACAAGCAAGAAGTCTACCTGAGAACAATTCTGCAGTTTCCACACGGGGCATTTTGCAGGCTTAATTAGAGAAATTCAGACGTTCTGTTTGCCAAGACCTTTCTTCTGACAGACACAGAATCAGGGAGTGGTAGAGGTTGGAAGGCACCTCTGGAGACCACCTACTCCAACCTCCCTGCTCAAGCAGGGTTAACTAGATCAAGTTCCTCAGAGCTGCACCCACTCAGGTTTTTAATATCTCCAAGGACGGAGACTCCACTGTCTCTGTTCAACCACGCACGCAAGGACTGGATGCTGACACAAGGACTACATAATCATTGACTTTCACAACTGACCAGAGAAGCAACCAAAGGCAAGAAAACACATAAAATATGTATGACTTAAATTACAGCATGACTTGCAATTTAGTACAATACAATCCTACCTAGTAATGCCCCAGAAATCACCGAAACCAGAGCATATGTTCTAGTATAATCAACCTATTGTTCCGATGTGACCTTATGATTCACAGTTCACGTGAAAAATATCCATTTCATGGTTTCACTCTAATAAAAATTTAATGAAATAATGTTTTTAAGTATAAATCTCTGTTTTCCTGCTTACTTTTATGAGCTAAGTAATAACTACAAGCTGCACCCTACAACCAAGGAATCCCAAAGGTCGCAAGCTAAAACACTGCTCACTTTAAATATTCCAGCATATTCAGAAAGAATTATCTGATGGTTTGTGTTTCTTTAATACCTGATCAAAAGAAGAACAAGAATTTGCTGTTTCCCAAGGGTCACCCTAGTCTCCTATCATTAGGTTAATATCATTGTTTAGAAAAAAACTTGCAATAATGTTTACCATCCTAGGATCAAGACGATAAAATTCACCAAAAGCCATTTAGAAAGGAATCCAACCCTATCAAAAGAAACTCTAACTTTTTAACTCAAGCTATTTAAATGCCTGCTAGGGGAAAAGTTTTGTCCTTTGCTTCAGAGGACAGCTACACCATCCTGCGAGCGCCGAGAAGCAGCACAAGCAGATTCAGGCTGCAGCAGTTCTGACAGGGATGGGGGCCACCACCACCGCTTCGGAATAGCAAGCAGCGATGGGACTCATCGCCTGCTCTGTATGTGTAACGTGCTACTCAATAGTAAGCAAAGGAAAATCAATTTCTTATTGTTTGGGTTCATAGATTAGAGTCGAAAAATGTTCAGACAATATTTAGACACAAACATTTCCATATGAGAATTCCCTGGTCCTGTTCTGGGATTTTACTAGGGAAAATGTAGCTTTTTGATGCACCAGATGTATTGCAAAATACATAAGCAGGAAGGTGTTTTATGGAGAAAAATAGGCATGTATTTTACTTGCCATACACAAAGTGTGGAGGATTCTTCACCAGATTTTAACACTGCAAATGCATGAAATAATTTTAAGTGTCCAGTGAACAGAAGAAGAATTTGGCCTATTCTCTGTGCCGTCTTTTTACTGAGGCTCTGAAGAAAGGTGAAAAGAGCAATCTTTCTACTAAATTCCTTTTGAACGTAAACTTTACTGCACTCACCTAGCTGAATCATAACTTAGGTTAATGGTGCCACCTGGTGACAAGTCTTACTCGCTGTTCCCATACCTTGTCAAGCAAGAAAAAAGAAATTCATACGCTCTAAATCCTCCCCTTGAAAGTAACCCCCCAAAAAACTGCATCAGCCGCAATAATTACTTGTCCTAAGGAGCGTACTGTGTTGTACACATAGAAAGAACAATAAACAATAGGAAAGAAAATATTTTTTAACAGACTTCCATTTTAGACACTACCAGTAATAACGCTTGGAGTTATTAGCTTGTGAAGAGAATGCACTTAATAGCGCACGAAGGGAAGAGGGAGAACTGACACTGATTTATCTGAATCTGCTGATAATGGGGGAGCCAGGCATTTTGTCTAGCTCAAAAACCTCTTGTTCACTGCGGCAGTGTGTGAGACTCTAGAACCACCTGGTAGGATTTTACTACTCCCATGACTGCAGTCCCTAAACAAAAAAAATGTGTGTTTGAGCCACGTGCTCTTCATACCTTACCTGTCAGTAATAACTCACCTGAGAAATTAATTCTGAAGCCATAAATTGCTCTGTGCATCTCCCTCTGTGTTGCAACACTGCTGCGAATGATCACAAAAAATTTACGGGGAGGTTCCTTCGGTGGGGTCAGACTCTCGCCCTGTTTCCTCAAAGTAAATCGGGATTTACACTGCGTGTAACAGGACATGGTGGGGGAAGCACCTGGGGCAAGGAGGGGGCAAGCATGGCCATGCCAAGCAGGGCTGGAAATCTCGCTCAGACAGAGGCAAGGTCAGGGGATGGAGCACAGCAAAGATCTGAAGCCTGTTTGGTATTTGCCAAGGTGTATAACCAACCTTGTTATATTACTTTCTGTCATATGTATAAAATAGCAAAGAATTTGCACACAGATAGCTTTAAAAAGCTTATTTAAAGGCAGTATACTTACTTTATGGTTCGCCATGATCACCCAAAATTTGCTAATTTTTTGCTAAACTCAGCATTTTGGAAGGGCACATGAAGACACTGGACAACTTTAACTGTATTAATGATATTCTGTGCTCTTGAATAAAGGAAAACTGCATCCTTTCACCTCCAGGACCCTTTACAGACTGGGATTTCCCTTCTATGGAACTGCATCAGGGACGTCCTTAATTTCACACAATAGGAATATCTAAGCTGAATTATGGACATTCTTCTCTTAGAAGCCTACTTCACATAATAGTCACATGCTGCATATGCAAATTACACAAGTATCCATATGCTTAATTTATACAACTATTTAACCAAACTGGCGTAATAAATATGTCTAGTTAGATACTTGCAGTAAGTGTGCAGCTGTCTGGAAGGAGGTACAAAATCACCATCAGTGAAATCCAAACTGCAGCTGTCATTAATCAAAGCTTTGCCCTTGAACATTCATCATTGTGATATTGCTGTGACAAAGTGGACTTTTACTGCCATTTGGGATGGGAAGATTTTACTTCCTTAAAATAATTCAAGTTATCTAGTGGTGCAGACGCTGTGAAAAAGCCAGTTTTCATGTTTGTTCTCAACACAGCAAATAAGCAGAGGAAAGATCATCAAAATGCTATAGAACACTAAAATTATCTGTAAAATGCTGCATATTTAAATGCTGAACTTTTACATGGTATGTAGAAAATTCCTATTGAAAGTATTTGTGTTTAATAGAAATAATTGATGTTTCTTGGATCAATGAACTGCAGATAATGCAGTCAGGAAAGATTTGATTGTTAGGTCAAATGAAGATTTTTACAATATTGAAAAGGTGGTGTAGAAGGAGCTTTAGTCAAGATGAGGTTCCATTTCTAAAGATATGCCATTCACTACATCCTTTGATCAGAAAAGAGCAGTGGCTGTCAAAATGATTCACCCACTGGATTGACAGGGAAGGAGAGGTTTGCACAAGCTCAGGGAATGAAGCCAGAGCAATCCAGGGAGCTTTCTCATGGTGAATATGGCCAATATTCACATCATAGAATCATAGAATGGCTTGGGTTGGAGGGGACCTTCAAAGGTCATCTAGTCCAACCCCCCTGCAGTGAGCAGGGACACCTTCAACTAGATCAGGTTGCTCAGAGCCCCGTCCAACCTCACCTTGAATGTTTCCAGGGATGGGGCATCTACCACCTCTCTGGGCAACCTCTGCCAGTGTGTCATCACCCTCATTGCAAAAAATTTCTTCCTTATATCTAGTCTGAATCTCCCCTCTTTTAGTTTAAAACCATTCCCCCTTCTCCTGTCGCAACAGGCCCTGCTAAAAAATCTGTCCCCACCTTTCTTATAAGCCCCCTTTATATATTGAAACGCCACAATAAGGTCTCCCTGAAGCCTTCTCTTCTCCAGGCTGAACAACCCCAACTCTCTCAGCGTTTCCTTGTAGGAGAGGCATTCCATCCCCCTGATCATTTTCGTGGCCCTCCTCTCGACCCGCTCCAACAGGTCCATGTCTGTCCTGTGCTGAGGGCCCCAGAGCTGGACGCAGCACTGCAGGTGGGGTCTCACCAGAGCAGAGTAGAGGGGCAGAATCACCTCCCTCGACCTGCTGGCCATGCTTCTTTTGATTCAGCCCAGGATACGGTTGGCCTTCTGGGCTGTGTCAAGGCTTCACTCTACTTAGACTATGAGCCATCATTCCTTTTCAAAGATGAATAACATCTTTCCAAAGATTTTGGTTTTCATGTAGTTGTTAAGAATATATGAGCCTTACTCTTATGCATTGACTAGCAGTTAACCAGGGTTCTTCACAGAAAACATGATATTTGCCCATAGAGGCTAACAGGCCAGTGGATCTACTTGGATCCACTAAAATCAAATTTAGCCACAAGAAGAAGGTTTTGCGTGACTGCTATCAGGCATTTTATTTAGGGTAGACGAAAGTTGATACACTTGAATTAAATCAATGGGGGCAATCTGCATCTGAAGAAGTGTCTGAAGGTATATTCTGACAATGTTTGTGAGATCTCTCCCAATACCCTCAATACACAAGCTGTGCCATGTAAATGACACATGCTTGGGATCATCTTCTAGCACTAAGCTTGGATTCATACTTTAAAACTCTCTTAATCTCCAGAACTAAGCAGTTACCTGCACTGATTTATAGGGATGATCCCTCGGCTGTGAATTGTTTGGCAGAATGCTGGTCAGATGGGCCAAAACCTTGTAAGAAACCATTCAAGCAATTTTACCGTATAGATGATTGAGTGCCCCTGTGTGGAAACATGTCTATTCCCAGGTTAATTCACTAATAAAGACATTTCCAAATATATTTCAGCTGTCAGTATGTACTCAGAGAGTGGTTTATTGGTGAGAGTGTGCACATGGGCAGTCAGTTAACTTGCTGGAAATCCATACTCCTGCTTGCCTTGCAGTGACTTTGTCATGTAACCATACTTGAAGCGAAGAATTTGCTGACTGCAGCTTCTTCTGCATTCGTGAGCCATCTGTTCAGTCCTAGCACTTGTGTATATTGCCTGCACATGAGATCTGCGCCACTTTACTGGATGTTGTTTTAAGAGAACATAATCCGGTTCAGAAGGAGCAGAAATTCCCCGTCACCTTGAGCTGTGCAGTCACCCATCAAAGGTTTCGAATTCACTCACGGTGCCAATGAGAGCCTTTAAGGATATAACCCACATACAGCAAATCCTTGAGGTCTTTTTGCTGCACTATGGAAACTGTACTTCAAAGCAAAATCCTATGTTTTAGCCGAGAATTATTATAAATCTATTGTTTAGTGAAGGCCTCGCCAAAACCTTGTTTGCCCAACACTTGTCAAACAGCTTCTGGTTTGGGAAAACGTGTTGCAGTTTGTGACACATTTCTAGTATACAGCAATATGCGATGAGCAATGGGCCTGAGACAGATAACTACCATGTATCTCATGACCAGTGATTTTCAGGGAAGGCAATGAAGAGGAATTGTAATATTCTCTGAGGCTCTTTTGCAGCAAAAAGAAGAGGTCTGGCAGAGCAACTACCTCAAGCTATAACATTTTCCTTTTCATTATGACTATTTTTGTACTACTGTTTTTCAAACAGATGATGAGAACGGGCACTGAAGAAGCTGATGGAAGTCGACAATTTGAATGAATGACAATCCTAAAAAATGCATTTGAGAAGAGAAGATTTCTATGCAGGAACATCCATATCTCCTATCGTTTGGCAGGGCTTAGCAGGTATTTGATTTCCACGATGATACAAGTCCTGTTTCAAAGGAAGGTTCTTTCAGAAACCTGCACATCAAATTTATTTGAGTGCAAAGCTTGCAGAATATTAATTCCATCTGAAAAATCTTGTAGTTCTTGTATTTATCCTTAAAAGTGGTACTGGATGAGAGCACCTTGCCACCAGAGGTTATCTCACAAACCTGGTGTAGCCATATGACCCAATTCTTATGACAAGTTATTTATAAGTATATTCAGATTTGTAATCCACTTTGAAAATATGTTTATCCCATTGAGAATTGAGTATACATGTCTTAGCATTCCTGTGTCTTCATCTCTAATCCTTTACTTACCACCCACACTGCTTAGCGAAAGTTCAGGAGCAGCCCTTTTGTTTACCCAGATGTCCTCCACTACCTTAGGGTTGTCTTGGTTTAATGCCAACTCCCCATTTAAATGCAAAATATACCGGGCATAACATCATTACAGCACTATCACTGTATCGTGCCTCACAGCCCCATCCCGGTTTCTCCAGGGACCCATCTCCTCACCACCTGAAAATCAATATAAAAATTACAAGCACAAATACAAACCTGGTGTTTGACAAAAGGCCACTGGAGTTCTTAGACCTCTCTTTAGTGAAAGTAAAGCCAATCTGCAAGAAATCAGGGTACAAAGAGAGAAACCCAGCAGTTCTGTGGCTGCCTTATTACAGGGACCTTCACAATATATCCTAATGCTACACCAGGAAAGCACAAATTCTGTAGGCAAATGCTGAAGGAAACCCCACAGCACTCTGGTACTTCAGGGGATGGTTGACATCCTGGGGCTGAGGAGCAACATGTCAAAGAAGAGGTGATTCCCCCAAAAAGGCACAAATCCCACCCTTCCATCTCAACTGCAGAGGCCAAAGGTGAAAATGTAGTGAAGCGAAGAAGATACTTAATTCACAATCTCTTTTTTAAATTTACTAACCGGTTCTATTGATTTTCTCCTTCAACTGAAATTTTAAAAGGAAGAAACGATCTTGAAAGAAAAGGTCATGAGTGTCACAAGAGAGAACAGAAAGGCACTCCAATGGGAAACTGGTGCTTGGCAGTAACTCCGAAGCGAAAAAGTCTTACATGATAAACAAAACACTTAGCAAAGCTAAAAAAATAGTGCTTGTCCCTTACCTTCCCCAGTGCCCTGGCAGTGACTTTATCTCATTAAAGTACTGGATGTTCTTATCCAATGTTTATAGGTTACTCTAACAATTGTTATAGTCCCAGACAAGTAGTCAATGAAAGATGCATATATTTTAATTTTTGTGGAGTATCAACTGGGATTCTTATGTTGTCACCAGGACACCTCCCTTAATCCCCAGGAATCACCGACGAACCTTTGAGAGATCTTGTCCTTCTCTCTGACATGCAACCTTTGCACCACACGCAGGACAGATTTTCTTGACTTGGTGCTTCGTATGTCTCCAGCTCAGACTCTTTAAGTAAAGAATATTGAAATTTGTGCAAAAAATCCATCGCACAACTATATATAACCTCCCAACTAAAGATGATTCTTTCTGCTTCAGGAGTACCAGCTCCACCCAGGAAAATATTTTGTTTTAAAGCATGTTTTAAAGCATGTTGTTTTCACTGCTCTTGTATATATGCTGTCATTATTCTGCTTTGCCTGAATTCTTAGTATGCAATTCGGCCAATCTAACCAGGTCATCTCAGCTCAGGCAAACAGGATCTCCTGCTTTCAAAGGCACCACCTCTTTCCATTGCCTACAGAGAGCTATATATTTAGGGGTATAACCCTCATTCCAAAGGCCAACCCAATTAAGGTGCAAATTATGCGGACTGAATCTCACCCTGCAGTTTCTTTTGGCCTGTGGATAATACACAACTGGGGGTTACAACCATCTAGGCTGACCTCTGCTCCTAGCTCAGCTCACAGAAGACAGGGAACTAAAAATCAGTGGACCCTCACTTGCAGGTGGTTGGGATAATAGTAAGTTTAGTAGAATATTAATAAAATATCTGGTTTTAATTTTGTATTCCCATTAAAATATTGATCCTTATTGCATTAGAGTCCATGAAGCGGGTTTATTCAATCATAATCGCTCAGATTTCGTGTTATGAGCAAATACCACCCAAAGCAAGACTGGCAGTAAAAAGTCTCATAGATGGCAGCTCCATCCACAGATAGACATACATTTGTCCAAACTGTAAGACAAATGATTTCCAGTAATTAACAGATTTGTAAAAATAACAATTTCTCACGAACGATGCAAAAATACAGAGCTACATATTTAACAATAATTTGTACACCAATAAAAGCTCATTGTCCCTCCTATTTTCATATGTGCCAATTTCTAATTACTGCTCGCCATTTTCTGACCCACTCTTGCTCTAGGTGGATATCCTATCCCGTCCTCCACAGCAAAGATAAAACTGAACAAGAATAGGGCCTTGACTGGGTCTAAATTCTCTCCAAGAGAATGAAGTCAGACAATGCTTTCCATTATAACTTGAGCCTGAACAGCGTAAATCCGGATGATCTCATGGTGTGATGTAAGCTTTGGATTCCTCAGCTAAGCTCCGTGTTCAGCCACAGGTGTCCTACGAGGTCTTGGGTCGGTCACTAAAGCCTTTGTTCAGATCAGCTGGGTTTTGCAATCTGTAAACAAAGTCCCCGCAGAGTCGTGGTCAGCTGGGCACCCCACCACAAGGATGGGACTTCTCGGGGGGCTTCTGCGTTATTTAGACGTGGACATTAGATGTCTCATTCTCACCAGACACACGTACTGGGATGCTGTTTAGGTGTGAAATGGAGACCCTGCCAGATGCAGGGTTAGGGAGCACTGCACATGCAGACACCTAAAACTTCTTTTTGATGAACTGGGGAATATTCGTTATCTCCCTATTCCAGAGGAGGGCTGTGAAGGTGTGGTCTTCAAAATAAAGCGGCACTCCTCTGAAGACCATCTAAATCTCTCAGATCGGTTGTGCTTGCTGCAAACTCAGGTATCAACTCACAAAATATAATGTTGACCTCACATAACACATCCATTTTAGAATGCTTTATACACCCTGTGTTATGAGCAAAAATTAGCAGTCTAAAAGAGCTTTCTAATTCCTCATCTAATGAGACTCTATACAGAAAAGCAGCTGGAGCTCCTGCTCAAAAACACCTTGCTATAATTACAAGATAAGCAAAAGAATTAGGCTTTCTAATCATAATAAATTGCCAAGCAGAAAATGGAGTAAAATCTAACAAGGTCTCTCTATATTGCATTGTGTTAATACAACCTTTTTATATTACCACCTAATTGCAAAACGCCATGCATGCAACTAATTAAGTGAAGAGCGTTTTTCTCAGGTTAAGTAGAGCACCTACATTTCTGCAATTATTATACCTTTGGAAAGTCTGGCCTGATTCTGTTCCCATGCAAAGATGGGAAGAGAAATCAAGTCAGCATTATAGCAAGTTTTGTGTGATCGCTCTTAATTGCATTTTGCAAATGGTCAATACGGCCAGGTAAAAGAGCTCTAAATAAACAAACAATGCTTTGCACAACCATAGTGCCTCTCATCCAAGGACTTTAGTGCATTTGATAAATACTAATTAACTCCCATACTGCTGCTTTGAAGTAGGCAAGGGATATATTTAAGTATCACTTCGTTTGCTACTGAAATGCATTCCCCCTTTCCGCTCTTGAGCAGGATGCAGCAGCTGTTTAACAACACACATGAATATTAAACAAGAGTTTTAGAGAAGAAATAAGGAATACTTAATCCAAAAGAAACCCTAGAGGGATTTACATGGATAGAAAGCAATTACTTAAAGCAATGGCCCCCAAACTCTGTGGCTGATTTTGTTCTCCTTCAGCCACCTCCATTTTAATTTAAATTTGCTGTGGCTGTTAATAATATTGGAGGATCTAGCAGGCAGCCTGTCACCTCTGAGCTGCAGAGAGGGGAACTGGCACAAAATCTGGGCCAGAATTTGTAGAATCTTGCTTTTATTCTGACAAAATGAGCCAGGGGACTTAAGTGATCACAGCACAGTAAGGTTTTGGCTTTATACTGCTGGAAGAGGATATGAATAGCTGGTTGGAGTTCAGAGGACTGAATAATTAAGCCTTCAAACAGCTATTCCTCCCACCCAAACACTGTCTAACTGATGAGACCTTATTTTCAACAATCCCACCCAGTACAGAGTACCATACTCAGGAGCAATGGTCATCGGCTGGCTCAGGGTTTCTGCCCCATTTCTCTTGGTGGTTGCATCAAAGGGTTGTACGTGGCAGAGTACGGCTCCTGCCAGTGCAGAGAATTCACCACCTGGAAGTCACAGTTTTGGAGAAAACTGTGGTTTGCACAATGTCATCTCAGCCTCATGTCCTGCATTATGGGGAAACCTCTTTACAGTCTCACGGTGCATCATCTACTTAATATCTAGCTGTCTCAGCATGAAGACTAAGTTCTTGCTCGGGCAGATGAAAACTATTAGAGAAGTTTCAGATTCATAACAGGAAAAATTCACCAAGCAGCCATTGAAAAACTGCAACAGGGAGGTTGCTGTCTGTGCAGCAGAAACCAAATAGACAGAGCAGACAGCTTTCCTTTACCGTGAAACATCATCACCAGTCGTTTCTTGTTGTGACAAAAAGAGAGGGCATTTAAACAACATCGGCATTAGTTTGGTACCTGACTGTGCCTACAAATTTCTTTACTATTTCAATAGTCTCTGTTGGAATGGGTGGTGGCATTTTGCCAAGGAAATCTCCAGAGTTATCCCCGTAAATATGTCATTTAAACACACTTTGTGTACTTCAAATACAATTTTTACAGACTTTTCCTAAACTGTATTTGAGAAATTTAACCAGCTAACCCATTCTGATAGGCTATCCAAATTATTTGCTTAGTTTTACACCAAATCTACATCAGCGCTTCCAGTTTCAGTATGAGGATTATATTAACAGCTTAACTTGTACTTAGTTATTAAGCAGAAACAATTCGGGCAGGCGAGCCAAACATTCATCTTAATTGAAAACATCACGTCTTTGTTTTTCCATCAAATTAATAAATGAGGTCACCAGATGGCCCTTTCGTGTGCTTTACCACAAAGCTAAAAATCCTGAACATTGCCAGCACATCACATGAATCATTTGTCCAGCACTGGCATTCTCACATGACCAAAATACCTCCAACAAAAACCTGACTTGCACAAACACAGAATCCTTTCCTGAATCAGGTCTCTCATATTCACAACAGATGACAGCAGACCTGGGACCACACGTTAAGAGTGATGCGCCATGGAGCAGTGGTAGAGGGACTTTCCATCTGACATGCATTAATGAATCCGTTCCCCTAAAAAGAATTTATTTCTTAGAAAGGTCAAGTGTCTTTTACTGAACAGTTAATTTTGCAGCCAGGTATTCAACCTGCCAGATGGGCACTATGGTAACATTAATCATCATTTTATATAGTTAAAACTTGACCTAGCAGAATATTAGCATTTATCTCCTCTTCAGTGTTAAGGAACAGGAACAGACCTTCGTATGGCTGATTTGAGAGAGACCGTACCAGGTGGTACTTTGCTTGACGTGACAATAACTCTGTGTAGGGTCACTACTCCCGCAGGTCTCCAGAGGGCTTCCCAAAAGAGAAAGCAGATCTTACATGTTTTCCCAAATCCTTTAAGCTTCTGAGCACAAAACCATTCCACATCCCCACCTTGCATTGACGAGATTTGTATTTCGTTTAGATACAGTGCACAAAAACATAGTCTAAGCACGTGCTCGGCATTCGGATGAGGTTTGTTACTGGTGCATTTACACCACCTAGTACCTTGGAGGCTGATCCATAGGTAGAGAGCGTACACGCCATTGCAATACAGGTCTTAAATGGGCTTACTCATTTCCATGTTGACAAATCCTCCATACTAGCTTCCTGGACATATTTACCTTTACCTAAAAGTAAGCAAATCTTTGGACAGCAAATGAATTAGCACAAACAGATGTTGCTGAGAGATGTTGTGCTCCTGATTGCATCATGGCTAGCTGAAACTTTTTGAGCAATTCCAAAAGCTAGTTAGCGGCTGGAAAAGCATTAAAACATCTTGGAGTTCAAAATACTGGGAACTCACAGGTATTCACGGGATAAATTTCATGCAGTAAAAGACAAAGCATACCTGTAGGACCCTTACATCACATACCAACGTTTTCTCAGATCTCATAAAAGTGATACTCGGAAGTCATTATACATTTCTGCTAAGCTATCCATAACATTTTGAAACAGAAAACACTATGCTTACTGGGGACAAAATAAAGTAATACCAACAGATATGTATATTTGAAATCAATGTTACCACAAGATGTCACTCTAAACTTTATTTAGAGAAGGGTTTGACTACTTCAACTTTAAAGAGAGCAAAGTTACTTTTTTCCAAGTATATTTATTTTCTTCCAAATTGTATTTACAAAACTTAAAACGTAAATTAATTGCTTAGGAGGAAAAAACAACTAAACAAACATGAGAAATACAGTCTAACACACCAGAACTTACTGGTAAATCCTCAAAAGGCAAGCTGGGTATGAAATGATGACGAGAATAAAAACAGAGCAGAATGTTGGTCGTAGAGGTTAAAGAAGAAAAAGAATGAAGTTACAGTTCTATATTGCAGTTCAACACCAGAGATTAAAAATAATTCAAGAAAAAGCAAGACTTGGGAGAAAATATCCAGTACACAATGCAACTCCGTATCTATCCCTCTGTCTCACGGTAAATATGTCGGATTTCTTCTGCTATCTAATTACTATCTGTTTTGAAAGATACTCCCCCACAACAATTCCTCCTACTACCTGCAGGTACTTGGATTCTGGGAAGACACTGAATCTCCTAGCAAATTCCCTGATGAAAATGAGCATTCATATATATGAATATATATATGTGTGTGTGTAAAAAAAATGCAATTATATCATGTATGTGTATATATATATGCATGTATATATATAAATAATATTGTGAATACATCTATTTTGCATGTAAAAATATATATATAACACCAGAATTTTGGTGGGAGAAGGCAACAAGGGCACTCCTGAGCCACATCCCCACCTACCTGCGGTGGGATGCAGATGGCCTTGCAGCCCAGGGCACGCAGCAAGGCAGTGGCAGAGCCAGGATCTGGAAGTGAGTCCTTCGAGCAAAGCTGCTCCGACACCATCTGCTCCGACATTTCCATTATCAGTAGCACATCGAAAATGATGGTGATCCCAATCCCAGTACCTCCAAGAAATATGCCTTCAAAACACTTATTTTGCAGAAGAAAACCATCTAATTCATCTAAACCACCTAGTTTTTGGGACATTGGGACAAAAAACAGATCTAAGGGAAAGGCAATGGTACCTTTGGTAGCATCAGCATCTCCATTAGCTCAAGCAGCGAAGGCTGGTGTGAAGTGTCCAACAGTTTGGACCTCGCTTTAAAACATGTGTGTTATCAATATCATCACACAATAGAATTTGCGATGAGAAGCTCTTTTTACTATCCTTAAAGTCTAGGAAATCATCATGTAAAATTAACTTCAAAACACTGATAAGGTTGTAAAGGTAACTCCCAAAGTTAGAAAGTTCCACAATTTAGAATCATAGAATCATAGAATCATAGAATCATTAAGGTTGGAAAAGACCTCTAAGACCATCGAGTCCAACCGTCAACCCAACACCACCATGCCCACTAAACCATGTCCCTAAGCGCCTCATCTACACGTCTTTTAAATACTTCCAGGGATGGGGACTCAACCACTTCCCTGGGCAGCCTGGTCCAAGGCCTGACCACTCTTTCAGGAAAGAAATTTCTCCTAATGTCCAATCTAAACCTCCCTTGGCGCAACTTGAGGCCATTTCCTCTCGTCCTATCGCTTGTTACTTGGGAGAAGAGACCAACCCCCACCTCGCTACAACCTCCTTTCAGGTAGTTGTAGAGCGTGATGAGGTCTCCCCTCAGCCTCCTCTTCTCCAGGCTGAACAACCCCAGTTCCCTCAGACGCTCCTCAGAAGACTTGTGCTCCAGGCCCTTCACCAGCTTCGTTGTCCTCCTCTGGACACGCTCCAGCACCTCCATGTCCTTCTTGTAGTGAGGGGCCCAAAACTGAACACAGGGTTCGAGGTGTGGCCTCACCAGTGCCGAGTACAGGGGCACGATCACCTCCCTACTCCTGCTGGCCACACTATTTCTGATACAGGCCAGGATGCCGTTGGCCTTCTTGGCCACCTGGGCACACTGCCGGCTCATGTTCAGCTGGCTGTCACCCAGCACCCCCAGGTCCTTTTCCTCTGGGCAGCTTTCCAGCCACTCTTCCCCAAGCCTGTAGCGTTGCCTGGGGTTGTTGTGGCCCAAGTGCAGGACCCGGCACTTGGCCTTGTTGAACCTCATACAGTTGGCCTCAGCCCATCGATCCAGCCTGTCCAGGTCCCTCTGCAGAGCCTTCCTACCCTCCAGCAGATCAACACTCCCACCCAGCTCGGTGTCATCTGCAAACTTACTGAGGGAGCACTCGATCCCCTCGTCCAGATCGTTGATAAAGATATTGAACAGGACCGGCCCCAGTACTGAGCCCTGGGGAACACCGCTCGTGACCAGCCACCAACTGGATTTAACTCCGTTGACCACAACTCTCTGGGCCCGGCCGTCCAGCCAGTTTTTTACCCAGCAAAGAGCGTACCTGTACCTGACTATTTAAGTATATGGTCACATCTCTGCTCTGACACTTCATTCAGTATACCGAATGGGCTCTGGGGAAGCTGTCTGAGCAACCTTTGCACCATTTATCTCAGAAGCTGAAAGGCTGAGAGTGATAAGAAGATTTCTTTAGCTTAAGAGCATTAAATGCCACCCCAGGAATTAGATCCTACCTCTGACTCCTACAGAGAGTCTCAGTGATGATCGGGAAGTCACGGACACTGTATTTTTCCAAAATGATCACCCATCAGATGATCCTTATGATTTAAGTGCCCCAAATGAGACATTGGGACAGAATGCTGGAATAGTGATACTCCCTGTTGCAGCTGGACTTGTGGTCAGACATTAAAAGTGGTGTATGTGGTCAGGTATCGGGTCAGAAGCATCTCCAATCAGGCCTCTAAAATAAGTAGATATTTTTACCTTTATTTCTCAGGGCTTCAGTACCACCTCCGTAGCACAGAACTACAATCACCTCATCACACAGTAAATAACGATGGGAAAGCAATGGATTGAATACTTGCTCATGAGGCCCCTTCTGCACACTGAATGAAGCAGGATTTTTAAAGGAAAACAGTTTGAGGTCAAATAAATAAGAAGTATCACACTGTGTGTATGTACAGGAATTGAACTCAGTTCACAGAAGCTACCTTATAGCACTGCCCTACCTCTGACCACAGACCTAATTTCTTCTTTTCACGTTGTTTTGAAATACCACATCATTTCTGTGTAACATAACATAATGATAATTATTATAGCTATTTTTCTATTTCTAATGCCTGGGATTTTATGCAATAGTGCCTTAATCAACTACATCAGCAGAAATTCAAAACCACACAACTATGATGACAAAATGGAGACAGGAAAGAACAAATGAAAGACATAAATTCAGTCTTCTTTGAAAAGAGCTCGTAATTATCTCAGTGGCAGATCAGGGTGGCAGAGCCCAAAAGCAGTCACAGAAAATGGACCACACGACAGAATAAACACAAAAACAATGGGAATGAACCACGCAGTCTGCAGTATTTCTTGTCAAGACGTATTTTAATACCCAACAGAGCTCCAAAGTACAGAACCACACCTGAGCAAACTACAGTAGAAGTTTGAGATAAGTACGATAACCACGGTTACCTGTTACTATATATATATATTAATTCATATAAGTATTACATATATGTGTATATATATATACAAATATATACATATATGTATATGTAGGATTAACTAGTTTACTTTCATGCATCTTACTATTCAGTGCTCAATCCCAATTGCACTTAAATCACTTCAGTCAGTGTTTTTCACTGAATCCCATGACATTGGAAGCACAGGGTTAAGAAAAAGAGTCCTGACATTCCAGAAGAGCCACAGGGGTGGCACCAGGCAACAGATTTGGGTCATTTCTAACAGCTTTGAAAACCATAAGGTGTAACACTCTTCAAGACTAAAATTTCAAAATTACCATGCAGTTTCTTAAAAAGTTATGCTCACTAAACAAAAATCATGTTACAGTCTAGCCTAAAATGACTCCACAGACCAAAACAGTCGAGAGGGAGAACAGCTCTGCTATTTCAGAGACAAAAATAAACATTTGGATTACTGATGGAACAGCTTGCTGCAGATTATTTTCTTCCATTTTATTAGTAGATATACATTAGCAAGATATAAATCCAGTCTTTCTTTATTTAATGCCAAAAAAAACCCTATCTCATTGTTCTTTTATATTCTCTCAGCTTGAAAAAGGAGAATACATTATTCAAAATAAAACCATATTATCTAAACACATCTCTTAATAATTTGTCTCTAGTTCTCATCACAAACCAATAATAAAAGGCTATCCCTATTTAATGCAAAGAGAAAGAAAGCTTCACACTGGGACAGCAGCCACACAGCAACAGCTGCTGCAACTGCATTTTATTAATTCTAATTATACATGGAATCCATATGGCCAAGACACACTTTAAAAAAAAAAAACACTACAGGAACAAAAAAATGGCTTTTATTCCTTGTTGGATATTGAAAACTAACAAGCTCAACAATTAACACATTGCTCATATTAAAAACTCATCTTAAAAATGGTTTATTTCCAATGCACAGCTTTTGCATTTCGAATGAGAAAAGTCCGCAAAGATTCTGAATTCCTCGTCTGAGATGTAAATGCTATCAGTCATTGGTTAAAAGGCAGCAAAACATGAGCAGAGGGTTGCATTAGGATTACAAGTGATTATGTATTACCTAGGTTGTATCTGTGCTGTAATAGGTTTCTTTTTGTACACAGATAGGCTGAGAATCCAAATACAGACCTGGGCTGGGATTCTGAATTTTTCAGAGTCCATCAGCATTCATATCCAGCATTTTTCTTTAAGGAAAAGGTCAACAGCAAGGATGAGATTCCAGTCAAAATTTCCACAAATGTAGGAGGTATCAGAGCTTTGCTTTTGGGTTGAGGTCTCTTCTGGCAATTCACAAGCTTTTAATATTTAAATTCTTTCAAACAAAGGCCGATTTGGGGTACCCACACAAGATTCCCACATCTTCGCACACACACCTTCTCTCAAGGTGGAAAATAACCAAATTAGTTTAATATTAAGAAGTTGTTGTGGGAGGGCTACTCACATCTCCAGGTTGGCCAGCAAGAACAGGGAGCACCATGCCCTGGCTCTATTTGCTCCTCATCTCTAACCAGTAAGGCATCACTGTAACACCCCGTAAGTCCCAAAGGCAAAAGCAATTCTGAGATTTTCGGAAATACAGAAATATTTCAGCTCCTCCGTCACAGACGCAACTAAGAAAGACTGGGTAACGTTCCAGACCTCAGGGAAACACCCCTCTCTGGATATCTTCAGCCTGATTTCCCCATAGTAACATGATGTCTGCCTGTCTTTTTCCTGTATGTGCATCCGTCTGCCAGCTCTCACCGGCTAACTTTGAACCCCCTGCCGAATGTCAGTGCAACTTGATAGAAGTGAAGAAGCCTCACCTCCTCTGAAGGATCTGCAGGTACCATGGGGTGGGGAGAGTTAGAAGAGAGAAGGGCAACGAAGGTGGTGAAGGGCCTGGAGCACAAGCCTTATGAGGAGCGGCTGAGGGAACTGGGGTTGTTTAGTCTGGAGAAGAGGAGGCTGAGGGGAGACCTCATCGCGCTCTACAACTACCTGAAGGGAGGTTGTAGCGAGGTGGGTGTTGGTCTCTTCTCCCAAGTAACAAGCGATAGGACAAGAGGAAATGGCCTCAAGTTGCGCCAGGGGAGGTTTAGCCTGGACATTAGGAAAAATTTCTTTCCTGAAAGAGCGGTCAGGCCTTGGAACAGGCTGCCCAGGGAAGTGGTTGAGTCCCCATCCCTGGAAGTATTTAAAAGACGTGTGGATGAGGCGCTTAGGGACATGGTGTAGTGGGCATGGTGGTGTTGGGTTGACGGTTGGACACGATGGTCTTAGAGGTCTTTTCCAACCTTAATGATTCTATGATTCTAAGAGCCGGAGAAAAATGATGACACTGCAGGGGAAATTGCACTGCCATGGGAGCAAAAACAGCGATGGGACAAAATCCACTGGAAACCAGTTACATTAGATCTGCCTTCTTTTTCCAGAACAAATGGTTCACTCTGCGTGTCCAAACTTTCACTGGAGAACTGCGAGGGTTAGTTCCTCAAGCTGGCTGCAATCCAGCCCCCAGCTCGTAACAAAAATAGATCACACGCCTTCAAACCATCCCGAAGATCTAGCACTGCTACCTTCAGCTCTTTTGAGAGAAAGCGCAAATTTGCTTACTAAGAGAATTGGACTTCAAGAATAAAAGCAGCTGCAGCTGTCTTCAGGCAAAACAAAAGCTGCCCTTGAATTTAAATTTCAGTTCTGCTGTAATTTATGCCGCAACAAAGAAAGATGCCAGTTTGGGAAAGTAGGACTCTGTGCGGAGTAATAACAGGCTTCCCCATTGTCAGAGATGTCATTCGAGTGCTCCTCAAATGTGACAGAGCAGTGAAGGGTTTTTGCACATTTCTTTCGCTCCTCGACATTTGTAATAGTTAGGGAGGGTTTCCATATTTTTAGATACGGCTATAGAATAATCTTTATTTCTCAGTCAGGGAAGGTCTGAATATAAATCTCTGGAAGGACCACTCCAACACATGACCCAAGGCAAGCGAAGTCAATGGGAGTTTTTCTATTGACTTTGTGAATGCTGGACTCGGGCCCTCGGCGAGAGGATTGCCTCACGTCCCTGGGCCAGACGCAGGCCTGGCTGCACGGGATTGACTCCCGAGGAATTCAGTGTCGTTACAGGAGGTGCAATAGCCTGACATGCTCAGAAACCAGCTCACCGAGATTAAGTCTAGAGAACCATGACATACGAGATCATTCAGGAGCACTGTAAGTACCTAAGCGCGACGAACGCATAAGCGGGCTAAAAACATCTACCGAGAGCAAGCTTGGCAAGTATGAATAGAAAACACCCAGTTGTGCTGTCCTGTTGAAAAATTTCCCAGTACAGCAATTCATTTAATATCCTTTTGATCCCTGAAACACTGACACAGCACTAAGTGCCGAAACATGCTTCCTCCTGTGGATTGAGAAAGATTGGTACTAGCAAGGGCCACCATCGCCTTAGAATGGTGATTGTCAATCACGTTCCCCATTTTGATATCCTCAACTCTAGCAGCTTTATCAGGAGCCTTGTGAAATTTGGCATCGCCTTGTTTTCTGTGGTCCCGTGAATATCAAATCTCACGTTCGCTTGATGGAAGAAGTAGAAAAGAGGTCTTGGTGGTTGTGAAGAACAGCCTGAAAATATCACTGCAGTATTTCTTAAAGACAGATTATAGAAGCAGACAATAACAACCTGAAGTATTTTATAGACTATTTCGATGCCTTTTGTGCAAATCTCCTAAGATTTTTAACACTGAAGGTCAGCGCTACCATGTATGACTAGCACTGGATTTTTGAGGTGTTGCATGATCCTATCTTTTCCTCTGACATCTATAATCATTCTTCAACACCTGCTTTGGTGCAGGCTCCATCTCCAGCCCAGGACTGTGTTGCAGGTCTCCTGCTTTTCTCGCCATTTATCCTGCTGTTCACACATCTATTCCCCAGTCCTGACTCACCTCCTTCGCTCTAGACTCAAATTTCCTTCTGTCACTGTTTAAAGGGTTTCTCCTTAAACACAACATGCCTAAACAGATTCCCTGTCTTTCCATTAATTGCCTCTACATTCTTCTTCTCTCTATATGGTCAACGGCATAATTATTCTTCTCAGCATTAAAGCCTACAAATGGGGGGACTTTTTTATCATTACTCTTAGTTGAGAGCATGGCTACGTCTATCAAAATCGTTCCCATTTTTCATTCTTAGTGTTCTCCTTTTGTGACAGGGGCATGTTTCAACATCCAATCATTACTCCTATGATAGGTTCCTCTCCAGTTTCTTTCAAATCTAAACTATCCTGAAATTTAACCATTGCCCTAAATGCCAGGGGAGTTTCAGTCACAGGTCACCACTCTGTAGACACCAAAGTCAATCAAACTAAGACAAATCCATAGGAAACCAAGCTCTTGACCTGCTTCATGCTTACTATACTAAATGTTTGCATTTGTCAATGGCTATTTTATTTTTTAATAGATATGTACATCCTAAAATAATTAAAGCAAAGGGGGACTTGCTTTGGCTCTCTCAGATGGTTATATTTTATGTCCTCCTTATATACCCTATTTGTCCTATAGCATTCTCCAGTAACACGGAGGATTGCAAGATATAACTAGATTCCTGGAAGTTTGGATACTAATAGAACACTGAGTATATTGAGTTATACTGCCACTTAATTTATACAAACTTTTAATAGAAAACGAATATGATTGCAGAAGAATAATCTGACTTCCTTTTTAACTTGGTTTAAAAGATACTATTGCTCTTTTAAAATTGATTGTTATAACAGGGCTTATTTAAAAGTGAGCTGAATGAGGTAAAGAGTCTAAAAAATTCCTCTTACTAAAACCAGAAAATTATATCCTAAGTCTCTAAATACAGGCTGTGGCACAGATAACCAGTGAAATCTGTAATCCTTACAGTAATGTTTACTACAGCAATTTTTAAGACAGGCGGTTTTTATAACATCCACATTATTTTGCAGAAATGGTACAATACCATAAAAAAAAAAAAGAAGGTGATGTAGATTTTAGTTGAAAATACACCATTTTAAAATTCACAGAAAGTTACACAAGCATGAGAAAAAAACATAAGATGTAGTTTCAAAGTCCTCAGGAAATACGTCATCCACTGCAGATTGGGTTTATCCGAATTTTAGAAAAACCTATTGAGATTAGTTTTTACCTAATACTTCATAAGATGATTACAGCTATTTATGGCACTTTAATTCCTGCTAGAAACAAAATGATGTTTTATAAAGATGTATCTAAAAAAAACCAAAAAACCAACCCTGGCATAAACCTCTTTCATCCATTCTCATTCCGCAGAATGGCCTTCTAAGCTGTAAAATCATGCACTTTTCTTAATGAAATGAAGGCTAGACAAATATATAGCAAAGGCTTTTAGAAATAAATTTTACTAAACTATGTATTGCATTATAAAAACTGATTAAGTTTCATAAAGAACAGAACTGTAAAAAAAAAAAAGTTTGGTCATTTTGACATATCCAGATAACTATTACTGCTCTCTTTCATGGTTTTTTCCTTCTTTATCTCTGCACAATGTCTCCAAGATGTCCCATTATGAGACAATCCCAACAAACGAGGCCTTTGGATTTCCACAGCTTTCATTTCCTCTTCCTTGCAGGGTTTTAAAAAAATAAATGTTCACATCAGAACAACATGTGCTACAATTTGAGAAGACCCTGTGACTTTAATATCATCTAGCTACGGACAATCCTACAAAAAGCAAAAATCCTTACGAGCTCATAATAACAACAGTACCATAACTCCTCACCACACATTGAGAAAGATTGGTACAATCCTTTTGGTGAAAATAATTTGGAGTTAACTTAAGGGTAATGTCAATATCTAAATATGAGTTCTTCCCCTTGCACGCTCCTTCTGAAGAGTTTCTCCTCCTCCCTCCCCTTAGGGCTGGATTTTCAAAGCATTGTGTTGGGGCCACTGGAGTGTAAATGGGACCCCAGAGACAGCAGCTCCACATGTCGCTTTGCAAATGTGCCTCTTGGCAACTAACTCAGCTGTAACTGAACACAGCGACTCTAGCAAGAAGTCCAGCAACAAGAACAGCTGAAGGGAGAAGGAGATGCTTTTGAACCCGAATTAACATGTAAAAGGACAATCCATCAATAATCCTTCTGTAAATGATTTACAGATCTTTTACTTCAGTATTTGTAGTCGCTTCTTGCATGTGTAGAATATACGTATGAAAACCATTGAATCCTCATTTTTCTCATGTTACTCCCTTGTTCAGTAGTCAATAGTTAATATTTACGAAACACATTGAAGATAAAAACAATCAGGCGTGCATTGAGAGCCCAAGTTCAAACACGGCTGCTTGAACCACAATCGTACAAGCATAAATTTGAGAACAAAAGGAACTAGACAACACTTAAATTTAGGTGCTCAGATTTGAAAAGTGTCCCTAACTATATTTATTCTTCTTCATTGGTTCAAGTTATATTCAATTTAAAGAAATCTTACAGATTTTTAAAGCATTTTAAAAGTTAATGAGAATTGAACACACACTTAAAGGACAGGGATGGTTACAACAGCTGAATTTATTCATAAAGGAATCAAATTCTACTGAAGCTGTAGGACCTACAAAAATTATGTTAAATTTACATCTGGTAGGAATGTGGACTTCTGCATCCAGGTAAATGATTCTGTCCAAAAATCATATTTTTCATTAGTAGTTACAGCCTAAATATTCAAAAGGTCAATCAATTCTAGATAAAACCAATGTTTAACAGTTGTAAATAAGATCAAGTTTTGGAAAGTGATGAACACTCGGACTCTGAATATTAAGTCTAATTAAGATTTGGCACTCAAAAATGGACGTTTTCAAGACCATTAGACATTCTGTAAATATAAAAGACAAAGGAACATTAGCAGTACAGAACTTAAAAAGAGACAGGAGCTCTGCCTTAGGTATTTCTTTGTATGGTGGTCTGATTTATAGGTGAATGGAAGAAACTATGATGGGAAGCTAAAACAGATGTCATGGAAGTGGGTTTTTTTGAAATACCAATTATGCTTGTGTAATTGATTGTGTAATAACATCATCTACCACACTTAAAATACTGATGAGAGGTCACTCTTTTGTATTATTCCTGAATCTAGACCAACCAAATAGCAAGCCAAATATAATAATGAGAGACTTTGAACACATCTTGCAATTCCCAAATCTCTTTTATAAAAAGAAGCATTTAAGAACAAGGAAAAGACATCCAAAAGCCTACAAATTAAAATGCTGTCTAACTTCCGTAACACCACACTCCTCAATCTGTTATTGTGGCAATCAAAAGATTTCATTTATTCTTTGGATTCAACCTTAATGTAGCTTTAATCACTTTTTCATTTCTGGCATATGTAATACATCAACAAATATTGCAGTGTAGCCACACACAAAGCACACATGCTGTTAAAACACTTTGAAGGATTACTTCAAAGTACTGCATAAAAAAAAGTACAGCTAATGTCGCTCCTGTGACTTGTGTATTTCTTCAGCGCATACTTCCATAGTTATCTTCATAAAAATAACATAGAAACGTCCCATCATTTTTTCATTCTTTAGTTCAAATCTATTTATAACTGTTTGGTAAATACCATTCAATTATGAATCTATTGCCTCTTTTAAAGAATACACAGCAATTAAAAATTATGTAGGGTTTATAAAATAAAGCTAATCATTTTAAAGAAGCTGAGAGAAATTACAAGTAAAATAGCATTGACATTAATTACTTCCATTTGCAGGAAATGTTAGAGACTGGTAACATACATTTTTCATAAAAGCTACAGGAATTACTGAAACTCTTCCCGGACCTCCATAGTGTTCACAGTAACAGTGTAGTATTGATGTGCTTCTACTTTTATGATATATAATCAAAATTTTTCCCTAACTGCTACAGATTATAGCTCTGCAATGAGCACAACTGGTATTCTGGCTTCAAACAACCATAACTTGAAGGTACATGTGCTTCCATGAACATCATTTGTGTTAAGAAATGCGTCCTTCAGACTAGTTCTGCACAAAATGTACAGATGTTTGTGAAGGAATAAAACACCGAGGGGCCGATGCAACGTGAGCAAGAGGGCAGAGGGAAGTAGAGCAAGAGTGGTGCACAGTTACTGTCACCACCTCCCATGACTGGCAGCACAGGCACGGCATGGCACAAGGGACAACAGAGATGCTACACACATGGGTACGTTCATGACCTTGAAAACTTTATATATAATAATTTATGGAGGTTATTTTATATAAAGCTGCAAAACACCAAGTGCTCAATTTTGACAAATACCATCATTTACAAGGTGAAATGGGGACCTTCAAGTAAATGGAAGAAAGACTGAGCGATCCACCAGCACGTCTATTTGAACACTGCGACCTCGCACGGATGGGAACATTCTGCTAAAGTTTCACTGTGTCCTTGACCATTTTTCTTGACTCATTTCTGAGTTTCTTTGGCTGACATTTTTCACAAAAACATAATGCAAAAAACACAAAGATTTTAGATGCTACTTGGTGCCAGTGAAATCAATGAAACTTTGGCCATTTACCTGTGTGGAGATGGCTTCATCTTCAACTTTGCATAACAGTTATATCCTACTCTGGTTCAGTAACTTCCATTAAACAAAGGAAAACAGCAAGGTTTAGGAATACCATTTGATGCCTTATCTTGCATGAGTTTTTCGTTACTCTTTCTTTCACTATAAATAAGAAAATACCTTTGACATATCAGGACAATGAGTTTCCCCAAAGAGAACTTGGAAGAATCTCAATGTGCTGTTCCATTGTAAACACAAATTAAACAGTGACCAGTAAGAAAGTTACTAGGTCTGACCTAGCTCTGGCCTTCAAGAGCGTACATCTAGCATTAAATATTAGTACCTACCTAGAAGTGCCTGAAACAAGCTGCTTTTAAAGATGCCCATCACCTTTCTGATGGCCTTCTTCAGTTGTTGCTCTTCTGGTTTCCTTAGTTTTTTACAATATTCTTCCAGCAGCACTAAAGCTCGGTCAGTATCTAAAAATGAACAAGTACAAAAAAAAAAGTCTTTTATTGGCTCTGGAAAGTTTTTAAATGCTCAAATATTAACTACACATTTCTAAAGGCATTGTTCACACATGTAAGGAACATTTACAACAAACGTTGTTGCATTCTGCCGTTAGCTGTATGCCATGAGCAACATAGGCAAAACGGAGAGATTAACCCAACACCAAAACAGGAGGATTACTGCATGTCTGAACTCTCCCTGCAAAGGGAAAACGACCTTTTGAATGGCATCTACAACAAGTGTTCAACTTTCATTTATCCAAAACCAGCTGGAAGCTATGGGGTTTGAACCAAATTACAATTTGCAGAAGCTACCAAATTATAGACAATAACCATTATGGATACTCACGCAGGAAAACTGGCCTTAAAACATATTCAGAGAAGACATGAAAGTGTTTGCTTGGCATCTGCAGCACTCAATTCTCTGTTCTCTGAATAGCAGATGTGTATCTGAAAGGCAGGTGTCCAAGAGGGTGGCTGGGTTTTTTCTGTTCCCTCACTACATAAAATTGCTATCTACCTCTTTGGTAAAAATGAGACTTTGAGAGCAGACTTCCATTCATGTGTTGGCTCAAATGTAGCAATCCAGCCTTTCTGTAAGAGTCCAGAGAAAGAGAGCTCTCTGTTTCTCCTACTGCTATTATCTCTGTGTAGTCATTTGCCAAGAGCATGAGTGACATATAAAATTGTATGAAATCCAAACGTCACCATCTTACGTATAAGAAAATAGAGGAAAATGGAGAATCAGATTTCACCTTTCCTTCTCCCATCCTAACTAGCTCACACACATATATATGATACTGAGATATCTGCACACACTTTTGTGATTATATTGCCACCATATTTGCAATAAGATTACCAAGCAGTAAAAAAAATACAAATTAATAATTATAATGAAACAAGTGCCTCAATCTAAATCTCTTCCAGTAGAGTTCAATGCAAGCTTCATTAGCAGGAGAGGTTCAGACTCTTTAGTTAGATTAAACTCAATAAAGCACTGTGAAAAGGCTTGGAAAGGCAAAACAGACTGCTTTTATCATTCTTTTTTCTAAATAACTGAAAGAAAACTTTTTTCAGTACATAAAAATGGATCATCTTTGTTCATCCAAGGATCTTGAACATGATCCCTGTAGCATGGGCCTTGTGGTGTGACAATCAATCAGATGAGTTCACAGGAGGGGCAGAGACAGGACTTGTATTCTGTAAGTTGATAACATTCTCAAATTAAAAAGGGGAAATATTTAATCAATGATTAATGTTTAAGAAGATGCAATTTCTCTTCTTTCTCCTCACAGAAATTCTGGCTGGTCGCAAGCATTTTATCAGAGAAATGAAAAAATATAATGAACAAAAAGGAATTATATTTAAATGTGTATATATATATGCACACACATATATAAAAATATATGTATATATCACATATATATGAAGATTAGGGAGCATTTTATAGCCTTGTAGACATTAATACAATAAAGGAGCTCACAGTTCTCTGCTGCAATCCCACCTTGAGGAGGTCTCCAAGAGGAACCTCTTCTTTCTGTGAGAGCTGTCCCTGGGGCAGGTAAGGGTTAGGCAATCGCCCTGTTTTCACCTAAAGCCGTTAGTGCACTTAGGACCCACTTATAACCTATAGAGAGAGAAATCAGCTCTTTTAAAAGCCAGGTCACAACACCTGGGCTGGGCTTCCACCACAGATCACCCAACTCAAAAGCACAGCCTCAAAACAACGTTCTGGGTCCAAGTGGAATATGGTTGGGATATTCCCAATAAATGGTTGGGAATAAAGAATTAATTCTACATGTGAGCTCAGCTTCTTTTGCCTTGAAAACACCAATCACGTCATACCTTTCACTGACCTCATGACTGTGTCTGACCCTGTGATGCCTGTGCTTTTGTCTATATATTGAGAGTTCTGGCTCCCCTCTACAAAATAATTAGTTAATAGCTTAAAGCATGGGATGGAATCAGGCATTCACCTTCCCCCCAATACAGCCAGGCATATGCAATGAATATATGATTATTTATATTAAAGTGAAGCAGCAGAAAGTGGTGGAAAACCACTGCAAAATATCCAGTACTGAGGACACTTTTCAGAAGTGGACTATCTGAGAAATCAGGAAAATGGGATTTGAACGCCTGCCTCCCTTTGGGCTCCACACAAGAGATGCCTTACCACTCCTTCTGTCTTAGTCACTTGGTGAAGCACGCTGACATCCACTCCTTCATTAATCATTCTTTCCCTAAAGTGTATGGTTCTTATTTTAAAAAACAGCTACAAAAAAGTAGCATCATTTGGGGATATAAGCAGAGTTTTTATTTTCACTTAAATTATTGTTCTTCAGTTCATGAAGATGAAAAAAGCCTACTTTGGTTGACCCCAAAAAAAGTCCTAAACTCTACAAACTGAACAACCAGCAACAGAGCACAGTTCTAGTGTTAATTCTAAATCCTGGCTAAATTCCAGATCAAGTAATTATCCTCCTGCCAAATTTTCCTGTCTAGCTTTAATAGGAGACATTAATTTTCACTCCTCCCTAAGCTTTTGCATGGAGTTGCAGCTTTTTCCTGCACAATCGCACTCAGTAGCAGTATATCTAGTTTTCCAAATAACCTGTGATGTGTTGCATGTGCTGGGAGATCCAGTCACCCCCAGGCTGCCTTGCTTTTGCTGAAAGCCGCCATTGATGTTCTGGTATCAACTGGAAACGTACCTTGACCAAAAGTATTTCAGCATGTTGGGGAGAGGGCTGTGTCACCACCGCTACTGGAGCACTCCTGAAAAACCAAGGGGTTTATCGAGACTGTTCGAATATCCAGTCGTTTTGGCAGTAGATTAGGCTTTCAAAAAGCAACTTTCAGCCTTTTTGTTGAACTTTACTGGTTATAAATTACTTGGGACCAGATCTTCATATGGATTTGTACAGGATTCAGCATGATGGGGCATAATCCTGTTCAGCACTGCCACAAAACGTTCATACAATCAAACAGATATATGAAATAATACACTAATATGGCATGTCTGAAGAATACTAAGTACTCCCTCCAAGATGATAACCATCTTCAACTCCCAGTTATATCCAAAGCAGATGAGGACATCCAGTACTTTGCCTTTTGGGGCTGTCTGACAGCTACAAAGTTTAAATAATATTCGGCTGCAAGAACTGACTGCCTGGACTGCAGCACTATAGGCAAATAAGTACCATATTCCCTGCCACACAAACAAAACCGAAGCTGAATTCCCACACATTCTTCTCATCAAGAAGAATGACAGACTGGTGGTTTTCATAAAGACTGGATCACCGTATGTATGGGATGACAATATCCACTGGAGCACACAATTCAGTTTTAGCAGCCAAAATAAGTCCTGTACCTTACAGTCAGAGGGTATCATAAATGCAACCAAGAAATCTTTGTTCTACGGAACCACTATTCTTCAGTCCCTACACCGAAACCAAATTCAAGCAAGACCACTAATCTCCTGAACAGACAATTCAATATTCCAACTTGTGGGCCTCCGTGTTGATCCTGAGTAGGTCCTTTGTCTACTAAAAAAAGACTGCTGAAAAGTCAGTATCACCTGTGCCCCATGAGGTCTACTGGACGTAGAATCATAGAATCATAGAATCATAGAATCATTAAGGTTGGAAAAGACCTCTAAGATCATCGAGTCCAACCGTCAACCCAACACCACCATGCCCACTACACCATGTCCCTAAGCGCCTCATCTACACCTCTTTTAAATACTTCCAGGGATGGCGACTCCACCACTTCCCTGGGCAGCCTCTTCCAAGGCTTGACCACTCTTTCAGGAAAGAAATTTCTCCTAATGTCCAATCTAAACCTCCCTTGGCGCAACTTGAGGCCATTTCTTCTTGTCCTATTGCTTGTTACTTGGCAGAAGAGACCAATCCCCACCTCACTACAACCTCCTTTCAGGTAGTTGTAGAGCGCGATGAGGTCTCCCCTCAGCCTCCTCTTCTCCAGGCTAAACAACCCCAGCTCCCTCAGCCGCTCCTCATCAGACTTGTGCTCCAGGCCCTTCACCAGCTTCGTTGCCCTTCTCTGGACACGCTCCAGCACCTCCATGTCCTTCTTGTAGTGAGGGGCCCAAAACTGAACACAGTATTCGAGGTGCGGCCTCACCAGCGCCGAGTACAGGGGCACGATCACCTCCCTGCTCCTGCTGGCCACACTATTTCTGATACAGGCCAGGATGCCGTTGGCCTTCTTGGCCACCTGGGCACACTGCTGGCTCATGTTCAGCCGGCTGTCAACCAGCACCCCCAGGTCCTTTTCCTCCGGGCAGCTTTCCAGCCACTCTTCCCCAAGCCTGTAGCGTTGCCTGGGGTTGTTGTGGCCGAAGTGCAGGACCCGGCACTTGGCCTTGTTGAACCTCATACGGTTGGCCTCGGCCCATCGATCCAGCCTGTCCAGGTCCCTCTGCAGAGCCTTCCTACCCTCCAGCAGATCAACACTCCCGCTCAACTTGGTGTCGTCTGCAAATTTACTGAGGGAGCACTCGATCCCCTCATCCAGATCGTTGATAAAGATATTGAACAGGACCGGCCCCAGTACTGAGCCCTAGGGAACACCGCTTGTGACATAGTTCTAGTTTTTCTTACCATTTCTTTGCATATTATGACACCATTTAAAATTGATCCTATTGGCTTTGAAAGATGACTTTGACAAGAACCATTGAGAAGATACAATCCTACAAAAAATCACATATGTTCTAGACAGTATGTGCATTACGGTTTTCTTTAAATTAATCGTACTCAAAACATCTTAATATAATAGTAAAAAAAAATTCTGAGTTTATGGTCCTACAATTTTTTAACCAGTTCATAAATGTTTGTGGTTTATGTTACTGATCAGGGAATGGGCAACTGCTACAATACAGCGAATTAGAAATATGTGATAATGAAAGAAAACTGTAGATCAGTAACTTTGTTTATTGAATTTCTTTGGAAAATTTTTTCCTCCCTCAGACAATCTAAAGTTTTACCACACAAGAAATTATTTAATTTTTCTTCTACAGAATGAGTCTCTGCTTAATTTAATGTATTGATCTTTATAAGAATCAAAAAAAGGCAAATCCTTTTCTTGGAGTTATTATTCTAGATGGGATAATTAGAGAATAATCCACACTTTATAGTCCCCACACTTTTTTAAGTAATGTAGATTTTTAAAGCTCCACAAGTAGACAGTTATACAATAGAGCCAAAAAATCTGTTGGGGCAATGCTTATACATCTGATGAAACAAATAATAAAATTATATAGAAAATGCATTGTTAATACAACCCAAGTTATATTTTAACAAAACGTAGCTTCAGTATAACTTACAGAGAAGAAGTTTTCCAGGGATACTGTCAACAAGAAATGAAGCCATACATACAAGCAGGTACAGGGTAATGTGTATTATATATCAGGAGACATGAACTTCTCACCAATAAACAATTGTTTCCTAAAGCATTGTCCTTAAAATGTAAGCTAAACATATGACAGACTTAATGTCATAATTACACATATTTAAAAGCAAGAAAGGAAATTCTGCAATTAATTTGTTTTACTATCTACTTTGATAAAACGATGTCAAAATGTATTCTACCTCAGGTACTTCTCAGGGTCTGTATCCGAGACCTGGATGCCACTCGCAATACTAACCAGTACCTTAAAGCAGAAGGATTCCCTTCCTCTTCTGGTTTATTTCTGGATCTTTGCCACGCTCTCATTTTTTGCAAGCACATTTTAAAATCACTGAAACTCCATATAGGCAAGGAGACACAGAAAAAATTGAGCTTCAGTATTTTCAGTAAAAGTGTAACAGGTGGGCACGCTGCTTTTGATTACATGAATATGTTTAGGAGACTGGAAATCTTGTGGGAGTTATGTACACAAAAACTGAGTTACGTGCTTACATGGTGCAGGTGCACAGTGCTTGTGAGGACACCCATACAAGTGCCGAATGAGTAAAGAAAAGCACGTAAATGCTGCAAAATCAGAATGTCGTTATTTTAAGTATACTTTACATGGGTCTAAACAACTACGCAGCAGCAGCAGTACAGAGGAACAAGCTCCATGGTGTCCTTTGAAATACCTGTACATTAGTTTGACCCTGTAGACCCAATGCTCAACTATTTACTTAAGCAAAATATAAACACCCCTGGGAGTTGCGCGCACTTGAAGGCAGCAGGATTGGACCTCACTTACACGCCATTTGAGTTCATCTTGGCACTTGAAGTATAGTACCAGTAGAGTTGAAGCACTGCGGCTCTGCTGCTATGGAGACAGTTGTGTTGATTAAAAAGTCTTTGATACGTACTGTGCCTTCACATGGGACAGAGGATGACACAGCCATGCCCGCACGTGGCAGTTCACACAACGTGATGTCTATGGGAACAGCCTCAGGATACAGGAAACAGTTTTCTTAAATATCTCCCAGATGTTATTCAAACCATTTATCCTTTAGATGAATGAATTATCCTTTAGATGAACTAAATATATTAGATCTAAAGATAATTTAGGAATATCTAGGAATTTCACTAATTAAATTGGAAAAGATTTGACTAACAGGATTAATTGAAACTATACGAGAAAGGTAAACCTGATTCAAAACCCGGCTCCAAGAAGCTCCATTTTCGGAACTCCTCAAACCAGGGTATGTTGAATGATGATGACCACAGCACTACATAATTCAGGCAGATGCTGTTACGTACCTATTTTCATGCCCTTAGAGCTCCTTCTGGCCACAATAAAGCCATATAGGCATATATGAACCTATATACAATACTGGCCAGGATCAAACACTGGTTTTGCGGACAAATTCCTGTGCTTTGAACACCCGCAAGTCTGCTGAGAGCTGCTGCCACCTTCCAGAGGGGCATGATCCTGTCACCAGCTCCTGCTACGAAGCAAGGTAGCTCAGAAGATGGAAAGAAAAAAAGCAAATACGACGCCAAACTCATCAGGAGCTGGAAACTTCTGCCTTGCACATGCAAGAAATCACAGCTGGATCACAGTGCCCTGCACCAGCACAAGGTAGTATCAGGCAGCCACTGTCTCTCAGGGAACCCCAGATTTGCTCAGAAGCCTACAACAGCCTGTTGGTAAGTTTAGGATCATATCTGCATTTCTTTCCTCCCATTAGCATCAGAGTTTGTGAACGAAAAGACTTTTGGGGTGCAACAGTATGGAAAAATGTTGACTTAAACAAAAAATTATTGTTTCATCAGTGTTTAACATTAGTTGAGCTCCAACCCTAACTGAGTTGATAAGACTAAGGTGGTTTTTTATTTAAATTTCTCTTTTTTTTTTTTTTCTAATTGTATCTGCTCCTTTTCCTAAGAGGGATTTTGATTATTTTCTGACTTGTGAAGTCTGTGGTATAGGTGACTTTTTAAAGAAAAACATGCCAACGCATTTCAGGAGACCCCTTCCAGCTTCTGGAGAACCAGAACTGGGAAAATGTAGGGCACTGAAGCTGGAAAAGGCATGAAGAATGGGGGAGGAAAAACACAGCAGCCAAAACAGAAGTGAGAAATGCAATCAGAGCACCGGGAAAGAGAGCAAGGAAGTTTCCGCAGTGAACTTTTGACAACTTTAGAAGAAAACGATCTCAAAAACTACTTTTACTTTTGAGGAGTTCACACCTTAGTTTAGACGACCATTGACAAAAGAGCCAGAGGTCTGAGCAAACACTGTTCCCTACCTCAATTATTTTAAGATCTCTTGATTTGATCCTCTACTCTGGAAAGCTCAGAAACTTAAAATGAGTTGTTATAGATCAACGGGAGGGGATGCAATATTTTATAAGACATTTCTAGGCAACCTGCCTTGGGACTGATCCAAGCCGAAGCCATCAGTAACTCATTTACCTTTCTTTATCTTCACACACAACAGCGAACACAAGGAAATAATCCTGTTAGTATGCAATGCTCTGTACACACACCTGGGCTTTAAAACTCCTATATGAGACTGTATTTTAAAATCTGAAATTTCTAAACTGGAGATGTAAGCCAGTTAAATTTTAGAAAGAAACACAACAAACAGTACACTAAGCTAGTTGAGAAAAACACAAGCTGTAGGCTCCAATGCTTCAAAAAGCTTGAGAACTGTTAGACAAATGACAATCATAAAATATATACATATAAACATAAATATGAGATGCAAATTAATCTAGCAGATTGCACAGAGGGAAAGCAGACAGGGAATATGTGGCCCTGTACAAACCAGAAAGCCCTCAGCATCTCGGGCCCCTCATATCTGCAATAGGACTTTCATGAACTATCAAGAAAAGGCAACATATGGGTTATGCAACCTTGAGGAAACATAAGGCATTACGTATGTGACAAATACGATCACCCAGTGTGACGAGCACTCACAACAAACAAGCAAAAGGGTTAAAAATAACAGCTCCTGAGAGTATGCACGACACGTAAACCCATCTTCTGTCCTGCTAGGGAAAACAAGTGGACAGAAAAAGGGGGGTTTAATCATTTAAGGGATTACCAGGCAGGCTTATTTCTGGGGTTTCAGCTTTTAGGAACCAGACCAGCATACAGAGAAGACAGACATATGGTCTGTGAAGATTAATCTTGGGCCAGTGGAGAAACTCTTTCAAGGAATGATATTTAAAGTTAAGGTTGCATTCTGACTTGCCCTTGCTCTCTGTTAACTGTAAAAAGAAGTGCAACCTCCCCAAATTAACCGTAGCCTTGGTGAATTCTCTGCACAGACTGCTTTCCTGCTAAAACACAAATTTAGGAACAGTTTAGTTGTGAAGTGCTGTTATTCTAGACCTTGATGCTGTTAGCAGACAAGAAATGGGCCAGATATTCTGTGAGAAGCTGCACTACGCCAGTACCACGGCAAATTTCACAGAACAAGGCATTAGCATATGCTCAGGTATAGGAAGGGGAAACCAGGCATCCAAATGCCAAGGGAAACTGGACTAGAGTAAGGAGGACGGGCAGCTCTGCACTGCACGGTGTCACCATGCAGTCGCACAAAGAGCCCGTGCAGAAGGCAGCAATCAAATGGCAGAAGTTGCACAGCAGTCTCTTGTTACAGAATATTGATTTGTGCAGATGATGCAATGATCAGGGCTCAATGCTCTGCAAGTCAGATTGCTTTGAAGGGCATGAGTTATGCTATGATCTGTCAGCTGAATTCTCTGAGAAACAGAAATTACAGACACGTAGAGCCTGCAGGAGCCCTATTAGGTTTTCAGTTTACCTCCCTGCTCTGCAGAAAGACTGAGACATCCATCCCATAGATGCCTAACTGCACTGGTAACCTCCTACAAAGTCCACAAGATCCCTCACCATCTGATTTCAGTGCTTGAAGGTTCTAGTGTTTTTTTTCTACTATATAATTCCCATCTTTTTTGTTATAAATCATGACAACTACTTCTTCTCCTCTAGATGTTGATGTGCAAAGCAAACCACCATTACTCCCTTCATAGCCTCTTAGATATTGCATGACTTGTCATGTCCCTGCCCTGCTCAGTCTCCTTTCTCCCAGGCTAAACAGTTCCAGCCCCTACAACTTTTGTACATGGTTTACATTTCCGAGGCTTCTTATCTTCTTTTCTGGAATTAAACTTATCTTAAAGCACAATCTCTAAACTCCGGCTGAAGACCCCGTAATGCCACAGAACACAGACTGGTGGATGAAGCTGGACAGAAGTAGTGTCAGCTTTATGAAACATGACACACACACACAAATGACCAGGGAAATGATGATAATAAAAGAGTGCTTGGATTCTTTTTTTGTTTGTTTGATAAGAATCAGACTTTTTGCCTAATTTACTATAAGGAAAACTGGCTCCTTAAGAAAAATTTAAATTATCAATGATGATTAGCTGCAATGTAAGTTTGTTGTCGAAGTACCTTCACATTTGATTTTACAACATGTAACCATACATCTATTCTGTTAAACTGCTACTTTGACATATTTTTTTATTTTTAAATATATTCCTTTAAACGTGACTAACTGTACCCGAGGAATAGGATAACTATATAAAGATCAGTTAGTGACTGGCTCAGCATAAAATCACAACCTTTTCTGCAGCATTTCTGCTTATCAGAAAGCATCTTGAAAACCAAGCTGCGTTCCTGCTTCAGTGCCCCCAGATGGGAATACCTGACCCCTGCAATCCCACAGATATGCCTCCTCTACTCACCCCTTCCTGTAAACGACAATTAAATCTTGGAAAAAAATTAATATTTAGTGTATAATCTGTTCTTCTTGTAGGTCACGCTTTACCATAATAAAGAAGAGTCCACATATTTCTTCATTATCAGTGGCTCCCTCTGGGACCTGGATTCTTCCTACCACATCACTTCTCTTCAGGGACCACAGAAGGGCTTTAGCAACTGCCGATATCAGCGGCTAATCCCACCGGGGCCATTCCTTTTTTTCAGTGAGCTCTTTCTTCCCAGCCATGTTGAAGGTAATGCGGGGCCTGCTTGTTAGTGATTCTTTCTCAAATTTCTTGACCCGGCTACACAGACTGTTCGTGTCTCAGACACCAGAGCGAGCAGATTCTGGGGCCCTGAGACTCCTTCTAAAACTACAGAAATGCTGCAAATATAAGTAGCTTCACCTGAACTTCTTGTTTCTGCTTTTCACCTGAACTTCTTGTTTCTGCTTTTCAAGTGTCACAATGTTAAAATCTAGGTGTACAAATGCTAATATTAAATCAACAATGCAAATATGAAGACAGAATGAAAAATGAAGCCACAAACCCTCAAAATGATGCAGCACCAAATGAAAATCTCTTATTTATACAGCAGAATAAATGTAAATTGACATCTTAACAGTGTAAAATTATTAATAAAGAGCCCTGCTTTGAAGAGCTTACAATCTAATTATACGTAATACTCAAAACTAGTGGAACATCATGTATAGTTACAAGAGTAAAAGCCAGACGTTATACACTTATTACAGCTGCTGTGTGTTTTTTTTTTTTGCTTTAAGAGAACAGTCAACATCAAAATTATCCTAAATGTGAAAATTGGAATGAGACAGAAAGCTAACAAAAAGATGTCTGTCCTGGAATAAATAACTTCCAAACTCATACAAAAGAAGTATTATTTCACATGAAAGAAAACAAACGTGGAATTAAGAAAATTCAGATCTAATTCAGCAACAGTGATATCTTTCTAGAGATGCAGAAAAATAAAATGGAATGAGATTAAACTACCTTTATTTATTACCAAAATATGCATTATGGTCTTACATTTTCTCACATTCACTTTGGAACTTTTCACTTAAGAACCTTTGTATTAGACTAGAGTCTCTGAGTTGATAAACAAAACACATGCCTTCAGGCAACAGCAGAAAATGAACTCTATGTTTTGGACATTAAACAATTGACTCTGTAGATCTGCAAAGTTTGGTTTTGGGTTTGTTTGTGGTGTTTTGCCTTTTTTTTTTTCAAAAAGCACTGCCTCAGCAGGCATCCAGCTGCAAGGCAGTGTTATTGTTATGCACAACACCTAGGACTGAACTGGAAGGTGACTTGAATTACTCTACTACAGCACGATGCGATATATGCCGTACAGCCAGGGGAGAGAAGAGGATTGTAAAACATAAAATATTGGTTTCTGTTTGTAAAACCATACATTGTCCAGACTCTCTTTTATTCCCTGATAAACGTGTTTTGAAGGAAGCATTGACCTCTTCATCCCAAAAGTGAAGACAGACTTAAGGACATTTGCACTAACTTGTCCTGACAAAGAGAGTTTAGTGCCACCAAAAGCTCCTCTGGACCACAGCCATTAAAAAGCAAATGGTTTCTTCACATATTTTATATGTAGGTTACTACTGTCATCACCCGTCACATCAAGGTAGCTTTGCTGGCTAGTTCTGGGATGAATATGGCAAGAGAAAACATGATCTTTATTTTTATAAAGATGTTATTTGGCACTGTTTTAATCTACAGTAAATACAAGAAGATACCACAGTAAAACAGACCTTAAATACTTGTAAGAAGTAAGAACCTGGTATGACCTGGCCAAAATAAGCAAATCTGAGTAAAGCAGATTTTTCTCATTTTGCTGAAGCAGGGACTGCAAAATCATCTTTTATCACATTTGGCCGCTAGTTACAAATTCAGCTTTTTCTCCATGGTCACCCTCTGACATCTAACTTGGCCATCTGGAACAAATTCAGAAGGAAAGAAGAGAGGATGAGAAGGAAAAAAATGTGCTTACAATGCAAAACACCATTACTTCTACTGAGTGCAATACGCATTTAACAGGAATGGAGGAGAGGATGCACAGCTGCCTCTTGTATCTGTATCAACACTATGGTTGCCTCCAGTTCTAGTGACTAACAGTACAATAATTTATAGCACTTTTTTCCCTACAAAAATAATGAATAGTGTTAATTTATAGCACTCATAGAACACACAACGTCAGCTTTCATAAATATCTCAGCTAAGGAGATGGTTTTTCCACTAAAATTTATATGAGAGACCGAGACATCGTCTAACCGAGGCAAGTGAGTTAGTATGGTTAGCCTATGTTTCCTCTACGGCCTATGGAGGGAGAGAAGATGACAATTATTAAGAAGGCAATTCAGATCTAAGGTGGGTTAAAATGCCCTTTGAAGGTGGATCTCTCTCTGCTGACCAAAGAAGCCCTCCAGGACAACAAGCTGGGCACCCTGCGTAGATGAGGCAACTAAAATGGGATAGATCTGCATTAAACATCTGACAAATACCAGAACAATGGTAGAGCTGGAAAAAGAATATAAATTTCACTACTCCCAGTCCAGAGTCCACTTAGCTTTGCAGCCTGCATTTATATAACAAAGACTTGTTCTGTATTATGCCTGCTCCTATAGTCCTTTTGTGTGCAAAATATCTCACTGTTTCTCACAGGAGAAACAATGTCTGGCTGGAAAAAGATTACTGCCATAAAAGCCACTACATCTTTAAATCAAAGCTTCATGGTGAAAGTTGGCAAAGCTTAGATGGCAATTTTCTGCCACTTGTTTGTTTAAATCTTGGAAAACTAAAATTGTTCCTTCCACAGTCTGTAAACATAACCTACAACTTTGCATTGCTCCCAGTCAATTCACTGTAAAAAAAGAGAGGTAGTTTAACAGAACTTGGAGTGAAAAATGTGGCCTTTTAGCCATATACTTATTTGAGAATACTTACTCAGCAACTGAAAGGACAAAAAGCCTGTAATACCAATGACTTATTACAAGTAAAAGGGCAACAAAAATCTCCAGTACGTGCTGGAGTTCCTGCTGTAAGCTGTAAAGAGCCTACAACTACATTCACTAAGATTTTTGAGCACAAAAAGTTATGATCCTAAATTTAAATTTTATTATCTAAAAAGAAGTTGCCAGTTTAAAGATATTTAGAGCATGAAGAACTCCATTGCATTAATGGGAGCTAGCTTTGTCTGGTCCTTTATGAACTTTGCTTTAAAAGTTCCTGCTGAGTTGCTTTTAGACCCCTTCCTTTCAACAGACCAGCCACATAAAGTTAGCATTACCACTACAAAATCTAGCATTTCATAAAGCGTATCTGTCAGATTCTTCTAAATGGCATAGAAGTAATCCACATGGGATCGACTGAGACTTTTTAATTCTTGACATTGATGTGCTTAATAAAATATGTCCTTGAAGGCATTTCTTTATGTAAGAGGTATGATGAAAAAAGTTATTCCATGACAAACAGAATCAGCATGCCTTTATAAACTGGCTACAAGGTGGAGTGAGTCAAGATGATATTAATAGCAGCCCACAGGTTTCATCTGGCTAAAGATACAATTCCTCTCACTCTCAGAGACAGAAAGTGGGGAAAGGGCACTATAAATCCCAACATTTGAGTATCTCTTACTGCCTAGACATAGCTAGATGTCTAAGGACGATGACAGGGTTAGTCTAGAAGCGCATGCGCAGCCAGGCATCTAGATACTGGGGTTCCTGACACCTCCGTGTGAATCACAAGCAGGGTTCCAAAACTGGAATCTGGTCTCCATCACAGAGGAGCATGGATCTAATTAGTTCTTTCCATCACTGTGAAAGACATGAATGAATTACAGTGACATTTTATGCTCTTAACTATTCCATAGATGAATCCAAAATATATGCAATTACAGACCTAAATATAGTCCCTTACAATTAACAGAAATCAACTCGGCTAAGTAACTCAGGGAGGGAGGCAGAGAAGACATCTGAAAACACACAAAAACCTGACTTCACCTCTTCTGTATGGTAGTATTATTTTACTTTGACATGAAACTTTCCTCAAGAAGTTCCATCAATTTATTATGAATAGTTGTATTCAAACATATCCTAGTGTGTTTGTGAAAGTAAAGTAAAAATTAAGCAAAACCAAAGAATTTATTTCTCAAATTTGTTCATCCCATATAGTCTCTAAATGGCACTGTCCAATTTTGTAACTAAAATCAAATGCCTCGTTTGATTTAAAATTTTAAGTGTACTTAAGTGAAAGATGAGCAACCAAAAGCCAACGAGAATAGCCATTTGTTTAATCACGCAGCAACAGTGCAATAATCCATACAATGTCTCGTCCTTTGTCTAAAGGGAGCACATTCAACGCTGCAGGGTACTCCGTTCTCCCTTTCCAGTCTTGCTTTTTTTTATTTTTTGCTGAGACTGACAGCAAGCATGCCAACTCTGTGAATATTCTTGGGAACGTGGAGCCTTATTTCTCTCCAGAATGAAGTGAGAAAACAAAATCCTTTCACTCTTAGCACATCAGGCAAGGGCAGTCACATACTGGCACAAACATGATCAGAATCAGGAGCAAGCCTTTTTTTCCACATCCATAAGAAACCAATGCTTCCTCTAAGGTACATGTTTTGTACTATTGAGTGAAGTATTTTTTTCCTGACTAAACAGGCCTAGACTTTTAAAAGCAAGATGGCAGACATCGTATCAAGCAGGAAGGTGAAGTGTAAATTAGGTCCAAAACTATGTGAAATTTTAGACCAGTACTAGATGTGAGAGCTCTTTCAAAGGCAAATTCTCAAAATGCATTCATTGTTCTTCAGAAAGACCGAGAACCGCTCAATGCCAAAGAAAGCAGTGTTTGGTAACAACTTCCAGTGATAAATACCAGGATATTTTAAAACTTGTTTTTACAGGTTTCTCTGCCTCGAGATCGATTTTAGGAGAATATTTTGATCAAATCCAAAATAGCACCACATACATCGAGAAGTGGTGAAAGGGAGAGGGATAATCCTGTCCTTAATGCTGCTATTGAAATACAAACTTTTGCACAGCCTAGAAGAGAGTATCCCACCGAGATTTCTACAGATGGCATGGGTGGGAAAGACAATAGACATGAACTCCCAAATACGTAAGACCAGAAAGGGAAAATAAATCATCAACAGAAATATGAAACTAGTTAGACACAAAGTGCTGTCAAAAGCATAAATCAAATAAATGGGAAAAAAAAAACCCAGGGAAAAATCCCCTCAATCTCCCTAATATTCGTATGAGTATTAGGGATTAGTTGTAACAATGGCAGATTTTATTTTAAATGGTAGCGTGTTTCAAGTTGCCAGCATGCTTTTAATTACATTTAGAAAGTTAAAGGCTATTGCATGCACTAGACAAGTTAAGTCATTGAAAATAATAATAAAGTTGCTGATTCACTAACATTTCTAATCCTGCAATTTACATGCTTAAGTACATTTTAACAATATCCTTTTAATACTCAAATACATTCACACTGGCAACTTCAGTACACTGACTGATGTGACAGTTTAAAGTATTTCAAGGAGGATATTTGGGTCTTTTGAGTTTGTATTTTAAAATTGTCAAAATATCCTTATAAGACAGAAGAAGAAATTAAAGCTTTGATGTACATTAAGACTGACCCAGACTGTCTTGAAACAAACAGGAAATCCACATATTTTTAAGGCCAGAAGGGACCACTAAGATTGCCAATCTAACTTCCTGCACAAACAAGCCCTTAAGATTTCACCCAAAAAATTCTGCAGCAAGTATTTTGAAACTGAATTACAGCTAAACATCTGGCACAGAAACATACTTAGCGTAAATCACCTAATTCAGGATTTAGACTTAAAATATGAAAAGACAGTCTTTTACTTCTGTAGAGTACGCAAGCCTCACCAGTACATCAGGGTAACATGTTTACAGCACGGCAGGATGAATTATTAAGGGATGGTACTCCTCCATACACATCCCCATCTTTACTACACATAATTGTAAGTAATTACATGAATGACAATACGATTCATTAAAATGTTTCAGTTTTGAAAATTTGTTTCTATACTGTCATCTGTTAAAATACAATCACAAAATCCCATTTATTGTTTTTTGTACGAAAATAATTCTAGCAATCTGTGTGTTTTTATCATTATTTACATAGTAAATGTTAACTCATAACTAATACTGAAGGGTTATTCCTACAAGGAAAAGAATCCATAGTCACATCGACTATATCCCCATTTCTGTTGTGTAACATTCACTTTTTGCTCCTTCCCCCACGTTTTGGTATCATCAGATCCAGGCACATATCAGATCCAGGGACATCTGGACAGATGAGCTGAATAGAAAAGGTTCACATGCCATTTATTCTACTAGCATATTCTGAAATTTTAAATCTGTGTCATATTTGCAAGAATAACCAGAAATAACCTAAGGTCTACAAGTGTTTTCAGAGTAAGAATTTGCCCTCATATATTCCCCAATTCTTGTTTGAACACTGGAAACCACATTTTCCAAAGCTGCTTCTATACTTGCTGTAATCACAAACTTTAGGAGAGAAGGGGCAAAACGTAAGACTGGTCGTCTTTTCTTAAATGCTGCCATACTACAGTCGTAAAGATAATACTTTTATATTGTATTAAAGCATGGAAATCAAAGTTAGTTAAAATTACATTTAAAAAAACCACGTTCAAATCGCCTTCAAAACACAACTTTCATAACTTTTATTTAAAATTAGCCTTGAAACTTTGTTATTTATTTATGCTGCTACTAATGGCTGATGTTTATCCACCAAACATATAAAGAATAGATAATAGACTATGATTTTGAAATTCATTAGCGTTTGTAAGAGAGGCTTCTCACAAAATTAAAAGCCAAGCTTTTCTCTTGGTGTCTGCTCAAGATCTCTGATGGCTGATCTTTACAAAATAACTATTTGAGGCCAAATTTGACACGGCAAGTCTTAAAACCTGGCATAAAAATACTTTTTAAAATTATTATTGTAAGTGACTTTTCTTTCAGACTTTTCTCCCGTTTTCAGCGATAAAGAAAAACAATTTCAATCCCCCATTAAAACACTTTTAATTTGAAATTGTAAGTACTAGAAATCAACAATCTAACAAAATGAAGACGCAATATGAGATATGAAGCTTCATAGCCCACCTTTCTTCTTGACTGGCATTCTTCTTCCTACTTCTGAATCTGGTTGCAAGCACTTATTTACAGGTATTAACGATGTACTACCGGAACACTTTGCGAGGTCAGGAACTGGCTATCTATTGCAAAACACTTTTACAGTTCAGTTAGGAAATGCAGCTTCAATCTTCATTTCTATCAATGCTTGCTGTGTTCTTGTATTGCACTTCCGATGCTTCCCACAAATAAGAAAAAAAGGGAAAAAAAGAAGCTTTTTGATTTTTTTAAGAGATGTTTTCAATTTCTTTAAAATATATTTGAATCTATAAAAATACAAGAGAAAATGTTCCTTGGCAATATAAAACCTTATTATAACTCCTCTTCTGGCAGCAAAGTTTGAAAATTAAAAGATCTTATGTAATACAATTAAGGCACAGTCCATCTCTAGGCAGCTGTCTTAATACTCCACCTGTATATGCTCAAAAACATATTATTTGCAGGACAAAAACACCCAAATAATCCAGATAAGGAGGAAGACAAAAGCAATCCAAAGTGACTCGTTAACTTCTTTCACTTCTTGAATGAATTTTGCTAGCTATGTATTAGGTGACTACACAGCAGACTGAAAAGGTCCCTTTTTCCTCACCAGACAACAGCCTTCAAGTATCACCCTCTTACCCAACAGAAGTCACTGGCCAGTCACTTTCATTTTTATTATCTGCAAGCCACCCAGCCTTACGGTCTTTAATGTCCCTCTGATCCTCCCATGTATTAAAAGAGAGGATTGAAAACGAGGAAAGCAATCCCTTGACCTGGAATTATTAAAGTGACAGTGCTGCTCACTGGGCACTTTGGCAAAGCAGATTGCTTTACACTGGAGTCATTTACTTCATGCCATTTCTTCCCTTGCACAGCAGCCACCTCGTGAAGGAGGAATAAGGAGAATTAGGAGAAGAGCTTCACAAAAGGTTCATTTTCAGAACGAAGTATTAACGAAATAAAAAGCAAGCCATGAGATCAGTCCAGAGTTTCCCACTCAGAAGCGCAGCTGGTTGGCTTCAGTATGAGCCTCTCTCTTTTTCTGGAAAAACAAGAAGAGAGAAACAGAAACGGGATAGATTTTTCTCATCTAGCTCGCTAAGGAAAAGTATGAAAAGGGTGGACCAGCTCCAAACGCTTCCCTTCCCCGCATCAGGAGCTGTGATGCACATGACAGGGCTTTGCTTTGCATCGTCTTCTGTAGGAGATGGAAACTGTCTTTGTGAAAGGGGCGGCTCTGTTTTGCTCTTTAATGTTCACAATTGGGACCTGTTTGTCCCCGCTTCCCTCCAGGCAGCGGCCCTCCCCTCCCCTCTCGCTTCTCCCGGTCCAGAAGGGGACTGTCTGTCGCTTTCTGGAGCGGGACAAGGCAGAGAGGGCTGGCTTGGCCGGTGGAGGACTGGGATGGGGTGCAGGTGAACTGGGGGAGCCGGGCTAGGTTTAGGGAAGAGGACGATTTCCCCCGGGGAGCTGAGGGACAGGCAAGCGGCAGGAGCTGAGGGGACGAGGGAGGGGATGGAGGTGGGGCGAAGCGAGACGCAACCAGGGCGAGGGGGCGCAAAGGAGAGGGAAGGGGGCGGCAAGGCGGGAGGGGAGCGGGCGATGCAGGGGCTGAGGGGGGCAAGCGGGAAAGGGGCGCAAGGCTGAGGGGAGGGGGCCGCCGGCAGCGCCCAGCGCGGGGTACCGAGGCCTGGGTAAGGGGAGGGGGTCAGCGGGTTACCCCGAGGACTGGGCCTCCCCCCATCGAAGGCTCCTCGCTCCGCTAGGGGGAGTCCCCGCGTCCCGGCCGCCGGCTGCAGGATCCCCGCTCAGCCCCGTCTCCATGGAGGAGCCGCCGCCGCCGCCGCCATCCGCCGCCCCTAGCAACGAGCACCGGGCCGGGCGCTGACCCCCCGCCCGCCGGCTTGCAGCCAATCGGAAACCGCCATGCTGGGCCGGCGGGGAACGCCCAATCAAAGGTGTCCTCTGAAGTCCTGGGTCATGTGAGGGGGCAAGATGGCGGCGCCCACACGGGGGGCGTGAGGTGGGAGGAGCCATGTTGTAGGCGGTGGGGCCTTCTCGGCGGGAGCGGCGGGACCGTGCTCGGTAAGGGCGGGAGCGGAGGCGGGGGCGGGAGGGCCGCCGGCGGGGCGGTGTCCGGCGAGCACCGCTCAAGGTCGTTGGAGGTCGGAGCCGGGCCTTGGCGGGAAGGCCGTGAGGGTGAATGCGGCGCGGGGGCGGCGCCGAGGGGGTTAACGGCGGTCGCTAACGTTCGCTGAGGGTCGCTAACGGCTGCTAACGGCTGCTAACGGCTTTCGGTGGGGTTTAAAGCTCGGGGGGTGAGCCGCAGCCTCGCGGTGTAAGAGCTTCTGCCCTGAACCGGGCCCCGGGGGGCTTGGCGACCTCCAGCTGCCTTACAGCGGCGTGCAAGGGGACAGGGAGGGTCTACCTGGACTTCAGTAAGGCCTTTGACACTGTCTCCCACAGCATTCTCCTAGAGAAGCTGGCGGCTCACGGCCTAGACAGGTGCACTCTTCGCTGGGTAAAAAACTGGCTGGGTGGCCGAGCCCAGAGAGTTGTGGTCAACGGAGTTAAATCCAGTTGGCGGCCGGTCACGAGCGGTGTTCCCCAGGGCTCAGTACTGGGGCCGGTCCTGTTCAATATCTTTATCAACGATCTGGACAAGGGGATCGAGTGCTCCCTCAGTAAGTTTGCAGACGACACCAAGCTGGGCGGGAGTGTTGATCTGCTGGAGGGTAGGAAGGCTCTGCAGAAGGACCTGGACAGGCTGGATCGATGGGCCGAGGCCAACTGTATGAGGTTCAACAAGGCCAAGTGCCGGGTCCTGCACTTCGGCCACAACAACCCCAGGCAACGCTACAGGCTTGGGGAAGAGTGGCTGGAAAGCTGCCCGGAGGAAAAGGACCTGGGGGTGCTGGTTGACAGCCGGCTGAACATGAGCCGGCAGTGTGCCCAGGTGGCCAAGAAGGCCAAGGGCATCCTGGCCTGTATCAGAAATAGTGTGGCCAGCAGGAGCAGGGAGGTGATCGTGCCCCTGTACTCGGCACTGGTGAGGCCGCACCTCGAATCCTGTGTTCAGTTTTGGGCCCCTCACTACAAGAAGGACATGGAGGTGCTGGAGCGTGTCCAGAGAAGGGCAACGAAGCTGGTGAAGGGTCTGGAGCACAAGTCTGATGAGGAGCGGCTGAGGGAACTGGGGTTGTTTAGTCTGGAGAAGAGGAGGCTGAGGGGAGACCTCATCGTGCTCTACAACTACCTGCAAGGAGGTTGTAGCGAGGTGGGTGTTGGTCTCTTCTGCCAAGTAACTGGCAATGGGATGAGAGGAAATGGCCTCAAGTTGCGCCAGGGGAGGTTTAGATTGGACATTAGGAAAAATTTCTTTCCTGAAAGAGTGGTCAGGCCTTGGACCAGGCTGCCCAGGGAAGTGGTTGAGTCCCCATCCCTGGAAGTATTTAAAAGACGTGTAGATGAGGCGCTTAGGGACATGGTTTAGTGGGCATGGTGGTGTTGGGTTGATGGTTGGACTCGATGATCTTAGAGGTCTTTTCCAACCTTAATGATTGTATGATTCTATGTGTGTACGTCATGGCGTGGCCCCATGATGTAACGTCTGTGGTTTACCTAAAGAACAGGTTTGGAGACCTTCCTCCTAGAGGGGGAAGAAGCGAGAGATCTCAAGGCTGGCACCGGCCCTGCTGATCCCGCTCCTGCTGCCTGTCCCTGCTTCTGCTGCTCCTGCACCCCGCCAAGCCTGAATCGAAGCAAGCACAATCCTATAGGTAGGCTGTAGGACACAGGCTTCAAATTATAAAAGAAACTTAAGGTAAGTATGACTAGCAAAGTAAGTCTGCGAAACTTTCCTCTGGGGAGAAACATCTAGAAAAAACATTTGAATCACTAAAACCAGGTTTAATCAAAAGCTGTTGTGGTTGGTTGACCTCAGCTGGCTGCCAGGTGCCCACCCAGCCGCTCTCGCATTCCCCCTCCATCAACAGGATAGGGGGAGAAGATATGATGAAAAGTTCGTGAGTCGAGATAAGGATGTGGCGATCACTCACGAATTACCATTATGGACAAAACAGACTAGACTTTGGGGAAATTTATGGCCAATTAAACAGAATAGGATAATAAGAACAAATCTAAAACCACCTTCCCCTCAACCCCTTCCTTCTTCCTGGGCTCAACTTCACTCACGATTTTCTCTGTCTTCTCCCCCCGAGCGGCACAGAGAGATGGGGAATGGGGGTTGTGGTCAGTTCATCACACGTTGTCTCTGCCGCTCCTTCCTCCTTAGGGTGAGGACTCCTCACACTCTTCCCCTGCTCCAGTGTGGGGTCCTCCCACAGGAGACAGTCCTCCACGAACTTCTCCAACGTGAGTCCTTCCCACAGGCTGCAGTTCTTCACGAACTGCTCCAGCGTGGGTCCCTTCCATGGCGTGCAGTCCTCCAGGAGCAGAATGCTCCAGCCTGTGACCCCCACGGGGTCACAGCCTCCTTCAGGTGCATCCACCTGCTCCAGCATGGGCACCTCTCTCCATGGGGCCACAGGTCCTGCCAGGAGCCTGCTCGAGCATGGGCTTCCCATGGGGTCACAGCCTCCTTCGGGCGCATCCACCTGCTCCACCATGGTGTCCTCCATGGGCTGCAGGTAGATATCTGCTCCAGCGTGGACCTCCACGGGCTGCAGGGGGACAGCCTGCCTCACCATGGTTTTCACCACAGGCTGCAGGGGAATCTCTGCTCCAGCGCCTGGAGCACCTCCTCCCCCTCCTTCTTCACTAACCGTCGTGTCTGCGGGGCTGTTTCTGTCACACATTCTCACTCCTCTCTCCTGGCTGCTCTTGTGCAGGTTTTTTTCCCCTTTCTTAAATATGTTATCCCAGAGGCGCTACCACCGTCACTGATGGGCTCGGCCTTGGCCAGCGGTGGGTCTCTCAGACATGGGGGAAGCTTCTGGCATCTTCTCACAGAAGTCACCCCTGTAGCCCCCATCCCCACTTCCAAAACCTTGCCATGTAAACCCAATACAACTTACACTTTCTGACTTGATATACGTCTCTGCCTAAGAGTACCAATTACAAAAAAGTCCTTAGTTGTGGAATATAAAAGCAGAGTAGGTATCTTCACCATTTCTTTAGATCTTTTCAAAGAATTGATTTATTTGGTTTTTTTCCTTATGGTTCTATTTGACAGTTAAGTCAATTTAAACCTGGAGTATTGCCAAAATCCGTTGTCCCGTTAGTGTCTTCCTTTGTGCTGCTGGCATTAGGGATCATTGTGTTAAAAGGTGATCTGGCTGGCAAAAACAAGTACGCTGCCCGTTGTTCCTCTGAGCGGTTTTCATCCATGTGTTTCCTGATCCAAGCTGCTGTATGGCCCCAGGGTTGGAGGTGCTCAGGCAGGAGTACCTGGAGGGTGAGATAGTCCATTTTCATCACAGCGAGTACTTAAGTTGAGCAACTGTCAAACCACAGCTGCAACGTCACTAAAGAAAGCAGTTTGGTAGGGTTCATGTAGTCATAAATATCATAGACTTCTGTAGCTGGATTGTGCCCTTTGATCTGAAAACTCTGCCATGAAAAATAGGAAATGCATTTGTGATTGCCAAAAGAGTCTAAAAGTTTATTTGATACGTACTGGGGCTGTGTAACTTTGATTACACTTGTTTGTTTGTTCTTTATGATCCAGGCCTTCAAGATGACAGGAAGAGAGTTTCTTGAACTAGATTCTCCGCAGCAAAGACTATATTTGGAAAGATTTAAGAGGGTGGAAGTCATACAAAAGATGCTCAATGAGCTTCCTAAAGCAGATCAGTAAGTGCTGGTAAAATAAATGAGGATAAATGTATCAAACATTTCAAGTCTTTTGGAGGCTTTTCTTTTCCCTTACTCTTGTATTGCAAATCCTCCTTGCAGTTACAAGAATATTTAAGTGTGAAGATGCTTATTATTGTCCAGAACAGAAAACTTGTTTTGCGTTTTTTAAATATGGTTAGTTCACTGTTATCTCTGGTCCTGCTCAGCTGGTTTCTGGCACGTGCTCCCCAATGCTTAAGGTTCTGGGATGTCTGATCAGCCCTGACTGGCTCTGAGCATTCGTACAGTCCTGTGCTAGAGCTAATAAATTTTCTAGGAAACTGAAATGTTGGAGAGCATAAGGCAGATACTCTTGTGATTCTGCAGGAGTCATCTTGTGTCCAGCAGGGCTGGCCTGGGGCCAGAACTGAGTGAGCAGCAACCTGCTAGTTCCTGCATTTCGTTCTGCGCTGCTCCCCGTTTCAGGAAAGCAAGACTGAAGTACCCAGGTGGTGATGGTGGACGAGTCAGCCGGAGTCATGCAGGCTCACCAGCAGGGTTCTGTGCAGCACAAAAACAGCTAAATGCCTTCTGGGCCTCACAAACAACCTTTTTGTGTTTTGTGATATTGCATTTCACTGCAAAACCTTACTGAACCTGAGCTGGTTCTGTAAGGAGCTGTTTGCACCTGTGTATCATCTTGGATAAATTCTGTATAAATAAGAGTAATGGGAAGCTTCTTTTATTTTTATTTTAATAGGATTAAATTGCTGGCTAAACAAACTGCCGGTAGTAACACAGGGCCTCCCCACGCAGGTGAGAGAGAAAAACGCCAAGGCTTTCTGCCTCCCATTACAGTCAGTGGTGCAGCTTTGTGTAGGATCTGCTGCCCTCACATTCAACTTACAACACTTCTTCCCCAGAAGAGCTGGGGAGCTAAGGGGGAGGCGGATGCCTCGGTGGTGATGTGGTAACGTCTTGATAGAAACTCTGGTACCCAGGGACTGCTGGGCCTTGGAAAGAAATAGCTGCCAGGGGCGTGCGCCTTTATTTGAAACTGCCCTGGCAGGACTTAAAGTTTGTGTATCCAGAGGGGAGGTCACTGGAAGGGAAGAGGAAGCGTGCTGCAGTCAGACTGAGAGGGTTCCTGTTCACCAAAGCTCTTGTTTTTAACACTAGGGAGCTAGTATTTAAAACAAACAAACAAACAAACCCCCCCAAAAACCCAAACAAAAAACAAAACAAAACAAAAAAACAGAAACAAAAAAAAACAAGCAAAAAACCCAAACCCCAACCCTTCCATCCTCCCTTTCTTTCCTTTTGTGCAGTGTAGCAGTTCGGTACGTCAGTAAGCCTAAGTAGATTCTGCTGGTCCTGGATACATTAATTTGCTCTATTTTGGAATCTTAAATACGCTGCTAAATTTTAATGTCTGTCCTCCACATTTATGTATATGCACACATGCATTTCACTGCCTATGATTGTAAACATACCAACAGAATGACATGGCTGGTTTGCAGAAACTGTACTCTGGGGACATTCTGTGAGTGACACCCAGTATTGGGAGAATGGTGATTTGAAAAGCAAATTTCTTTTAAAAAAAAAAAATCAAAAAAAACACAACACAAAAAAAGAAACATAGCTTCTAAATAAGGACAAGAGAGAAAGAGAGGTATCTGACCAATAAAGTTCTTCTGCTATATAGCATCAGAATTGAATTGTTAGTAGCTTATTTTCATGTTTGAAAATCTGGTATGTACCAAGAATGAAAGCATTTTCCTATTCAACATAAGAAATAGTTGGTGTCATTGATGTCAGATGTTTTTAATGTTTTAGGTTTTGCAAGTTTAGCACCTACATCTCTGAAGTCTTTTTTGTATGATTTGTCAGTGCTTAATGTTACTCTAAGCAATAAAACGTAGAAGAATTTTAAGTAGGTGGATTTTTAAAATTCATATATTTTAATTGCTAAATGGTTTAGAGATTGTCACATTTGATAATTTTGCAAATAAATATGACATTTGGCCTAGCATAAATATTGTGACCGGTTAAGCATTTTATTTTCTTTGGGGCTTTGGCGATAAATCCAATTATGATGCATTTTAAAAATACACTTTTAACATGATAATACTGGCACAGCCTCAGAATCGGAGTGCCTTCCACTTAATTGCTTTGCCTGGCAATAGTTGTCATTCCGGAAATTTTACATTTGTGGAAACCTGAAGCAGAGAGTTTTTTCCCCTAATCAACTGACTGTGCCAGGTATAATGCTAAAGGTAATGCACAACTTCCTTCTGCGAGTCAAATGAAATAAATCACAAACTGCTCACTGGGCTTGTAAAATTGGCACGCTTTCCCATTCCCTCTCTTGCGTTACCTGCTGTGATGGAATGTACTCAAGTGGGAACTGTTTGTCAAGATACTAAATGCTGACTATCTCTGAGCAGACTTTGTTCTATTCTGCCTTCACCATATTACAGATTGCAACAGCAGTAGCTGCTCTAAACCATATGTTAAAAACATGGTAGATAACAGAATCCGGTCCCTCTGTTATCAAGGGAAAAACAGAAGCTCCAGTTCTGTGAACCAGTGTGTAACCTTTAACTAGTGTAACCTCCTAGCAAGGTAGGACCTTAAATTCACGTGTTCCATGCACGCAAGGAGGCTTACAGCCCTTCAGCCTACAGAATCACTGCAAATGATCTGCCAGCAGCTGCTGAGGTCGTTATTGCCAGATCTCAGTTGCCACAGTTGTCCCACCTGATCTGTTCTGTAAGCTCTTATGTTGAAACTACATCTATACTTTTGGGTAAACAAGCTAGAAACAAAGCTGATTACAGGAGCTAGCTGTGATTATGTATAAATATATGTATTGGTTTTAATTTCTTTTGAGAAAACATTCTCCTTAGAAACATGCTGATTAGGAGGGCAAATTTCATGAAGTTTCCATTAGCCATAACAAAAAAAAAAAATTGTAGAAAAGGCTTCTCGGCCTTTTTGTCACTTCATTCCTGAGGGCATACAGCGAAGGATGCTGTACCGGTTGCTTTTGAAAGTAGTTACTCGCCATTGTGCACCTGCGAGAGATTTACATCTCTTACCTCTTACTGTAGGATATTCAGAAGTGAATTGTAGCACCGAGTAAACCAAACTTTTTTACAGTTCTCAATTGCTGAAGCGACTTTCCTTCTTTCACAGGAACCTTTGTAATCATGGGTCATACTTCCTTGCAGCAAATTCAAGCTTATGTGGCTTAGCAGCAAATAACTTCTTCAGGAACATCCTACACGTCAGAAAGGCTTCCTTGGTGTCTGCTTTGCCAATGGCTGTTATTCCGTTTCTTTCAACAGCAGCGGTTTATGAAGTTTTTGTGCGTGAGCCTTTATTTTCAGGTAGAAACCTCCTTACTCCTTGTTTTTGAAAGGGCTTTGCTTTCTGTACACAATGTAACACTAGAGGAGCTTTTCCTCTCTGCAGAACAGTGGTCTTGAACTGTTGTGGTCTTGAAAAACCTGGTTGTAAAGCAGGGTTTGAAAAACAGATTATCGAATGCACTGGGCAGCAGTGGGTTCTTGAAGTTGAGTGGGAAAGGAGATAAATGTCTTTATTTATATATGTTTATAAAAAAAATTCTGCTACGCATCACTGATTTTTAGCATTTTTCACTCAAAGTCATGCAAAAGTGACTGCAACAGAGCAGTTCAGTTTCCCCCGTCTGTATGATTTCATTTGAAGGTCAACTTTAGAGTGGTAAATTCTTCATGGGTTGGAATGAGTGTGATTTTTTTTTTTTTTGCAAAAGGAAGAGTTCTTTTTTCAAAATTTCTTGCATACCTGTACAGCTTGGCTGTTTCTGTCAAGTGCCTGTTTCCACGTTGCTGCGCGCCGTTTATAAATCGATGTGGTGGAGCTGTGCGGATATTGACAGTGAAATGCTGTTTGTCGTGCAGGCGAGCTGAACTGCGAGGTCTGCGCTGTGGTCAGAGGAGGACTGATAGGGGCTGTTGTGGGTGGTCTCTATCCTGTTTTCCTGGCTCTCCCCATCAACGCAAGCCTTGCAGCCAGGTACGTCTTACTAACCTGCAGTGAGTGAAATGTATTCGTTGGTCAAATCTTCCGTTCCCAGTTTAAATTCTGTGGGGTTTTTGTCTGTGCACACCTATCTTCTTGTACGTTTTAGTACATGGAAGGGGATTTACATTAAGATCATTTAATTACGAGGCAAAGTTAATAAGAGCTACGCCAACCCTCCAGAGTGAAACAAGGTCTGCAAACTGATACACTGTAAAGCACTTGCCTTTAGCTGGAACCGTACAAGCTACCCGTGAGGTGCCTGGGTGTGTGGAATGGTGGCTGCCGTCCTGCGGAGCGGAGGAGCTTGCTGCTCGGGGCTGCCTGGCTGGGCGGCCGTACCGATCCCGGGCAGTGCCCCCAGCCAGGCTCCCTGGCAGGTGTAACTGTGGATTGGGTCGGAGCACAGCGAGGGGGTGGTGGGGCTTGGCGAGACGTCGGTACGTGGTCAGCGTGGTTTATAGCATTTATCCAGAGAGCCCAGTACCGCCAGGTGAATTTAGGAGAGGAAGGAGAGAATTAATATCTACCTAAATATTTTTAATGACTTCAATGTTAAATCTTGATGCTTAAATTGGATGGGGAAAAAAAAGTAAATTTCTACCACTGTTTATGTTGTTTAGGTATTCTTCATCTCCCTTGCCAGGGAAAGAAAATCTATTACGCTTCTGGCTCACAACTGCTCAGCCTGTCTTCAGAAAGACGAGTTTGGGTATACTTGTACAGGTTCTAACTGGATTATATCTTGCCACTAAACATCACGGAATATATGTCAAAATACTGCAGCAGATGAACACTAGCAGGGATCCTGAAGAGTTACAAGCATGAAGTTAAGCAATTTTTCAATTGCCTTGGATAAGAAACCATAATAAACAAAGAAAGTAATTGTTGCTTGCTGTCTTTTTTAATAGAAAAACAAAGGTAAGACTCTGCACTGGCATTCTTTTCAGTTCTGAACTTAAATGCAAGTTAAGTTTTTCCTTATGTCCAGCTTAGTGTATACACCTGAAGAACAGCTTTATAAGGACAGGTGTTTTTTCTTTGGAAATGGGGAAAAAAAAGCATTTACATTGCCTGCTTAGTGTTTGGCTCTAAGGTGATGCTCCATCTTTTAGAAGCTGTATAAATGAGTATTATTGAAAAAGGGTTTTTTTCTTCATAATGCAAACCACAGTGATTAAAAAAAAAAAAAAGGCGGAGGGTGTCAAGTCAAGGTTTTTCTAGAGATTCCTCAAAATCTGAGTACTTTTCTCCCTGAACTTTCCTCCATTCTGCTAGCACAGGATTTCTGTCACAAGATTACCCCGTTTAGGCTGTTACAAGGGTCACTCTATACCCTGTAGAGAACACTATTATCCCAGAGCCATCAGGAGTGACACTCGCGTCAGACTTCCCAGCATATGTATCAAATGACCAAAAAAAGGCCTAGTCACAACAAACTTTGTCCTTGCAACCAGTTTGCCTTGAAATTAGTCTTTTCCTGAAGCAAGGAACTGTGTTGAGAGGCCTCAAATGGCTGGTGCTGCTACTGTGGCGTCTCAGCTACCTCTAGTCTTAAGATTAGTGGTCTGGAGCCATTCACTTGTGGGTCAGGCGACTGTATGTTCTAGAGCAATATAAATTGCTAATTTTTCTACTACATGAGATATCTTTAGTGTGTTCTGCAGTTTGAGAACTCAATCAGGAATTTTTCTACAGAAGCAATCGTCTCAATCTAATGTACCGTCTTAACTGTAAGACCCATACGATTACTGCTCAGCCACCATCTACACTTCAGTAAAACTCTAGTATCCCCAGAGATGCAGATGGAAATACGTGTTAATGAGAATAAGAATTCAGCATTGAGACCTTTAATTGAATTGGTTTAAAATTTGTGCTCTAGGACTGATGATTAAAGGGGTTTCATCACGTTTATCTACTTCTTCCTAACAGATCTGTTGTTATAGCAGGAAAATCATGCACTCTGTTTCTCTCTAACCAGTAGTGGCCTGATTTGTTCAGGGAAGCAGCAAAGACAGACTACCTCCCCAGCGGTGGTTACGTGAAGTGAGTTTAGTTGCTTGTGATAACAAAAACGTAACATAAAGCTATTGCTTTGCAATAGTATCTTTAAGAACAAAAATGAATGGTTCAGTGATTGTTATAGTTAAGATATTGTAAACAGATCCTGGTGCTTTTTAAAGTGTGAGATTCAAAACCATCTTCCATTCCATGTCGTATTTTGTTTTTTTGGTATCAATTCAAATGATAATTTTTCTTAGGGTAATCAAAATGCATGCTCTGATCTGACTTGGACAAACCCCATTTTTTTAGATATTATTTTCTTAGGGTGAAAGGTGAAGATTGTATGTCATAAGAAAAAAATGGCATTCTTCAATGTTTTTTTTAATAAGTTGCAAAGACCCAGCATAACTGATGAATACATAAATTGCAGATACGTATTTCAAGTGTTCGGCATTGGTCATGTCAAAGGTCAGCCATATACTTAGGCAAGAAAGGTCTTGTGTTTATAAAAAAGGAAACTTTTCCATTGTACCCTGTGTACTTCTCCTTAAACAACTGGGGAAAAGAAGAGTTCTCAAAAGCTAAAGACTGAAACTGTTTCAAAGTCCAGCAGGACACCGAGATGCTGTCAGTAAGTTCTAGCACGCGCGTGTGTGAAGGAGTGCCCTCAGGGACATCTGGAAACGCTCCTTCCATTCTCCATTTCGTACGCGGGGTACAACGTACCTCGCACAACTCTCAAGAAGTCAAAGGACGAGCTTTTACCAGTTCCTGGCCTCCCACCAACGGTAACGCACTCCTTGCGAACACTGCCTCCCTGTTTGAAAGTCTGAGTTAGAACAGGTTCAGTTGTACCCTTTCTTCTACCATTTCAGTAGAACCAAGCCAGCTGCGGACTACGTATCACAGCAATAGCTGTTACTGCGTTCTTCTAAGGACGCATGTGTCTAATATATAACCTATATTGATGGACTTTTGACTACTCGAAGTCTGAACGACTGCCAAAAGAATGCCGAGAGACTGGCTATAGATAAGAATCAACAGAAATACTAAAAAAGCACTCATTTTTATCTTCTACATGTACCATTTTTTGATGGTGAATCTCAACATTACAATTTATTCCACACCCTCCCCTCCCCTATACCCACCCAAGTCCAGCTCCTGGCATCTTCCTGCTAATGAGCAAAGGCAGAATTATTTCTCCAAATCTGCATCTCCCACTGAAACTGGGCGAAAAACTGTAGAATCAGCTACTGTCAATGTACCATTTTACACACGGTGTTTTTTAAACATAGTGCCCATTTGAACAACCCCCATACCTAATACATCCCTGAGACATTTACAGCCTAACTAATAGCAAATACAACTCTATAAACAAGAGTATTGATTCTAGCAGAAAACCTCTTTAACTATAAGCCCTAGAGAACAAAAGTTTTTAAAAATCAGTAAATTTACAAAAGGCCTTGTGTTTTGCAAAAGATCTCTGTGTTTCACAGGGAAAACTGATTACGGTTTTGACAAGCAGCATGAGAAATCTGATACTCTGGAAGTACCAAGAGATGCCAAGCACTGGAATACGGTTCCCTACGTTTACTTTGATACCATCAGAGATTGCAGGAACACCGATTTGTTTTTCCCTCCCGGATGCTGCTGAGCTCTTCAGAGGAAAGAGAGAAGCTGATTGAGAATGCAGCACCGGCATCACACTGCAAAGGACTAACAGAGGACTGAGCATGAAACTGTTTCTTATTTAAATGCTAAATAGTCTGCAAGTGACTGTGGGGTGGAGAAATACTGGAAAATGAAGGTAGCATAGCCGTGCAGTTTTACACTGATGGCACTTGGTTCTGTGGTACGTACAGTTTAACACAAATTTCAACGCTGAGCAGGGTATTTTCTACAACTGGAGGCCAAAAAGGCAGCGCATGCCAGTATGCTATTAAATTTTTAAACAACGCTTTTGTGAAATGTTCCTTTTTATCAAGGTGCAGACTACTTTCACTAGAATGCCTGGATGCTAGAAAGCCAGCACACTAATTTAAACTGTTCTCCACAAATAAAGCATTTAACAGAAATCAAAGAGTGGAGTGCACGGCTCACTCTGGAGCTTTAAAAATGTTCTGTCCTTTCAGCACCCCCAAACCTCTTGTTACAGTCACTCCACTGTTTAGCGTGGAAGTAACAATCTGATGAAAGATTATGGTTTAACAGCATATTATTAACTAGTCATCAAACTTCAGAACCTAAAAACGGGACAGAAAGGAGGAAGATGCCAATAGACCATGGAAGCGTTTATGTAAGTATTCTGCTCCTCCATGGTTTATTGATCAAACATAGCCACATGAATAGAATATTAAGAAAGAACAACTGTAAAATAGAAGGAGTGGTGATTCTCAGAAGTACAACTCTATCTCCAGTTCAAGGAATAAAGCCTTCGTTTTGTCCTCACCACAAACTTAACTTGAAAGACAGATGAGTAAGAACATTTCTCCTGGATACCCTGCTCCGTTTTATCTTGTTTTCCCACATGACCCACACAGATAGCAGCAACAGCATTTTCCCCTTTCTGTTTTCCCATTTTGTGTAATGAACCACTCAATTAAAGCAAGGCATTAATGAGAAAAAGATGAAAAAACATTTGAGCCCATAAACTGAAAGATCAACAAGTCTGATTTTATTATGATATTGTATTCTTATCTGGATGGCACATAATTACAAAGAAACATTTACAATATATTTTCAAGTATTAAGTTATGTCATTTCAAGGCTTCCACTTCAAAAAGCTACATTAATAACACACCATACAGATAGTACAGTCGGTTAGAATTTCAAATAACTTCCTCCCCTCTATTTGGTTTAAATATGATTCAGTAGGCACTAGAAATGCCTGCAGCCACTTACTTCCTTGGGACTTGACCTTGTTCTTGTACCGGTATACATCATTTTGCATGTCAGAAAATCAGCTACTCTCAGACACAGCTCACAGGTAGTTTCATGACTAGAGTGATGTGCAGGTTCACAACAGAGACCAGAACTAAGTCCCTGACCTCTACCGTTCAGCAGTGATGCAAAAAGAAAGAATGCATATTTAAGTTAACTTAAAAAACACTTCTACACTGAAGTAACTGTAAAAATGCCATTGTAACATCCCATACTTGCTACATTAGCGTTTCTCTTTTCATCACGCATGTTAAACTTCAAAATGAAGCGCGTTCATGAAGTCTGAGCTAGGCAGACTGAGCCTAGGTTGAATCTAACTCAATTATTTCCATGTTGCGTATCAGTCAGTTCGGGTCTCGATGGTTAACTGATCCCTGCGGCACTGGTATAACCCATCAATTACAGCAGGGTTACACAATTTAAGACTGAAACTGTTGATGCCACCACAGAGGTGTCAGGTAACACACATCCCACTAAGTCTCTTTTGTGCTGGCAATATACCCTGAACAGATGGAATTCTGCATACACTGGAGTAAAACCTGTTTGATAGGATATTGTCTTTTAAAAAAACATCCTGGATGACAGTAAATGATCCCAGCATTCAACCTTTTTTTTTTTTAACCAAAGACAGCAAAAGCCCTGTTACCTCTTTATTCTCATTTCTTATACTACCTTTTAAAATAAAGCAGGAAATGTGGCCAGCAGCTGGTCCCGTCTCTTCTGCCCCAACACAGCTGAATCCACTTTAGCATAAAGAAAAACAAGGATGCTAAATACACATATACTTTATCACACAGTGATGTTTCACAAAGAAAAATCAAACTCCTTTTATATTGATGAACACTTGATAGGGTCTAGCACCAATAAAGCAAATGACTGTCAGAAAACGCTTTCATCTTCTACTTAGCCTTAAACACAAAATTTAAGGCTTCAAGAAACAAGACTTCAGAAACACTAAATAGAATCTTTTTTTAAAGAAGTTAATAAATGAAACTGTTTTAGGAAAGTCTATTCTTTGTGAAACCTCACTTTACATATTATCATTTTCACAATCCTTCCCCCAACTGACATACATATAAACAACCTAAACATTGTAATACAACTGAAAAAACAACCCACTCATCTTTTGTGATAGGGAGAAACACTGACTAGTACAAGAAAACACACGCTATTGTTTGCCAAACTATTTTTCCTCCTATCTCAGTTAATTATGGAGCGTTTTTCAAATCATTAGCCTCACAATACATATTTGCTCATCTCCAAACTGTGCTTAATTATATAAAGTTATAGATTTCTGGATACTGTAAGAGGCTAAATTAAGAACTCTACAGTAAAATTAAGCACATGCATATACATGCAATATCTTTAAAATTTAAAGCGACTTTGAAGTAATGTAGGAATTTCAGTGTGCATGGGCACGGAGATTTACTTATGGGAAGCTAAAGTAACGAGTTACTTCGATGCACTGCATTCTTCAAACCGCAATTCTCGTTAGAGGTCCATGCAAAAAAGTGACTCCTCTACATTAGGATTCCACTGTACAGCTATAACCAGTGTTCAGGTTCTGTTTAATCGGGCAAAACTCCGCATCACGAATTAGAGCAAGCTAGAGAAGGACTTTTTAAAGGTACCGTGCATCCTAACACTAGACAGTATTTTAAGCCAACAGGTCACAAATTCTTTTTTTTCCATTTAAAAAGCAATTTACTTACACTTTTGGGACAGTCCCCTATGATAAAAGGCTGTAAATGTCACATCCCCCTTATTAGCACATTTTCCCTTTTCAGCTCATCAGATACTTTAATAGAAATTTCCTATTTCAAAAAGCATTTATTTTTTAATTCAAAATGTAGCTCACGTATTGGCTACTACTTGCATATTCATTTAAAAAAGGAAAAGAGGAAAACAGCTAATTAGAATGACGTGATTGTAATTTTCACTATTAGTTATCATCCAGAGCTAGAAAGATTTTGGCAGAGTAGGCCAAGGACCAGAGAAATCATTTCCTCAACCAGTCATCACAAGAGACTGGCATAAGCAAAGCAAGCTGTCTGATACCGCATTATGGGAATATATTGATCCTTACCAGGTTGCGAGGTGGAAAACGACTGTTCTTTAACCCCTACACAACGGAGCCTGGCAGGGCAAGCACCTAAAAGAGAAACTGTCAGAGAGGTTTTAATAGTAATGTATAACTGAGATGCAGTACAATTTTATATGCATGCTTTCTTTTGCCGATCATTACTATTTTCTTAAGTCTGTCCAGTGACGATGTCTTAATGAAGTTTTTGGTTTGGTTTTCTAAGCAAGCATTTTCGGCTCCTCAGGATAAGCAGGCTAGACATTATCTGACTCAAGACCGGGTAGTCAGCGTTATCTTTACTGGCAACTGCGAAGCGGAACCGAGCACACCTTCATGCGTCAGGTCGGCATGATCTTTTCACCCAAGTGCTGCAAACGGGCTCTGGCGGCACCTCTGCGTGTATATGCGCGTGTCAGTTGGCACGATAATTATCGCACTGCTGTACGCAGCTTTGCACGACTCTTACGCCAAACAGGCTCAGACCACTACCGTCCACACGCCAGATTTACACGACCTGTAACCAAGGCCACCATCTGGCTCCCAATGTGCCGTTCAAGAGATTTTTTTTTTTTGTTACCCTGGCCACTTACGTGCCAGGTTCCCCTCCTCTGCATCTCCCCCAATACCACCCCATCACCACTGTATTTATTCTTTTCCTCCGCACCATCGCCTGCTTCCTCCGCCACGACGCGAGGCCCCTAGGGGCGAGAACCCCACGAGTACTTGCAGCAGGTACTTGACCCTACATTTTGAAGGAGGCCGCTGCTCGCCGAGCACAGATGGAGCAGAACTCCACCGACACCTGATCCCGGTCCACGTGGAGGCAGATCCCGCCGGGAGCCGCCCACTCCTCCTCCGTCTCCGTCACCACCGCCGCCTCCTCCAGGCTGGGGGGCCGGGAGCTGGGCAAGGCATAGTCGTGGTCGCTGCTCTCGCCGGCAGGCTGGAGGTGGTGGTGATGGCGGCGGGGGCTGCCCGTGTCCCTGAAGAGGCTGGTGCTGAGCTGCAGCCCGCCGGCGCGGATCCCGGCTAAGCGGCTCAGGAGCTGCCCTAGAGCGCTCTGGTTAGCCAGCACGGCCCGCAGGTAGCTGCTTTCCCGCTCCAGCTCTCGCAGGCGGCGGCTCAGGCCGCGGTTGCGGTCCCGCAGCTGCCGGTTCTCAGCAGCCAGGCCCTGGAGGCGGCTCTCCAGCCCCAGCACGTACTGCTTCTTCTTCAGCCGGTTCAGCCGCGCCGCTGCTGCCGCCTTCAGCCGGCTCCCAGCCCCGCCGTTCCTCCGCCCGGGCGCCGCCGGCCTCTGGCCCTGGCCCGGCGGGGGCAGCGGCTCCGGTTCCCCACAGAAGCAGCCGCTCAGCTCCGCATCCAGGTCCCAGTCCGGCCGGGCCGCCTCCAGCAGGTCTCCCAGCTCCAGCCCCGGAAACCAGTCCTCTTGCTCCCACACCTCCAGCGGGCCGCCGGGCGCCTCCGCTTCCTTCTCCTGCCGCCGCGACTCCAAGGCGCCCGCCTCCCGCCGCGGCGGCTGCTGTTGTTTGGGCCGCGCGGGGCCCGGATCCCCTTCCCCGCCGCCATCCCGCCCTCTCGGGGCCTGCCCCGCGCCGGCTAGCGGCCAGACGGCGCCCGAGGGGCTCGCTCCGCCGGAGGAGGCCGCCAGCAGCTGGGTGAGGCTGTGGCGCATGGCGGCGGCGGCGGCGGGTGAGGGGCCCGGCGGGACGGGACGGAGCCTGAGGAGAGCGGCGCGAGGCTGCGGCCCGGCGCTCCCGCCGCGGTGCCTGTCGGGAAGCGGCACGCTGAGCGGCGCGGGCGGGAGGGGAGGGGGCGCCTCGCGACTGCGCCCGCGCGCGGGAAAGCGGCGGCGGCGGCTGAGGGGGGGTGCGGGGGTGGGGGGTGCGTGTGGGGGTGGAGGGGGAATGTGCGGGGGGAGTGTGCGAGGGGGGATGCTGGTTTTGGCTGGGATAGAGTTAATTTTCTTCACAGTAGCTAGTACGGGGCCATGGTTTGGATTTGTGCTGTTGATAACACCGGGATGTTTCCGTTCCTGCTGAGCAGGGCTGACACAGAGTCAAGGCCTTTCCTGCTCCTCACCCCACCCCACCAGCGAGGAGGCTGGGGGTGCACAAGGAGTTGGGAGGGGACACAGCCGGGACAGCTGACCCCAACTGACCAAAGAGATATTCCATACCATATGACGTCATGCTCAGCATATAGAGCTGGGGGAAGAAGAAGGAAGGGACGTTCGGAGTGATGGCATTTGTCTTCCCAAGTCACCATTACACGTGATGGAGCCCTGCTTTCCTGGAGATGGCTGAACACCTGCCTGCCGATGGGAAGGAGTGAATGAATTTCTGGTTTTGCTTTGCTTGCGTGCGCAGCTTTTGCTTTACCTGTTAAACTGTCTTTATCTCAATCCTCGAGTTTTCTCACTTTTACCCTTCCGATCCTCTCCCCCATCCCACTGGGGGGGAGTGAGCGAGCGGCTGGGTGGGGCTTTGTTGCTGAGCAGGGTTAAACCGTGACAGGGATGGGTGTGGGGGTGTGTGTGTAAGAGGGGGGTCTCTCACCCACAGACGCCGCTGAGAGGAGGGAAGGGGGATGTCCCCCAGGGGCAGCAGTGTTTTGGGGGCTTTCCCGCCAGACTGTGGCAGGGGCTGGGCCGGAGGCGTGTGGGGCTGTTCTGTCACACAGCGAGTGGGTGTCCCCTGCCCAGATTTAGACTATTTGGGTACGTGTTTTTAGGCTCTCTTGCAGTCACCAGAAGGAAATGGGCACTCCTGGCTGCATATCGACTAATTAAAACAGAGCAGCCAACTCCAGTCCTACTGTGTTCCTTCCTCTCAGACCACAGGCCTAGTTTGTAGCCTGGGTCAGTTGGCATTTACACTGTCGATGCCCGCATTTAGATTAATGGGTACTGAGGGTACTGAGGGAGCTGGCGGAGGAGCTTGCCGAGCCGCTCTCCATCATTTACCAGCAGTCCTGGTTAACTGGGGAGGTCCCGGACGACTGGAGGCTCGCCAATGTGATGCCGATCTATAAGAAGGGCCGGAGGGAGGATCCGGGGAACTACAGACCGGTCAGCCTGACCTCGGTGCCAGGGAAGATCATGGAGCGGTTGGTTTTGAGGGTGCTCACGAGCCATGTCCGGGACAACCAGGGGATCAGGCCCAGCCAGCACGGGTTCATGGAAGGCAGGTCCTGCTTGACCAACCTGATCTCCTTCTATGACCAGGTGACCCGCCTCGTGGATGAGGGAAAGGCAGTGGATGTGGTCTACTTGGACTTCAGTAAGGCCTTTGACACTGTCTCCCACAGCATTCTCCTAGAGAAGCTGGCGGCTCACGGCCTAGACAGCTGCACTCTTCGCTGGGTAAAAAACTGGCTGGGTGGCCGAGCCCAGAGAGTTGTGGTCAACGGAGTTAAATCCAGTTGGCGGCCGGTCACGAGTGGTGTTCCCCAGGGCTCAGTACTGGGGCCGGTCCTGTTCAATATCTTTATCAACGATCTGGACAAGGGGATCGAGTGCTCCCTCAGTAAGTTTGCAGATGACACCAAGCTGGGCGGGAGTGTTGATCTGCTGGAGGGTAGGAAGGCTCTGCAGAAGGACCTGGACAGGCTGGATCGATGGGCTGAGGCCAACTGTATGAGGTTCAACAAGGCCAAGTGCCGGGTCCTGCACTTGGGTCACAACAACCCCAGGCAACGCTACAGGCTTGGGGAAGAGTGGCTGGAAAGCTTCCCAGAGGAAAAGGACCTGGGGGTGCTGGTTGACAGCCGGCTGAACATGAGCCAGCAGTGTGCCCAGGTGGCCAAGAAGGCCAACGGCATCCTGGCCTGTATCAGAAATAGTGTGGCCAGCAGGAGCAGGGAGGTGATCGAGCCCCTGTACTCGGCACTGGTGAGGCCGCACCTCGAATCCTGTGTTCAGTTTTGGGCCCCTCACTACAAGAAGGACATTGAGGTGCTGGAGCGTGTCCAGAGAAGGGCAACGAAGCTGGTGAAGGGCCTGGAGCACAAGTCTTATGAGGAGCAGCTAGGGAACTGGGGTTGTTTAGTCTGGAGAAGAGGAGGCTGAGGGGAGACCTCATTGCGCTCTACAACTACCTGAAAGGAGGTTGTAGCGAGGTGGGTGTTGGTCTCTTCTCCCAACTAACTAGCGATAGGATGAGAGGAAATGGCCTCAAGTTGCGCCAAGGAAGGTTTAGATTGGACATTAGGAGAAATTTCTTTACTGAAAGAGCGGTCAGGCCTTGGAAGAGGCTGCCCAGGGAAGTGGTGGAGTCACCATCCCTGGAAGTATTTAAAAGAGGTGTAGATGAGGTGCTTAGGGACATGGTGTAGTGGGCATGGTGTGTTGGGTTGACGGTTGGACACGATGATCTTAGAGGTCTTTTCCAACCTGTATGATTCTATGATTCTAATTAAACATGCATGTGGGGTGGGCACGTCAGGGGGAAAAAGATGGTTGAGAAGTAGGAGGATGTGGTCTGTAAAACAGGTGTGGAATGACACTTGCAGGAGCCAGGATCAAAACGAAAGGATGTGGCTCGTCATGCAGCAGGTATTGGAGCAATACTTCTCACCTGGCTTTGTGTGGGTTCAAGGAGAGCCCAGAGAGGTTCAGAAGACAAGTCTGTTGGCAGCTCCCACTTACTTAGAAACCACATCTGGTTCAGTAAGTTGAGATGAACTGGTCACAAGCTGGAGGATCTCCAGGCCTTCTGCTTCTGGCCACTGAGCTCAATAGAAACCAAGTTTGACGTGGTGCTGCTGCTTTGTAGAAGCTCAGGACCAAGAGCTACCCAAAAAAACAGCTAAAACGTTGAGTCACCCCAAGGGGTGGGAATGAACTTGGAGACCTCTCGAGGCAGATGCCCACAGCCCAGGTGGGGGATGCCATTAGGCCCATCATGGGGTTTCTGTTGGGAGAGCTAAAGAGCAGGAGCTGAAACTCAGCAGCCAAAAACCGCCTCCTTGGCTGGGCGAGAGGCGAGAGAGAGGAGGATGCCTCCGTATCCCACAGTGCTGACAGGAAAGGGAAAGATTTTTTTTTGTCAAAAATTGCCAGACACACACCCTTCCATTTTGTACATCACTGCTATACATAATCACCTGTTTGAGCATCAGGTGTTGTATGATACTACTGTTTCGACCTGTTAAGTTGCTGAATCATGACTGTTTATGATGTAGACATTGCAAGATGGGATTTCTTTCTTGGAGCCTCAGTCCTACCTCTTACATGCCCAACCTCTGATTCTCCCTTGAAGTTCAACAAACGCAAAAGGCTAAGGGTTTGAGCTTTGGTCCACCTTGGAAAATAAGGTGCTTTTAACTGTAAAAAATGAAAATCTATGATATTTTAAGTTTTCCACCCTAATCTTTCATGTCACAGGTTCGACTAGTTCAACAATCCCCGCTCAGGTTTAACAGTGTAGAGCTCTTACTTATGCAAAAGCGAAACAAAAGAAAAGGCTGCAGAACAGTCCTTGTAGGAGGATTTAAGCTGGTAAGTACATTACAGAGAAATGAGAAGAGGGTCTCATGGAAAGGAACAAAATGCAGTGGTGTGTTGCGGTAGAGGCACCTGCCGAGATGAGAACAGAGAAGAAAGCTGCAGTTATGCAATAAAATGACGGAGTTTGACATTCAGCGCTTTTTCTTTAGTCAGTAAATCCGTGCTGTGCTTTCTGTAAGCATCAAACTGCAGCAAGAGTTCGCTGTATGCCTGCTTGCTGCTTTCGAGCTGTTGTTGGAGCTCTTGGACCTTCAGGTCATTGTCCCCTGCTGCCGCCTCTTTGACAAGGCGCTTTCCTGCTCTCTGCCTGGCTTTTTGTGCAGTCTCCAGCTTCTTCCCCAGCTGCTGAATTTCCCGTTCCTTCTCTTGCAGAGCTTTGCCCCTCTCCATGGCCAGGTTCAGTAGTCGCTCTTTCTCCTTGTTTGCCCTCTCCAGCTTGGCCTGCAGCTCGCTGCCCTGAGCCCTCTGCTGACTTTCTGCCTGCTCTATCTGTGCAACAGTTTGTTGGTGCTTCTCCTGTAGGCGTTGCAGCTGGTTTTTTAGTGAATCGACTTCCCAGGCATAGGCACTTTCTTGCTGGCTCTGAGCTTCTAGCAGCTCCTTTTCTCGCTCCTGGGCTCTGCAACTCTCGTAAGCACATGTCTCCTGTAGGGAGACTAACTGCTGCGAGAGCTTTCTGGCCTGGGCAGCGAGCTGGAGCACTTCAGCTTCCTTCTCCCTCACAGTCTGGCTGAAGAGCATCTCCTTCTCCTGCAGGCGCTTATTCTCCTCCCACAGCTGCATATGCCGTTTCTTGTGTTCGTCCTTGAACTGGATCATTTTCTCATGGTTGTTGGCCAGATCCATGAAGTGCCCCTCTAAACGCTGAATCCGTTGGGTCTGGGTTTTCATTTTCACAGCGTCCTCTGTCCTCAGTTTCTCCAGCTCCATGTTGAGCTGCTCCAGGCTTTTGCAGCGTTTGCGTGCATCGTCTGCTTTTTTCTTCAGTATACAGATAAGGCGATGCTGTTGTTCTAGGCGTGAATGCAGCAGAGCTTTCTCATTCTTCTCCTCTTCAGGGCTCTCACAGAGTTTCTCCAGGCCTTTTGTCAGATCTTCCGTGTCTTTGCCCATCTCTGGATCACTTGTGGAGTTGGCTATTCCTGCCTCTCTCTCATCCTGAGCCATGGAGCCCCTGTCTCACACAAAGATGAGACAAAATTTTATAGTGACTGCTTCTCTTAGTGACATTCAGCATAATTAAACGGTATCTAATGGTTATGTGGCCAACACCACTGCGATAAGCTGGTGGAGTTCCTCTGGAAGTCCAGAGAATGCAAAAGCAAAGAATGTAGGCTTAGTATTTATGCAAGCCTATTCATTTGCCGATTACTAGCTTTGCTAATTATTCCTTCTCAAAGCGCTGTTGTTGTAGTTACAAGAAGTACTATTATATTTAGGTAAAAAGCTTGTAAGTGATAAAGCTGTATCCTTTTCCTCCCCCTTTATTTTCTCCTACAGATCTGGTATTATAAATGCAAGTAAAACATGGAGGGTTACATCAAAATTCTAATTGATTTACAAGATTGTAATAGTATATTGCTCATTAAAAATAACTGAATAGCCTTATCCCGTACTTAGAGATTTATGAATAAAATAAAAGATCTATACAATGCTAATTATATAGTAATTATTGAATGTCCTGCGATACAAAGACTTTGTACCTGGAAAAATGGTTCATCATTTGAGTTTTGACACTGATTTCCTGGATTATTTTAGGAATAAATTTATCACATGTAATTTTAAAAGTCTGGTTCCTCATGTAAAAATAAGGGAAATATTCATATTACATTGGCACCAAAATCATTATGGGTGCCTAATCATACAGCATGCTACCCAGACATATGAAAAGTCAGCCTAAAACCGATCTACGAGTTTTTCATTCAGACGCAGACCTGAAACTACACAGCACATGGAACAGCATGCTGATAATCAGGTTTTGTGAATTCCTGGGCTTTGACTGGAGGTAAAGATAGGACATGGGAAGGAGCCAGCTTAAAGGAAGGATGAAAAATAACGTGCAGCAAAAATGAATCAACGCCTGTGAAGCACGGACAGTTTCAGAGCTGCATAGCGGCGACCGTCGGTAGGGACGCCACCTCTGTTGCCGCGGTCCTGCACTCCCCTCCTGCTGCTGCTACCTTGGATCCTGCCAAAACATTTAGAAATAACAGAGGAGAGGGGGAAGGTCCAAAAGGTTTAGGCCATGCAGTGGAAACACAACGAAGAGCAGGGTTTAAGAGGAGAAAGATGTTTTCTTACCAGGTGTTTTCTTTCCCTTGACTGTTTGTTGTCACTTCTGCTGTGGGGTTTCTGTCTCCATGGAGATAAGAAGCTGAATCCAGTCACCCTAGAGCTCATGCCTTCATCCGGGCTGGTTGGAACCGGGCCAGCCCCACGAGAGTGGCTGAAAGACCTGGGAGCGTTTCTTCGCAAACAAATGCTGTTGACACTCTTGAAAGCACCCAGATTTGGCAAAGGGAAGAGGATTTCCACAAGTCTGAAGAACTCCTCTCTCTCGGCTTGTGCCCTGCGTGTGCCAGAGGAGTTCAGAATAGCAGGCTGTGACCTTCTCAGAACATGCTGAAGGTCCATGGTAAGTAAAGACACAACCCTTGCCCTAAACAACTTGCAACTTTATCCAGTAGTTAATGAAAAATCTGGCAGATAGGATAGGGAAAAAAAAAAATGCAGCTGGAAGGAAAAAGTCAGGTGCACGTTTTGCTGACTCCGCTGGAAAAGGATATGAAGCAAAGAGGAGTGAGTGATGCGGGTAAAGGATATGAAGCGAACAAGACAAGGAGGGCGCAGTACCAGATCTTTCAAAATGGGTAAAATCAAAGTGAAGTGGGTTGCCGCACCAACTCAGGTTTGCAGGCTGACTTGCAGAAATGGGAGGTTTCTGAACACAGAGCATGAAAGGAGAGCTGGGATGTTGAAGCCTGGGTTATAGGAAGTAAAGATGGTGTAATTTAGAACACATACCACACGTATATATGCACATACATAAATGTGTGCCAAAATAAAACGCCATTCCAGGCTGAAGCAAAGATGAGCTTGTAAAGTGAAGGGAAAAGAAAAAAAGGAAAAAGTGTTGTGTTTCTCCCATTTGTTTCTCTGGGCAAGGATGGATATATGCAAAGACATTCTAAGGAGTGTGGCTGCTTTGTCATAAAGGTGAACTGGAATTAAGAATCAAAGCATAGCTATTAATTCATCAAACTGCCCTGTAGTGAGTAACTAACTAACTATACACCTTTAAAGTTTTGGTTATAGATGACTAAAACCTTTCCTTTTGACTTTAGAGCAAAGAGACTAGTTTCTTGAAACTTAGTCCTAATCAACTTCATAAACTTGCATTTCTCTGTCAGCATGTTATTGATCTGGAACATACTACTGTAGTTAGGAATGACTATGAATTTGGTGGAAAGCTGCATTTATTGTGTGAACCACATTCAGAGGAATGTCAAAAAATACCAATAATCTTTTTTAAAAAGTAAATTTTGCATTACTTCAGTTACATATTTTAAATACAGAATTCCTGCTGGTTTACATGATTAGACATAGCCATTACCTTCAAGCACCTTTAAATAAATCAACATAATATCCTTTAGCAGGAGGTGAAATTGTACTGTTTCTACTCTATAATTAAATCCTACAGCATGCATAGGGTAATCAAAGTACTTTTTCCACTGATAAAGCAGCTTGGTTTGTAATCTTCCCTTCTACTGAAGTTCATCTCACCAGGACAGCTTTGACTTTTCTTGTGTATGACAATAGTAAAACAGTAAAAAGATAAGCACAGCTGCTAAAGCTCTGCTGAAAATCTTTAAGTTAAAGATCTATAGCTTGATGCAGACTCCATGGCAGACTAACAATGATAACAATAACTTTAAAATATCCAGCATTGTTAAGCGCTACTATACTCTTCAAAGACACTGCTCTGACTGCCTCTGCTGGCCTCCTGTAAATTTGGAAGCACGAGGACCACTCACTTTTGTGTGTGGTGACAACTATCCTTACAGGTTTACCTGTAAGTGTCTCCATTTTCTGCACATGCTAAAAAAAGGTATTAAAAACTGGGGAGGAACACTGAATTTTTGTACTAAAAGGCCCCTTTCTGTTGCTTGGTTCAGTTTATTGATTAATCTAGATGAGTACATAATACTACTGTGTCATTAGTTAATCACACTAATTACCAGTGGAGTGCACAAGTAAATCTTATGTTCATGTTCAGGTAGCTTTTCGAAATTTAAACTGGGTTTTTTAAACTGAGTTTTGATCTATTTAATGTAGCAGTAAGCTGTGTCGTTTGAGATAATGACAAAATGCTGTGTCTGTCTCTAGGATGGTTCAAGAATAGTGAGACAGAAGATGGTCTACTCAACCAAAAGACACAAACCAAACATTTTATTTTGATGGTAGTCAAGTTTAACTATCAAAATTTTGTACAGTATAGAACACAGCAGATTATATGACACTTGCCTGCAAATCTAGAGCCTCAAGACCCCATCTCTACAGCTGAAGTCCCAAAGCTATTTTGACATAGCAATGCATTCAGGCTTCACAGGAAACACAACAACAAAAACTTTAAACCTGTGAAATTGTAGGTCATGTTCACAGCGACTTACTTTTTCAGGTGAAAATGAATTCATGTAGGCAGTGAATACAACTAAACTTGCCTCTTCACCTGAAGCAGTAAGATATCAAGACTGACAACTACTTTTCACATTTGTAAACTCCACAGACTGCCTGGTTGATGAGAGAGAAAGTGTGTTCCCCAGCAGGTTGAATAGCACCTTTCCTTTTTTCCATTCATAATGTATAATAAATACCAAGTAGCATTTAAATTTCTATGATTAAATTAAGCAATTGAGTTGGAACTGTGAAGAGCCCCTTTCTCCTCTCTAACTGAGATGCAAGATTTCACCAGCTTTTAGACCTACACAGTTGGAACAAATAAATGTGCATTTATTTTCAGAATGTTTTCCATCTGCATTTTGTTATATTGCATGCTGAAGTGCTAACATAAAACACTGCATTTTAATAAACACTGAATTCCTATTTAGCTTTAATAGGCTGTTTTTATTAAAAAAAAAGTAATACATTTTGTATTTTATGCATTTATCTTTCTTCAGTAGCGTGCATTTCTACAAGTTACAAATTCCAGTCCTATTTCTTATGCTGCAAAAGCTATCTGAACCAAGACCACCATAATCCCAGCATTCTCCTAACGGTGGCGCTGAAGCACAGATAAATTACTTTTTGCAAAAAAGCAAGCTAATAGATATAGGTGCAGACGAGTACACTTTACAGAATAAATACCCAACATATTTGTCATCACTAAAATTGGCAGGTTTATGGCCGGTTTAGATCCTTAAGAGTAGCACTGAATAAAAAAAAGTTTGACCTCTATGCCTTCAGCACTTAAGAGTAAGGTATGCATGTTAGCAAGAAAATTAATGCATATATAAGCAAACTTTTTATAACCCTGATTTTTGATAGTACATTCTGCACCTTGCAGAACAGGACATCGACAGTACCACTTCAAGTAATGCTTCTTTCATTATAGAAGCGACTTTCATATCCTAGAAATGTACAACTACAGATAAAGGAACTTTAAAAAAAATTCTTCATGCTCATATTCCTCGCTGGAGAGATCAGACATGGCATAATGAGGATACAGACACATACTAACGAGCATGAACAAAATGCAACCTGTTGCTATCTTACTAATAACACTTCACGAACAATCCTAGAAGCGTACAGAAAGAGTTGACTTGCTCTTATTTTTTTGCTGGTAATTTAGATTAAGGGATTAGCAACGCTCCAGTTAGGCAACACAAGCATCCAGGTATAACAGCTACCTCTGCCAGTGAATTCTGTAAATGCCTTCTTTCTTGAAGTCATTTTCAGTGAAAAAGAAATAAAAGAATCCCTTAAATTTACATAAAAATCTGCAGGCAGAAGTTTAATTTGAAATACGAAGTAACATTTGACAGCACGAAACCAGAACAGCAACAAAGCAGAGACCGTCAAAAGAGCTACTGTATTCCTCTTCCAAGTTTCACCCCCACACCTTTAGTTTCATTCCCAAGGTTTCTTTTTGACACTAGCAATTAAAAAGCCACCTTATTTTGTCAATTTTGCAACCATTAGCATCCTGAGAGGTAGCGTATCTTCTATCCATGTGTTCGGTGAGTTCATCATCTTCTCCCAAAGGGCAGTTTCATCTGAAGTAGAATCCATCCAGTCTACTGTAGTTCCATAGCTTTTGCCTAGAAAAATGTCAGTTTAAGAGAAACATTACTTAATATGCTGCAGAGTTGACAGCAGACAATCAAATTTGCCTGTCTTCTAAAACAGTTTCACCTCCTCAGCTGACCTAGTACTTTGAAGATCCAGTTCTACATTTTTACACTTGAACAATTCTGTCAAATACAATTAATGACAGTTTCACACGGAAACTTTGTCATCTTTCTCCAGGCTTTTTTTCCTTGTTATCCATATTCTTTTTGTCACAGTCCCAAGGAGAAAGATGTATGGGTGATTAACCTCTGAGGGGGTTTAAGAATAAAACACCACACTGATTTTGTACTGAAATACAACCTTGGGTACTCTAAAATTCAAATTGAGATTTACTATCCTAATTTGTATTTTAGGTTATTCTGGTGAACCATTTAAGAAGTTAATTTGGGAAAAGTAATTTTTTCTTGTACTTGCTTGAAAAGACTCTAAACACATCCTCCCCTCAGACCAGAGAGGACAATGAAAGGGACAAATATAATGATAGGGAAACATACAATTCCTCTATCTGCACATCTCATATTGCCTTTATGCTAAAAACTTGTTTGCATTTGTAAGTTTTCCTATCCAATGCCTTCAAATCTTATCATACATTCCTGATCTATCCTTTTATCTCCACCCAATACTGTCTTTACACCACATGCCTAGTTTTTGCATGCATAAGTTTGTAAGACATTATCAAGTTTTTTGGGTGCAGGAATAGCATATTCTTGCTAGTAGCTGTACTTCAAACAGTACCAGGTACAATGTATGGCCAGACAAAGGTTTATTTCTAATATTTCTCCTTACTTGTCAGTCATCCTAACCCTCATAATATTACTATTATTTACATTTCAGGATCTGTGCTGAAGAATAGGTAAGTTACCAAATGAAACTCTTCAGCAAATAAATAACTGAAAGACTGTTCAGTGATCTTTGCAAAAAGAGAAGAAATGGAAAGGAAGAGGAAAAAAAGGAAAAACTGTATTTTCTAAATTAAGGATTAATGTGCTATTTGTCCAGTACCTGTTCCAAGGCCTATCCTGAGGCCTCCCAGAAAGTGGTTGGCTAGTTTGTTGTGATCCCAGACTGTGAGTTCTACGCAGGCTTCTTTCAAATCTTCTGGTCTAAAGCCATCGTAGACCATGGTGTGGTTGAATACTGGGTTTGTAGTTTTTGCTACTGTTCTTGTTTTCTGGCGACTTTTTCTGCTAGTGTCTGGAAGAATGGTACTTCAGAAAGAAAAAGCATTGTCAGTTTGCACTTGCACAGCATAGCCTGCATTAAACATACCGAATAGACGAAACCTACTGATTAAGACTGTCCTTTGCATTTTAGAATGCGAGTGAAGATAAGATGCTTTAGCATCATGGAGATGAAGTCAAAGGTCATATTCTCAGTCCCTTCCAAGAAATACTGGCAGCACCCTTGTGCTTCAGAGGATGGAAGGGAAGGGGTAGTCAGGTGAGGAAGAGGCACAAGTGAGTTTATTTGCTGTATTATCACTAATGACGCTGAAACCTTTTTGTTGCTGCCAGAGATTTCCCAACCATCTTGTTATTCTTGTCTCTTTACATTTTTCGTCTGCATGCGGAAAGGAAGGAGGAAAAAATACAACTATGCTTCTCACTTCTGTCTCCTCCCACGATTTGTTAAGCTAAACCATAGTCCTGCACAAACACGCTGTGTTTAAATGCAGATAAAAGCAGGCACAACTTTGACTAGCCCTTACATCAAGTAACTGAGCAGACAAAATGAAAGAGTAGCGATTACGCAGGAAGTTCTCCCAGTGTGTTTTACTTGGTGGTATATACTTAACATCTTGAAGTTGTAAGCCCTGCAGGACAATTTGCATTACAATAAAGGAGAATCAGAAAGTAATTTGGTGTTTGTTAATTTGAATGTAGAAAAAAGTGAAGATAAGATTAGAAAGCACAACAGTAGCATTATTAGGCCACCATGTTTGATGACTTCAACCACAGTTCTTACCACTTAATAAAAGAGTTGAGCCTGTTGCCTCTCAGAAGAGGAAGGTCGTGGCATTCCTTTACCCAGATGTGGACCTCACCAGTAGATAGAGTCTTCTTTCCTGTAAAAATAAAACAAAACATCTGATCAAGCCTTGTAGATCCCTTTTAAAGGTAGTTTCTATGATGCAGCAGTTCCTTGTCATTTGTAAAGGTGATATTCGGCTTAGACTTTCATTATCTCACATCTTAATTCAACATCCCTATCTGTACTCTTGAAGCTGCAGTCTTCATCCCATCAAAGTACTGCAAGATCATATCATGTCTGTATTCCTACAATGACTTTTCTTCTGTTACAACTAAACAAATACATGCTACTGGTCTTCTCTTTCCAAGCCTCCTAGATAAAGAGATCAGCTTGTCTTCAGTCTATGTGATGTTAGCATTTATTGCTGCTTGTACTTTCAAATAAGCTCCTTTGTGCTTGTCCTGGTTTCGGCTGAGATGGAGTTAAATTTCATCCTAGTGCTGTGTTTTGGATTTAGTATGAGAAGAGTGTTGATAACACACTGATGTTTTTAGTTGTTGCTAAGTACCCTGCTAGTCAAGGACATTCAGCTTCCTTGCTCTGCCAAGCCCATGAGAGGCTGGGAGGGAGCATAGCCGGGACAGCTGGCCCAGCTGGCCAACAGGGTATTCCATACCATATGACGTCATGCTCAGTATATTAGTAAGAGGCATGGTCCAGGAAGTAGTGATCACTACTTGGTTATTGGTCAGCACAGGTGGTGAGCAATTGCATTGTGCATCACTCATTTTGTACATTCTGTCATTATCATTATTATTATTATTTTCCCTTCCTTTTCTGTTCTATTAAACTGTCTTTATCTCAACCCACGAGTTTTTCTCACTCTTGCCCTTCCCATTCTCTCCCCGTCCCACTGCGGGGGGGCGGGGAGTGAGCAAGTGGCTCCGTGAGGTTTGGCTGCCTGTCGGGTTAAACCACGACAGTGCTCGTAATATATTTGATTGTTATTGACTGACTGACTGGCTGGATTAAAGACCTGACCTGGCTTCACTGTCAGATCAGCCAGTTATCAGTTGCCAGACAAGATTAAACCAACCACCATACTGCTATAAATTGCTGCATCCTAAAAACTTATTGATATTTTCTACTTCTAATATTGCTTTAATTTAGTGTGTTGTCATTGTTTATTTAGCATATCACAGTACCTGCCTGATGATTTATAATCTCTAAAATTATTAGTGAGAAAACAATTTTGTACACATACAGACCGCATATGGTCTGTATTATAGATTATAACAGTGAGGTAATTTCTTCTGTAGTAACATTAAAAACAATGAAAGATCCTAAAGTGATCTTTGGATCCTAAACTGAGTTCATGACCAGGGTAACTTAATCCTCTAGAAAAAAAAAATTTCTACTTTTATGTTAAAACAAGATATCTGAATTGGCTGAACAACAGCTTTTTTTTTTTTTAAAAAAAAAAAAAAAGGAGAACAAAACCCCCAAAGGCCTGACAAGCCCAAATGAAGAAGCAATGCATACCTCCAACAGGGTGTGGGACATACTGGAGAGCTAGTTTCATCTCCCCTCTGTTTTCTAGTTCAAGAGCCATTGTTGAAGTCTGAAATTTAAGAAAGAAAAAACAAAACAAAACACAAATCTCAAACCTTGCAGTTCACACACAGATTTTTGCATGCAAAGTTTTCCACTGGAACAAGCCTGATTTCTACATGAGGCAAGTTTTTTTTTCTTGTTTCCTTATCTGTTAGTCTTCCTTCAGTTTATGTGACATGAGAGATTTTAGGGCATGTTTAACCACTTGACAGTACCTCAGATATATAGCTCTTCCACTAAAGCGGAAAACAAGACCCAAGAGAGGCCAAAAGGCTTTGACAGCACATCTTTTTCACTGTTGTGCACTTATTTAAACTAGAACATACGCTCTTTCAAACAGAAAACTTAGTTTTTGTGCAACAGAAAGTGTACTTTAATAAACTCATTTCTGTAGGAATGTTTTGATCTAAAAATCGGCCTCAACAAGAGTTATCTTGTAAAAAGGCACAAGAATATGTCACTTCTTCATAGAGAGTCATGGACCATTTGTAGATGGAACATGGCACCTGTTAACATTTGGTTACATTTATCTACCCAGAGCAGTTTTAAAAATCAGTCGAATTAAACTAGTGCTAAAGACTACCATGACATTCCTGTTTTGTTCTACGAATTATAAAACTTTGGATTGAGCTAATTTTGGAATGAACTAATGAAGTAAATTCAAGGAAAAAAAAAGAGGAAAAAAAAAAAACAACAAAAGAAACCAGAACCTCTGGCAGTGGCTTAACTAGAAGTTTAGATTTTGGCTGAAACCCATTAACAAACAAGAGGCATACAGACATGGAAGTCATCATTACATCTGATACTAAAATGTTGCTGCACTTACTCCATATTCTCAGTAGGTTTACTTCATATTCAGGGAACAAGTATCTTCAGGTATCTGTTGCAGCAACTAAGTGAAAAATACCTTGAAATTCCTACTCCTTAAACTACGAGAAAGTTTTTCCTACTATAATAGCTAGCTACTTACTAGACTAAGAGAAACCTCAGAACTGTATGTTCTATTTACCAGTAAAGAGGTATTTATGATTACAATCAACACAAAAACCACAGAGAACACAAGACCAGGCCTAAATAAATGATTTGGTTTTGCACTTATACAGCGGAAAATACAAAACAGCTAACCCACCCTTAGTAACCTACCCTTGGCTTGAGTGGAAACCAGTTGATCTGCTTGTTGGATTTATCATTCCAGTCCCAAGTTCCTAAATCCAGCTCCACTTCACCAAGGAAGCTATTCCTCCCAAAGGTATCGTTGTGCCAGACAGAGATATTAAGGCTTTGGTTCTTTAGGAGACCCTTCTCAATTTTATACTGCCAGGAGGAAGAAATGAGAAAAAGAGTTAAAACAAGCTGGATTTTCATCAATACTGTGTCTGAAAGTGACAAGATTAGAGAAAAACGTGTCCAGGTTTATAAATCTGTAACTGCTCACTTCTTTGTTTCAGAACAAAACTCTCTTCATGTTTTACTTTTTATTTCAAGCATCTTAAGCTCATACTTAGCTTGTGTTTGTTTGCAAGAAGTATACAACAATCAGTGTTCTCAATGCTGTATCCAGAGTACACTGTGGAGTTAACCTATCAATGGAAGGACAGAGGTACTTCTACGGAGCAATCCATCCCATCCTAACACAGACATCTCTTTTGAGAGCATCTGGACCCGTGCCTAAAAGTTAAGGTTCTTCATATTTCATGCATGCAGTATTTCATGTCTAGTAATAGTTTGATAAATACCCGCAGTATTTCATTATAGACTGGATTAAAAGTTTTCTTTTTCACAGAGGTCTTCCGTTTGCCCAGCTTGTATTTCTCTGGAAGCAGGTAGGTCTTTACATACCTAAAATTTAGATAGGCTGGTTAGAAAAGCAAAAAACCCACCCTTTCCAACTTCCCCTTCCAAAATACACAAGTATTTGCTTATTAAGTAAAAGAAATCCACTTAACTATCCATTATGTTGTTAAGCTTTACATTTAAGAAATGGAACAGCAGTGGTGAAGTATGACAATAGTTTCCAAAGTGGGACATTAACCTCCTTCTACCAGCGGGGAATCTGTTGAAATGTCTCCTCAATACATACAAATACAGAATATTTAACTATAGTATGCCTAGATATCATATTTATAGGCTCTAATCCTATTGAAAATCTATCAAAGCAGGATTTACCATCTGGAAAGTTGAATTTTAAAAAAGAGTTTCATATTCTTATAAGTTTGATCTTCCCATGTTAATATATGTACCATTTTATAGTGGCAATTCTATGTTCAGTTCAGAGTAGAAAACCATGTAAAGCACGTTATAGCTTCTTCATTTATTTATTTGGTTGTTTACTCCAACAGGTTATAGTGATTGGAAAAAGATCAGTTTTCATTTACAAGTTAAAAGAAAAACTTCCATTAGGAAAAAAATTACTCTGTTTATACTTACGGGTCTGAACGCTGTCGCTTAACATCTGCCACTGCCAAGTCTTTACATTGGCAAATAAAAATGTGGAGCTCATTCAGCTGTTCTACATAATCAAGAGCAAACTGAATGTTCCCCTTCACATCAACATTGCCAAAGTCTGCACTATAGATGCTCATTAGACTTCCGCTCACCTGTATCATACAAGAAGAGAAAAATTTTCCAGGCATTGCATTTCACCAGATACTTAAAATTAGGGTAGAAGTTATGCTCAGAATTCAGACAGTAAAGAAATCAACTGTGTCCCTTTAGACGTAATAACGAAATGTAATGGACACTATTATACAAGCTTCTCAGCAAGCAGATTAACAAAGGAAGTTCTGTGTCAATCAAAAGTGTTAGGCCAAGTTTTCTACAAAAAATTTGGATGTGTTTATTGCATTGAGATAGAAGAAATAAAATGATAGGATGCTGTAGATCTGGAGATTGCCTGTGATCAGATCCTTGAAATATTACTTATATATCTCTTCAGCTGAACCTCCTTGCAGAAAGCAGAGCCTAAGAGTTTAGGACAACAGGCCTTCTGGAAATACCAACAAAAAGATTAGTGATAAAGTCTGTGGCTGAATTAGATGCCTAAACAAAACATACTTGAAAATTAAACCCTACACAGGTAGAAAAAGAAGGATGTACAAATTTTTTTAAATCTCAATATCCTTCCCCAAAATTCTCCTTTTCCCAATAAAGTCCGGATAAATTAATGACTTTTGGTTAGCTAGTTGACTGACTTAATTACGCACCCCACATACCAATAGTGTCTTTCTTTCACTTATTTCTCCCCCATCCCCCCTTCTCCTTTTCTAAGTGTTTGTTCTATATAAATTGATCCCTACTTTCAGCTACAAATGTAAGCTCTTAGGGTAAAAGCCATCTCTTTGTTCAGTGTTTATAGAGTATGCTGCACAATGGTGTCCTGAACAGGCTCCAATATATCACTAGAAAACAAGAAAAGTAAAACCAATTTTTTGTTTAATATTTTTTTTTAGGCAATTCCATGCAATTCCTCTCACATAACAGAGATGAAAGGAAGGAGACAGAGATGCCAAGGGAAGATAGATAAGAGGAATAAGAAGGGAGCCGAAACAATACTGAAGACATTAGCAAAAGCAAAGTGCCATTAAAACAAGGCTTTGGTTTACATACAGAGGATAAGGAGGCCATGCCAGAAGAGCCGCTAAGATTGGTTAGAGAGCTGGGACTCTTCTTGATTCTGCCAAGGGAATAACTGCTTTCTGATGCTGTATCTGTCTCTCTGTCATCACTCTACAAAAACATCACAGAAAGAGAGTCTGTGTAGGTTCTTTATCGTCACAAGCAACGTTAAAAAAAAAAAAAACAAACAGAATTTTAATGCAGATTGGGACTCAGTAAAAACCTGAATTTAAATCCCCTTATAGTGCCAACATAAGTAATTAATATTTCTTAAACTAGGTCATGCATTTAAAAAAAGTTGAAAGAGAATTTTTCTGATGGAAAGCCTACACTGAAAATTTTTTAAAACCTGGTTGTACTACTGCTTTTTGTTTGGTTTTAAATCTCAAATAGCAATGGAGAAGTACAAAGTTAACTTTATTGGAACAATTAAGCTCAACTACTTCACTTCACTATCTCATGCATAAACTTATGCAAGTGATAATGCTCACCAGTCCCTTTCTGTTATATAGCAAATACCATCAATTCTGTAACCTCTATCTTTAAGGCAGTTAGTTGGAAGGTAACATGCACAGTAGAACAGCACTGGATACAGTTGGCTTTTGCAAAAAGCCTTTCTTGCAAGAGGGCAAGCAGGGCCCTGCTTTTACATCAGGGAACTGCAGTTTTGGTTTACCTGGTCATTATCAATTATGTGCTTACAACCCCATTCTGTCTCCATGCTATCACTGTACTAAAGAATCGATGCTTTACTTCCCACGTGTGCTTTGGTATCTTCCTATGCAAGCTGTTATAGAAACTATCATCTCCCTGTTGTATTCCGCCCGTGAACAATTTACAAGGCTTCGCCCCTCTTTTATACGGTTTTGAACTGCTGTCATAGATCTACTAACAGATGCAAGATTAGTAAACAACAATTTCTACACACATTAAGAAAATGAGTATTTATAGAAATAAATATCTAGCATACAAGCATTTTATAGAATCATAGAATAGTTTGGGTTGGAAGGGACCTTCAAAGGTCATCTAGTCCAACCACCCTGCAATGAGCAGGGACACCTTCCACTAGATCAGGTTGCTCAGAGCCCCGTCCAACCTCACCTTGAATGTTCCCAGGGATGAGGCATCTACCACCTCTCTGGGCAACCTGTGCCAGTGTGTCACCACCCTCATTGTAAAAAATTTCTTCCTTACATTGAGTCTAAATCTCCCCTCTTTTAGTTTAAAACCATTCCCCCTTGTCCTGTTGCAACAGGCCCTGCTGAAAAGCTTGTCTCCATCTTTCTTATAAGCCCTCTTTAAATACTGATAGGCCACAATAAGGTCTCCTTGGAGCCTTCTCTTCTCTAGGCTGAATCTGAATAACCCCAACTCTCTCAGCCTTTCTTCATAGGAGAGGCGTTCCATCCCCCTGATCATTTTTGTGGCCTCCTCTGGACCCGCTCCAACAGGTCCATGTCTTTCTTGTGCTAAGGACCCCAGAGCTGGATGCAGGACTCCAGGTGGGGTCTCACCAGAGCAGGGTAGAGGGGCAGAACCACCTCCCTCGATCTGCTGGCCACGCTTCTTTTGATGCAGCCCAGGATACCGTTGGCCTTCTGGGCTGCGAGCACACACTGCTGGCTCATGTCCAGCTTTTCATCCACCAGTACCCCCAAGTCCTTCTCAGCAGGGCTGCTCTCAATCCCTTCATCCCCCAGCCTGTATTGATATTGCCCCGACCCAGGTGCAGGACCTTGCACTTGGCCTTGTTGAACCTCATGAGGTTCACACGGGCCCACTTCTTGAGCTTGTCCAGGTCCCTCTGGATGGCATCCTGTCCCTCAGGCAATATTATTTTGAATAAGTCTTTATAAAGATCTGTTGATTATAGCTTCTCTGGCTATATCTATACTGCTTAGTAAAAGCAGGCCAGGATAGTTCCCTAGTTCAGAGGCCAAAGGTAAGGACTGACTAATGTCCATCCTACCTAGGGCAAGGCTCCTTGAGAGAAAAATTGTTTTGGAGAGCGCTATTTGGGATTGTCCGAAATAAACCCAGGAAGTGAAGTAACAGTTAAGCAGGGTGACTAATCAGTCCCGTTACATGGACTCTTTGAAAGACAGGAAAATCCTAAGCCCTCTTGTAGAGGAAGGATATATGGTTTGCCTAAGACCATTTTAGCTGCTGTCCACACAGAGGGTCAGCAGAACTCATACAGGACTGAACCCAGTTCTGCTTACTTTCAACCCTGTCCTTAATTTACTCAGCAAAGCCCACTCTCTGGATAGGAACAGTCAAAGCTGTTCTCGTGGAGATTTGTGGAATGTCTAGAACTTCAGAGACAATGAATTATTAAGCACTGGGGTGACTGCATGCCTCCAGAACACATTACACATGATTTTTTTTTTTTTAAAGTTAATTCCAAATGTTAAATAAGGATATTGTTACTATTCACAAGTAGAGAACCCTTAATTTTTTAGGCTGTTATCTCTTTTAAGCAGAAGGAAACAGATACTGGTACTCTTAGTTTTCCTTGTATTTCTTCTTTAATTAGAAAGTAAGCTATTATCAGAATTCATTATTTTAAAAATAATTCCAGAACTGAACTAGCACATAGAAATCAGTGTTAATACTATTGTTGACTACATGGTGTCTACAACGCTTATTTGTAACCTGTTATTTCTACCAGATTTATGTTATCCATTCATTAGTTTTGTGCTTCATATTGGCCAGATGGCACTTCAGTGACGATAAACTCCAGGGCAGAACCAGCACATGGTATACATACATGCTATTTTTATAGATACTTTTTAATATATATACACATATGTGTGTGTGTGTGCGCGTGCAGGCATATGTCTTGTCATACATCCTGCGCTGTGAGCTTGACAACTCAAGACAGTATTGGGACTAATCACAATTTTAAAGATAAATTTGAGGGGCAGAATAAACAGATTTGGGTGCTGACAGTTTCTTAGAATATCAATATGAACCATCCCCAAATCCTTTCAACTGTGACCAGATTGATTACATATAATCCTTTGGCTTTCAAGTTATTCATCAGACTGTTTCATTCAAAACCCACAAGAAAGCTTTTTAATTGGCTTCTTAGAGAGGTTGTAACTGGTTGTTTTTAGATGCCCAGACACTCATTTCAGATTTGTTTGGTATCCCACCTCTAATACTTTGAAATGCTTATCTGTTGATCCATCCATGGCACAACGTTAATAGCCTTAGAAAAGTTTTCAGCAGAAGGGGCATTAGGATGGTGTAATTTTAGAGAATCTTTAATTAAAGAGGTGTAATTCATAGACACTGAATGGTTTTAAGTTCTGCACTTAAGGTAAGATTAATCAAACCTGTATCACCACATTTTGGTTATTTCAGCCTTTAGGAGGGAGTGGGTAAGAGAGGGCACAGCATATTCCCGATTCTGACCCTTCAGTCCTTTTAGACACCTGTTTTTAGAAAAATAATCCAAAATATTGATGCTTATGCTGCAATTACAGTGATAAAGGCTGGGGTAAGCAGCCTCATTTTATAGCACAGACACAGGTATTTTTGTGATATCTATGCCCCAAATTCCTGTGTCCATTAATGCACATCCCTCAGGTGTACCACCATTTGGGAGACCTGGAAGACAGCATCAGTAACTTTGATTTGCTAACAGCTTGGGGGAGGGGGAAGTTTGCATGCACATTTCCCATACAAATTCACATTCATACTATGGCACTCAAGGAAAAAAAAGAAGAATCCATGGTGTTATCCAAGTTCAACAATGACGAGGTATTTCCTATTTTCCAGAGCCTCCTGTTCCCTGTGACCAATGGAACTACCTCTTTTAGGCACTTATGGTAGGACGTTTGTGCTTGGTCTCCACTCCTTTCTTTACTGACTGTTTGGGAAGTCATAGACCAGGCAGTTCAAACCACTTTCAAACTTTGGTGTCATGTTAGGAGATTTGTCTATGGCCTCAGAGCTTATTCGAAGGCCCGCACCATGATGATAATGATGATAATCATCAACAACAACAATAATAGACTTACAGAGGCATGGTATGTTGTTGTAAAGTCTGAAATTTCACTTACACGAAAGTTAACAGCCTGGTACCTGAACCTACATCCCTAAGCAGAACACAAAGCTAATACCCTTCTGAGAAAGGTTACCAGATGGTGACTTTCTTATGGTCTTACACGCTCGTTTTAGATTTTAGGCTCAGAAGAAGATAAATGTATGCATGTATGTATGTTCTGAAGAAAAAAAGACCTGTTAGCTTAAGCATAGAGATTGCCTTTGGGAATAATAGCAAGCGTTCACTATGCTTCAATCTCCTAGATAAAACATGCTCTGTATGTTTAGCTATACAGTAAGAATAAATCTCTAGTTATTGGACTAAAGCTTATGAAAGGTTAATCAGCCACAGATTGTTTGGGATCATCTCCTGGCAGTTACACCACAAGCTCAACTCCATGCCATGGTCCAATAGTCAATTGACTTGGCAGACCCTGGAAAGCACTATGACAAATGCATAATGCCACAGTAATCAAAAGTTTTAGTTACAATATTTCAGAGATGGAACTTACCTCTTCCTGTAGGAATGATGGTACTGACTTGCTCAGTCCTTTGAGTTTTTCAGGATTGGAAAACAGCTTATCAGGCTGTGAAGGCACTGTGGAAACTGAAGAGCAGCAATTCAAAAGGTTTCAAAAATAAGTTTGTACATCAAAACAGTGCGATTCCATAGCAGGACATGGTTAGAAACAAACAACGTCAGATGAAATACATGCACATGCACAACCAGTTTACAACTTGGATGCAAGGTTTCCCCCACCCCCCCAGGACTCAGAGAAGCTATCATTAGCTGTCGTCATTTGATATCTCCTATAACACTGACCAAAGAACTTTGTCTGGCAGGAGCAGAAATATTCACATTGCTTGACATGATGTACAAGCCTGAGTGCTGCAAGCAAATTCTCATCAAACGTGATGAAGAAAACATTTTCAGTTTACCTTCTAGACCTTCTTCCTAGAACAAGGGTAAGTGCACTCATGCACTAACCATACCATCATTGACATTAGAGTCATCATAAGGTTCTTTGTAAGAAGTTAGCGTACAAGTTCTTTTATTTACTCACATTAATGGCAATAGGAACATTTGTGTAAATCAAGCAATTTTTAGACCTGAACTCAGAAGTTTCAAGTATTCCTAGTTAATTATAAGATGCATATCTCATTAATGATGCAGGTTTTTTTGCAGCCCATCTCTTCAACTTTTGTATATGTCTACTGAACTTCACTTCCATGTTCTTTCACTGTACAAAGCTTAATTGCACAAACTAGCCTTGCAAAAATTCAGTTTGCAGTAAGCCCACGATTCTCAGAATTTTCCATACTCCAACCCCACTTATATTTAATAATGCACTAAAGCTCTGTATCTTTGGACTGGATACACATTGTGAAATGCACCAACAGTGAATATTGTATGACAGAGAATTATTTGGCAACAAACAGCCAGCTACAGGGGCACATATCTATTCCATAAAATGAAACACTGCACACATTATGGGGTTGTTTGCAAGGTGCGAGTTAAGCTTTTCCAAAGCTTTTGCTGTTGAAGCTCAAATAGCGCTCAACATATCAGTTATTGTCAGTATGCAGTTAGATGCAGTTTCCCCATTGTTCAAGTATCTAGTCCAGATGTATAACTTGTTAGTTGTTAAATAAAAAAGGATTTTTAATGTATTAGTTTAAATATCACTGGAGAAGTCTTTCCATTGTCTGCTGGAAGAATCCTATTACTCACTTCCTGCTGCATTTTCATTCCTCTCTTGATGCTGATCAGGTTTCAGACCTGCTCAGTGCAGTATTGACAACAGTCATTCAGTAGCACAAACAGCTTTGCAGTGTTACAAATAGCATAAATATATTTTATATGTGGGGAGTTTTTGACTTCCCCAGACCCCATATGTTTCTACGTTTTGCATTTCTGTCCTCCTTTGAGGACCTAGATCATAACAAAGGTAACATGAGTGTACAAGTTAAGCAAAGCAAAAATATGAATAGTATTTTCAAGAGAACTTGCCTTATTCTGTCTGTACAGCTATCAGTTTAGCTGAGAGTGTCATTTTTTCAAAACTTCACTGTTAACAAATTTAACTCAAAAAACCCCACCCTTTTCAGATAAGTAAGTACACATTCCATATTGAATATATAACATGCTTTCAGTAGGGGGTCTCCATTTGAAAGCAAAGTGTAGTACGGTGCTTAAGTCTTGTTAATTTACTGGACATTGCATGCACCCTATTACACTACAATCATCCTATTGCACTATCGGCCACTAACATGCAAAATGCTTTAAAGCATCTAAAACACAACAATAAACGCAACTGTGCACAACTGTTTTTTAGAACTGTAGTGCCACAATGCAGTAAATAAAAAATTGTGTGTTATATTCCACCATATTCAGTGTTATTTGATGGTTTTCTATTGTGTTCATCTTCACATGTTCTTGGAGCAGGTTTGCTTTTATTTTGCTTAGATTTGGAATTTCTAAAGGCATACAGAAAAATTTAACAATAAAGCATCTGTAATGCATTAATGGGTTGATGATATCAACAGCAACTGATCTAGCATTTCATCTATTGCTTAGAGCAATTCTACTTTGCTGGATTGAGACAAGGATTGTAAGAGGTTCCTTTTCAGCTGATGTATTCTGAAGGGTGTTTTGCATGAGCAAAAGTCATCTTGCATCTTATAATGCAACAGATAAACAAATTCAACATCTACTTAGGCCAAGTCTTTCAACCGAGCTAATGTTCAAAACTCTCAATCATTTCAGTAACTGTTTCATAGGCTGAATGACCAAAGGCCAAAATAATACGCTGGTAGGTGGCATAGAGTTCCTACAGATATAGCAGGACGTAACATAAGTATATTCCTTAAGAATAAACCAACACAACAAAATTCTGCAGAAGCATTTAAGTCACACTGAAGTTAATGAAATCTAAAAGCGCAATACAATTCTTGCTTTCAAAACTCCTTTACTAGTAAACAGAGGCTATTGAAAAACAATAAACTTCCATGCAGACACAAAAGATATTTACCATCTTCAGCACTAAGAGCTATTTCTTCCTTTGGATTATTTATTTTTCCTTTATCTGTGCAGGAAAAAAGTAACACATAGTTAGACATTTTGCTGTTCAGTATGATAAAATGGATGGCAGTGGTAATCACAGAATTAAGAGTAATGACGACAAAAAACCCAAACAAACCAGCAGAGCCATGGGAATGGTTAAATTCAAGAGATGCTTTCCACTTCACACACTACTTCAAGCCTACATCCAAGCAGCAGTCTCATGTTGACTCAGTTTCTATCAGTGTGCTGTTGCAACAATGTTAGTGCATACCTAAAACCTAGAAACTCGTTAGAAGCAAGCAATAGCATAAGTAGTATTAGAAGAGTAATTTGCCAACGATAGCCAACATCTTTCAAAATCTACACCTCCACACTTTAGTTCACAAATATTAAGTTTATGTCTTCCCCATTAGACATGGAATAAGCATGAAAACTCAGGGGCAGGGTGAAGTGAGACAGGAATAATAATAAAAAAAACACTAGGAGGCTACAGAGGGAAGTCAGGAATGAATTTTAAGTACAATCTTGACCCACTGTATTCTCTTAAAGTGAGTTTGGTATATTAATTGCTAGAATACACAGGTGAAACACTACTAAACTGAGATGATTTTTTCATACTTCCACTGTCCGCTAATTTGACCCAAGCAAGCAGCCAGGAGACAATGGCTCACTACCGCTTTGGGTAGTTGCCAATACTTTCACTATTGAAAAAACTATCCAAGAAACAGTTCATCACTGATTAACACAGTGCATTTTTGATAGATGTCTGCTTCATAGACCAGTGTTATTTCAAAATTAACACAAAGAACTGAAAACTAAACCGTATGAGAAAAGAATTCAGTTCTATAGTACAACCTCCATACGGCTTATTGAGAAACAAAGACAAAAACCACTACTTGGCAAAGCTGTATGAAACACCAGCATGAACGCATTTAAGCCAAACTGGGGGTCATGGGAGACACATACAAGCTTTGTGCTCACTTGAGGTGGCTGATGGAATGTCCTCTAGACTTTTGGAAGGCATTTTCCTATCTGCACTCCTTTTCAAAGCCATCAAAACAGGGTTTAATTCTTCTTCTGAACCTGTTACGAGATAAAACACATGAACACTGCACACACACACATGCCATTTTAAGCAAGTTGCTTAAAAAACCATGGATTTCTCATGGAAATCTATTTTGACTGTTAGCAAAGACAGTGCAAATACAAAATAAATCCAAAATAAACAAAATAAATCTAATTTTAAGTGTCCATTTGCTCTCTCAGCCATTTGTAGAGAGAGGCAGGTTGGTTGATTCGCCCTGTGTAGGTATCTGCCTGTACTAACTAATAAGCAGGTTTCGGGCAATTGCAGTACTTAATTGTCTAAGAACAATATAGGATAAACTCAGACTTTAGCCATTTTGTAACCATCTTGTTATGAATCAGCACAAATAAATTAATAGCTTTAGTTTTTCCCTCTGTGTAAACTTGTCCGTTATATTTTCTCCCCAGTGAAGTAATTTTGTTTCAATACTTGCGTAACCACCACAAAAAAAACCCAGCGGTGGAGATATTTGGATCCCTGAAATCATGGAGTTGTCTCCAAGGGCAGAATCAAGACAGACCTAGCTCCTTCAGAAACCTTCAAGACCCTCTCTCCTCCCTACCTCGCTTTCCTCCCCATCAGCCAACCAACCAGGCCTTACAGTGTTGCTATCTAATTATGGGCAAAACCAAATTATGTTTCGTTTTTTCTCATTTGTCTTGAGTTTTCACTGACTTCCATTGGAATCTCACTTTCAAAACAGGCTCAAGAGTAAGTTGGCAGGCCCTGGAAACTTCACATATTTCTCCGATTCTCCAGGTGAAGAAAACATTTCCAGTCTCTCAGCAGCAGATTAAAAAAGTTAAATTATCTCCTCTACCTTACGCTCTTTGATGACTATCACACATTATACATTGACTAGAGCTGCCATTCAACCAAATAATGAAAAACCTAGTAAACAGATCACTTCATTTATATGGCCACTTTCTAGTGCAACAGGCAGCAATGCTAAATGAAAGAGCACAGGGTATTGGTATTGTCTTTATATCCAGCCATTCCACTGGTAAGTATTTACCTTTGAAGACTAGCTGGTCAAATGAAAGAATTAACTCAGTCAGCCAGCCACCGATTTTTTTTTTCCCTCTTTTAATGCAGTATATTTAAATGAAATACCAGATTTTGAGTGTTACAATGTTATTAATTTGAAGGCGATGTCACAGGGGAGGAAGAAAAGGGTAAATAATGGAAACTGATATGATTGATTCGTGCTGCTCCACTCCCCTTGCCAAAAAGGCTTACTCAAACGTAGTACATGTTTGTCAAACACTTTCCAATTAAAGAACTTAACTTGTTCTTCTCATCCTTCCCCAAAAAATATCCAAAGCATTCAATTAAGAAAAAGTATCACACAGACTTTCGGTTAACATATTTCAAGTTGGCTACCAAAAAAAATTGTAGCCATGTTTAACAACCCAGCACCATGAATTTTAGAAATCAAACGGCTCACGAGTTGAACTTCCGGTTCCAGAGTGGGAATCAGAGTTTTCATCTGAAAACTTGGATCCCAAATTTGAGCCATCCCCTTCCTCTTCATCATTATCCTCATGCTGAGACATTAAGCAGAGTTGAGCTCCTTCTGGCTGGGAGGAGTTGCTCTCATCTTTAAGTGGTGTGCTTGCTTTTCTGAATTTCAACAGTGCTTTAAATTCTGAATTCTTTTCAGAGGCATCCAAGGATGTGCTTTCGTCTCTCCTTCCTTTTTCATTTATCTTGAATGGCTTGATTGCAATCATATTGGTCTCTCCTTCTAAGGGAGGAACATCAAATGGAGCCATGCTTCTCTTTTCTATTTTATTAATAGCTCCATTTCTTTTAGGAAGATCAGAAGCTTCAATTTCACTTACTGCAAGATCACTTACAGAAGCTTTGATATTTTGTTCTGGAGCTCCCCCTTTGATAGCTATCTTCATCTGTGTATGATAGCTACTTAAAGCATTATGTGGCTGTGATATTGTCATGAACAGAGTCTCTTTTTGTGACGGAAACATATGATCCCCAAACTTTTCTTGTTTATGTAACTCTTTGGATATTGGACATGAAACTTTAGATGCTTCTTGAAGAAGTTTTTCCAAAGAGCAACTGAATTCACTGAATTTTGCAGTATTTGAAGCAGAATTTTTTTCTATTGTTTCTTGTATTTCTTGAGGATGATCTCTCTCTCGTTGATGTGGAGCATGCATAGTTAGACTAGTCTGTATTTTACCTTGCATTTTCTTATCCATATTTTCAAGAACAGAAGCTGGTGTTTCAGAGACCTCTTTTGGTAGCTTCTGCAAATTAATATTAGATACTCTATATTCAGCCTTGGACAGTGCAGATCTTTCCATGGTCTCACCGATTTCCTGCGGCAACTCTCCATCATGCTCATAGGTCATGCTTTTAACTTCCATCTCAGCAGTCCTCTGTACTGTGCTGTCGGCACGTTTTGGTTTAGGAGGTGGCGTTTCAGAGGCCTCCTTCAGCAGCTTCTCTAAAGCAGAACTCAGGCCACTGACCTTGGATGGGGCAACAGACTTTTCTATGGTCTCACCAATTTCCTGCGGCAACTCTCCATCATGCTCATAGGTCATGCTTTTAACTTTCATCTCAGCAGTCCTCTGTACTGTGCTGTCGGCACGTTTTGGTTTAGGAGGTGGCGTTTCAGAGGCCTCCTTCAGCAGCTTCTCTAAAGCAGAACTCAGGCCACTGACCTTGAATGGGGCAACAGACTTTTCCATGGTCTCACCGATTTCCTGCGGCAACTCTCCATCATGCTCATAGGTTATGCTTTTAACTTCCATCTCAGCAGTCCTCTGTACTGTGCTGTCGGCATGTTTTGGTTTAGGAGGTGGCGTTTCAGAGGCCTCCTTCAGCAGCTTCTCTAAAGCAGAACTCAGGCCACTGACCTTGGATGGGGCAACAGACTTTTCTATGGTCTCACCAATTTCCTGCGGCAACCCTCCATCATGCTCATAGGTCATGTTTTTAACTTCCATTTCAGAAGTCCTCTGTACTGTGCTGTCGGCACGTTTTGGTTTAGGAGGTGGCGTTTCAGAGGCCTCCTTCAGCAGCTTCTCTAAAGCAGAACTCAGGCCACTGACCTTGGATGGGGCAACAGACTTTTCTATGGTCTCACCAATTTCCTGCGGCAACTCTCCATCATGCTCATAGGTCATGCTTTTAACTTCCATCTCAGCAGTCCTCTGTACTGTGCTGTCGGCACGTTTTGGTTTAGGAGGTGGCGTTTCAGAGGCCTCCTTCAGCAGCTTCTCTAAAGCAGAACTCAGGCCACTGACCTTGGATGGGGCAACAGACTTTTCTATGGTCTCACCAATTTCCTGTGGCAACTCTCCATCATGCTCATAGGTCATGTTTTTAACTTCCATTTCAGAAGTCCTCTGTACTGTGCTGTCGGCATGTTTTGGTTTAGGAGATGGTGTTTCAGAGGCCTCCTTCAGCAGCTTCTCTAAAGCAGAACTCAAGCCACTGACCTTGGATGGGGCAACCGACTTTTCTGTGGTCTCATTGACCTCTTCAGGCTGACCAGTATCATCTTGGCATGTTGATTCTACACTACAATTAGTTTGTGATATGCTATTCATGTCATCGGACGTTTTCATTCCCACTCTTCTATATTCAGAAGGTTGAAATGCAAAGGTTTCTTTGAGCAGGTTCTGCAAACCAGCTTGAAGCCTCTGAGGATCCTCAGGACTATCATCCTTGTCTGCTGCCTGATGTCGTAGACCAAAAGGTTCAAATTCCCTAAACAGTTTCCTGAGGCTTTTTTTGTTTTCATGCTCATCTGTTGATGCCACATTCACTTTTCCTGTGCTTTTGCCTATTTCTTCTTTTTGATTAACAGGACAAATGTCATGGCTCTGTTCTACTTTTCTTTCAAAGACCTTGCACTGATTTGAGTGAAAAGTTGTCCCTTTCAAAATGTTTTCTTTTAGGTTCAAGCTAGATGACATCTCAGAGGCTTCCTTTTCTAACTTCTTTAGGCCTAATTTAAATACATCTAGCTCAGCTTCCTCTTTAGGAAGATTGATATCTAATGGAGTAGTCTTGTTCTCCACTTTTTCTATAGATAAACATAGCCAATCATCTACTGCTGTCTCCTTTAAAGCATCTTTATCACCAGGTGACTGGAACAACTGCAAGGAAACATGATGTTCTTTTGATGAAACAACACTTTTTTCTACACATTCTTTAACTTCTTGCTCTGGAAAAGCCATCTTTTCCTGGGGTTTTAAGATAACTGGTTTTCTGTCCAGCTGGACAGAGTCTGTATTTTTTGTGTGTGTCACATTCAGACCTTTCAAGGTAGGAGATCCTAGAGGAAGTTCACATACCACAGAATCTAGGTTTTGTGTTTTTTCTCTCTCAGATGTTTGGGTTTGTTGTTGAATTAACTTTTGCTTGCTCACACTATTTCTTTCATAGGTTACTGAGCTAGTATTATTTGGCAAAGAAACATCTCCCCTATCAATGCTACTCTGTAATTTAACTCCGGTATCCCAGAAGTTTCTCAAACTCTGGAACTGTGAAGGATCTGAAATTTGATTCTTGGACTTTTCAGTCATCTTTCCTTTTAAAGACAAAACCTGGAAGCTGGGCTTCTGCTGGGAACAAGCAGCAACTTTTCCTTTAAGTGTTTCCTTCTCATCTTTGCTTTCTGTGGAAGCTGAAGTGGCACCAACACTTTGCCGCAAGTTACTGGCTTTTGGCAATTCTGTATATTCATGAACTTCACCATCAGATGGAAGTGCTCTTTCTGGCTTTTCAACTGCATGGCCTGGCCCAAACTCAAAAGAGTTGTGATGTTCATTTCTTGAAGGCTGGCTTGCACAACTTAGTTCAGCACTTCTTAATGTATTCTTGCTTTGATCTTCTAATCCATTAGGTAGGTATACTGCAGTTGGTTTTATTTTGTCACTTTCCCTGAGACCTTTCAATGCACCGCCACCTGATGCATTAGTATTGATACTAACTTCTTTCTCTCCATGACTGGGGATAGTTTTATCCCTTTCCCAGAATGCTCTGATCTCCCTTATTCTTCTTTTTTCTTGTATTGCCTTCTCTGATTCACATTTCTGAGCTGGTAGCTTGTGTTCTTGATGTTCCAAGAGATTTGATTTTTTATTTTGTTGCTTGATTTCTTGACCATGTTCTTCAACTCTTGTACAGTCAAATTCAGTTAGTGATTTGTCATTTTGCTCCTCTTTCTCTTCCCCTTTCTTAGATTTCATCCTCTCTTTTATCAGCTGTGTATCTTCTGAAATAAATGATGTAGGTGAAATACTGTTCTGTTGTTTAATTTTACTGTTTAGAAACTCTTCGGTAACTTCTGTTTTTCCATCCATGCTAGGCCCACTGTGTTCTGTAGGAAGAACTGCTGTTCTGGTTGAGAAGTCCATTTCCTCTTTGGGTTCCCTGCCTTGGGATCTAGCTGATACATGTTTCCTATCTTCAGTACCAGAACTTCTTTTAAACCAATCTAAAACTTTTGATACAGATTCATCAGCCACTTCCATGAGTTCATCAGCATGTTTTTCAGGCTTGAAAGTGGTTTTAGCATCTCGCTCCTCAACAAGATCAGGCTTACCTTGTTGAAGACTTGTAGAATTGGTATTTGACACCGCATATGCTTCTGTCTTAGCAGAAAGCTGATGTTCATCTACAATGTAAACAAACTTATCAGAGTTAGGAATCAGACACATGACTCTACAAACGTTCAATCTATCTTGAAAAATCTCTCAGATTTTTTTTTTTTTGTACTGTTAGCAGAGAAGAGAGTTCTCTGTCCTTGTGTTTTTGGAAAGAACCATACTGCGGGCAATAGAGTGAAAAATAAATTCCTGCACTGAGATATCCTACTGGAAGATTAATCATACTACTTTTGAGCGTGCGAGCAGATAAGATTGGTTATCTCCGTTCTAAAGGAAATGGCCACACTGAAGGGGGGGATGGGATGGGCGGGTACAACCCAGCATATTTGTATTTAGTCCCATGAGCAAATCCCCAAGTCACAACTGGATTACTACCAAGGACAGTTGACAGCAGTACACCAGAAATTCTTCAGTTCCTGTGCAGACAGATCTACCAGGCCTTATGACAGGAATTCTATCCAAATGCCATCACTTCACCTTCATTCATCATCCACAATAAAGGTGCCTATCCAGGCTCTGATCTGATTGTTAATTCTTAAGAATGCCAATAGAATATAATCTAAAAAATATCGACTACATTAGAGCATTAAAATACAAAAAAGTGATTTAAAATTTAATTCTGCAGTATGTAGCACATTCCTACTATTTCTGTTTCCTAGTTGTTAATTCTTAGATACAAGTGATTTAAACATTAATGAATATGTGCTACATGCTATTGCATTCTGTTCTTCGCTCCTATTAATCTCTTACCAGTAAAGTTTTTGTGTGACTTTGATTCATGGCTCAAGAACCGGTTGGCTTTATTTTCACGTGTCTCATCAACACTCAGTTCGTCATTGCTATTTGGCAGGGTATTGCTGGAGGTCTTCTGTAGAGTTTCAAGTTTCTTAGGAGTAACTGTCTTTGTCTGCAAGGCTTCATTAACCAGGAGGACTGACCTATTAGTGTCACAAGGAGCAGATGCCGATGTATCATCTTGTAAGCCATCTATTGTTTTCACTTGTAAAGCTGATGAATAGGTTCCCAAAGGCTTTACAGCAGAAATTTGCTTTTTCCCAGATGAATCTGATCTAATAGCATCATTTCCACTACTGCTTATTTCGTCAGATTCTAACAAATCAAACTCTCCTTTTTCTCTACCATGCTGTAGCTGTGGGCTTTGCAGAGGTTCTCCTTTACCTGTGCTAGATGAGAACCTCACTTGTTTTAGTCTTTCCAGTGAAATTTGTGTGGAGTCTTCCAATTCTTCTGTAAGAGAGTTCTTCTCAGCTTCTCCTTCAAAAATAGTTGCAGTAGGAAGAGCATTCTTTTTCTGAACATCTAACATCTGGCTAACACGAACTTCTGAGTCAGTGGAACTTGAACTTGAACTGTGCTTCAGAATGCCCCTGGGTGGTGTACCAATGCCATTAATCCTGTCGGTCCGTTTGGCTGGTTTTGGAACAAAGTCTTCTCTTTGTGACACAGGATCTGTTGCTTTGTGAATTAATTTTCTAGCTTTTGGGACAGGGCGCTTAACTAGTCCTTTCTGTGATTCATCAGTAGGTTCTACAGAAGGCTTTTTATGTTTCTCTCTTTCATCATTTTGTAAGTTTGGTTTAGGTTGACTCTCTTCTGAGAGTGACAAAATTTCTGTAAGACATATATAGAGAAGAAATCATGAGTTTACGTAACATTCATCTGCATAAACAGAGGGGTATGACAGTGCAGATCTAGAATGCAGTGATTATATTGGTTTATTAAAAACACCCACAGTAAAACACAGGAGGAAATTCAACATAGGTGTTTGATTTCACTTGTATGTAACAGGAAGTTTTAACAGATGAAAATCTTGTAGTTATTTCTTATTCTAGAAATATTAACTATTTGATGATTCCAAAGATAGAGAGCACACCAAATTTTTGATCAGCGTTATTCCTGCGAGGGACAAACTTTGCAGGGAAGGGCAGCTTTTGAATATGCATGCTCCTCTTCAGGCTCAGAACATAAACAGCAACCTACAGAAATGGAAACAGGCTATTTCCACATTCATGTGGAATAAGGTAAAATGCAGAAGTGTTCTCCCAGTAGGGAGATGAATTTTTTTTTTTTATTCCTAATGTGCAAGTCTTCCTTTTTCCTGTTGGCAAGCTTCATAACAGAGACAGGGAGTAATTTCCACATATGAGCCTGTAAATTACAACTTCAAATGCCTGTATTGTGATATATCATCACTCATCTACTTGCTTGCAGAGAATATTGCAGGAAAGGGAGTATTCGAAAATAAACAGGACTGAGAAAACAAAGGAAAAAAATAAAGATCAAAGAGTTAGACTTCTGTTGAGCCAATAGCAGCAATGACTGGAAGGTCATAAAGACAGCTATGCTAAATTCAAGGAAATTTCTCTGTTCTCATCAGCAATTCAGGACAAACAGCCCTCTCAGATGCAGTGCTTAATACTGACTAGAACTGTGAGTAAAAGAAAGGAAGCAAAATCCATTTACTCACATAAACAGCTATTTCCTGAGTATATTCCCATGTTTTACATGGGGTTTGAAATGAACTAGTTGATAACTTCAAGTAGTTAAGATAAAACAGGTTTTGATATCTTACAAAAAGAAGCAATGAAAGTAAAAATAATTTCCATATAAACCACCAAGAAATTCAGAGTCATATGCTAAATAAGTGTATTTACCCTTCTTCGATAGCTGAGGTAGAGTGGCTGGTCTGTTTTCTGATTCCCCACTGTTCAAGTTATCACCTGATGCAGTGGAATTAAATGGATTTCTCCTTTGCTAAAAAAGGAATGAACATTATAATTGCAGTCAAACTCCTATATCAGTACAGTCTTGACAAAATAAATGAAAGTGCAGTGATTTCCTCTGCCTCACTACCCTGTCGGCAAAGAATCTGAAAGCATGCCTCTCAAATTGGATACATGACAAAAAAACCTAAACAACATGAACCAGGGAACTATCAGAAGTGCTAGTGATAGCTTCATCCTGTTCTTTTGGAAGTCACCAACAGCAGAGATAAGCCACCACTTAAAGACACTTGAAAATCCCAAGTTGTTGCAAGTTAAATAATTTTATCTCTACTTCTGTGACTTTAGAGATATTGGAACACAGCAAGACAATTCTTTTCAGTGGCTGAAGAGATTAGAAACAATGTCAAGCACAGACAGCCACTGATTATAGCCGTAACAGCATTTAGCACTGAACTTTTAGCGTTTTCATTATCTCCCTCCAAAACAAAAAATACTCATTTTTTCCAACTTATTATCTTTCTTTCTCAAATCTTTAGTTATCTTTATCACTAAAGCAGGAGGAACACACAAAATGTAAAAGATAACTTCTGCTATATTCAACACCAATCATACCTTTACTGGTGAGACTGCTGCCTTCATAGGTCTTTCCTCTGGTTTGTCTAACACAGAGGTTATTGTTTTAGAACTGCAAAGAAAAAGCATGTAACAACTTCAGCAAACAGGACATTTTTCAAAAAGCAAAACAGAGATTCATTTATTCATACTCGAATATAACCTCTTGGCACCTGAAGTTTTCTATTTAGACTGTTCTCATCAGATTTAGAAGCAAACCTTCTCCTCTCCATAGCAAGGGGATATTCCTGCTGCTTTGTTTCCTTGCAAAAATTTCTTTGCTTATTAAAGAATTCAATACAACTTCTACTTGGCATGACAGAAACCCTATTTTTGAAATCTTTTAGATTTCTGAGCAAGCTTTATGTAAATATAGCCACTCTCCAAACAATATCAGTGTTGCTGTCTCCATCGTTGTCCTACTTTTATACTTCTAGGACTGAAATCAAAGTGGAGGAAAGTGCCAAAATCTGATAAAAAGAGAGTTTTGCAACGTGTCCAAGTCGGAAAAAATCAAAGGAACGCCATCACCACTATAGCAAAGATGTGACATGCCACAGACAACACATCCACTCAGAGGTACAGCTTATAAGCTATTCTTTGAATTAAGATTTATAAAATCTGTGGTTTGATAGCATAGGTGAAGTAAGTTATAACTTACTAAGTATCCTGACTAAGTATAGCCCAAATAAGGAGAAATTAAAACAGCTAGAAGAGACAGCTCCTACATTATATCAAGAAATATTTCATCTATTTGCAGAACGATGCAAGGGTTTTTTTTCCAAAACAATCAGATTTTAATAATTTGAGTTTATCTAAACATCTCAGATATGAAAAAGCATTTGTTTTTTTAAGATGGAAGTTAGATGTGGATTTAAATATGGTCTTCCTATAACAACCACATTCAGTATCTTAACTTTATATAGAAAATGCTAGCATTAACTAACTTACATGCTTATGATTTTGAGGGTGGGGGAAACAGTACAAGGCAGGAAAAATAAATATTCTCCCGGTAGGAAATATGACCTCAGGCTAGGAAGGAAAGCAACTCCTACGGTTTCTTCCAATATAGACGTACAAGGAGATTCCGATACTGGATACTTCTTTGGTTAACAATCTTTGGCACAGGTAAAAAGACTTTCAGATATTGATTGGTAAGTAGCAGAGCCATGAGACAATGCTTTTGAGGGCAGATGTAGCATCCCAGGACAAGAAAACAGCTCCCAGCTCTCATCAAGTTCCAGGTTCAAACAGGAGCTGCCTCCTCACATGGACAAAGATCTTTCCAATCAGGTAACTGGCAACAGTCTGCCCTGCTGAGGAGAGAACAACTTTCCCATCTTCTCCAGGGTGCAGTACAGTTAATCAGGAAGTTTAGAAAAAAAGTCTGGCAGCCATGAAAGGCTACTGGCCTCTGGACTGCTAAGTGTGTCTGAGAAGTGACATCACTCCATTTTACAAATGGAAAAACACCATTATGGAGAAGATAAGATGACATAGTAATGAGCAGCCTGAACATAAGGCTAGGAAAAAAATACCAGTTGTAATCTGAGCTATAACTTCTATCTCTTTCTTGCTCTTTTGGTTCAACACTACCTTTAAGAAATACACCACCATGCATAGTGATACAAACTTAAGGTATGAGCTGATCTTGTAACGGAAACTACCTCATGGGTGAAAAAATAAACTGTTCTTATATTTCAACACTAACTGCAGCAGCCTCTTTTATGCACACACCAGGTAAAATCGATTATTATTGTTCTTTTTATCCTTCTCTGATCCTAAGTAAGAACAAAGATTTCTAGTTCTCAAAGAGCTCAATATTGCAACTTTTAATTTCTTTTCAAAAAGTATCATTCTACATCACAGTTTTTAACTTTAGTTCTAATACTTATTTTTTTTTTCCCCAAAGTCTGGAAATACATATATTTAAAGAAACTTTGTTCTGCTGAACTGGAGTTTGTGTTCTTGCTTTTATAAGCACTTAAGTTTGTGGTTTTGTTTTTATGAGCACCTGGGTGCTCCTGCACTTTCTGTCTCATCTACAATATCTACTACCCAACAGGACAAAAATGACTTTTTTTTTTTTTTAAGGTCTAGGTCATGAATGCTTCAACCCTTCCCTCATTTTAAACAAGGAAAATATTGTTATGTACCCTGGGCTGCAAGAAACCAATAAGACATTCTTCAGTCTGCAGTTTTTACAGGTGAGAAGGTAACTTTTAAAAATCTCACTGAACACACACAGAACCCCACAGAACCACAATATTTTAATGCAATGCTACTTCAGCTTACCATAGAATAATTACAGAGTTGTTAATTTGGCATTACATACTGAAAACTTCTGCTCTAAAGAAAACATAAGCTAGACAAAAAAACCACACCCAGGATCCTATAACTAAGTTTCACAACAAAGGGTCTGAAAATATGAGCTTACCCTCAACCCATACAGATGGGAAAACTGAACAAACCGTTCTCCGATATGCTGCGATCACAAGGCTAATCTAAGAGTGTATGAAGCTAAGCTGATAGATACACCCAGATTAAAAAATTCCTGCACTGCAGTTCAGCAAAACGAGGTGCTGAGAACCACAATGAAGGTCCAAACTCCACACAGACTGGACAGGAACCAAGAGGCAACACGGCCAAGGCAGGAGCAAAGCTGGAGAACGAGGTTATAGATTTGCAGGCATTGTCAATACAGTCTACTCAGAAATGGCCTCCCATTGAAACAAATAAGCTTTCCTAGGCTCATCCTGAAGGGTAAAGAATCTGGTGCAAGTAAAGCTAGTGCGATTTAACAGTACTCCATAAAAATGTTCTTATCTAGGTATCCCAGCACCCCTATTATTCCAGAAGAGTTACATGGATTTTAAGAATTAGGGCTTTTGCGCAAATTTTCACTTTACAGAACTCTAAGACCCATGCTTATCACCTGTTCAATGTAGGCTAAGAATATTTAGCCTAGGGAAGAAAACAACCTACAAATCCTACTTTGAAAGATAAAACCCCTTTAACATTGCCCTTTTTTGAGGTTCACCATATAGACAGATGGTATCACTGAACAGAGGTAATATTGACAGTCTGAGTCACCCTATGAAAACCAGTTCTGTGCAAGATTACACAATGACACTTCACACACCTGGCCTGTAAAGGCACCGGTATGCAAGAAAAGTACCACAGTGATACAATGCCCAAGAAAAAAATTTGTTCACAGCTTCGTTACTGAATTTAGATATTTGGGGTGTGGGGATGAAGATCACTAGCTAATTTTAAGAACATAGTTGTGGGTTGATTTCTGTACCACCTAGTATAGCAGCACCCTGACTCAACAGCAGTTGAACTGATCTCAGGGCTGGATTTGACCCTCAGCAGTCTACAAACAGGTCTACCAGAATGGAGCTTTCTTCACATTCAGTAAGAATTGTTTTGGGTTAAAAATAGGATCCAGAACAAAAAAGTCTGGGTAATTTGTTATCACATATCTTCTGGCCCTAATCCTCAGGTCAGCAGTTGTTCAGTTTATGCAAAACCTGCAAGCCAGTGCTGGCCTGAAGCCCACTCTTAGAGGAAGAAGGAGGAAAAAACCCCAAAAACCTACAACTCCCACAAACCTACCCTTAAAGTAGCACTTTAAAATGTTTTAAAAGTCCAAGTGCTTGAACCATGTGTAGCATTTGGATGCTAGAAGCTGTGAACTCACTTTATGCAATCCCAAGCTCCAGAATGATGCTCTGTTTCATCCTCTTAGTTCTAGCCATGTTGAGACTATTGCATTACAAGAGGAAGAGTCAATTAATTCCTTGTGGCTCTGCTATCCTAACAGCCAAATTAAATGTTTGTGGTGTCTAAGCTCTCCCTTCCCACCCCAACTGGTGGGGTTATTGCTTTCCCTGCATTGTGTCTCCCGAACTCCTGATCAGCTGCTGCTATTACAGACAGGCCCATAGCCATGTCGGAGCAGTTTCTTTCAAAGTCCAGTATCAAGAGAACAGAAAGGATGGGTATTTTAAAAACATATGGCACCTCCTGCCATTTCCCACATGCAATGTTGTGTAGACTAATCTCAGTCATAGTGAATTAAGCCCAAACTGAAATCATAAGCAATGAATTACACACAGTCCTGCCATGCTTGCTTGCTTCAGCTTTTGACATTTTAGAAGCAAACAATCTGAGACATCTAATCAAGCATTTATGTAAAGGAAATGCAAGTAAGCATCCAGCCCATATATTATAGGTCACTTCCTAAAGTCCACTTCCAACTGTCTCATAAATCCTGGACTGTGTGAGCGTGCTTTAGAGGGAAGATCTTGAGCTGTTGGTGAAAGTACGAGCACACGTGAACAAGGCATACAGGCTGATTAGTTTCTGGCACAATTTGGAGCAAAGGGCAGGAGAGGGTCCTGGACAATAATTATCAAGCTTCACATGGCTGTGGCCTGAAATAAATCATCAAATCACCTCAAGTTAAAGACCACTGTCGAGTTGGTCAGATTCCAAATAATTGTCTACATGTTCTTAAACCTCATAATGTTATATAGTCTTGAAGAGGCTGCCCTGGCAGTTTATGAAATGTATTACTCTTTATCAATCACACAGGAATTGTGGAGTTGTAATGGTAAGAATAACATTATAAGGCTGTACTACTTTTAAAATATCATCATCTTGATGTGCAAGATGACATGCAAAATATTCTAAAAGATATATTAAACAGCAGCATGTCTTGTGCTGTCCATAAAGAAATAACTCCAAAACAATATCCTGAAGGTAAAAGCCATCTGTAAAAAACTACACTCAGGAACAACTAACTCTGTTGGCATTATCAGCCAACTTGGGCAGGGGGGGAGCTAAGCTCTTTCTTGTGATAAGCAACCCTTATCATCCTTACTGTACAACTTCATTTTTGGGGAAGTCTATAACACAGCAGTTTATTTGACATTTTTCAGCACAATTTCAGATGGGGGTAAGACAAATGCCCCTTTGAGTTCACTGATAACGATATGTAAAGGATAAGAAAGACAAGTAATGCAAGCCAGAGTTGTTAAGACTTACACCAACCTTTGGTACCATTCATCGTGAACGTGCGCCCAGTTTGCAGACCACGAAAGTGAAAGATTCAACCGCTACTAGATACTGTACAAATGCATAGTAGGAGACAAGCCTTGCTGCAAAGAAAAAACAGATGACGTACAGAGAAGGACTTAGAAGACAGACAAGAAAGTGAAAGGTTACAGAGCTGATCAACAGAACAACCAGAAGTAAAACAGTCATCCTAGGAAGTTACTCTGGCTCTTACCTCACTGTGTTCACTGAAAGCACAAACAATAGCTATCTGTGTTACACCCTGGTTCTTGTTTCCTCAATGGTGTTGAGGAATCTGGCCATTTCATTTCCACCTGCTATCAACCCTAGCCAAGAGATCAGCACTTTCCTTTTCAAAGGTAGGCTTTTTGAAAGCTTTTCGCACAGCCAATGAATTACCACATATAGGTATTTTAAAGAGAAGACCTGTCTGTCTCTCTCAGAAATCGACTCAGGATATTTCAAAGCAAAATGGAGCTGTGTGGATGTTTATAAGCTTTAGACAGAGTGATTTAATACAAAATCCTCTGTAGTTCAGAAACTACTTATCATCCAGCTTTCCTGCAACGACTATAGCCATTCAGGCATATCCAAGCTGACCGTCTTGTCTTACTCTGAATTGAAGCCTCTCCCTTCCAGAAAGGCATTTAATTTTCTTGGTAGAATCTGACTTATTTTCTCCAAGTATCCAAAGATTCTGGTTCTTTTCACCTGAAATACGTTTGGTTTCCTTAAAAAGTCTCAGAGGTCTTAAACTGTGCACCCAAAAATCTGGAAAATTCTAAACAGCAATTTCTCAGTCTCTGATCCTTCATATGATCCAAGCTTAAAATTCAGGCTGAATCAATAGTTTGGTCTCATTAAGTGACTGAATGAAGAGACACAGAGGTTATTGTCCCCCTACTACTAACTGCAGAGGACTGATCATGGCCAGACATTCTAACCAGAAAATCCTGGTCTCACTTTCGGAAGCCAGACTAAATTGTGACATGAGAACATGTGTGGGACCATTCTATACACCGTTGACAACTTTTTCCTTGAAGAGGTAAGCCGAAGATTGTTCTGCATTTGAATGCAGAACAATTAACAATGCATGACTACGATTTGTCAACCTTTCACATGCATGGATTCCTTGGGTGATTCTGAGGAAACATTTTATGACCTTTGAAATAAGAGGAAAGTACAATATTTTGGGTGGAACTTACAACTCACAAGTTTCACCAGTCCCGATATATACATACTAAGTGTGATTAAACAGACAGCTTACCTTGAACTAGATTTCAGTTCTTCTTCTTCTTGATGTTCCACAACACCATGTAGTTCTGGTGGCACAAAGACTTCTTTATTAACATTGCTCACCCAGCTGATCTTTGCTTTGTTTGATTTGTTCTGACTCACCTCAGCTGAAACATGAAACAAGAATATTGTTGTCTCCCATATGTTCATACAGGATTTCTTAAAAAGCAAATACAAGTATTTACACTCAGTCCTACAGCTATTTCAAAAGTCCACTTGAATTGTGTACAGGAGCAGATCTGGTGCCTTCGGAAGAATAATTCTTTTAATGCCACTAGAAATGTCACATACTGCTCTGAACACTTCACTCTACTACTCCAGGTACATCTGCTTTAGACATTAAAGTGATCCTAAATGGAGAAGTTTTCTACAACAACCCTTGTAAAGGCTGATCCTGTAGTTCTTGCAGCTAGATAAACATCAAAAATTCAATCTCGGTGTCCTGAGGAAACAAGAACAATTAAACCACAGGAAACTGAAAATATGTTGAAGTTCAGTTAATCAATTCAATTATTCCCTTCCTATGGCAGCAAACTTGAAGTTGGTCATAACTCTCATTTAAGCAGGTGGCTAATCCTTTATGGATAGAAGTTAAGAAGGTAAGTATAAAAAAAACCAACCAAACAAAAAGCCCCACCTCATTCAGCAAATGCAAATACATTTTCATTTCTTTTTGGGGTGGCACAGAATCCTATTCTGATAACACCCTTTCAGAGTCAAAAACATTAGTTTACGTTATTTCCTCTACTGCTTTTTGCACTTCTTTAACAGTTTAGAAATGAAGAGTTTCTTAGTGTGCAAAAATAAGCAAGATTTTTATTCTCACTTTTGCTATCCATAACTGCAAGCAAAAATAGCTTGACATCTAATGAGTCATTGAAACCAAGCAATTGCACATAGTTCTGAACGTACCAGTATGCCCCTTTGTTCAAGTAAGAAGATTGGGAGTAATTAAACTTCCTTTAAGATAATATGGCTTTAAGTACTTTCCTTTAAGCTATAAGTTACTGTAAAATTTAGCTAGAATTTTATAGCTGATTTTCATAACCTTCAAGTCCAAAACCAGCCAAAACCACAAACATGCTACACTAACCACCTGTGATTTTTTGCATTCTTTTCTGTTTCAGGCCTTTTCTTGTTAACTTAAAAACCTAAAACCATCACACAGTAATCTCAAACTGACTAAACTGCCATTATCCAAACTCATTTCTGGGAATATAGGAATTGAGACGTGTAACACTGCAGGATTAGACACAGGAAAACAAGGCTAAGTTGTAGTTACAAATAGAAAGTAGCAAGCTGTAATCCATCCACAGTATTGAGAGAAGTACCTTACTTGCTTCACTAGCACACAACAAAATCCCTTAATAGAACTTAAAAAATAAAGATTGCAAATTTCATTACAATCTGGTGAGAATAATAAGAGTCTTGCCCTTCTAAGTCAAAAGGATTTAGTAGAACTAGAGGAGGTTAAGAGGCGATGGGGGTCAATTTCTCTAAGAAAAAAAATCACTTTCTATACAAAGAATGACAAAATAGACCAGGACTCTTCAGATTAGAAAGTCAGATGCTGAGAGATTTATAACAGAAGTCTATAAGATCCTGTATACTATATTATATATGTTTTTGTGAATATAGATCAACTGCTCACTTTCTCTCCCAGGGATAACGTTAATGGTTATTAATTCAAAACCAGAAAAAGAAATGGTCACTTACACGGAAACCTTTATTTTAAAATGCGTCCTGACAGGACATGGTGAATGTTAAAGGGGCATGGCTTTAAAGAACTTCTTGAACAAATTAACGGGGAAAAAATAATCCAGAAATACCGCTTCTATTTCAAAAAAGTCTGAGGTGCAATTGGCTGCAGGCTGGTCCTGGCCTTGGAGCCTACACATGCTGCCAGGCACTCTCGGAGGCAGGGTGCTGGGGAGACGAGCTTTTGGTCTGGCCCAGTAGAGCAGCTCTTATGTTCTACTCCTTTGTTTTGCTTCTCTCCAAACAAAAGACTGTATTTACTTCTGATGTTAAACATAACGCATTATCTTCCCAAATCCTGATTTTTTTTTTAAAAAAAGAGTTTCAGAATATAATATTTATTATCAAGTGAGACCAAGCTTGTCAACTTTACTCATTTTACACACAATATACTACTACCTATCTGTACTACTAAATTAATGTCTGCAACTGTTACCTGGCACATGAACACAGCTGGCTTTAAAAAACATTTCTAATAGATCATTTGAGGGCACCCACCATGATGTGGGGAATGGTGGGTGCATTTAAAGGTAACATGGATGCAGGATGCCAGTTCTAGCTGCCAGAACTCCTGGCAGATATATTTCAGTGGTTATAACCACTAGCTCAAGCTCATGGTCCCTACCATTTCCAATCAACTTGAAGTACCTTTGGTCACCTTCAAAATAAAAAAAAAAAAAAAATTAAGCCTCAAAGGTCTCAAACTGAGTACCCAAAAGCTTGGAAATCCATACTAAAAAGCAATTTCCTCAGTCTCTGATTCTTTGTACATTCCAGGGTAGCTCACAGGCCCTCAAAAATGGAAATGAGAATGCAGTCCAGGAGCGCAGAGGGCTTTTAGTCCTACACATAAACACAAGCCAGCCCTTCCTGTTAGCAGTCATCAAGCAGAATTCTGTCTTTAATACATAGCACTGGGGGAAAGGAAAGCTTACACTGTAAACTACATGGGAAATCTCTCTTTTGCATAATTTTCTGCTTGTAGAGATACCAATATTATTCTTGTATTTCACAGACAACAGTGTCTGAGGTTAGCTAAGTAAGAGCCAGCCTTTCCAAAATAAAATATAAACAAAATGCTTACCTAGAGTGGCAGGCTTCCGTCGCATGGAAGCTCTAATAATATCTGCTCCATGTATCTTATCTCTGTGCCTCTTTGACTTTGCTTCATAAAACCACTGCCCGCTCATATTCTTTAGCTGCACATCGTCTTTGACTTTTTCTGGTAAATGCCTGGGGAGAGGAAAAAAAAATTTGAATAAATGAGATGATACACACACAATCTACTTACCTGTGTGGACAGAATAAAAGTCAGATTTTTTTGGTTTGGCAGGGGGTGGGGGTGGTGTGTTTTGTAGGTTTGTGGGTTTGTTTGGTTATGTTTTTTAAACACTGTCTCAGCATGCTATTTCCATCTTCTGACCTGTTACTCTCCTTATTTAATGATGAAGGATGACAATGAGCTGCAGAGGGAAGAGCCTCAGCCCTGTTACCCTCAGAGCATCAGCTGAAGCAACTCTTCAAAAAAATATGCTTTGCTATGACAAACTCTCAAGCAGAGACAGCCCTGGAGAAGTCTCCAGTAACTGCAGATCTTGACTTCGTGCCTTCAAAGGCCAGTTTTCCAAGGTTAAAACTGAGATAAGCTAGCAGCATAAGAAATCTGTACCAAAATTAAGTCCATGGCTGTTTTGGGGCTCAGAAGATGCCTTTTCAGCCTGTTCATATGGCACTACTTTTACACACACATTCCAAAAGTGCACTGGAAAGATGGTGCCATTTTTTCCATAGGTTACACAAAAATCCTGATATGAATACAATGAGTTACAAAGGAAGACAGCATCACATGGAAGAAACAACAAAATAAGATTGTGCAGTTTATTAATCTGCATGTATCCACACATGAACTGCAGCCATTTTAAATAATGTGAAGCAAATTTTTAATAATTTGATTTCAGGCTTCAGGGTCACCCTGCTTTTATAAAGCATACTTTAACAGAATAAAAAGTTGTTGTGTGCAATTTGAGAGGTTATTTTCTTTCCTCGTTAGGCATATAACACATTATGCATATGCCTATACATGGCCAGAAGACTAACCTGCAGACCAGGAAAGTTACTACATAGATTTTAGGCAGTACTTAATATAAAAAAAAGTTAAGTCAGGCTTCATCTGCCTTCTCCATTTATGTCCTTTCCGTCAGCAAACAGGCTAATAACAGAGCCCAAGGGAGAAATCAAAAACAAATCAAGTTACTCAGAGACTTTAAGGCTAAACACAGTCCACATTGCTGTGGGATGGTGCTATCTTCCACAGGCCTGGTTGCCAATCATAGAATGGTTTGGACTGGAAGGGACCTTTAAAGGTCATCTAGTCCAACCCCAAGGAGGTCCATGCCAGTTTTATATTGCTCATGAGTTTAGAAGAAGGAACTTCTCATGCAATTAAGCAGCTATGATGACAGTCCTTTTATTATAGATTGCAGATTTGACTGTCAAGTACAGACAACCATTCACAGCAGAGAAAGGACACTGAGCCAGTCCCAACCCTCACACCAAGATAGGCCATTCTCACCTATCACTCAACCTCTCCTTCATCCTTGTATGGCCAGAAATTAAAATGCTTATTTGAATGCTTCAGCTATATTAGAATTTGAATACCTAAACTTCTTTTTGAAAGTATTGTCAACAGTCAGTCCCTCCTAGGTGTGTAAACAACTTCTCTGTCTCAAATCAGCTACGCATAGTCGAGGCTGCCAGGAGTTGAGGCATTTTTAATGCCAAGATTCAACAGTCCACAGCATTACTGGGCCATTTAAATTTGGCCCTCCCTCTTGCTTATAAATCTGTGCTTCTCTAAGAGCCAAAATACGCACTTCTCATATGCTGCAAGTCTTCCAAGTTGGAACAGGAACACAGCAGTAGCTTCCCTCTGTCCTCAAGTGAATATATTACTCAGGTATGAGCCAGCTCCTCATTGCTCAGCCAGTTTATGAACACAGCCAGCAGGAAGAGTGGAAATATGGCACGCAAGAACTTTTTACACAGATGATTGCTTCTCCCTTTCACCTTCTTTCCCATGTGTTATTTGTCTTCTCAGAACAGATGCTCCTTAGGGCTAGGGACTGGCTTTTCAGCTATTTGTACAGCCTGCAGGGCAGCGGAGCTCTGACCCCAGCCAGTTGTTCAGGGCAGCATGACAACACATGCCAAGGGAGGTTCTCTAGCGGGAAGGTACTGAGTCACAGGACAAGTATTCAATGCCCTCACTCTGTTTGATTCAACCCTTTTACCCCAGATACTGCTCACTCCTTTCCCCTTTGTATTCAACCACTGAAACTAGGGTGTGGTGGGAGACCTTAACAGTCAGCTCAGACCGATAAATCACTGTAGAAGTGAGCAGGATCCCAGGCCTCTCAGCTGTGTTATTTTCTTTCCTCGTTAGGCATATAACACATTATGCATATGCCTATACATGGCCAGAAGACTAACCTGCAGACCAGGAAAGTTACTACATAGATTTTAGGCAGTACTTGCTTACCTGCTTGCTGGACTCTGAGATCTGTGACCGATTAACATAAGATAAGCAGGACAGAGAGAGAGGCATGGATTTGTCATGGCTCTAGACTCTCGTTAAATGTCACCCATGGCCAATGCAGCCGTCATTTTGACTGGAAGTGAATGTCAGGCATCTTGCTCCCACCCCTAGCTTGCTGCCTATGGAAGTTAATGTACTTTAACTCCACCAGCTCAACAGGCCTTCCAGACTTCAGGAGATAATTATGCTTGCTAACAAAGGTATAAACATGCTCTGAATTTACCCAGTTCTTCCTTTGCAAATAACCTGTCTGGCTGATAGGGCTTGGATGGTAAGAAGTGACAGTAGCTGACTTACAAACTACTTCTTTTGCCTTCTCACCTTGATAGCACTTGACCTTTGTTAGCTTCGCTTACTCGTCTCTTTGAGAGAAGTATTTAGCATCTCAGTCCCATCTTTTGAGGAACTAAGAGCAACATAAATATTAGAGCTATTCCCAGGCATTCCCTAGCCACAAATAAAGAAGCAGATTTCCATTATCAGAAAGACAATTAATTCTAGGTCTTGGCAATGAAAAAAGCTTTTAAGAAGCCTGCGTTCACCAACACATCAGAGACTTGTTGCAAACACAGATGCTGAGGTTACAAATGGGAATTTTTACAATGCTGCTTGAATTCTCAAGCTCTGCTATGAGCAGGCCTTAGCAGTAATATCAAACTGCTTGCACTGTGTGGGCTTGTTTCACTGCTGGGCATTAGATTTAGATTGTGGTTTACCTTGAAATGAATTGCGGAGAAATCAGACTGCAGCCATGGTTTTCCACTGCTACATAAGCCTCCCAGCACACCACAACAGGATTAGAAGCCAACAGTTGATCCCGCGCCAGCTCCCCAGTCAACAGAAAGGCTAACCAAGTTGTCATTACGTTATTTTCCTCTTGGTGACCAAAGAGCTAGTAGGCATCCAGATTAAGATTCAGATTGCAGGCTCAGTTGCCAAGTTTGCAATTAGGAAAAAATGCAGTAACGGCTTTACATATGATGTAAGCATGTATTCTGGAGTCCCTCAGTGGTTTGTTAAAATGCCAGTTAGCCTACATTGCAGTTTTCAGAGTGAAACAGCCTCAAGTTATAATAAAGCTAGTGCCTGTTTCTTCTACAGGAACATTAAACTCAACAAAATGAAGCTACATAGTCAAAAGGAACTCACTCTGAAATACGCTTTTAAAATAAGCCTGAGTTCCCCCATTACTTACTAGGATTTTTCCACTATGTCTAGGTGAAACATTTTTGATGGCAAGATGACAAATTTTTCATCCCACTAGGGCATTAAGTACATGCAGAATTACGTTGAATGGGCATACAAAAGCATCTGTCAGGCACTCTGCAGGCAAACAGAAAATCTACACGTGTATTAATTGGGTTGTTTTTCCCCACCTCCGGAACATCTGATAGTGGGCTAAATCACATGGTACCACTGTAAGGCAGGAAATCTGCTCCGATATTATCGGATATATATGCTGATATTATCCTATCAGCAAATCCAGAATGGTTTATCTTATGCTTTGTAGGCTAGTGTAACAGCTCGTTGCATTTTAGGGCAAAGTGATGACTTCTGTTTCTTTTTCTTGAAACAACAGTATCTAGCAATACATACCTATATCTAAAATTGTTCAGCTACACCTCCTCAATGTCTCTTAATTCCTCCCCCTGTACTCCCCTTATTTATAGTTCATACTACAAACCACCACAGAATTTGCAAGATGTGACAACTGACATCTTAATTTTTTTTATTGCCTTATTCCTCAATCGACAGCTTAAACTAAGCTTTTAAGGCAGGAGAGTCTGTGTGGTGCCAGCACATTCTAGGACTTCTTGTGACAAACTACGAAGCTTTTAAATCAGGGTCTATATTTGGCTCAAAGAGACAGATTCATTAGCGTCTCACACCCCCTATTCTGAACATATGAAAAAAGCACCCCAGTGACTGGTGGCAAAATAAAGGCTTTTTAAAGCCTGATACCACCACCTTATCTACGAATTCACTTCCAAACCCTCCCTCCTGCAAATGAAATACCAAATGAGTGGAGAAGGTGGAAGAAGAGAGACTTGAGGAATTTATCCTCAATTCGATTTTCTGCAAGCATAACAACAAACCCCAAACCAACAAAAAGACGACAAAGGGTTTAGGTTCTGGGTCACCTTTTGAACACAGACAAGACAAACTTTTTGTAGTATCACTCATGCAAGAACAGGAGTAAAAGGGTATTAGACCAGGCATTATAAGTGTCAGACTTGCTGATTAGATTTTTTTTTTCTTCTCCGAGAATAAAAAACAGCCATAAAAGTTTTACAAGGCAAAAGGAGTTTGCCTTGTAAGGAACGTTTAAACATTCCACTTTGCATGAGCATTCCTCTGTAGTCCGCACATATCTAGATAAGGTGTAAGAAAAAAGTCTGTTCCGGCATTTGTTGGAGAACTACACCCGAAACATTTATCATGGGCAGTCCCGAGTTGGGAATATGGATTATTCCTTTTGCATGGTAGCTGCACACATATGACTTTCAAAGAAATCAGTTATATTCGATTGGTTTAAGCTATAAAGCAATATAATTTTAAACTGGTTGAGGGCTATACTAGGAAGAATAAAGCAAACCAATGGGGTTATGCAACCTTTCCCCATTCTTGTCATCATGATAACTCATCAGCAACACCTCTTTAATTCTTGCCTTTAGGGTCTCTTTGGATAGCAAGGTTTTGGGTAGGTAAAAGTAGGTGGAGACATGAGAAAAAGGCAGTGTAGTTCTCTTCATAGTCATGCATGTCCTTCCATTTTATGCCTATTCAGATGTCTGGGTGCGTTAGGTCTACTAACAATACCATGATGAATTAATCTCAGCTAGCATCTTGGTTTTGGATCCTTGGAGAACTAACTAGGCTGTAGTCAGCACAAGTCTTGATGACTAACAAGACAAACTGACATTTATTCTGAAGCCAGAAGGGAAGACAGACACATCCAGGCCTGAAGCTTTAGAATTAATGAATTACGTGCTTGTAGGCCTGAGACAAGGCAGCTGATTTTGGACAGGAAGAAGTGAAAGCAGGCAGCTCTGTTGCCCATTGAAACATAGTCTCCACCAGAATTTGGAACCAAAACTATGATCCCAATTCTTGTGCTGAGCAAGTGTCTGTGAAACACACTGACCAGACTGACCCTTCTACATATTGTTTCTCTCCAAGAAGATGGCTACATGTAGGGCATCAGACTGGCGTGTTGTCCCCATATTTCATTTAAACCATATTTCTGCACTGAAGACGGAGTCCTTCATTTTTATATGCTTTTCTACTATGTCACCTGCAGTTAGCACTCAGACTTATTCTCCTATTAGTAGGAGACTTGCACTGTCAAGTTTGAAGTAAGCTTCATTTTATAAGTAATATGTTATGAATCATGTAATTAGATACTCCCTAGGCAGACACACAGAATATGTAAATTTGTTTAGGCATTTCTTACTATATGGAAACTTAACTTTATTCCATTCAGGAAATCTGTAGCAAGACTGTTGACGTTACAGAGTACAGGAGGTAGGATTCTTTCAAGGTCTGTCAGCCTTCACAGTTTCTATTAGCTTCCACTTGTTTCATTTCTATAACAGCCTTCCACTGTTTAGTTTGTCTGCTTGTTTTAAAGGATTTGCATAGAGGGTCCCCAATGGCCTCCCCTCCCTCTTCACACACAACGCAAGCAAACCTGCCATGGAAAAAAACCCAAACAAACAACAAATCTTCATGACAAAGGAACAGCTATCCTGTGGCAATACACCTTTGGTATTAGAGTCAGCCTGAACAGCAGTAGAAGGCAATGTGAATCTGGGGAGGAGAGGTTGCTAGAAAGTATGTGTACCCGCTCACAGGTTCTGCTCGAACACAGTGTTCCCAGTACTTCATAGACTTTAAAAGTAGGCGTGTAAAGCTAAAAACAGCCCTGATCAAATGACAACCCACAGGACACATACAAGCAACTGTAAGTAAGCAAAAGAGCTGGCATCATAGCTTCCTCCACGCTACCAGCAAGGGCATCTCCAAGAAATTGCTGCTGTGCTAAAGAATAGGTTGCATTTTAGGATTCCAAGCAAGCTACTAATCAAGACTAATCTACTCTGAAGACAAAGGCTTCAGTTTGGTACTCAATAATACAACACAGTCCCATGTGATAGAGAGATCTTACCAAGACAGTTTTTGTACTGTAGGGAAAACCATACTTATTGAGGGAGTACTCAATTTAGAGGTTAATTAGTATGCACTTTTCCCCTTAAGCACACTCTTCTACCATACAAAGTAAGGTCCATCCACCCTGCTTCACTAGCTGTTCCAAACAAGCATCACCCAATCAAATAATCCATCCGCTACTAGTAGACAACGTAAAAATCGATACTGGGAAGAAAAGGTATCAGGCCAGTTCCCAGTAGAGTCCAATGCCACATCTGTTACCAAGACCAGTAAGTGGGTCTCTTCCTTAACCCCAGTTATCTCACCAGATTAAGATGAAAACAGTCCTGCTTTTCTTACTGGCACTTCTGAAGGTGGACTGAGACCAAGGTAGTTCACTGTTACTTTGGTCTGATGAACCTGGCAGAAATCATAGAGGATGCAGAACAGCTTTCTGGAGGATATATACCCCCTTTTTTTTTTTCTGTACAGTAACAAATGGAGACTTAGGCAAAAAAAGGAGTTCACTCAGAATAGGGTGGGTTTGTTTTGTGGGTTTTTTTTTTTTAAACATATCTCTGGAGAGCAACAACCAACCTCCCCACAGTCATTCTTATGTCAGTTGGCTTTGTTTAAAGAGGATAAATAATGGCATGCACATTTTGCTAGGGAATAAAAGTGCTCTATTTCCTGAACAGTCGCTGTATGTGGAAAGTCACATTTGGTGCTAAGCGATGTCCACAAGGACAAATCAATCCAGAAGACACAAGCCTATCCTTTTCTGCCCAGACAGGTGCACCTTACAGCCCAAAGAGGAATGTTCTCATCTGGGTGTATTTAGGTACTTACATACCCGAGAAATCAGCAACTGTGAATGCCACTTCATACTTCGTTTTTTGCAAAATGTCTCAGAAATCCTGCCCCATTACCACATGAAATCAAGCATTTAAAAAAAATATGCTATTTTAAACTGCTAAAGCTAAAAAAGGAAAAAAATATAGACCAAGTTTCATTTATTTGAAAAAGGATTGTTGCTGAATTGACATGCTGGATCCCCTCTGTCTTTGGCAATGGCAAATGTCTCTGAATTGCTTTCATCTCACGCAACCACTACACAAAGCCAAGCAAAAGCACGCAGGGGCAGCAGGCAAGCACAGTCTTATCCTCAAGCTCCTTTGGGGGAGTGCTCCAGGTTGTTCACAGTGCAATGGAGCTCTTTCTCCTTCAGCAGATCTGCCCATCTAGAAAGAAATCAGTCAACTAAGGGCACGAGGAAAGAGCTTACAGGATGTCCATGATTTGGCTGAAGGCAATCTCCAAGCACACATTGTCATGTATACATTTTGACCATCAGCACGTTATACTTACTAACCAAGTAAGCCCATTAAAAGTTAATCAGAATTCCCTGGCACGACCACTAGACACAGGTATATGATTTCAGAACTAGTTATAAAAATAGCATGATTTTCAATTAACAACAATTAATTTCTATTTCTCCTACAATATGTCTGAGCAGCGTATAAGAGCAGATTCTCTGTTTGACAAGAGGAGATACTAAGATCTAAGTTTGAATTTTCAGCAAAGCATTCAAGCCACCTAATTCTTAGTCTCTTACAATAAATCAACCTATGGAGATTTTTTTATCACTGAGGGTAGAGTTAATTTCAGATTAAAAAGCTTTGCTCACATTGCAAGCAAGTTCCTTGCTGACACAAATGTATGACCTAAAAATACAAGAATTAAATATGCCACAAAGCAAGTTCAGGTTTTTTTTAATGTGTTTTTAAAATCCGCTCCACAAGAATTGTAGGCTTTATTTTCTTATTAGTTGCACTTGCTTATTAGTAGAGTAATTTGAATCCACCGAGGCTTAAGGATAACATCAGTACCCTGAGAAGAACCTCAGAATAACATTGCTAGAGGGAGTGCTCTGACAGGATCTTAACATATCCTTAGCCCTAAATTTAGAGAAAGTTACTGTTATTTGTGGCATCCCTGATCCAGAACCCAAGCAAGCTTTCAAAAAAATTCAGTGGATCAGAAGGGATGATGGCCAGCCTCAATTAGACACACAAAGTGCCATTCTTTTTACTGGTCAGGACAGAATGCAGAGCACATACAAACATACTGTGCTCTTGCTTTGCCTGTAAGCCTCACCTCTTCCACATATTATTCTTCCATTCATTTACAGATGCCCAAACTTTTATCATGAAGCAGTGCAAATGATATATATTAAAGAGTTTGTAAGAAAAAGGGGTGGAGAACTGGTAAAGTGAACACTTTTGCAGAGATTTAGCATTAGAAAGAGTCTCTAGGTATTGTATGGCAATGAGAAAGAGTGATTCTTCAAAATTAGGAAGTTATAATTGGTGCCTAGTTACCTCACTATGCAGACACTACCAAGCTGCCACAATCATTTGAGCGGATACTGATGATACATTTTGAAAGTTTCTAGAACGTTTGGAAGAAATACCCTGGATGCAGAGTAGGAAAAATGGGTAATTCTTTTCAGAAATGAGAAGGTTAGCTTTGACAGCACCTCTAAGACAATCTCTAAACTCTTCTATCTTCAATCAGCCCTTTAAACTTTGAACTGGCACCCATGTTCAAAACCATCTCCACCAAGAACCTTGTCTCTCTCAAGCATACCCTCAAAACTGGCACATCTAACAGAAAAGTATTTTAAGAATGAAGATTTTAAGAATGTATTCTGGTGACAGTCATTGAATGTCATTTTCACACTACAGTGGTTAAGTCTGGTTCCCCCAATGCCAATATTCAGCGCACCCCAATACCTTAAACATAGCCCATCCTAACAAACAAAAAACACAAAAAAAGCCTTCCTTCTGACAGTCTACAATATAAGGAAAGCTGCCTTGAAAAGTGACTGAAGAGGATATGTTAAAGCTGACCAGAATAAAAAAAAACATTTACACTAGGGTTTCAACAGGCACACACTCCCACTGAACATTATGAGAAAAGTTAAGTGTATGTAGCACCCAGCAAAATCAGACACCTGAAGCTTTCTCTTTTTTTGCAATGCCACACCAACGTATGTATTAAATGGGTTTGGCACACGGCGGTCACCACCCACCACACAAACAACTCCACATCAGAATTTCCCTGTCACTAGCCTCCTTCAGTTTACACAACGAGCAAACAATCCCAAGCACAGCCCACAACAGCATTGCCAGGAGGTTCTGCTGGGGAGGGCCGACAGCCACAGCTGGGAACCTTGTCGCAAAGGTGACCACAACAGCTTTCTGCCGCAGACACGCTGGTGCCGGGGGCCAGCCACTCCACCACAGAAGAGTCACCCAACCACAATCCAGAACTTCAGATATAGTTCTGTTCCATGTTACTGACTCCAGAAAGAGGAAAGGGCCCAAAACTGTGTTAATTCTAAACTGCACAGCTGTAAAAAGAGTTAGGGGCTATGCTGAAGCTTCTGCCAGGAAATTCAGTTATGTGCTTAGCCCATTCATTTGTTCAATTCCCAAAACCCAGCTGGAGCAGGGTATATCAGAGATTCCTGGACAGGAATAAGGACAACAACAAAAAAATAAATAAGTAAGCAATACAATGAAAAACAGCTTCTAGCCTTGACAAGCTGTCACTCAGCTCTTCCATTTTATGCTGGTTTTCCCCTCCTCAGCAACGCTGCCATTCAGGGGGTGGCAGCAGCTCCTGGGGTAATGAAGCAAAGAGAGGCATCTTCTTGCCCTAGGAATAAAAAAGGATGCAATGTCTTTTGATTTCCTTGCATCACACCCTCTTGTCATCTGAGATTTCTTCATCACCTCTTTGCCCATGAGAAGAAAACGTCCCCTTTCCTTTGGGACAGGCCTCAGCAGAGATCGAGGAGGAAGCAGGCATGCTGTTCCTAAAACTATCAGCCTGATTCAGACCGACACGAGGAGCCGCAGGATGGAGCAAACACCTATTGCAGCACTCAACAAATCAAGAATTAAAGCAGACTGACGAAGGAAGCTGTGTGGGCCAGTCTAATCAGCCCAGTTTTACTACAGAGAAGCAATATTAGGAGCTGTTAGGAGAGAAGGGACTTCATCAGGTGATTTGTAAAATTCCACTAGGAAGTTGCTCAAAGAGGATTCTGTGATGTTACCAGTTTGTCCACGCTCCAGGAACATGGCACAGATTATTAGAACACCCTTCCAACCTCAGAATTTCTTCTAGAGGGAAAAACATCACATTAAAAGACTTCCATTATACACACATACAAACAACACTTTGTCAGGGTATGATGTTTGTATGATGACATTCGATCCCAGCTCTTGGAATCTTCCAGGTGTGCAAGGCTGTAAAATTCAAACTAAAATATTGCATCTCCTTGGCTGGAGATATACTTCAGGTAGTCTTTTAATATATAATATATAAAAAGCAAGCTCCATGTGCCACATATATGCAGAAAAATCAGTTTCAGATGTAAGCTTCCAGCTTCTCAGAAGTTACAATGTTCAGAAACCAGAAGAGACATTTTATTGTAGAAACAAACATGCTGATTACAGGCTGCTACAACCTGCAGTCCCTTGCATTTTCCACCACACCCTCTTGAACTAGAATTACAGATGGCAAAAATAAAGTTATACAGACAAAAATACTTGTCAACAGCCCTTTCAGACCACTACTGAGAGTGGCTTTTTTGATCTTCTGTTCCAGGAAAGGTTCCTTTCCCCAGATACTGCTTTCAAACTCACATCTACAATTACTTTCCCTGAGTACTTTCAGACCTGGCACTGTTGTACTATTCCAAAACTAAAGCCAGTGTTTTTCTACCTACAGCAAAGAAAAGAAAATGCCCATTCCAATAAGCAAAATCAGTTTTCTGCTTTTTGAAGCAGGAAACAAAACTATGTGGTGAAAACATCTCCTCCTCGGGTTGCAGTAAGATAATGGAAAAAAAATTGGGAACATTGCCTGTAATGATTTTGCCCTCAGTCTTCAGTGAAGCAAATGCCTTGAGAGAAGCCTTTTTAACCAGGAGAAGCTACTGGTTTGCCCTTTATTGCTCTTACACTGAATGGAGCAAGAGGACTAACTCAACAACATGCTGACGACATGCTGACCAAATGACCTCGAGGCTGCACAAGCAAGCTCAGCAAAATGAGCACTGCTCTTGGGGCAAGTGGCAGGCTGCTGTTTCATTTGCAGGGTAGAGGATGCCTACACAGAGGGCATTTGCCAAAAAAAAAATTATTTCTCAGCGGAAGAAAAGCATCACAAATGCATCATGGTTGGAATAATTTCAAAATATTGAAATAGGAAATACATGTCTTTGTAAGGAACATCACAATGAGAAAGAATCCTAGAGAAGATTACTGAGTCAATGAGAGAAAATCCTGCCTCAACAGAGACCTGTAAACATCTATTTGTGTTACAGCACTTTCAGCATTTGAGGCTCCCTTTTTCATTATTCGGCCACTTGTCATTTTGTGTACCTGTAACGGATACTTTTCTTCACACCGAAAAAAAAGCCTTACTACTAAAATCCTCATTCTTGAGCAGATAGCTATCTGAATTAGCCAAAACCACTGTTCGACTGGTATTTGTACCTGTATGGATGGCTTTCTCAAATTCAAGTCACCTGGGCAATGCTGCTTTCCATGCATACATCTCTATTCATGGCAGTTACCTTAATAGTAGCTCTAGGAAAACCTCCCAGCATACAAAACACTCCAGAATAACAACACATTGCTCTGTCTGTGACACCACAAAGAAAACAGGGAGCAATTTTCTGCTTTAGCCACAGATTGCAAGGACTTCTCTTGGCAATGGGGCATAGCATCGCTACCTCCTCTGGACTGCAGCTCCAATGCTCCACATATTTGAGGTATAACTTCATTACTCAGGCATACTGCTGACTGCATCCATATTGACTTTTTTGTTTGTTTGGGTTGCTAGTGCTCCTTTTGAATCAAATCCCCCCATTTATTACGCATCAGTTCAGTTTGCGGAGGTTTTGATATTTGCAAACTGAATCCTTTTCTGAGGAAACCAAGCCAGATGCATATCAAGTCAGGTGCGTACCAGGTGCTTGGCCCCTTAGGGAATTGTAAGGGTCCAAATCAACAGTTAGGCTTTTGGCCAGTAATGAATCATTTCTGTGGTAGAGGCATTTCATCCGAGACTATGCTAAATCTAGTCCAGAGTAAAAATCTCCAAACCACATATACTGTGGAATATGGGGCCTCAGCAACAACTGTTTTTATCTACTCCTATGCTCTGAGTAACTCAGTATATGAACTGTGTAGGTCTTTCTAGGACAACCCAGGGCGCTAGATCCCTTACCTGACTCTCTCTTCTTCAGCTCTTTTAAGCTCTGCATCCCGTTGCAGCACCTTCATTATTGCCTCTTGTTCCTCCTCAGTTAGGAAGCTCAGGTCAATCATCTTGTTGTGCGTGTAGGGGCTGATAAAGCGTCCAGGCAGATCTTAAATCCTGCTGAGGAGGATAGTCTTGTAGTCCGCTTTAAAGGTATAGAAGAGAAGTCTTTTTTAGCAGGCACTGAGAAAGCTGGACCAGGTTACAGTCAGTGGTTTAAAGAGCCCCAAATGTTGCTTTCTTGCAGTAGAGTATGTGCATGCTTCCCTAGATGAGAGACTTCTGGAAAAGTGTTGCATTCCTGCTTGCCATCGTAATGATGTCTTCTCAGCTTGTCCTCTCAGCTCTGCTTCCAGTTCATTGACCCAGCATATCCAGTGTTTAAGAACAAACAAAACATCCCCTAAAAAAGAGACAAGAAAGAACAAGCTATAATATCAGGGATCAGGGAAGTAAATTATGTATGCATTTTTAATTAAAAGAAACAAGTTTTTCAGTGTGATTAAACTACTTTGTGAAGTTCAAATGGTCACTTCAAGTCAAACCTGTTTTACAGGCCTCTTGAACAAGGTGGCCATGAAAATATATTCCATTCCAATATGACAACTCACACCCTAAAACACAGAATCAAGTGTCATTCAAATGATACATTTTAAAATCAGTGCATCTTAAGTTGTCCTTTAAGTCAGCAGAACAATTTGGAGGAGAGGGAAGGGTGGGGTGGGGACAATAACAAATAAAAACCCAAGAACACTTACCACATTCATTTAAAGTAAAAAAAAAAGTGTAGTCACAAGTATTGACATTATATTCAAGAGCACACAAGAAATCTGTGTCTCTGGTTATCATACACAGCTAGACAAGAGCCAGATATCTCAGAAGAAAAATCCACTGTGCTTGCAGCCCTGATTCACAGCAAAGCAGTGGACAGAGTGAGGCAGCCCAACATGCATCCGCGGTGTTCACCTTCTGCCAGCGTAGACTTGGATCACATCCATGAACTCTATTCACAAGGGCTAGAAGTTGGATTTTGTTTATTTAAAGAAAGATTGCCTGAACTCCAGGAACAGAAGACTTAAAGGAAAAAAAGCCAACCACTTGGGATAAAACTCACGAGCTTGCCATGCTGGTTTACTTATCATTAGCACATTTCTAGGACATCATTTCTGGCAAGTCACCAACCAAACAGAAAAAGAACATCCCATTAGGACAAGCCATTGAACTTTTGGACCCTACTCTACCCCTACCAAACTGTGTGCCTTGCCCTCCACACCTGTCTTCCCACTCCAAGACTTCAAAGACTCCTTTCCCCTTTCAGGAGATCAGAAAGGCAGCAGTCACCACAAGCCCAGGAGGAAAACCCCCAAGGAAGCTGTCAGAACCCTGCCAACTGTAACATGTTGCAGGAGTGAGATGGGAGGAAGCTGGAATGTGTTCAAGGAATTCATATGCTCCAGTTCAAGACTTAGGGAGCATGTTCTCAAATTGGCACAACGACTCTTTCTGCAGAATTTTGTCTCCTGTTTGTAACAAAAACATGCATCATTCATAAGAGCTTCTCACATGCTACTCAGAACTAAAAGCAACAGGTTTAAGAGATTATTTCCTCAGAATCCCCTCAAATGGGAATTCTATAACAGACTTTTGACCAAAATACTCTTCCCCCCAGAACACACAACACTCCTCACTGAAAGGTCAGGTACCAGGTTTGCAAAATCAAGTTTCTTACAGTAAACCTTTTAAATTTTCTAGAAGCTGCTGTTAGCTGCTGGATGGAGTCAGAACTGCTATGTCGTTCTGACTAGTTACCTTGAGGTCAAGAGGAAGGGAACAATTTGAGTAATTTCCCTTTCCTTTGTACCAGCCCCTGCTTTGGGAAGGAAAGCCAGGGTATCTATGGTCACCATAGGCTGCAATACAACTTAATTTACAAGATATAAATATAACTTTTACTCACAACATTTTACCACTAATAGTGTATAATTATGTCAGGAATATGATCCCCTGTAGGCCCAATCACTATCCTACAGAACATATGGAATAAACGTGAAATAATTTCTACATAACCATCTTGAGTACGTGGAATTAGAAGTCATGCGGTAATATGAACCTCACTGCTTTATCCAAATAAAACTGCATTTACAAGCAGTAATTTAAAATACTGTTTTGCCTCTGTTTTATAGGCCATGGTTCCAGAGGTCCATTCACTTACAAAGCAATCCCAAAATCCCAACTGTCAAAGACAAAAACCTCTTCTTCAAAAAAAACCTCAGAGGAATAAAGGTGGGGCGGGGGGGGGAGAAGGAGGGGGGCGTCAGCTGTATCTAGAGTCGAGTCTCTTAGTGCCTCAGGGTTACAGCACCATGGATGTAATGAAGCCAGAAGAAAGGACATAAATAGCTTGAATTTAATGTAAGCCTCAGAAGCATCCCTAGTGACAAACCTGTTAAGAGACAAAAGAGAAGCAGATGTAGTTATTGGACGGGTCTCTTTATTAGGCAGCTACCATCACAAGCCTTTAGGATGTGTGTGTCTGCCTCAGGCCCCTGCAGTCTGACACGGCATCTGGCAGACAGGACGCTGACATCGTATTGATCTCATGAGCACTAAAATCATGCGACAAGTCATTGTGCTTGCTCCCCTGGCAAGTTCAACCAGGAGATTAAAACAAGATATTGGCACTGGCACTACTTAAAGGGAAACATCATCTCTAAAGATAACAGCATTTCTTACAGATGTGGAAGGCAGCTGCAGCCAGGTTAACGATTATCCCCCCTGCTAAAAAAAAAAAGCCCAATAACCTTCTGCATGTCATTATGTTTGGCTGCCATATTTATCTTCTCTATGATTCTCATTGTGATTTTGTTCCATGAGGTAGATATAACAGCATCTCAAACAGCCTGCCATCTGTAACTTTATTTACATTTAGAAAATGACAGTTTTATAATTAGGCAGAAGTAAAAAGTGCTTACTATAGGGCTACCAACAAACATAACAATCCTAAATTTGTTGAGAATCTATAATAGTACTCCTTCACCTTATGAACAGGTGTGGATATCTGTTTTGAATATCATGTGGAAACTTTTCACAACACCTGACACACCAGTCAGCATCTGCAGCGCTAATCCAAAGCCCTGGATGCTGACTGAATGGCATGTGCACAGCTGCCAACAGGCACAGAACCTTACGTCGCAACGACGACACCTTGACAGCTCAGAACTGGAATCATCAAGGATTTTTCTTGTAAATCAGGCAAGTTTCTTGCCTCAGGTCAATCAAATCTGTAAGAAAGCTGTTGTAGGAATGATATTTTACCATATCTTTGTGTTTAAAGAAGGCTGAGGGAATAAGTGTTATGTTGTCTATTAGATTCATTTAAAAATCTAAATTAAATAGTTGGACAGCATTTACAAAACAAGCTGCAGGCTTCATCGATGTCTCACAGTATTCAAATTAATAAAACTAGTGGAAGCAGAACTTCAGTCCTCCCCGAGTGAACAACAGTTTGCAAGGGCTGAGCATCCACAGGCTGTGGGAGCTCACAGTAAGCTGCACTGCTACTAAACTTCCCAGATACCATCGTTCTGTAGAGCAGTTTCTGCAACTAAGGTTGCACTCCCACCTTGTTTTCAATCAGGTGCAAGATACCACCTACCCTGGCAGGCTCTTAACCATTTTTTTTTTTCCTGGTAGGTATCATTAACATGGTTCCACAGTTCACAAAGCTCTGTTATACTGAGTATGTTAAACTTGGCAAGTCTGGCTTAACTGGAGCACATTCTCCTCCCAGCTCTTCAGAGGAGAATCCTACATGAATTCTGATCCACTGATCCACATGCACTCATCCTGTATTCAGATTTACATGGCATCGTATTAGTTGGTTTTCCTCCCACCCTAGGTTATGATAAAAAGCTTCTCCAGTCCTGAGTAGTGCAGCTGAGACCCTCTAGGTTCCTTTGCAAAACTAACAACACAATGCTTCAGTTAAGGCATGTCTAAGTACCTGAAAAACTGGCCCCTGATCTCACTGGATAAGCAGTTGAAAAGAACTAGCAATAATCAGTTGGGGTTCCCCCCCCCCCCCTTTATGTGTATCATCAATATAGTGCAAATTGTATCACATTTCACTATGATAACAAGTCTTCAGTCGCTGGAGTCATGCCAGCCAGTCACAAACTGAAACCAGAGCAGTTTTTAGTTTCTGCATAAACAAGAAGAAAACCTCTTTCTGTGTGTGATGTACTTGGCCAACCTCATGAGACCCACTGATAAAAATTACTGCAAGGCTGGCCTTCTGCAGAAGATTGTCAGCACTGATTCCAAGCACAGACAGTAAGAACTGCTGGCTTAGAGTATAGGCAGCCCCTGTTGTAAGACCGAAGACTAATTAAAAAATAAAAAAAATTTAAAAAAAATTAAAAATAATCAATGCCTTCCTCCACTTCAAGTCACCCACTACCACCACCCCAAGCTCAGTTATTTTGATTTCTTTTTTGACAGTGTTTTCTCTTAAAAGCCCCTATACGTGACGAAAAGAACCGAGAGGTCTCAACAGTTTGTTTGGTGCCACTGCAAGTTCAATGTGAAGTTTTCAGACCTAAGTTTCAAATAAGACTGAAAGATTCATATCAGACTGATTAAATAATGGAGATCAATAGAAATACCACGTTGACTGATTTCTGGAGAAAGGCTGTCATGTGCTGTAGACTAACATTAGTGAGTCTTGGGATATTTGGCATGTTTTTTTTCTTAAACCTTAAATTCAAGTGAAACCACACAAAAATCTTCCCTTTCATAAAAGATTTGTAATCCCTGTAACAAACAGGAATCTGAAATTATGTTTCTGTAACTCATGCATGAAAGCTTCTGTGTTTTGTCAATAAAAGAAGCAGAAAGAAGACCCAAGATATATTTTCCCCCACAGACTCTTAAGCTGCTCACAACTTCCAAGTGCTTTAGGCCAGACACTCACCCAAAAATTTTATCTTATAAAATTTCTCAAAACCTCTCAGGCAGTTATACACCTCAATTCCTTTAAGTAAGGCTTTACATTTTTCTAGAACACAAGTCTGCCCCCCCCCACACACTGCTTTCTCCTAAGCACGAAAGGGGAATGTTAATTTGAATGCTGCATTCCAAACATTATGAGACATCACATTAAGAGGTGCCACAATCATGGCTTGGATTTTAAAGTTTTTACTCAGTGTATACATATAGGACGTAATGAGGGAGGGGCAAGGAAGAGGTTGGAGTAGTTTGCCATGACTGACATTAAGTTCATCAACAGGATCAGAAAACAAACAGTAAAACCCCAGAGTCAGCTGTTCCATCCAAATCAACAAGATTTCCTTTTGCCTGCAGAAACCTCATAATGTCCTAAATTTACATTGCAAAATTACTTTTCAAGTGCTCCTTGTACAGTAGACGTAAGCTGCTAGAGCTTTGCTCCAGAGAATCTGTCTTGCAGCCAATGCCTTCTAACAAGAGGAAGAAGGTGACGGCCAATCCTACACTTTTGGCTGCTTTCACACCCCTATTTGTGCCAACTCCTTCAGTTGAACAATTCCCCTGCAGGCCTGGCTGATCAGCAACTCTCATCTGTACACATCTTCTTCCCATAAAGCATTCAGTTACAAGAACCTATCGGCTCTTAAAGACGAGAGCGTTTGGTTTTATGCATTTGAAAGGTATGAATTTTCCTAACTTTGTATCTTCACTACCACAACATATCAGCACTAGCAACAAGGATGAGTTGGAAGTCCAGACATAAGGCAACAGGAAGCTGAGGAAAACAGATAAATGGAATTGTGTAATATAACAATTTGCATCTGCAGAGAAACTCATTATTCTCAGAAAAGACGTAACTAAGTTTGTCCTACACGCATGCTTAGGAAATAATAATCCTTTATTTTGAAGCAAGGAAGTCAAGAAGAACATTAGGAGCAATAACAGCTTTGCAGAATTGGCCCCTACCACCCCGGGAGGTCACAGGAGGCAGTAACAGTACTTCTGAGTACTATGAGGCCTACAAGCTACAGCTTTGCAACAAAAACAAACAAACCATCACACTCTCCTGAACAAATCTGATTCTCCACTGACATTTAAGCAGTACAGTCTTACATGGGTAATTCAGCACCGTCCTAGGTTTAGAGAATATAATTTTTCTGTAAATACATGAGGCAAATCCCATGAACAGAGAACAGCTGATTAATCTAAATGCCAGTGTTCATACAAGCACAAATAGTTTAAGACAGTCATGAACATATTTGTGCAGATAATCAAAGGACTACGGATTTCAGTTTGAGTAGTGGAGAAAGAAAAGCTATTAACTTTCAAGAGGGACTTAAGTCATCATCAAGAGAGTTTTAAACATGGGTTGCCTGCAATGGTAAAGACCCGAACTTAAACACAGGAAGACCTGTTGTCATTTTAATTCTTGAAGGGGCAGAAGGGAAGAGATCATCCAGTAAGATATGCATATCTGTAGCCAATCCGGCTGCTCTTTCAAGAGGTATTATCAGAGTATTTTCAAAATGATAACAGCTAAATGTACACAGCATATCATATTTCCAACAGTCCCGGAGATTAACTTAGAGAACAGTATTTGCCAACATGTATGTTTAGTCACTGAAAGGTAGAGAAGTTCTTATCTAGCTAGTTGTGAAGTAGAGGGTGTTGGTGGAACAGAGACCTTTGCAGAAGTGGGGGATATCTATAATAAGGCAACACCGAAGTTGCTCTTACAAACACAGCAATGCTTTACATCATTCCAGTAATAAACCTACATGTTCTCCTGTGCAATATTCGTTACAATACAGTTAAGGAAAAGAATCTTATCTGCAATTATAGGACCAGATAACTACTCAAAACAGCCACAATGGGGAAAAAAAAATTAAAAATATGATACACAATAAGCCTTGCTCACACCTTACCCTTCCTCAACAGTACCAGAATGATCCCTGTTGTTTTTAACCTGCAAATAGTTGCAATCTTAAAATATTCTCACTGACCGCCTTATATAATGATCTTCAGCCAGCTAGAAGAAGAAATGCAGCTAGAGTAATGCAAGCACTTAAAAATTCCACTTTTCTCCAGTAACATCTGCTTTGCTGGTCCACACGGCTCTGCCTGTAATTTCATTTTACTCTTGTTTGGTAAGAAGTCAAGACCTTCATCTCGTCGAAGACTATACAGGCAATTGTTCTGTTTTACACAAAAGTTACTCTGAACAAGAGAGCAAAATGTTAATAACAGAAAAAAGAAGATAAAAGTTAACAACTGAAAACTGGAAGAGAAAAGAATAATTGCTTTTGTTGGGGCCTAATCTCTCTAATCACATATGGCAGCTTGCCATTTCTTTCATAGGGCTTGGATATTGGCAGCACTGCCTAAGAATGTCAATCTCTATACCTATTATGGTATACAATCATTAGGCCAGTGGTTTCAAGAGGATGTGGTCTCTGGAATAAGTAGTTCATAAATTAAAGAGAAGCCTCAGAGAAACACAGCTAAATTTTTCTCTTCCCTGTGACCACTGTTTGTCAGACTAACTATAGATGCCATGCCATTTATTTTACATTGCCATCCGTATAAAACTATTCAAAAAACTTGAATTTTGAAGCAGCTTCAAAATTACAGAGATTCCAGTAAGTTAACATTAATAACATCAGCATATCTCATTATAAATTCCAGGGTTCTTCAAATCTAGTTGTATTTCCTTACACATCATACCACTGGCACTTCGTTGTGGTTTAACCCCAGTAGGCACATTGTTTGAATTAATAATAGTTTGTTTGCAAGAACTTCATTCTTCTAGTTGCTAATTCTTTTCATCAAGAGTTACAACACAAAGAATATTTTCTCAGGGTAAGGGACTTGAAATATAATAGTGAAGGTGGCTCAATCCTCCAGATCTCCGAAGGCAGAGCACTGTCTATTGTGTAACAATTATTCTTCTCCCTTTACAGAGGGACCAGACTCCCTCCAAAAGCAGAAGTGTGGAGGGCTCACAAGACTCAAACGCCCATTGTCACTTTCTCAGTCTTCATGACAGCGTTGGCATTAGACCCACACAGGGTCCAGTTTAATAGAGTGTTTTTATGTCTTGTTTGAAAACTGATTTAAGTAAAACACTAAAACTTTTAAGAGAAATTGGAAGAAAACCAATTACTTGGTGGGAAGTTATCTCCTGATCATACATATGCCCTCCCCCCCAAAACCTGAAACTCATAACGCAAGCAATTGATTAACTCCTTAAAAAGGTTTTGTTAAGATGCCAATGGCTTCCTTTCATTTTACAGGAAAGAGATGCTCACCCTCTTCTTCTAGAGACTTGCCATCTTAAATGTACAGATTCAGTATGGAAGATGGAAGTGAGAAGAGGCCAAGAGCATCTCCCTTCCCTTCTCACAAACTTTTATTGCAGAGTAGAAGACACACCTGCTGTTCCTCTCAATCCAGTGTCCCATAGAGAACATTTACATATAACCAGGAGCTGTTGAATCCCTTTCCTTTTCCTCCCTTGCCCCATTCTTCCAAAAAATATACCTATTCTATTTTGAGCTTTGGCATTCCCTGCGCTAGGCCAACAAGCATTGTTTCTTGATGCAAGTCAAACAAAAACATCTATTATGTACTAGGAAGTCCTTAAAAAAAAGAGGGGGGGGGGGGCAGCAAAACAAAACAAAAATGATCAAAAGGCTAAAGTGGCAGAATTTCCCCAGGCAGACTGTGCTGTAAGTATAATTCTTCCTCATTCAGCTTAGGCTTTCCTTCACTTAGATGCTTGTACATATGAGAAATCTGAAAGGAACTTTCCCAAAAATATCAGAACAACAAGGAGTGTCTGCCTGGTTTCTAATTTTGCACGTGCTACTGGAATTTCTAAAAGGCAACTAACCCTATATTCCCCTCCTCTTTGTTTAAAAAAAATCCCAGATTCTGTGAGCAGTTACAGCCTCAGTAAATCGTAACTAGTCATTTACTTTGCTTTGCTTTCTTCCTAGGCAGGTGTTCACAAAGTCTTCATTGCACTTGTAGGATGTTTCCTACATTAATTTCCCTTACATGGATGGTCAGAGAGTAGTGCTCTGGAATTCATAAAAATCCCTCTTGTTAACCAGTATGGTTTTGGTTTTAGCAAATTTTAGCCTTAAGCAAATCAAAGTTACAATGTTCGCAAAGCAGAGGTGTCGACAAGTTTAGATATTGGAGACTTCAGGGGAGCTATCCTACCTCTACCCTGTTTCCTTGCTTTCCTACTATTTAGCAAGTACGTGGGTACTTTTTAGCTAGGACTCTGTTCTGGAAATTGTATCGCTCAAGAATGGAAGTGTGCAAAACAGTGCGACTAATTAACAAGTATTTCTTATCAGTGGCTACTGGGAAGTGACACACTTCCTGCATCTTGGTTAGAGGATCTTTTTTTATATAAAAGCAAAGAACTGAGCTGCAGTTTACACAGTCACGGTGTAGTTCTGACTCTTTTTTAATGCAGACTTTCTAAAAAGAGGACTTTACTAAGGGGCTAGCAGCACTGATGTAAAGAAATTCATGTTACAAATAGCAAACGGATTTGCATTCAAATACTTACTTAGACTAATGCTCACTCTGTAGAGCTGACAGTAAGACATTTTGTAGAGCAGTTTCAGTCTTGAACACTAACTGGAAGACTCCTAAGTATACAGTTTCTGAAGAAACTTTGAAAAAGGTTCATTTCAAAGCCTGTCCACGTGACTTCTCTGATTATTTTTATCCCATTGTTATGGGAATCCATTAGTCAGTATCTGTTGCATCCCTGTGAGTTTAAGAGTCCCCACTCTCACTCCTCATTTGAGTTGAGGTGATGAGCTAGTTGAGCAAGGACAGCCACCATTACTGACAGACTGATTTTCCTCCACTATGTTTGTAAAACTAGGAACCCGTGGGTTAATAGGTTGCCCCTTTTATGCATCACTTTGATCTGCTCTAAAGCACTGTCACAGCCAACTGCTCAGGTCACTGGTGGTAGTACATTTCCTCTGCAGGAGACTGCACAATACAGCTTTGTGGTACAGGTTGAGCACAAAACTGCCAAATCAGGACGGCAACATTTTACGTCATCGTTGCCTCCCCTGAGGGAGGCCACTGATCTCAGCTTCACCAGAGCAGCTTTGCCTGTAGCCCAACACAAAACTGAGATCACTCAGAACATTGCAAAAGGCACTCCATCATTCTCAGACACAATTAACCGTATAAGCAAGTAGCTGTAGGAAACAAAATCATCCCTTACTTATCTAAATCACTCTAATTTGTCACTGCAGCCCCCCTACTTTTCAGCTACCAACCTTGTTATTGTAACTACAGCTCCGTTTAACTGATTACTAATGTGCACAAGGAGCCAGCGAACAAAACAAGCCCTTTGGCTGTCCTTTCTCACGAGATGACTGACCAACCACTGACCTTGGACACTCACTCGTGCAAGTTAAGGTTAAAATTACCCACCTAATAATTGACGTAATCTGAAGGCTACTAAGAAAGCTTGCGTCAATTAATCCGGTTCTTGCTACAGTAACTGAGGCACACACCTATCTGAAAACAGGGCCTTACACAGAATCCAATTACCAGCAGAAATCAGGCACCAGAGGAAAAAGGATGTTCTTTAGGAGTCCTGCAGTCATAGAAACAATAAGTAAGCTAAGGAGGGAGGTGGGAGAAAAAGCACTTTGGAGAAGTTTCCAGATAAATTAAAAATCAAAATGTTTAAAAAAAAGCTAGCCTACAGTCTGCAGTCAGAACCAGGTCTCATCTTAGTCACCAAAATTAACCTAACCTTTGCAATGAAGTTTTTATTTCAGAGTTATTGTTGGTTTTTTAATAGATACATTGAAAAAAAAGCTTACTATAGCTCCCTATTAAGAGGAAAATCATTCATCTTCCCATGCATAATGATGTTTTAATGGATAGCCCCATATTATGGATATTATCAGATGGAATATTCCATCTGATAGCAGATTCATTCTGGCTAAGTTGAAACCAGCAAGCAGCAATGTCAGTCCTCCTTAATAGTGATATTAAATTGCAAGAATAACAGGAAGTCTATCAGCCATGAAAACTTTACTCACAAGATTGTTTGCACTGCTGGGCTGGGCTATAGCATGCAAAACCCAGTCTTTTCCCTGACTGGTACAAGTTTCACTGAATATTTATGGCCAGATCCAAACAGAGCACTTAGGCACCGAGAAGCAAGGTGCGCTATGATGCAAGGAGCCTAAAAGGGCATGGTGAGAGCTAAACGCAGTTGCTACACACAAGAAGTGAGGAGTGGGGAACAGTTTCTGTAGCAGCCTGCAGTTGCACTGAATGAGGTGTGGTGTCAAATCACACTGTGTGAATGGGATTTGCCCTATAAACGCTGCTGAATAGCACAGGGATAGGAAAGAGGGAGAAGGTGGTTGTGATTGAAATTGTTTCTCAGGCACTGGTAGCAAAATCAGGAGTTTAGAGTTTGTGAGGCTGGGGTTTGGAGTATAATGGCTGTCCCTAAACAGGTATTTAGTTTTGCAGGAGTGGCTCATTCTTTAGGAGCATAGCTATGCAAGGTGTTAGCTCTCTCTTGCCCAACGGCTACAGCACATACTCAGGAAGCGGACAAAACCAGAGTCCCCAAAACCACTTAACCCAAAAGGATTCAAAACTCACATCCCCTTGTTTACCAAAACCATATGACAGTCTCTGAAGGTTTCACTTGGTCCATTTTTAACTGTTCCTAGGGCTGCACTACCAAGGATTAAACCACCCATTTCACAGAATGACTGTTAGTTTAAAGTGAGGTCACAACCTTGCAAGCAGAAACAAGAATCCAGGTCTACTTTCTCTCAGTCAGGCCACCACATTACACATCAAGCTCTCTCTCCTGACTTCTCATCCAGCCAGCCCTGCATTCCTGGCTACACAGCAGTCCAGTTCTAGCAGGGCAGGGGGAACAGGAGAGTAACCCCAGGGTATTAATTTTTAATCTAGGTCTATTAATCTCCAGACAAGTACTCTAATCACTATGAAACAAGACAAATTTAATGACATTTCCACTAATTACCCCAGGCTTGAAAAACAAACAAACAAAAACAACCCACAACTCAAAGAGCTACATACTCATGCAATACCCAGGTGGAATATAGGCAACCTCCAAATTCAGCATGGTCAAAAAAAAGACTGTTACAGTTTTGTGTGGGCAGGACCAGAATAGAAGGTCAAGGGCTCACTACTTCTGGTTGGTTGTTAGATTTCTGCCCAGGACTTAGACACATACCTTTTGCTTACAGTGCCTAAAGTGCAATTACACAGGATTTTTGGACCTCACCCTTAATTTTTTCATACCTGATGTTCTATTTTTAATGCTATTTTTGAATCATGTAAGCCATTTAAACTCAGTAGAGAAGAAAAGCAGGGGGGTAGATTTTAACATCCAAAAAGCTGATGGTCTAAAACCATTTCTAACTCAGGAGTTCTTGAATACGCTGATCTACTTCTGCAGGTCTAGTTACATGGCTGAGATTACATAGTCTAACTGTAGTCCATCCAGCCTGTACAGAAGTAAATCACTGTCAATTTATCAGTCAGTCAGAATCAGACTGACAGTAACACTGGGCAGGCAATTTCATGCAGAGTTTACCAATATTCAGTTTGATCCTTTTGTAGGACAAAAGTATCTGGCAATGAGTCTAGGACATGTGCTAGTTACTCTGCAAATAAGCATCTCCATTGTTCTTACCTTTATTTTTATTTATACACACACATATTTATATATAGAAACGGACAGAGACAGAAATGCAGAATCTCCTTGACTGGGAGAGAGAAAGAAAATAAAAGTTAATTTTTACAAGATTTACACTACAGAGGAAAAGGAGTATAGCAAGGTGGAGGAAAAAAAATTGTCAAGTTGTTCATTCATTTGATGTATTAACACAGGATACTGAGTGGGATTCAGGTCAAAAATAGTCTGGCATTATCATCCAGATAAAGAGCTATAAAATAAGAATAGGGGAGATGTATTCTTTTCTTCCTCCTCACACATACATTGTATCTCCTCCCGTTGCCACTCTCAATGCAATAAACAGTCAAGTTACATATAGCAAGGAAACCTTATACCATGAAGTAAGAATCTAGCACAGCCAGTTGCTGTACCCAGGTGAATTGGAATGACTCCCTACCACAAGAATGAAGCACGAATACATCTGCTAAAATCAGCTGTCACTCACTTTATGCCCAAATAAGCTAAAGAACTGGAGACTGCTAATACAGCAAATGCAACATCACTGGTTTGACATACCATAAAGCATAAGTGTTCTGGCACTGGAATCATAGGATCATTTAGGTTGGAAAAGACCTTTAAGATCATCAAGTCCAACCACAAACGTAGCACTGCCAAGTCCACCATTAAACCATGTCCCTAAGTGCCACATCTAGACCAAACTAAGGAGCCTCCTTAAATTGACTTATGAGCAACCTAAATAAGCTGACTTCAAATGCAACAGGTGATGGACTTTGAGCACCAGAAGGTTACCTACTGCTTTTAGCAGTTATCTGTTAGTCTTCATCCTGGATGAAAAGCACTTGCTGTGCAGAGAAACAAATTGTTTACTATGGTGCAAAACAAGTCACCATTGAATGAAGACTGACTTCTACAGGACAGAGCCATCACTTTTAATTAAAGAAAAATAAAATTAAACATTTTTTCCTACTGAGAGACTACAAATGACTTAAGTTTCCCTGCAAATAATGTTTTCTTAATAGGTTTTTGTTTGAAGTCTGTTCTTTTCACCACTGGGAAAGCTGATTCCTTTCTGTCATGAGCACAGGAAACACCATACAGGGTAGAACACAAGTAATTCCTTCAACTTCATCCCACTGGTTAGCTTCCTAGTTAAGGTTTTTTTTCTAGATGCAACAGTTAAAATCTAACCTTCTGTGCAAGCACCAAAGGTTTTCTCCAAGTACTAAATTGGAGCAGTACTTCCACCTGGGAATCTGGCAAGTGTCTCCTGCAGAATAATGGGAGTTTACTGCAGAGAATATATTTGTCCATGGTCTCTACCCAGTGCTTTAGAGAAAAGACAAATTCACCTTTCTGGCATTAATTTTGGGGGGCAATGGAGTGTTGTTTACTCTGGCCTTTGCCAGCATTGGTAAACAAGAACATGAATACCTATTTCACTGATTTTAAAAGCCTGACAGTGAAACTGATAATACAATATTCTGGGCTGCAAGAGATGCTGGAAGGAAATTTCTTTAACAAAAGACAGGTCTGATGACAGCTTCGGAAAACTCACGAACGTGCTTTGCAGCCAAAGCAGAGGCCTGCTGCACCCATGAAGTAGATGCAGAGTAAGCAAGATGCTTATTATTTCCTTGCCTTAAACCCAGACACCAGCACGCTAAAATATGGTAATTGGTAACAGTGCATAAGCATTTTCTAACACTGTAACATTACTAGTAGTATTTTATAGCATAGCTATGCATAAGTATATAAGTAACACATAAGTGCTAATGGACAGAGAATTGCAGTATACTTGCCCAAACAGCACAGGAAAACATGTGCAAATAGTAAAATCTGCAAGATAAGAGCAAAGGATGTAGAGTGGGCAGGAAAGATGTCAGGTGAAACCAAAACAAGCCTGCAGAACAAAGAGGAGATACTTATTTTGCAGGATTATTCTTGTTCCATCAGGCATAAGAAAGATGTCTAGCAAAACTAGGGCAGAGTCTTACTCCCAAAAATAATGTGAACAATGTCAAAGGCAGATGAGATCACCCCCTTTTCTTCCAGGGAGGGAGCAAGGTGCATAAAATACCAATAAGCAAAGAAAGATGGTAATTTATGAAAATCACCAAATGCTCACTTTGATTCCAGCTTCTCTTGCCAAAGAGCTCTCAAGCACTTTACCTTGACATCAGCCACTGAGACCATCAAGAACTGTAGTCTTGAGCACTAAATATAGGGCATCAGCTCCATGGCATTGTATACGCTTAGGTTTACTACCACTTACAGATGTGATTGTTAAGAAGTGTTTGGAAAATGTAGTGATAGTGACTGATGGTAATTAAGAATTAAGAAATGGAAATCTGTATTGTTGATGTATATCAGTTTAGTAAAGTGGTTTGATTCATCAATCTTTTAAACACTCCATCACGGCGATCTCCAATTCTCTGATATATGTAAACACACAAATATTTTGTTGCAACACCTTGATTGCTTCTTTTATCCAAGAAAATCAAGTTTCTTTTTACAGCATCCTGTCAAGCATGTTTTAAGTCCCCTCCCCTTACAGTTTTGGGAAAGTTCAGAAATACTTGTCTTGCCACTTGACAATCTGTCCCCAGATTCAAGTGACCTTTATTCTGCAATGGCAATCTTATAAACAGATCCTTCTGCTCACACAGGAAAGACACAACCGAGTGCATTAGACTTTAGGGCCAGGTCCAATTCTGCAAGTCACTCCAGAGACAGCGTGGAAGATGCAATTATTTTAGTGTTTCGAAATGAAAGTGTTTACTATTTACATAAAGGTCATTAACATCTCTCAACTGAGATCTAAGCGCCCTCTTTAAATAGAGTCCTTTTATTAAAACAGGCCTCTACAGAAGCTAGGTGCAGGTACGTTTTTACAGTTACTCAGCTCACCACCAGACAGGAGCTCCCTTCAGCAGAGCAGGGATGTCTCGGCGCCCGGCCCGCCTCGCAGGGGGGAGGCTGCCGTTCTTCACACCGGCTCTCGAGATCCCTTCTGAGTAAAGTCGCTGACAAGCGGCGCTTCCCTCTGGCTAAGAACAGGGGCCGGGCAGGGGAGACACCTGTGAGGCCTCCCCCATCCTCAGGCGAACGGGCCCTGCAAGCTGACCGCAGCGAGAACACTCGAGCACGGAGCAGCCCCCCCAGCAGCCCGGCTGCCGAAAGCCTGGAGTCAGGGCTCCTCCGCTGTCAAGAGACTCATCCTCACGCTGTTCCGGCACTGCCGGGCACGGGTGGTTTATATGCTTTTTTTTTTTTTAAAAAGTCTCTGAGTCACTCCATTAGGAAGACACCTCCACCGCCCGAAACCCCTCAGAGCAGCCTCACCCCTCCCGCCGCCTCAGCGGGCCAGCGGCAGCGCGGCACCCCACCGCCTCAGCCTCGCAGGACCCCGCCGCCCCCTCCGCGGGCCGGGGGCAGCGCGGCACCCCACCGCCTCAGCCTCGCAGGACCCCGCCGCCCTCTCCGCGGGCCGGGGGCAGCGCGGCACCCCACCGCCTCAGCCTCGCAGGACCCCGCCGCCCCCTCCGCGGGCCGGGGGCAGCGCGGCACCCCACCGCCTCAGCCTCGCAGGACCCCGCCGCCCTCTCCGCGGGCCGGGGGCAGCGCGGCACCCCACCGCCTCAGCCTCGCAGGACCCTGCCGCCGCCCGCGGCACCCCACCGCCTCAGCCTCGCAGGACCCTGCCGCCGCCCGCGGCTCCCCCAGCCCTTCCCTCCGGTCAGAGACAGCGTCAGTTACCTGGTCCCGGCCGGCAGCCGCTGCCCCGCGCCGCCTCCCCGCTTGTCTGAGGGGAAGGGAGGCGGTGGCGCGGGGCGAGGCAGCCCCGGCCCGCCGCCGCCGGGCCAATGGCGGCGCCGCGTCCCTCAGAGCGGGGCGGCTCCCCGCGCGCCGGGCCCGCCCTCCGCCACCCCCGGAGCCCCGCTCGTGTTCGTGTCACCTGTGGAACCGCGAGGGCGTTCTGAGGGAGCGGGGCGGAGCGGTGAGGCTCTGTCCTCCGCGCAGCAGGAGCCTTCGGGGGCGGATCTGAGAAGGCTCTTCTGAGGCAGAAGCTCGAGGAGGTGGGCTCGCTCCACAGAGGAAAGTGGGTGTTTCACATAAAGTCCACGCAGGGAACATCAGCTTGACTTGACTAGCTGCCTTGAGGTAAAATGATCAGTATTTCACTTTACCTGGTGATAGGCAGCCGCCCTGAGGTAAAAAGATGGGTGTTTCACTCTACCTGGTGATAGGCAACCTAAGAGGTTGTGAACATACGCCCCTGTTTGCAGTAAAGATACAGGCAGCGATAACTGAGGTTTCAGTCATCTGTTTGTCCAGGAAGCCGCTGTAAGTGCTTTTCTGTTTAATTAGTGGCACAAAAAACACATGCCACCATTGCGTAGGATGTTTCAGCAGGACCTTCCCCTTGAAGCGCATCTCACTCAACAGCCAAGGCACCAAGGTGACTTCTGAAGCCAGAGTCCCTCAGGGAGCAGGGTGACAGCACTGATCCCCTGACATGTGGAGAGCTGGTGTGGTGGTATTTTCACATTATTTATGTTCTTCTCACATCACTCGCTTTATATTTTAATTCTGTTTTGGGGCAGCTGGAGGGTTTCAGTCTCCGGAGTGCCTGGGGGTGGGGCCTGCTGTGTCTTCTGGGCAGCCCATGAGTCGCTTGCTCCGATCTCACTTGCAGGAGCCCAGTTTTAAATGACTTCCCCATTGTGTTCCCAGCCTGAATCCATTCACTCCCCAAATCCTAGATCATCAGCACTGGCTTCCTGATAACCATGAATTCTTATGTTTCACCTCCTACTCAAACTTGGTTATGGTGAAACAATTTAATGCTTTTTAGACAAATTTTAGTATACATGACATTTGTATAAAAGTTTGGTAAATTACATGTCTTTTCAATTTCATGTATTTTATATGTGGCTCCTCCTTTCCGATGACAAAATTAGGGACTAGAGCATGCTTTATGCACTATCCAGTAAAATTCTGGCTTAAAAACTTTTAATAAGGCTTTCATTCAGTTCACAAGGATCAAAGTGAATTGGAGACCTTGTGAAAGCTTAAAACTCGGTTTCTCCCTGCAATAATTTTCATTCAAGCATCTCTTATCCACATATCCTGTTTATTCGTCCTAATGCAGCATACTAAGCTGTATCTATTCAAACCCACACGGAACTCCTGTTCATTGCAGATCAAGAAACATGGTTTGGTGCGTTAATTAGAAGTGGGGGCCCTTTTGGCACTCTTGTACATGGGATGTATTTTTCTATTGTGTTAAATATCTCTTTTTTTCTCCTCTCACAGCAGTCCCGAAGAAGAAGGAAGGCAGAAGTAAAACTGAGCCTTTTTAGACCAGACACACTGTATCAGCTGGCAGCTGTGGGTACGCCTGTCCCCTGCTGGAAGGAGCCAGAACTGACGGGTCTGGTGTACCCATTGCCCAAACGGATTCCCCCTTTAATGAAGGACTTTGGACCCAAGCTTAGGGAAAAGCAGCTCCTTGCTGTTAGGAAGCTCCAGGTGGCAGAGGCCTCCAGCATCGTGACAAGTGACAGCTACAAAACTGTGTATGGGATGTGTGCTGTGTCTGTTAAAATATATATGTGTTCTCTCCTACTCACATTTAGTGATTTGTTCTTGAAATGGATTCAGACGACATCTGTGGGATTATGTACGCAAGGGCTGTCCCAGCTCAGACCGGTTGCCAATTCATAGCTTGAGTGTTTACAATATTGAAAATACCCGAACGACATGCACGGTAAGGACCCTCAGACTGATTCCTCAGTAACTTCAAATGGAAAGAGTCTGCAACGAGTATACAGCCTGTCCCCACAGTTGCTCTGCACTGGTGTAGTAGATCTGAAGAATCTGTTTTTTTGTGTAAGCACAAATGTTTTTCATGTGAATTGAGCCTGAGCACTCTCAAGGTGGCACCAAGAGGACCAAAGCTAGTGATGGAAGGAAGGACCCTACCAACCCTTCTCTTAGTCTTCCCCATACATAGTCACAGAGTCGTTAAGCTCTCAGAAGAATAAAAAGATATAAGCATGTTTTTGATTGCAGTACCACACAAACTGTTATGACACCTTTAAGAAAAAAACCTGCAGGTATCTTTGTGTAGTGATATTCCTATCAGATTCAGAAAGTGGGTCACCTTTCTTCCTCAGCCCCTCATTCAACATGTCTTTCTCTCTAGCCATTATCCAAAGCAGAAAGGAAGTCGTCCCATCTTCTCCTACTAAAGGAAACATAAATGAGTGCTTTGGTGTGGTTACAGAACAGCAGGTATTAGCTGAAGAGAGAGTAACTTCCAGTGAAGCAAATCCACCTGATACTGCTTTCCTTCCTCCAGCTTCATCCAGACAGAACCTCAGTCTCCTTTGAATGCTCAGCCGCTCCCTGATGTGAACTAACACGAATCACAGCTAACTCAGATGCCGCTGATTTCATTGCTGTAGTGATATTTCCCTGGCTGGTGGCTTGGACCACATCACTCCTTGCTTTGCATCCTTCTGTTGGCTCCTGGGCCCCAAGGTCTTTTTTTTTTTCCTTTAAAACCTTCTACACTGTTAGGTTATGCGATAAAAGGCTCTTCGCACACACAGAGGAAGGCAGAGGAACAGTGGCGGGTGGAGGAGCCTGAGAAATACCCTGCCTGGCTGCTCCCAAGCCCATCACAGGAGCTATCAACCCATCACAGGAGCTATCAGCCCACCAAAGGTCCATCTCCACACACATGAAGGAGCACAGAGGTACAAAGGCAGGTGGGGGAGCCCCAATAACCCCTTCAGTGACACAGCCCCTCCCGGGCTGTCCCAGGGGAGTCTCAGCACCTTACAGACTGGAGGGATCACTGCCTGTGGGGATGGGACACACTGTGGGATGCGAGGGAAGGGGATTTTCAGATTGCACAAGACCTACTATGGGATATTCAGGGGACGAGCCAAAGGTGGGGGAAAAGGAGGGATAAAGGTGGTTTGGAGAGGAACAAGCATGGGAAAACAGAGGGATAAGGGGATAAAAGGGGCCAGTCACATGTAAACAGGATTGGTCAGTGCGCTTGTCTGCCCATGCCCTGTGCCTGCTGAGCATCATCTGTCCTGTCTGCTATTAAATTCCATTTCTACCTTTTTTTGGGGGGGGGGGGGTGTGAGTGGCGCTCTATTCTGCATGTATGTGTGTGTATGGGAGTACTACTTCTGACCTCTTTGCTGGGTCATGGCAAATCCTCTGCCATCTTACCAACAGAAGGCATTTCTTTACATCTTTAAAAAGTAAGTCTTCAAAAATAGTTTTAAAAGAATTTTAAAATTCTTTTAAAACATAACAAGAAAATGTATACTGAAGGTGTAAACTGTGAAAGGAAACAGTGTGGGTAACATAGCTGTATATGGTGCTCTCTGTGGTAAGAAAGAGATTGGCTTGATAATAATGATCATGAAAGAGATGGCTTTAAAAAGCAAATGTGCACAAATAGGGCCTGATTGCTTTGCTGCTCTTTTGCTCCAACACAAAACAAACGTAAGTCCTGCTGCCATTGACCAGGGCATCTTTAAATTTGAGCTATTATGCAGCATTGCTAGAGATTGATCTCAAATGCCCAGTTGAGGAAAAGACATGAAGCCCTAACTTGCTGTTTGATGGTTTCTAGGAGGTAAGGAGGAGTCTATGAATAGCTGCAGTTTTCCTCAAGGACTGATCAAGATAGTTTCTGCTTTGCAATTGACGAGAAATGCTGTCTCATGTTTAATTAGATAGTCCTTTGTCATTAAACTCTTTATACTAGGTGTTTTCTGGTCCTTTCCATATGTAGTTTTATTGTGTGACAATTGTCCTGCATGTGCACATATCTGTAAAAAGGTGAATTTGCTATTTTAAACTTGATCAGAACATGGAGCCAAAACAAGTTCCATGTAATAGTAATATATAAAAAATAGTTCTGGCACTTTCCATGGAAATTTCCAATCTTGCCGTAGCTTTACCCTCTCTTATCAGATTTCCAAAGTTAAAAAAAAAACAAAGAGAAAAAAAAAAGTTTAAAGAAACATGAGAACTTCTCTTCCAGTTTTCAAGTCAGTGGAAACTCAGCATCAGGGATGGGGTCAGAATAGGAACCAGCTCTCTGGATTGAACTTTGCTATAAGACTTTTCTTTCAGCAGCACCTTCCGCAGCCATCTTAGAACGTCACTGAGAAGGAAAACACATTCTCTGCATTGCCTCTTTTTGGCACAATCTGTGTTTTCTGGGTTTCTTTCCCTCAGGGTGCAAGGCTGAGAATTCTGGAAAGGAATACCCCAAAAAAGTGAAGGCTTCTCCTCCAGTCCTAGAGGGTGTTCGCAAAAGGTTTAATTTAATTTCTCTAGTTACTTAAATAGGCAACTGCTCAAATGGCCCAAACTGCCCCTGCCCTTTTATCAATATTTATTGAATACAGCAGGACTTGCCAGTTCAAAACTAGCCATAGCAATACTCCACTGTCTTACCTTCTTTCTTGTGATGGGCATTTTGTCAGTGGAATACAGGACTCCTAGAGTTATATCCTCTGCTTCTGCCTTGCTCCCAAGTCCTGTACCTTTCAGAGCCCTTCCCAGGTCCTACATCTGCCTCCTCAGACTCTCACTGGGCTTTCTTTATGGCTTAGGAGAAGAAGGTCTTCCTGGTCCATCCTTCCTTCAATATAGCCGGAGCTGTTTGTTTCTCCACCAGGAACAGCCCATCACCTTCACCCCATCTCAGGCTTCGCAGAGGAGCAGGTTTTAAAAAGAGCAGAATAGGACTTCTGATGCTTACTGGAGTATTCAAATACCTCTTGGGTATTTTGCAATAGAAGGAACAGGGATTCCCCTTCCCTCCTCAGGTCTTCCCCAGGCTTTTCTTGGGCAAGCCCCCACTGAGGGTTAGGCAACATAAAAACCAGAGCTGAAACTCTCAGAAGTGGCCCAAGGCTGCACCTCTAGACAAGGTCTTGCCAAGAGACGCTGGGTTCCAAAGAAGCACCACTGGGTTCTGTTCGATGCGCAATGTTTTATTCTTCTCTGCTGATTGCACTGGCTCCAGGGTAACACAGCCAGCCAACTCTTTGTGGCCTGGATTCTATTTCCTTGCCTGTGTGGTCTTCTTATACCTCACTTTCCTGTGGGAGATGCACTTTGATGACTTCTTCCTTGCTTTGAAGGTTTTGCCCAGTTGTCCCTCAGGACCTGAGCTGCTGCCTGCTGCACAGTAGGATGCTTGTCTTCCTGCAGTAAGTGAAAGGCTGAAATGACACAGGAAGATGCATCAATGACTGTGAAATCCCAGGTCAGAACAGTCATGCCTTCCCGAACAGAGCAACACTTGAGAAAGCTTGAAAGCCTTCCCTGGGTTCAGTCTCATAGCCAGGCTGAGGTCTGGGACAGGGCATCAGAGAGAAGAGGCAGCATAGAACAGCAGAAGGTGGTGACATCTTTCCCCAGTCACGGAGACAATGTAAAAGAGGAGAGGCAATTTTAACCTACATAACCTCAGAAGACTCGTACCCTGCTCTGTCAGCTGGGACATATGGCCATATACATGCTCTTGAAACTCTTCTTTGTGAAGAAGGAGGCCCATCATAGCCACCACAGTCCTGATGATGGCCTGCTTGAGCTGCAGACAGGGAAGGGAGAAGTTTGCTCCAACTGAATCTCACTGAACTCATCATCCCCCAGACACAAGCTGCCTCTTCCCAAAAAGAATTATGTCCCTTATTCCTCTGGAAGAAAAGGGCTTGCTCAACAGGATAGGGAGTATTTCCCTTCTTTTGTACCCACAACCCTTCTGACTGAAAGGCCACTGGGATTCAGCTGGTTCTCAGCAGGAATTCTCCAGGCCCAGCTCGTGGGAGAAGTGGGAAGGTGGAATCCACACACGCAGCATTTCCATGCTCTTTAGCAGCACCTTTCAGCTCCAGACATTTTCCCAGACAAGCTGCTTCCTCCCAAAGCGCTTCTGTCATCCTATCATTACACAGAAAGGCAGGTGAACTCCAGCATCACAGCTACTGCTGAAGGCCCAGCAGAAGCAGCAACTCTCACCACTTCTTCACAGTCCACCCAGTTTCTGACCACATTTCTGACCACAAAGCAGAACAAAGGGTAAATCTTGTCACAAAAGCCATCTTCCACCATTTAAGGAAAGGAGCATTTTTCCCAGTCTTGAAAGTCGAGATTTACACCTTTTCATCACCTTTCCAGAACTGCATCAAAAGAAAGAGGGGAAAAGGTCCCTATGTAAAGTATGTACCAGTAAGACTATCTTGCATTGTCACCCAGGTCTGTCCCAAATGGCAGTCCCATGCTCATCAGCGTTCAACTCTGAGCCAGATTTGGATTCAGGGACATGAGTGAGGTGTTTTAAAATTCCTTCATTGAAATGTTAAGCTGTTTCTCTCCTCCATCTTCTCTTTCTAGTTCCCGTTAGGTAACTCCTGTATACATATATATTTCTATATATTTTATATATATTGCATATATCATATATATTGGTTCCTGATGACCATTAAAAGGCAAATGTCACACCCATTTTCAAGGGCGAGAAGAAAGATCCAGGGAACTACAGAGCAGTCAGCCTAATCTCAGGTTCCAGGAAGGTTATGGAGCAGATCTTCCTGGCACCCGTGTTCAAGCTTGTTAACAGAGTGTCAAAGGAGAGCTGAAAGCACTGCCTGATCCTCGCAACACTGTTAACTTGCAAAATAGGAACTCAAACTTAACCTAATATTTTCTCTTTCTGGATGTAAGACAAGACTTTCTAAAAGGTCTAAGTATTGTCTGCCCGTGCAAATAGAAAAAGGCGAAGGTTGCCCACAGTCAAGTTTAAGCACTGTTACTTTTTGGCATAGCAGAATTTAAGTATGTCCAAGTATAAGATCTTGTGCTACAAAGTACGAAGGTGAAGGCTGTGTTTATCTTTGCCAGCTGACTTAAGACTCAGTTCTTTCTTTTTCCCTGCTTTCTATTCAGTGCTTGGCTCATGTGTCAGCTGGCTACTGTGTCTTAATAGCATCATTCGATCCGTAATATAGGAGAAGGAAATTAAAAGTCACTAGTTTTTTATGATTTGGGGTTTTTTGTTTGTTTCTTTTTTTGCTTTCTCATCTGAACAGTTATGTGAGTCCACTGAATGAACACAAACAGCATCTTCCTACTGTCTTCAATACAGATGCATTGCAAATTGTGAACTCTGCCTATAGGACTAGAAGTGTTTTGTCCTTGCTTTAATGAATATGCCTTAATTACAGAGACTGGTGTACTATGTCAAACAGGACTTGCCACAGTATAACATAAGCTCCCATAGGACTGGCCAAAAACTCTGAACAAAGTAGGTAAATGTGAATTTCGCCCAAGAATGAGGACAAAGGCATTTATTATAGTGATTCACAATTTATTTCTGTGGTAGGCTATGGCTCCCAGGGCTACGTGGCTCAGGCACTGATGTCCTATGAAGGAGGACGACATACAGAGCCCATCCAGAATCAATGGAGGTCTGCTGGCCAGCAAGCGAGAAGCAGAAGTAGTTCGGGATCAGCCTCCAGCTCTCCTTTCCATCTTCTTATGCCCTGTCCCTACTGCTGGGGCACCGCTTTTTGCACAACACTGGTGTATGGGGACCGGGGGTTACAGGCAGTAGTGTATGGCTGCCTGTTACTAGGGTGGAGGAGCTTGCTCCTTCTCAGTGTGAAATATGTTCATCTGATTCGTGTGATGAAGTGTGACCTTCTGTCCTACATACCCTTGTATGACCACAAGCCTAAGTCTAGCAGAGTGGTTAATGTATATAGTATGTATATAGTTCCTGCTTCTTGCAAAAGCCACTTAGTGAACATTCTGGTATAGTAAATGAATTTACTAACTTTTTAGAAAAGGGGGGATTGATAGAGGGAACTAACACTTAAGGGTTAATAACAGAGCCATTGTCTAGCCTAAGCCATAAATTAACTAACAATTCCTGACTGAGATTTCACCATGGTACATCCTCCCACTTGATAAGAGCGGACAGGCCTTGAGCTGGCTCGTTAGGCCTCCTATGTATCAGCTGTGATGAGATAGTGTCCTATGTAAATCACTAATAACAAACACCTGTGAAAGGATAAGTGTTAAAGGACAAGATAACCTGATGCCTTGTTACATTACAAGAGTCGAGGAACGGATGAGTTAATTAAATGACCGTATATAGACAAAGGAAGCCCAGAGTTCAACTAACGGACACAGTGAAGAAGACTATGAACGACCACCGGAGAGGAAAAGACCCTAACCCTAATTTTACTGCGCATGCTTGGACTGTGTAAATGACTTTTGGAACTCATTTTAATACGAAGCGGGGACAGGTCGTGCATATGTGTAGGCATATTACAAAATTATATGAATATGTAATGTTTTACTGTATATATTTATGATGAGTGCCGCGTTATGGTGTGTGTCCTGGTGGAGCGGAGACTCCCAGCACTGTTTGCTTGCCTCTATTCGTTTAGTAAATTGTAAACTTTAATTGGAACCTTCTTTGTGGTTCAGTCATTTATCACATCAGTGCCTTGGAACTGCAGCTACCACTGCGGGGCTTGGAAATGCTCTTTTTCTTGAAGATAGCTGCAATTTTACTTGAAGATTTTAAGCCCGCCACCATAGGTATCCATTTGGGTGAAACTCAGGCCGTCCCATGACCTTTGCCACACGGAAATCCCTCTCAGGACTTAAATTACTCCTGTTAACGTTTGCTTTTCTCGTTTCCCAAGTACAGGAATCACAAAGCAAATACACAGTCACTGCACCTGACTGTGTCTCTAGGAGAGGCTCAGAAGCGTTTTGCCTCATCCCCCCGCAGCGATGGCGTCCTCGCACCCCGGGCGCGGCGCGCTCTCCCCGCGGAGGGACGGCCAGGCGCTTTTCGCGGGCTTTTCCCCGGCGGCAGATCCCGCGCGCCGCCGCCAGAGGGCGCCGCTGCTCCTCGGAACGCGCCGAGGGGCGGGGAGGGGCGGGAGCTCCCGTTGCCTTGGCGACCGGCAGCCGTTGGCGTCGCGGTGGCGCCGCGGCGGGTGGGGCGCGAGGTAGGCCCTGACTGACCGCCGCCCGCAGCCGGGCCGAGGGGCCGGGAGCGGCGGGGCCTGCGGAAGGGCCGGGGAGGCCGCCGCGGAGTAGGAACAGTGTGTGGGCGCCACAGGGATACGGGTGGTGACGGGGGCGGGGGGATGCGGTGGTGACCGTTTAGGCCTTCGAGGGCGCGGCGCAGGGGGGCGCAGGTGCCCAGGGCCATAAGGGGGACTTGGGTGTGGGTGTGGCAGGAGATAGCTCAAAGGTTGGCCGTATAGGGTGGTGGGTGCTCAGAGGTGGTGGGGGACAGGATGGCACGGAGTGACAGTACTGGTGGGGTCTGATAGCTGTGGACAGGGAGGCTCTGGACACTGTGAGGGCACACACTCTGTGAGGGGTGGCCCAGCTTCATCCACTGAGATGTCTGGTGGTGAAGGGGGTAGCGGGGAATATGTGCAAGGGACATGCAGGAAGGGATTGAGGGCAGAGGGAATTGTTAGCCTGCTTTGGAGATTGGGAAGAGGTTACGGTGTGGCTGCAGAATGCTGAGGTGATTATTGATGGGGACTGAGGGAGCGGAGGCTACCAATAACGCAGCTGCTTGAGGTACGGGGGTAATAGTGTGAGTGTGCATAAAAGTGCTGGTGTGGATGGCACCACTGGCAGTGATTGAGCTCATGTGGGTGGTGAGCCACCGTACAGGTGGTCCCTGTGATGAGCGTCTGGAAAGTCACAGTAGTTGGGTCGCAGTGTCTGGGATCTGCTTGCTTCTTCTGAGGATGTACTGGCAGTGTAGTTATTGATTGAGAAAGTACTGGTAGCGATAGTGGAGGTCTGTCAAGAGTTATGCCTCATGATTTATTTGTTTGGGAGAAGAAACAAATGTTTTCCTGCTGGTTTAAAATCTGCAGTCAATTCTGGGTCCCCCTAAATATCTTCCCTTCTCTCTCGTGTGTACGTATTTTCTATGGTTTGCTGAATCCAGCAGATCTGTTATTATAGTATGGTTTTTTACCTTGTTGTACAGCTTGGAGGCTTTCTTGTTGCTCCCTGCACAGGAAGAATTTGATAAATATATCACTGGAGCTCACCTGGAGCTGGAGTTCCCAGAAAAACCCAAAACCTTTTCAGAGTACTGCTGCTCAAAATATTTCAGTTTGTATCCATTTTTAAGCGGGGAATTTGATTGTCCATTTAATGGAAAGGACAGAAATAATTTTTAAAAAAAAGTTAGGGATTGCTGCAGTGATCTTCCATTTGTGAGGAAAATCAGTAAAATAAATGCTCAAGTGAAAGTGGAATCAATACCACCCCAGTTAATTCTGCACTGAAGAAGGATCACAGATTCTTTTTTATACTTAAAAAATGTATCCTGCACTTGTGCATTTGGGCTGGAAATTTCAAAGGGATCTAGGGGAGCTAAGTACCTAACTTCCTGTCTCAGTGAGATTTTTTTCTTAATTCACTTGGTCTTTTTTGAAAATCTCAATCTTACAATATGCGTTTATGATTTTTTAAAGTTTCGTGAAAAATATTGTATTCAATAAACTGAAGCTTAACTTGAATTAGTATATGCAAAGGTTGTGTGTGAATATTAAGGAGTTAATATGGCTTCAGACTCAAGTGGATGCTCAGGTACAAAAGGATTTTTTCTTGGATGGTAACTGGCAGTAAGGTTTACTGCAGTCATGTGGTGATACTGTGACGCAGGCGTGATTGAAGTTCCACAGTAGAAATATTTTACTAATGTGTAGCAACCATTAAAACTTTGATCTGGGACACTTCAGAAGTTGAAGACATTGCTGGTGGGAGTCAGAATTTTCCAGGTTTCTGTGAATGGAATTAGCTGTCTCTGCAACGTAAATAATCAGGTGGTGTGAAGACGGTGACTGACAGCTCTAGACAATTGACCCTATGAGTGTGAACTTTTCTTCAGCAGCAGGACAGACAAAATCTGCACAAGCAGGTTTCTAACAGAGTGGGAGTAAAATTCTTCTGGATAAAACATTATGAGAAAGGTACTCCAAAGTCTAAGGAGCTGCGTGGGGACATAGACTCCAAGGTATATTTACCCTTTCTTTCACTTACCTTGCAGAGCTGCCACACACTTTTACATGCCTTTCTGCAATATACAGCACACTGCCTGCTCTCAGCACCCTCACTTGTTTCATCAGCAGGCATACCCTACCTCATTTAGGGTAGAAAGTTATTTTGTACACGGAAAGCTGACATTGTCTTGCTTCAGGGTATGGTGAGTGCAGCAAGAAGGCATGCGCCAGCATATGGATTCGAGTGCAGCTGTCGATAGTTGGTTTAACTTCATTCCCTTGATTTTACATCCATTCGGCAGGATTGCTATGTGGCTTTCCACTGTTTTTTTCTGTTTCCTTCTGCTTGTTTTAATAGGAAAAGTATCCGTCCTGCTGTAGTTAGTCAGAAAACAAGTTGGTATCAATTTTAGCTATTAGAGTGCTAATTGTTAGAATTCAGAACTTGAATTCAGAAAAGCACTTCAATATGAAAACAGGTTATATACAATGTTTATACTCATTCAGTAATAAAACCTCCTATGTTATATGAACTAATCTGGTTTTGGCATTTGATTATGTGACCATTAAAAGTGAGGAATCTTCATAAGTGCCCTTTTCTTGTGACTTTTTTATTTTATGTAATATATGCTACCAGTTCCGTTACAGAACTATTCATTGTCAGTTGAATTCTGAGGTTGGTAGTTGTGACAACATGCCCAGGGAATACTACTGACATGCATATCCCTTCAGAGAGTGGTTTTGTTCCAGCTCTGACAATGAAAACTGATATCAGAGTTGCAGTGAAAGGCAAATATTCATAGTGCTAGGAGAACAGAAGGAGAGGGAAAGAGATGCATATTAACAAGTGGACTCGACGAAACAAGCCTGATAAAGAAACAGAGACAAAGGACTGGAAAAGAAACAACTGCTTGTTTGATTTGCAAGAATGTAAAACACAGCCCACAGCAAGGGATGCAATGAGTAACTGGTGATGGAGGCCACTGTTCGGGAACATATCTTTACTCAGGACAACACTTCAGGATGTCCCAAAAACATGGGCCTAAGTGCTGGCACATTACTGTTGTCAACAAAACATCTCGTTTTGTGTATTTCAGAACTGTTAAGAACTTGTCACAAGTGACAAAGGCTGGTGAATGTATGACATTTTGTAAATAATTCCTTTCTCTTTTTTTTTCCTTCTTCTTTTCTAATTGCTCTTTCCTCCCTTTAGATCTAACTTCTGGCACAAGTACAACAAAAAGCATGGAAGAGAAGAAGAAAGAGGAGCAACCAGGAGAGCAACTTACAGAACCTGAAACAGCTTTCCCAGAAGCCTTACTAGAATTTCAGTAGGTTTTACATATTGAACTTTTCACTCATATAGAATATGTGAATGGATAAAACAGATAACAAAGACAACTTATCCAATTCAAAGCCTGAGCTGATTGACTATGGCAGTTGCGTACTGTTCTTTTGTGTTCTTGTTTTGGCTAGATAGCTTTTCAAGGCTATTTTGGTAATATACACTTTTTAAACTATACCTATAAGATAGCATTTAAGTAGGTCAGAGACAATTTTGTGCTGTTAGGTTATAACTTGGGAAGAAGTTTTATTAAAAACAAAAATCCCCCACATTTTTGTCTGTTGGTAGCAATCTTTTGATCAGCATACTGTGCAGTTGCAAGATCCCATTTGACTGTATTTTTTAGGATACCTTGGTGTTCACAGAGGCATGTAGTCACTAGCCAGAACCTCAAGACCTACAGTTTGCTCCCTTGGCGCACCTGAGAGCAGAGCACAAAGGAAAGCGTTTTATTTTGAAAATAAAGCAGGGATAACTTAAAGGTCTCTTAAAATCAAGCAGAGAAAATTAAGAGCCAAGAGGGGAATATCTGCAGTAGTTACAAAATAGTCCAATTTTTTTGATCTCCAATCTCTTGAGTAGATGATTAAAAGGAGAAAAATTAAGCTCTGTGACTTTTATCAAAGAGACAGAAATTGAAAAGGAAAAACCTCAGCAGCATCCAATATTCAACAATTATCAGCATTTAGGGAGCAACGAGTAGTGCCTTGGTGTAGAAATGAAAAGCGGGGTAAGCAAACTGAAGAGCAACCATATAGTTCTAGTGACATCTATAGGAGTTTACAGGGTTTATGTGGGATTTTCTATTTCATTTTACAAAGAACAGAGTACAAGTTTCCGTAGTGAAACAGACCAGATTTAGCCGAATCATATCACAAATAAATACCACCCAGAAAGTCAACAAACCAACCCTTCTATTTTGCTAAGAAATAAGCAAATTCTATTACTAGGCTGAGAAAAAAAACACACCACTTTCTAATAAAATTATTGTTACGCATATTCAAATATCCAAGCAAATGACTCATTTGTCTGAAGGAGTCTTCCACTGAAACGGGTGCTGTACTGACACAGGATATTTAATTTCTACAACAGTAGGGGAAAAAGGAAAGAGAAGTATTTTTCTTTCTGCCTTTATCTTTCTCTCTCTCTCCTCTCTTTCCCTCTCTCTCTTCACCTCTGTAATCTATAGCTTCTCTGTACCACTTGATTGAACAAAGCAGCATAATCATACAAGTGAATATCTGTCACATTCCACTTTAGAATTTATCAAATGTGTAATATTTATTTAATTTCTGTTCCTACTTTTTCTTCTGTACATTGAAGAATGGTTGCTGTTCATGGTGAGTTTGTTATTTTGCATTTTCAGTAGATTTTTCTGTTTCAGAATTGGTTAGGAACAACAATCCCGTGAATTACTTGCCCTAGTAACATCCTATAGATGACTGACAAAACTGTCATGGTACTGGAGAGGAGTGTTGTTTCTAGATGATTAAATAGTCTTGATGAAACTTAGTATACAGAGTTGAGAAAAATAGTATCAAAGGAATCATCAATCTAGCTGTTTTGTAGATTTAAGCTGACAAATACCATAGAAAAATAATTTGAAGAGGAAAGTTCCAATATGTAGCAGACAAAATAACAAATTCTACTCATATAAATTTTTGACATTGACGAAGTGACAGATATAGATTGCCACTTCATTGAAAATCTTAAAGTAGCAGAAATTAAGATCAGCGTCAGTATTCAAAACACAGAAATGGTTTAAAATGGCAAGTAATTTAGGAGGTCACACTGTGTGGCCAAGCTGTCACCTCTGTCTAATAAGAGAGGTATTTTTGCGGTAACCATCACCACCATACCCACATATCTCTGTTCTAGTCTCTTTTACTAATATCCTTGTACTTAATGGAAAACCTGAAGAATACCTTGGAGCATACTGACACCAGAGTAACCTGTAATTTGCATGACTGAGTGAATCAAACTTGGCCAGGAAAAGATGATCTTCTTCTAAAACAACTTAATACAATAGGGAGGGGCAAAAAAAACCCAAACAGAAAACTCAAGGAACAATAGCTCTTAAAACAGTAAAAGATACTGTGATAATTGTAATACTTGCCTCTATTGTGCTGTATGGTGAATGGATTCCGGGAACAGAGGGAAAGATTACAGAGAATTTTGCAAATAGACACCATTTGCAATCCAGCATTTCTCATTCTAGAAGAGAGAACACCAGAAAAAAATACTTGTTTTACAACTGTGGCAAAGAGGATGACAAGTAGTCTATGAAAAATGTGAAAGCAGTGAGCTAGTTCTTTGACAAAAATGTGTAAACGTACTTAGAGGATACTACTCGGACTGCAGTCCCTATTCCTTTAGCGCTTCTTAAAGGCTAATAAGTTCTTGGTGTACAAATGCAGTTTATGAAGCTCAGCAAACCACGTTTTCAGAAGAATTGAATCCCATTTAATTCTCCAGTTTGGAGATTCATCTGACCTATGTCTGAGTGAGTTGCCTAGGCTTCTTCTATAGCGAGTGGTGAGTAATAAATATTTCTGGAGCACAAATAATCTTGTCCTAAAAGAGACCTGTGCAATAAGTCAGCTAAACCACATCCAGAAAGAATAAACCAGCTTAATCCTCTCTAGAGGTTACAAAGGAACAGTATAATCAGGGAGTCTGTTTCTCAGTAGGAGTATGAGATCCAAACTAACATGAAGGTCCGGATGTATATGGGAAATCATTTCTTTATGCATAGTAAACGGACAGTGGTATCTACCCAAACAAGTCAAACAATATGATATGAAAACAAACATTTCAGTAGTATTTATATCTAATCTAGCTTAAATAACATTCCCCTCTCTTCTGGTTTTGTAAGAACGTCTCTTTCTTTACTCTTTCTCCACAGAATTGAGACAAAAGAAGCAGCAATTGATCGGGTTTTGTTTGATCTGAAACAAGTGGAAGAAAAGAACAAAGAATATAATGAAAGAGTAAGTGACCATGCATCCTTCTCCCAACACATTTTACATGTGGTATTTTAACTCACAGATTCAATTTTATTCTTTTAATCCTAATACTACATTCACTAAAAATAGTCATTGCAGTGAATTTCTTTCAGTCAATGAAACTAGAGTTACTGAGTCACTTTATTGTGCTAGAAGTTAAAGTGCTACCTGAATTAAATGTGATATAAAGTGTAAATGTCCTAAATATAACCATGCAAAAAAGGAGCTGCAGGAGTAGAACATTGTGGAATAAGTCACAGCAGTAAGGTAAAGTGAGTTCAGTGAAGTGTTTTCCAATGCACATGAGATCCTCAGTAACCGCCTAAGTATTTAATCTTACTCTGCAGCAAAAACAGGACAACAAGCCCCCTTTCAGTAGGTAACTTTACTGCAGTACATTCAGAGATGCCTTTTTAAACAATCCTGCAAATATTCCTCAAAGAATATTCCACACAAAGAATAAATGTAATGAACTTCATTTTTGTCAGTAGTATTAGCAGATCTAACCAAGTATTGAGATTTGCTGACCTTCTTTGATTCACTTCTGAGGTAATGGAATTGCACAGGTTTCTATGAGAGTTTAGTTATTCCTGCAAACTTAGTTACAATGAAAACTAAACAAAGAAGAAAGAGCATCACACAATTGTCTAGATGCAATTTTTAGTACTGCTTGATGAAGACTCACTTTCTTGTGGATTAAGAGTTGTGTTGGGTCATTTTTAGAATAAGGTTATGTAACTAGTGATCGCACCTGAGTGACACTTTAAAGAACCGTATCTATGAACTGTATATAAAGAACTGTATATAAAGAACCGTAATATGGCATCTGATGACTGAGAGCAGTGAACTCTGAAAGTGGACAGTCACCTAATTAGATGAATTCAAATCGCTCAAAAATCCTTAAATTGGATCATGTGATCAAACAATGTTGCAGCCTGGACTTCCTATAGCAGTGAAACATTGAAACAAAACAATATCTTTCTGTCCTTCCCATGCCTGATACTTGCCCTGCTTTTGTAAGTATCCATCTGTTTAGCTTTCTTTGGTGCTCCTTTGAGTCTTGAAGCCCGGGTAGTGTTTCATTCGTGGCCTTAGCTATCAGTGGAAGTGGCATTTGGCTCTTCTCTCTGCAGACATCTGAAGTCTCTTATGGTTATTCTGCCAATTTGGTGCTAGTTCATGGTCTCTCAAGGACTCCTTCATATTTTAGACTGTGCATGGTACTTCAGGGCATGCTTGAAGTGCTACTTGTTTAATTTACCCATGTTTTGACAGTTCTTTGAGCTCCATTCTTTGTTTCCTGCTTAATGTTTCTAAGTGGTTTAGCGTTAATCCTTCTAGAAGTGAGGAATGCTTGAGACTCTCTACTGCGTATTTACTGTTACAGTTTGGTGGGTATAGTTATTTGCTCCTTTATGGTATCCTTTGGGAGCAAACATACAGATCAGTAATTTGAAATAATTTCAATGTGACTTGAGAGGGTCATGGCAAGGGGTTATAATCACAGTTGTGGAATCAGTAGGCAGAACTAACTCCAGCTCTGACAAGACTCTCTACTGTGGTAATATGCAAGTGACCTGATTGTCTGACGACATTTCTACATGAAGGTGGTACATTGTCATGAAGAATGTTGACGTAAAGTAAATAACTCCTACAAACAAATATTGTTATTAAATTGACCCACAAAGAACTTTCTTTCCAGGCAATGGAGGACTATCGGTGTGCTGCACCAAGCACAGTAATCATTTGTCTCTCATTTCTTTGTAATGGTCTTGAAGTTACTGAGAAACTTCTGAGACTTGCAGATGCTCCCTTCTGCTCCATCCTTTTCGAATATGAAGAATAGGTGTTTAGCTGAGTGTTTTTGCAGTGCATCCTGGCAGTAGATCAGACTTTACTTTTCTTCATTACTTAAGTTTGTCACTTTGAAAACTAATTTGAAAATGTTTTAATACATGCCTTTTCTTCTGTTGTTCTTTCATAGAATGACCTTCTGAAGGAAGAACAGCAGGCACACATCAGGCGCGTACTAAGACAAATAGAAGAAGCGGAGAAAGGACAAGACGAAAAGGAGGTTGTAACTAGGGATGATGTGGAAGAGTCACTGAAAGCAAATTGGCAGTATGTTAAGGACAAAGAACAACTTCTGAAAGGTATGTAGGAGTGTGGTTTGCAGTTTATATAGTTGAGACTCAGTACTTTTTTTTGCATTTTAAAGAGAGATTCAACTTTCTTGTTGCATAAAAAGCATAAAGCTTTTCCTCTCCAGAATTAAGCTCTCTCAATGTGGTATGATATTGTGGAGGGCTTATAAGTAAAACTGTTCCTTCCAAGTGATGTACAGAGGCTTTATTTTTCCTATAAAATTGAAACTCATGAAAGCCCTATGCATTGGCTCCACTGGAAGATTAAAAAAAATTATTGATGGCAGCAAAAATGACCAGTTTTGATTGTTGAAAGTTCTGGCTGCCATCCCTGGATTCTCAGTTGGAGACACATGTGTCTTTGATTACAACATTTCAGTGAGAACTGTTCTCTCCCCTTGGCAGAATAAGATCAAGCTGTTTTCAGCAAAGATGGTGGCCCTTCACACTATGTGAGGCCATCAGGTTGTAATGTGTTGTAGTGTAGAAGAATCACCCTTCTTTCTCCAATCCAAGTGAAAGTGCCTTTATTAAAGAATCTGATGAAGTCGTAAGAATTATGAACTATCAGTTTGAGAAATTAGTAATGTACTTGTCTTCTGATGTTCTTATTTTAATAGATCTGCACTCCCAAATTGAAGAAACTGGCCAAAGACTTTCAGCAAAGCAGGGTGAGAGGGATTATTGGTTGGAGTACAAAAATGTAGGAAGTAAAACTCAGGCCAACAAGATTATGAATCTGGAAAAAGATATCAAGGAAGTCAAAGATGACCTTCACAGGACTACAGGTCAGTTTACAGCTACTGTAATGCAAGTCTTACAAGCTCTTTCTGAATTACTTCTGGGAATTAATTAAATTATAAATTTGGTTTGATGTCAAGTTATAGTAACTTATATTAACTTTTCCAAGACAGTGCACCTAAACTAAGCTGCATAATCCTATAAAATGGAAGAACTCTCTATCTCCATGAAAGTCCCCTTATTAAAAAGTTTTATGAAGTTGCAGAAATCATGAACACTTAAAGAAACTGATAACCTTGTCTTCTGATGATTTTCTTGTAAAATATAGGCAACCCATATTTTAAAAATGTTACTGTGAAGGACAGCGGTTTTCTAAAAAGAAGTCTACATGTATTTAGGTCACCTATGCACAGGTGTCTCTTAGCAGTTATACTTGAAAATGTTGAGTCTGCTCTTGTTGCTTCTCATTGTGCCACAAGCACTTCACATGCTGAAAACTCCTTTGACAGGAAAGTAGTATGAGCTCATTCTTGGAACAGAGTCTTTTGAGTTGAGCGTATTGGTTTAAATGCAGAACTAGAGGGAGCTGTTTAGCCAGCGGTCTGAACTTTGCTTCCTAGTTGCATAGTCTCCTGTATGAGGCCCTGCAAAACTGCCAGTACAGACATCTACAAATATGTGGAACTGTTTGGATACTGACACAACAGCGGAATTAATTTGAGAGCTTATGTATTCTGATGCTGAGTGCTTTACAAAGATTTCTTTACTACTGCATTATTTTAAAATCATTTAAATATTTTGCTGTTACATAACCCATGCTTCTAACGGGAGAAGGATGTCCTGGTTTTCTTCCTTTATGTCCCTCTCAGTATGCATGACCATAGCCAAGCAGCTGGTAGTAACAGGCAGTGACGCTGCTCTAAGGGTCTCTCTATATTCTGTGCCAACCATTACCAGGCATCAACTACTGTGGATAAGAGCCAGCTAGCTATCTTTTTGTCTCTTGAAATGTATTTTATCATGATTAAGATCTGCACTGTGTTTTTTACATTGCCAGATAGCTTGTCAGATATCCACCTCTGTATTCAGGAAAAGTTGACATTTTTCATTATGCATTTTCCGTGTTCTTAATCAATTTAAAATTTTGTTATACAGCTGCTGAAATATGAAATGAAAAAGAGAATGGGCTGCTTTTATATAGAATGCCAGAATGAGCCAGTAGGAACATTCAGTCTGACCTCCTGCATGTCACAGGGTACAGAGCCAAAAATTTGCGGTTGAACAGAAGTTTATTTATAGAAAGACTGTTACAGTGGTACATATAGCAGTTGCCTAATTAACATACTGCAAAATGATGCTGCCAGTACTGGATGTTAACATACTATTTTACTCAACTTCCTAAAATCGAACTTATAAAGTGGCTGGACAGTACAGTCTTCTAGCCCACAAAAAAAAAAAACCAACCTAACAAGCTTCCAGAGTGATGCGGCAGCAACCTGGGCTTGTTCACTCCTCGAATGTATAACAGGCTTAGGGAATAAGCATAGGTGAAGAGGCTTCTGTCTCTGTAGGTACCACTGAAGGGCTTGACGCTGGCATAGTTCATGTGGTCTGGAGATGACATTTTAAACAAAATTGCTGGAGAGAAAGAGCCGTACACTTACGTGAGGTCTGAGGAAAAGAGTGTTGCAGTTAGGGAGTTAGGGAAAATAGCCTCCTTAGAAACAGTAGGTACGTCTGAACAGTTCCTCCTTTTCTTCATTCTCCCAGTACAACTCAGGTTGTTTAGCTGTCTGAAAGAATGAAAAGATCAATTAATTATAGTATGTAAGTACTTCCATTTCATTCTGCCAAGTCTATGGCGGATTGATTAAGGCAGGCCAGCTTCCACAGTGTTAAATTAAGAACTAATGCACAACTAATGCACCTTTCGTATTTGACTGCCTTTGACTCCACAGTGGGTCCAGCTACTCATTTACAGCCAGATCAGCAATAGGCTGTCTGCAGCACAATGCAGAGCTAGGCTGAATTTCAAGCCTCTGGAACAAGTATGAAGTGCCTTCCTTCAAAGAAAATGACTACAATCTCATTCATTCCTTCAAAAGGAGAAAATACCAGGCAGCAGTGGGCTATTTAGAATAGCACAAAAACAGCTGAAGGGAAGGATGAAATAATTAAATAGCAAGTGACTAGAACTTGAAGCCAAACAAATTCAGTTAGGCGTAAGACACGCTTTCTAAATAATGACCACAAGTAACGATGAAAGCAAATCATTGAGGCAATTGCCACATTCTCCATTTTGTCCTGTTGTCAAATTAGAACCCCCTGGAAGGCTTAGATAAGTCAGAAAATTTATTAGGCTTTGTATAATAACTGTCTGAAAAAAAAGCCACGTGCATAAGATGATCCAATATGCTGCTATAAAAAATAAGTTTTCTAAGCAAATCTCTCGCACGACTCCAGGAGCTCTGCTATTGATAGAGACAAAATTTAGTGTTAAGATACCAATATTTTAGCAGCGAATTGCTCGGTTTATTAGCTGTTGTAGTTGCCACAGAAATGTGTAAGTCACTTCAGATTTCTAGTTTTGTAGTTAACATTACTGTCCTTTGGATTTAGGAGAACAATTTCTATGGAGAAGGATGCATCTCATCTAATGCATGTGATGCTGGCTGATAAGTTCCAGTTTAGGAACAACATGCCAATTATCTATTTGTTGTCAGGAGAAATTGATGTCAGATAATGAGTTCCGATTTTCTTTTTTGTTTTGAAGAATATTATAGAAATGCTTTGAAAGCAGTGAAAGAAGAAAATGACAGACTGGTTGAGAGGCACATGAAGTTAAGTAAGGAACAGGCCCCTGAGGTATTCCTTCTGCCTTTTTTAAAAGTGCTAACTGCATCATAGTTAGGATTCACGTACTCTGCATTAATAATTATTTTAACTTAAATTAAGACTTGGAACTTTTCTAATAAATTGGGAGTAAAATAAACTGTAAATCTTCTTTTGGTTATTGTTATACACACATATACTTTTTTTTTTTTTTACATCAGACTAACAATGAGTAGATGTGAGGGCATTTTACAAACGAGGCATGGGAAACTGGGACACCATGCACTGATATGACTTGTTCAAAAATATGTCACTTTTGCTGTGACCTTGATTTTGATGTTTGCATAGACTTCAAAAACAGTAACACACTAAAAGATTGTGTACATGGAAATATACATCAGTTTGAAAAAAAAAGAGTTGTTTTGTACTTGTAAAGTACAACCTTTTTAAAATGCCAAAATAGTGCATTCTGCAGTAAAATTTAGGCTTATCGATATATATATTTTTGTCATCTCTGCCAGCTCTGATTTGCCAACATGATTTACAAAGTATTTATGGTGAGAACTTCTTAGACTCATAAAATGCAAAGCATACTTCAGTACAAACCACTGGCTGGGCTCATTAGGTATTTAAATTCCTTGACTTCAGTGCTGGGATTTTCAGTCATGTGAGAACATAATCCAAAGGACTGTGTTTATGGTGATGTACAGGGGCATCTTCCCTCCCAGTTGTTCCTTTCCTTTTACTGACAGCAGTAATTAAATTGTAGCCTTGGCTCTTTAGCGTAGACCTCTACATGTTTAAGTTAAGTCTAATGTTATCACTTGTCATAGATCAGTACTGCCTCATTTGTGATTTTGCTTGGGTTTTTTAATAGCTAAATATTTGTCTTCCTGAAAACAGGAAGATTTGAGCAGTACTGGGAACATAGCAGAACTTGTTAGGCAAAAAGAAAATGTCCTATTTTAATATGGGAAATTATAAAATATTGGTAAATTGCTTGACACATAAACTGCACTAGGCAGGATGATGGAGAAGAAACAGCTGGCCTTGTGGACTAAATCCCCTTGTAATCCCTCAGGGGATGCTACAGTCTGTTGTGTGGATGTTTCTTAATTATTTCCTGCTAAACAGCAGAAGATTCTTCTTTACAGTGTGCAGCATTGTCAAAGTCCTGCTTTTAGATGAGATGATCTTAAATTGTGTTTTCTCAGAATGCTGTAAGATACTTAGACAAAAACAGTCGCAGAGAAATCGAGGAGAATGAATGGCTAAAAGAAGAGGTAAGAGGATCGCTTGCATACAGTTTATCATGGCAGTTCAGGTTTGAAATACAATGGCCTACAGTCATAACTGTTTCCAGTGATGGGCCTCTGAAGACTTTCCTAGGAAAAGGAGAGTGGTTGGCCTGCAATTACTCTGTAATCCTGACTAGCAAACAGTGTATGTGGTGAATAAAGCTAAAAGGTGAACATCTGCTTTCACAAATGAAGGACCTATTTTCCTGCCCAAGCAGTTATATGAAGGACTACAACGTTCCATACAATTAAGTATTTATATCTATGGAGATTGGGATACTGTATAGTGTAAAGGCGCAACCATGTAAGTATCTGAAGAGTGTAGTTTTGAATTGCATTAAAGTTCTAGCGCTGCCGTATTGAAGGAAAATGGATATGGATGTTGGAAACATTTTTGGAGAAAGGGCTTGAGACAGCTTTAAATGGGAGATAATAAAGAAAGCCTGGAGATCAGTACACTGAAGAGAGGAAAATCAAAATCATACATAGTTGTAATTGATTACTTGATAGCTTTTATACTGTCCTTTAATGGCAATTTAGAGCTATAGATTAGATAGGTGTAACTTTTCTTGTCAAGCAAAATCTTTTTTGTGAGCCAAATTTAGGAAACTGATTTTTCCATGGTGAAAATTTGTTTGTGTTTGTTCCAATCAATACAGATTCTTTGTTGTGATCAAATCTAAGCAAGAGATTGGAGGGAGGAAGTACCCTTCCTCACCTTTACAATCTCACAGCTTAGAATTGAGCAAAACTTTTCTGGAAATTAATAAATGAATTTATCATTTTTCAGTGCCACATGAACGAACCTGGCAGAGATTTCTCCCTTTTACTTACTAGTTTAAGATACTTGGCAGTATGCAGGGATACAGCTTTCCTTCTTCCCCTTAATGAGCTCTGAGCCTACATCTTTAACTTTCCAAGGAGGGTGTCCAAACCACAGGTTCTGAGGCAATGAGGTAGGAGTCAATAGGAGAGAATTAATGTTTTAATGTGTATAAACAAACAGGAGCTCGAATCTATACATCCTATCACTGAATGAGTAGGAGTTCCCTTCCCATCTCCCTGTCTCACTGAACACTTACGAATTTTACACACATTAGGCAGTGTCAACAAGAGAGATCCACTTTGGAGTACCCTTGTGTCCTCACAGGCCCTCACCTCAGAGTTGAGGGATTTGGGTTTCTTTCCTCTCAACTAGAAGTTTCCTATATTATGAATTAGTTTCCTATGTTATGAATTAGTGTTTTGAATTATTGCAGAAAACAAAACTATTATCAATAACTTTTCCAGTCCTCCAAATTCACACATTCATTTTCTCTGCTTTTCTTATACAGCTGAAATATTTTCTTTCAGGCTAACGTTTATATGTAGCTGACAGACTCTTCCAGTATTTTCTTTGGGGAGATAAACTAAAAATGTCAGTTTTGTCCCATTTCAAAATTTATAATTTTTTCAGTTAGGCCACTGAACTGAAAAATGACTTACCGAAACAGCCCTAAACTAGTTACCTCCAAATTTGAACAGATTTGAAGACTTCAGTCACATTTTTCCATGGTTACTGTGTCGCACCAAGATGGTGAAAACCTGCATCACCTCATCATGCCAAGCCACATCCTGTTACTGGTTAACGTCCTGTCATTTTCACCTTTTTTAATTCCTGGGAGAAATGGGAACTAGTTTTTAACTGCAAATTTGGATGATTATAGCTGGGTTAATTTGGCTTTGGTGAGAACAGATGCATTCAGATCACTAGGTACTGCTTTTAAACACGTGCGTATGACTAAAATTTCTGGGAAGGTATTCGTCCCATAGTACATTCCACTTCCCAGTGAAGGGGGTAAGAACTTGCTTGTACTTCAGCAAAAGTGAGAGGCATTGTGGGAACTGAATAACTGGTATCCTTTGGTTAATATAACTTCATGGCAACATGAGGTGATTAGCAGTCCAAAAGAAAGTAGAGCCTGGGGTTTAGCCAATGTCGTCGCTAACTTGGACTGAAAGCTTCACTAATTCTGGGTAAGAAGGTTTTGTATGTAGGCAGGAATTAGGAAAGCAATACTTGCTGAGCAAGAGCCTGAATTTAACTCTACAAAGAAGGTTTTTCTCTCTCAAATATCTGATGTGAAAGCAAAAAAGAAAAAGCCAGAGCTTCTATCTACCAGACCTGTTTGGCTACATGAGAAGGTTCTGCTATCAGGGTTGCACAGCCCAAATGTGTGGCTGTGATTGACAGAGTTGTGCCAGTAAAGGGTTCTAATAAATAAAGGTGTGAAAGAACCAGAGAGGCCTTCCCTTTGCCTGAAAATGTGTCATTATGTTTCTCCACCAAATGCGCAGTCTTGCTGATATGGCTGCATTCTTTCAAGGTATGTCCTATTAAGATAGTTACTTTGAAAGCTTTCCAAAAAGGGTATAGTCTTTCTAAGATGATCCTTTTTTTTTTTTTTTTTAATTGTCAAAAGGTTAAGATATACCAAAAGGAAGTAAGTGATTTGGAAGCCTCTATTCAGCTCCTGGAAGAAGAAAATATCGCTTTAGTGACAAAGCTGATTGATAGCAGACTTCAGAATCTGAAAGCACCCAGGTAAAGTGATGCCTTCGCAGACTCAAGGGAGATTAATTTTTTTAAAAGATAATGCTGCCTTCTGCTTCTAGAGCTATTTGGTCTCTCCCACAAGAAAGCCAAGGTAGTTTCCTAGTTGAGGGGACGCAGGATTTGACTGCGCATGTGTGGGACTTGTATCTCTGGAGGATTACAGTGGCATTGTAACCTCCTAAATATCAAAATTCAGGGAAGAAACTGCATTCTTTAATAATCTATTAAGACCTAGCGACACTCATTTTCTTTTAGTGGGGATACCATTGGGGCTTGGAAATATCTGTTACAACCTTCTGTTGTGATTGTCTCAGACCCAGCTTCTCAGACCAAGTGCTGAATAATAGATTTTTCCTTTACTATCGGCAAAATATTTAAGGATGTGAAGATTAATATGCAAATATGTAGTTTTGCAATCTCAAGTGAAACAGATGACCTGGTACTGAGTAAGGAAGAGGTCTTGGGATAGGTCTGTCTGTAGAGCTGTCTGTAGTATTAGTTTCTTCTGTATTGAAATTATTTAACTTGTTCCCTAGAGAAAGATCAATTTAGCTGCAAAATGTCAACACTAATGTTATCAAAAGCACAGTGCAACAATGGGAATGATCCATCTTCATTTTCCAGACCCAGCTCAGTGATTTTAGCCATATTGCATAAAAAAATTCCAAGTCTTAAGAAGTGACCATTTTTCTCTCCTCTCCAAACTTTGGACTGCTTTTAAGTGAGAACTGCCAGCTGTGGTTTGAATCTTGGACTGACTGGAGACTATAACATTTGTTTTCTTTTAGTCTCATGGACATAGTTGAACTTGGGCACTAAGAATAAAAAAGAACAATGTATTAGCCACTAAGCTACCTGGCTGCTTCCATCGCATTTTTAAAACATTGCTCTATTCTGCATTTGTGGTTAAGCAGCAAGCAACTTTCAGAAAGGGTGCCCTCTCCCCCACCCCAAAAGATTGCAGAGGACAATTTAGAGAGAAAATTCAGACCTCTAATACGAATTTCACTTTATTTTTTTAATTTCATAGGCATTTGTTTCTTACCCAGGCAGCTGGCTTGCAAGATGAATTTCCTAAGGATGAAATGAAAGAAGTAGAGTATAGAGAGTATGCAGGTAATGCACATGCCAGCAGCTTATAAGAACGGATAAGTCACTGAACATTTAAATACTTTTTAGTTCTTAAGTTTTTTATCAAACTGCCTGTTTTACATGGTGAACACTTAATTTCCCTGTTAATTGCAGCCACCACAACAATGATAGACTGTAGTTTGCGTTAAGAAGACAAAACCACAATCTGCCTGTAATACAGTTTTAAAATTGAAATTGGTGTTTAGATTGATGAATGTAATTACTCATATAGAGCTAGCCTGGAATGTGGTTAATAAGATAGGCATCTTTTATGAAGATATGACTCATATCTTAATCAGTTCTTTACTGATCCATATCATCATAGCTTCATTGTATCTTGTCCCTCAGAGGACACTCTCGAGCTCTACGCTGGCTTTCATTTGAAGTCTACATGCACTGTACAATCATTCAGCTCATAGAGATACATTGGAGTTAAATTATAAATAAATCCCTAGCAAGAGCAGATGTAGCTGCATGGAGCTCAGCCTGAACTGAAAATCTTGGTAAGCAGTACTGAAGTTTGGGCTGAATTTCTGTCTATTCTGGGAGTTGTACCCAGGAAAAAGATATACCATTAGGCAAGAAGGACTGTATGAATGTGCTTATCCATTCAGGGTTGTTTGTATGGATTCCTTAGTATCACATGTTTTATTTGCTCACTTTGCGTGAGTAGAAGAAAGAGAGGAAAAAAAGGACAAAATTAAATCGAAAAGGTAAGTTCAAAAAATTAAAGCCACACAGTTACAAGTACGTGAATAAGTCTGTTGAAGTTCTCATCAGTTCCAGCCATGGGTGGGCCTTTCTGGAACCATCAGGCACCAGCAAACATGTTGACTAAGACTTCTGAATTAGGTACATGTTTACTTTGAACAGTTCAGCTCTATTACCTTTGCTAGACCTTTACAATAGTTACTGGGAGGAGTAGGTTGACCCCAATAAGCTGGGGTCAAGTCACTGTCCCAGGCAAACATATAACCTGGGAGTCCGTGTGGAATGGTCTGTCATCCTGGGAATTAGTCAACTGCAAATGTGAGCTCTTCAGGGGAGTTATAAGTAGACTAGCTGTGTTTCAGGAACTTGTATATATGTACATATAGAGATACGTACATGGATATAGAAAAAGTTTATACTTGTTTTTGCTGCCTTTCCTATTTTTTCAACTACTCAGGGCTTTAAGGATTTATAACAGCTCATTTTTTCCCCTGCCCCGTCCCACAGACCCATTACTTCTAACTTCCAAACAATTTCAGTCCCTGATCTTGGTCAGAAATTGTGAACAGAAATAAACATAGAAAAATCAGTGAGCAAAATCAACATTTGGCTTGGATTGCCAATTAAAAATCCTACCAAGCTGTGCTTTACATCGCACTGGCCAAGCCACATTAACGATTGCAGGCAATGCTCATACTAAGTACTAATTCTGATTTTCATAAAGCTTAACAATTACATACATATAATTTTTCTTCTCTTTAAGAAGCAAAGGCAGATGGAGATGAAAGCCTCAGAAGTGCCACAGTCCCCTGTCAGAAAAAAAAAGCCTTTCCAAAGATTCAGTCTAAAACAGAGAATGAGAAGCGTCAAGACAGTGATGAGGAGCTGTGGGAAAAGTTATTCACTCCAACTCTTCGTAGCTTGTTGTATGAAGATGAAGAAGATTTCCAGGTATGAGTTAAAGTAATCGGGTCTTTCACTGACATGGGCATATTTCAGTATGGAGCATGAGCTACTGCCAGGAGTGTTCTATTCCCAGTGGTGTTACGGCAGAAAAAACTCCAATGTCTTTTACCTAGTGTACAATTCAGATACTTAATCATAGGCATCTGGTGCTATTTGAGATGGTTAGGACATTCCCTGTCCTTTGGATGCTGGGTCAAAAGAGCACAGGTTCTGTGTCATACAGGCCAGCCTCACATGGATGTTTTGGATGCCTTAGGGCATTTCTGATAGCACAAGACACATTGTTTTGGCAATTGAATGGTGTCCTAGGAATCAGCATATGTGAGTGTCAAATTCCCCCTGGAAAGAGTTCTGAATGTCACCTAGTGACAGTTTTCTATGATATTGCAGAGACCCGTTTGCTTGGATGCTGGTCCTTTAGAATTTATGTTGCATAGTAGCACTAAAGGATCAACAAGTAATTTATTCCTTCAACAGAAAGCCAGGATGAAGGTGCTCCTAAGTGCAAAATACAGGGGTTGAGAAAATAAAAAGGTTATATGTAAATAGGCAGAGTTTGTGCGGTTCTCAAAAGGGGTGGTGGCACTTGCTTCAGGAGATCCTCGATCCTAGGTTGCAAAAAGATGTCTCCTGGGTGCCTTTGATACTACACTCTTGAGTTATGAAAACTTGAATACATCTCTAAATAAACTAATTACTCTCAGAAAATATATTACTCTACATCATCGATTTCTACTGCAAATTAAAGGATATAGATGTGGTGCAGACTGCAGGGCTTGCTGTGTAAAGATGCTTCTCCATAATGTTTCTTTACTCTTGAATATTCTATTCAAACTTACTCAATAATGAGTTTCAAAAAAGGTGAAAAAAAATCAAAAAACCTTACAGCAACTCTTTTTCCAGAATTAGGCATTAGTTTGATTAATACCCTACAACCTGTGTTGAGAGAAATCATCCTGTTGCCTTGATTGGAGGCTAACTTAAGGAGTGGCTCTGTCCTGAAGAGTCATTACAGAGAAAAGCTGAACATTTTTAAAAAAAAAAGAATCTATCCAGGTGTTTGTTTCCTTGCAGTTGTTGCCTTGGGAGAGGAATACTAGCTTTACTTCTTTCTTCCTGCTGTCAGCACTGCAGAGCCCACCCTGCTGAGGGCCACAGGTGCTGCTGACATTCTTGTACTTCCTAACAACGAAGGTATAATTGCAAACAGTGGAGTTGCATTGGCAACCATTATGAAAGCATTTATTAAATAGAGGTGATTCAAGAGCTTGCACTGTAGGGTTCCTTCTTCCCTCTCCCTGGCCTTGGCTGTATGGTCCTGCTCCTGCCCTTAGGGAACCCGTAGTGCACATCGGCCTTTTCTGTAGCTGATTCACTCACTAACCCAGCAGAAAAGCTTGCCTTTTTTTCTCCTCCTGAATTAGTTTTCTGTTGGGTTAGTCAACCGAATTGACTCAGAGGTTTGGAGAAGACCAGAGCCAGCACAGACGTGGTGGAAGCACATGGCTGGACTTGGACCTCTCTTTTGGCAGTAGTGAGCTGTTGGATTAGTTTAATTCTTCTCACAGAACTGAACTTGGGAGCAGAATTTGGTTTGCAGAGAAAGTGTTATTGGGGAAAACACACAGGAAAAGAAGAGGGCAGCAGGGCTGCAGCCTCCGAAGATGAGCTGGCTTGTAAACCAAGCCCATTAACACTGACATGACCAAACACAGCAACCCCAGGGCAGCATCTTTACAGTTGCTTTTAAAAGGAAAGTTGCTGGGTTTTTTTGAAGAATGGCTGCTTTTCTATGTAATTGCAGAAGAATATTATTTTTTTCTTCTTAAGGAATACTTAAAACCAGGTCCTCTGGAGCCAAAGCTAATGTGTGTGATTGGAAAAGCCATGCCTATTCATAAAGAACCAGAAGAAATGCCAGGCAGCAGCCACACAGAAGATGGCATTATTGGTAAATCAGACAGGCACATCACAGCTCAGATGATTAAGGCCTTATCTAAAGAAAAGGTTGGTTAAAAATAGACAAGCTGCGCTGTTAACATAAAAATGTAACATTCTCAATTCATTAAATATTTGCTCTGGCTTGAAGGAGTGTGTGGCACTGGGCTTTGTGGAAACTATTTTTGAGTGTCCGAATCATGATTTACACATATAAGTTTAATGAGAGGTATGTCTGTGTGCAGATGGCTAATTGGAAGGTTGCTTTCCTTACCACTGTGAGAACTTTTGTGCACTTCTTGGGCTTCTCAATCCAACTAGCTGCACATATATCTAATAAAGGATCAGAGTTAATATTTAGATTTTGTGGTTCTCACTTGCGGTCTGTCAAATGTGGAATTCCCTCTTGATCAGACACAGAATGGGTAAAAGCAGGCTGCCATAAAATGTAGACTTGCTAAAAATACTTAATACTCTGCTAAAGCAGAATCTAATTTATCCAAGCATAATTCAACTATTGCTAGAAAGTTGAATGTTTGAATGCATTTTATCTGTCTCCATAAGACCCCTACTTAAATATATTGAAATAACGAAAAATTAATTGAAAAAAATTAAAAAAAAACAGAGCATAAAAATCATCGAAGTCTTAAATATATATATATTTTTTTTTTTTTAGAATTAGCCAAATATGTTGTGTAACCCTGTATCTTTGGTTTGTGGCTAGTCTCTGTGAACATATATCTTAGCGCATCGATTCAGTGGTTTTTTCCCCACTCTCATCGCACATCCTGGACACCCGAGCAGGAGTACACAATGCAGTTACTTCTCCACAGGCACAAGTAGGCTTCTGACCTACGCATTTCCTATTTAGAAAATGTGCTTTCCTTTGTGAAAGCATTGAATAATCTAATTTAAACCCTTGACGGCTTAATCAGCTGTTTGGAATAGAGCTTTTTAAAAAAACTTAAACATTTTAACCAACCTGTATCTATGCAGTGTCTCATCTTATCCTGTATTTCAGTGCAAACATTTTCCATTTTTCAAGCAAGCTCAGATATTCCTGCCCAGCAGGTGTCTCCTTGAGTTGCAGGTGAGTTGAATGTTCTCGGGGCTCCTCAGACTACAGCTCCTCAGAAACGGGGCTCACAAGCAGACACGTAAAGGTAGCAGCCTTATTCTCAGACTGAATCTCACTTGTGTTGCCATGGTGTGAACAGTTAGATGAGTTTGGATGTGTCCCTGCTGTAACCCAGCTGAGTTACCGCAGAGACTGAGGTGACTCTGAGCGCTCAAGTGTTGAGAGAATGGGGATCCGTACTCGCGAGGTGGTAATGTTTTCGGCACAACAGAAGCCTCCCCTTGGCTACGCTGGCTTTCTTTGAGTGAAGTGCAAGCCCCATGAAATGGCTTACTTGAAAGAGAGATTAGTTCTGCTCGGTGATTAGTTTAGCTTTTCATTTAGTCACGGAATTAGAATATGGCTTATGCTGAACAGCTTTTCAGTTAAAGAAAGGCCTCTCCTTCTTCCCACCGCTCTCCAAAGGGCGTTTGCATTTCCTAGCGATGTAAGTGTAAGGCCCATCTCTAGGCTTCTCTTTGCTTATGCCCATAACGCATACCACCATGTGTAGGACATATGGCAGGACAACATAAACTTGTACCTTGGAAAAAAGAAACTTTGCCTCTTGACGTCACTGTTTAGCCTTTTACCATAAAAGCCTGTGTGGGTGAGAGGGAGTTAAAAAGAAATCTGAAACATGCTAATTAGGGTACAAGCCACAGGCAGCCTGCACAAGCCAGGAGCAGCAGCCTGTAGCAAAACATATTTAGTGAAGTGTCCCAAATCCCTTTGATTTCTATAGGATTAGTATTAAGGCCAGTGTGAGGCTTTTATATGGAGAAAGCTAGGTCTTCAGCAAGTGGGGCATCTGGATTTGATAATTTCGTTACTGGCAAAATCTCTCAGAAATGAGCAACATGTTGTAAAACAGAGGGCTGATCCGTCCGCTTTCTGGCAGCACGGCCAATGCTTCCAACTCCTACTTAAACAATGGGAGTCAGGGTTCACTACCCTGGTTAGGACAAAACTTACAGGAGTCACCCTTAAATTCCCAGCATTATGAAATACCTTTTCTTTACTGTGTTTCTGTTGCGCAAGACAACTATAGGACACTAGTTAGGCTACAAGATACAGAAAAGTGTCCATGTGTCCCCACAACTACAATCCAAGCAAAGCCTCGGCTGAGCTGGAATTACGTACTTAACTGGCGCACAACTCTAAGAAATTTGCAGTTTCAACAGGGAAAAAACGTCACAAGTGTTCACTGGAAATTCAAAGTTGAAGAAATATGAGCATCACCCAATTTGCATGTAAGTCCGTGGAAATAAAAGCCATTTTAATAGACCTGAAGTCCACGTGCTGGAGCTGAGAAACATCAATCCATCAAATGCCTAAAAAGCACAACGGAGCGGGTTGGTTGTACTGCTAGCCTGTATCCACTCAAGTGATTAAAGGAGCTGCTTACCTCAGCACGCTGCTGGTTTGAACCCTCTCTGAGCAATTTCCCTGTAGAGTCGAGCAACTGGATTATATTGCTTTATAGTCTGGCTGTGCAAGTATGATCTGTCCCCAGCCCGAGCTGCGGGGAATGTAGGTTACTTAACTTTTGGTCTGGTTTTTGAGAGGTTTGCAGCCTCCGATGCAGCTAGGTTACATAACAAGGCAATCTTTCCGCAGGTTCAGACCTGCATGTTTTGGGAAATGAGGGCAGGAGACTTGTTCTGCAGCATTTGTTCTTGTTTGGCTGCTTTCTGAGAGAGAAGTTATTAAACGCTCTGCTTCTGTGGGCTGAAAGGAGTTTGCCAGAATAAGGTCAAGGCAGAAGCTAATGGACTGAAAAGTGAGACTGCAGTGACAAGCAAGGAACGGAGAATCTAATGGTATTAGCGTCTTAAGCCACTGATGTTTTGCAGCTGGATGTTCTTCTGAAAAAGACTTTCCTTTGGATTTTGAGTCCAGGGCAGAAGTAAGGATGTTTCTCTGTAATGCTGCACTTCAGCGCTCATGTTGCGCAGCCTAGCACCAACACTATGTTGTTTTAGGACATGACGTGGTAACAAGGTGCCAACAACTGTTCCTGTATGTGACCCGTAGAGCATCTCCACTGAGCCACGGAAAACTGGGGTTTGATGTGGTGCTGGATCTTTTCCTCACTTTTAGTGATTAAAATGCAGCAGGAGGCTAAGATTGTACCACTAATGCTTTTCTAGAAAAACAATACTTGGGCAATTGCTGTAGCTGGCATGGGGAAGTTCAGCAGTTACCACTGTGAACAAAGCAGAGATCTATGCTATGAAAATAAACCCGAGACCTCAGCTCTCCTCGTATACCGCAGCTGCCGGATATCCAGAGCAACATGCTGGCATCCAACACATTTTCAGTACCACTATCGGCTCGCACAACAGAACTTTTAAGGAAGCTGGCTGTTTATTCCAAGGCTTTTTGATCTTTGCCTCAGGAAATTTCATCAGCAGAGAAGCAAGAAAAGAAATAAGAAATGTGTTTTACTCAACTCATAGACTGATTTGATATCTTGGGCAAGTCATCTCCCACAAGTGAAATGGATGTAGTATTTACTCAGCCTTCAGACACAAAAGAGTGCCAGCAATGTTACACCTTCAGGGGAACCTGCTCAGGGTTCCCTCCTCCTCACTCTTTCTCCTCATCGAGCCAGGACGTAGCGTGCTGATCAGCCAAGTCCCTTCATTCTCCCGTTTGAACATGGAAAACATCAGTAACTCACAGATTCTTTTCTTGTTGGGCAAATTCAGCAAAAGATGTCAAGACTGTTTCTGCTCTCTCCCCTACATGTGGGAGAGCCGCAAAGGTCAAGTCAGAAGATTGCCAATAGGCCAAGGAGAAAGCTCTCATTCAATTTACATATGCTCCCATTAACATTGATTTTTCTTCTGTATTCAGCACATTTCTTCACAACCCCCCACATTATCTTGTCAATCTTCTGCTCCCATCAGCATTTCCTATCTTTCCCAGCGTTTTTGGCACCTAATTCTCATTTTTCTGCCACAATCTTTATCTCAATTATGTCATGGCCTTCAAGTTGCAATTGATTTACGTCGCTGCAAAATTCATACCAGGCTCCCAAAACAGGCACCGTGTGTCTAATAAAAGATGCAGGGTTTCACCCCGTCCCTTCTCATGCGGAAGGGCTGTTTGGCAGCTGGAGGAGTCTGTGACTTATTCCAGTAGCTGGTTGAGTGTCACATAAAAACAGTTTTTAAACATTTCCTGAGGTACTGTCAGTGTCAATTTATTGCATGTAACAGTTCAGTTTAGTTTGTGACTTTGAAATGAAGAACAGAAGCAGCAAAAGAATTTAGATTTGTCTTCAGATGGAGATTCTACATTTGGGCTTTTAGAAAACACATGAAGTTACTAGCTGTTCAGTTCTCGTTCTGGCAGGAGTAATTGTCTCAAGAGGTAAAGCCAGTTGTTTTAATTATATAATTCTCTGATTAAAAAAAAAAACAACATTGTGACAATTCTGAAACACTGGTTTCCTTCACAAAGCTCTAAAAGGAACCGCAGCCCTCTAACAAAGCACTATATCCTCCCCTGCTCGCTAGGAGCAGGCAGCTTGCTTAGAGTTTGCTCTTCTAGATTAAACAGCCTTTGAACTCAGTTTTGAGGATAACCAGGTTTTCACAACCCCCCATTATTGAAAACGGCCAGTAATTCAAAAGAAACATGTCTATGAGCTATGCTTTTTAAATTGAACTACAGTTGAGTGTTATTCCAGCAATACTGAAAGCAAACATACTTATTAGGAACAAAGTAAATGGGAAAATAATCCTCCGGAAAATTCTCAAGCCAGTTTGTCTCTGAAGAGTAACCCAAAGCAAGGTTTCTTAGCAAGGCCTCCAACAAGAAAGCTTACCCTGCACAGCAGCTGTGTTAAAGAACACAGAGCAACTATGAGCGAGCAGTAAAAGATAACAGATGGAATGCGTCACCCCTGCAGAAGAGGTGTTTTTGTTTGTTTGGGGATTTTTGGCACCTGCATGATTTGCAACCTCAGGTCCACAGCCCCACAAAGGGGATCCAAGGGATCAAAAATACCTAAGAACTAAGAAAGCAGGTTTGCCCTCAGACAATAGCCTCCAAACAGAGATTGAAACCACTGTGCAGAGAGCATCACAGGCCTAAAAAGGTGACGAGGTTGGTGTCTGTTGTTACCATAACCCAGCACGCCGGGCTACGGAGGAGGAGGAAGGTCTGCCTTGATCTTTCACACAAGCTATGGACTGTGTTTCAGAACAATTTGTACCCTGGCAGTGACTGATTTAGCTAACAGGACACAAATGTGCACCTTTTTTCCACCTGACCCCTGATTCAGACAATTCACATTTTTGATATTCTGAGTGCAAGCAAAAACTACGAAGAAGTTGTTCTCTGGTGCTACGGTCCCACGCTGAAAGCCTCATTTGTAGGAAGGCAGAGATTTAAGTAAACTGTATATGAAACTCCCCAGATCTGGGCATGTGCATTATATACTCTAAAAATAACACGTTCAGTTTTTTTAATTCATGCTTTTAGAAACAAATTTTAAATCTACTGATCCGTACTGATCATTTTATGATGTTCATCCTTCAGGACAAGCCTCAGGTAGCTGAGAAGAGGGAAGTTCCATTTATATCGCAACTCCCTGTGATGAAAACTAGCGTCTAAGGCAGACGATGGTCTGAGCAAGCTGTTCAGAGCTTCATCAGCGTTTAGGTGGAAGATTAGGGAAGCTGCCTAAATAATTATTTTGGCATATTTATACTTCTTGCTCAGTTACAAACAGCACAAGTTTATTGCCATGAGTATTTTGAAAAACTAGAGATCATATTAAGTAAGGAATCCAGCTCTTAATGAGCCAACTCATTATATAGTGAAACTAAGGCCGTCTGCTGCAGCAGCACCGGGAGGATGGTGTATAGATCACGTCCTTCACAGATTCACAGTGCTGCACTTCCTGTCAGACAATATGCACATATGAAATACATTTGGTATTTTATTACGTAAACAAAGCAATTATCAGTGCACGTTTTAAGCAGCAAAAAGAAAAGAAGCACCTCAGACTTTCATACCGTAACAAAAGTTCTGTGGAAGCTGCATTTTATTTGAAAATCCACCCATTTTTGCTAACATACATTTTAATATTTTAAACAAAAATAGAATCTGCAGAGACAATGCAGCAAGTATGCTTAATTCATGTACAGAATTGCTTTCATATCATTGACTATCCTTCTGAAGGCCCCACACCACCCAAAAGTTATGATGTATTTACACAAAGCACCGATCAACAGTGCTACTTTAATTCTTCGTTAACTAAATACCCACTAGACATATGTAAGGAAGCTACTTCCCCTTTTTTACTTTTAAAAGGTACATGATCACAAACATGGCACTAGCCAAATGAAAAGGCTTTCCCCCCGCAACACACACCACCTCCATTTTTTACAGAAAAGAAGGAAAGTCTTAAAGTGAAAGCAATTCCTCACATTCATTTTGGAAAGGCCTTATAATGTCAAATGTAAAAATAATGACATGCCAAGCACAAAGCAATAAAGTTCCTTCCCAATGCACTAATGCTGAATTAAAAATGTAGTGCTTCTAGTCAGTTAACTGTTCCCTTGCAAAATCCTAGGCACAGAATTGACTATAAGGATTAATGCATTTTACAGCTCTTCCCTAATTCCCATATATACTGAGAATTCATTAGATTCAGACCTTTAAAATATTTAGTGCTCTGTATGTCAGCTGAAAAGCATTCTGAATCAGATTCATTCTTTGTGGATAAAAATCAGACATACTGTATACATCCATACTCATTTTCATAAGGAGGTTTTTTTGATACAATATTAATGTTAAATTGATAATCATAAATAAATACAAACAATAATACATAAGGAATGTCTACTGCAAACTGAATATATAATTTTTAAAAAAAGTTAATTTCCATTACTGCTGTGCCTACATTTGTGAGGACTGAAGAAAAGGTAACTGCAGAATTAAGAGTTAGGATTTGACCCTCCCCTGCCCAAAGTCTTGTTTCGAGTTACGGTAAAGGACACATCTCCATTCCAGACAGCGTTTCCAAACACCAATCTCAATTTCCAGAATAAAGGCTTCTCTTCGTATGTTACCGATTATGGATATTATTAGAAGCTTTAAGTATTGACGTGTTAGTCACCAGGACAAAAAACAGATCTTGGTCTTAATTCATGGCAATTCTTGTCTTTGTATTGTATATTGATGTTTTCTTATGGAGTCGTCCCAGGTTCCTTCATCGGTCTTCATCGTTTCACTGCATCATTTAATGGAAGAGGAGAGTTTGAGAGGCTGAAGTTCATTTTTTCCTGGAAGTGGGGGTTTACTGGTGAGCACATCTTTTTGGAAACTTTCCTTTCTCTTCCATCTACACAGTTACATAAACTGAATCTGGAAAGATTAAAAACGCTCGTGTTAACATCCAACAGAAGTAGGACTTCACTATAAACCTGTGTTTTCTTCAAAAATTTCCATTCTTCAAATGCCCCAACTACCCCAACAACTGAAGTTTCAAACAGAAACAAAAATTTTACAAAATCAGGGCCAGAAAACAACCAAAAGCCATCAGAACCAGCCTTTGGAACATCTCTGCATTAAGCTGGTTTGTCCAAAAATAAAAAACCCTACTTATCCATGCAATGACGTCACCAGTGGCAGCGTAACGCAGATCAACATCATTACGAAGAGAACTCAAGGTCACTTTTCACGCTGAGCCAGAGAAAGAGCACAAAGAAAAGCAGAACGCTGTGTGCAATAAAGCCTACTCTTTCTTTACACTTGATTTTTTTCATGTTTTCACTCATTTTAGTATTTAATCTCCACCTGCCCCGATTGATAAACAAGAACTCCAGTGCGCATCTGTACCAAAATTTAACCCTGGCACACGTGAAACCAAGTCTCTCCTCCTGCATAAAGTGAACTCTTTGGTCAAGAATCTGGTGAAGTGCACGAGCAGACTGCCAGCAGCAGTCAGGAGTTCGCTGATAACCAAGAACCCTACACATTTTCCTGATGAAATGGTAAATGCCGGGTAGTACCAGCTCCTTCTCCCCAGCTGCAGCAAAGTACCTCCTGTGCCGGCTCCTGCGGTTCAGAAAGGAACCATCAAACTTCCTTTCCAAGGGACTGCAGCAAAATGACGTGATGGGGCCTTTAAACCGCTGCAGTTAAGTATTCCGAGTTTCCAAGTCACTTCCACAATGCTTCCAACTCAACATGACTTGTTTTTATTTTCTTCAGAAACAGTTCTAGTCATGTTAATAAAACTTGGATTGGAACTTTAATTTTGTTTTATAGCACAAAAAACCAGCATCTCCCCAGAATAACAGACAATACCTAAGTTGTTCTACAAGAAATCCTGGAGAGAGAGCTCTGCAAAGGGATCCTTTCCTGAGGCTCTGTGAGGACTCTGACTGGAAGGGCTGGATGCTGCAGACAGCTAGTAGGAAAGACGACAGAGAAAGGGAAAGAAAAAGAAAAAAAGGTCTCAGAATGACAGAATATGAAAGCTGAACGTGTAATGAAAGGACAAGGGGAGGTTAAGAGGCAAACTTGGCAGAAATCAACTATTAAAACAAGGTGTTTGGTCATATGGAAAACAGAAAGCCTCTTCAGTGGTTGGTGTAATGCAGAAACAAGCGGGACATGACCCTCCAGGAAGGAAACTTCAATTGGCATTTGCCAAATAGGCAGATACCCTCGCACTTTCACAGCAGTTTTCTTCAAAAGAAGATACAAAACACTGAGCCTGACGCTCCTGTGAAAGAGGTTAGCGCTCTCCCCGCTTCGCTGGCAAAACTACGTACTGGCAGGGAGAGGTGAGGCTGGGGGCCTGGCCAGAGCGTGGCAGCTTTCCAGATGCCTTCTCCAGACGAAACAGCTCTCAGCATCTTTTCCTCTCAACATACGATGCGTATAAAAAGAAGCTGAAGAGCAGACAACAGATAATTGTCAATTTGGGCCTAGGAGGAGAACATGGGATATATTCCGGGGGTAGAAAAAAAAAAATAGATGAGAGTTTGTCAACTGCTGCCTTTTTAGGTGAGAACTGAAGACTGAGACCGATAGTCTATACTATCTATACTAACAAAAATCACATCCTATAGTCATGTATTTAAAGCACCACACTACAAATTCAGCCATACAAAGCACATAACTTACAAGTAGGTAAAATATGGCATTCCAGCTGCTGCTGCTGGAAGGGTCCAATAATCTGTAGGCTGTAATTGCAGGAGTATCTGCTATTTGTTGATTTTTTTTTTTTAGCTCTTTCCCTTCTTTGTTAGAACTTTCCCAGTTATAAATGGTGCTTTGTTAAATTCTATTTGCCCTCCTCCCTCATAGAGCTTGCATGTTTTTGCAGTTACAAATAAAACCGTCAACTTTCTCCATTTCAGATTCCATCACTTCAACAGTTTACTCATAATTGAGTCACTAATAACCAGTGCATACTTGCACTTCATACCCATTGCAAAAAACATCGTATGAAGATGTATTTCCTTTGGAAATACGGAATGCCTGCCAACCTACGCATGACAGGGAACATGCTTATGGGAACTGCTTGCAAAAGTGCCCAGAGTGTAAATATTGCCATTGCAAATTTAAATTTTTCACGTTAATGTCTATCTCGGAAACCACGTGGGGAGGAGGAGTTCTTTCAGGATCAGTACTCTCTGTCTGGGTTGGAATCTCTGTCTCCCTCCCGAAACCCCACTCCCGATGGGGCACTCGGATCCAGTCCCCATAAACAGATTATGAAAGAGTCATGAGAGAGAATGGGAAGTGCTTGAGAAGCAGTTTCAGGATGTCAGAAGTTCCCCTTTTAAACTTGGTTCTTCCCTTTGGAAAGCCGTAGCTCACACACCCCACCACTCTCCAGGATTTGAGCCAGACTAATGATAAAGTCCAACAGAGGCACAACTTCAGCGAGGCATGCCTGCTGCGACTTGATTTCATGAGACATTCTTCCTCTTCATGGTCAAATGGCTTGAAGTCACATATTAAAAATCCTGTTAAATTGAGTTGGCAAATCTCCAACTGATATCAAGTCCAAAGTAATGTCCCAGTTTGAAAGCAGTGTGGAAGATTGGTAGGTTTAGAGCTCTGTCATTTGTGCAACATCAGCGTGTAACCAGAAACAGAGGTGACGTTTCAGGAAGCCTGTTCAGGTTCAATACTGGGAAAGAACTTGACAATGCTACTTCCTGGATGCCACAGCCGAATTCAGACAAGACACAGTATCTTACAGTAAATACATATTTTTAACGACATTCCTCTAATTATTAAAAAGGAGGCCTAAAAAAACATGTGGAAAGTATACTTAGACAGTTTCCTACATTGCATTATCCGGAACACTGCTCATAAATATATCTGAAAACCAGAACCTTAGCAGTTTCTAAGGAGAAGCATTTAAAACAACAGCACTGGCCATCAGTTTCTCCAGCGCTAATACGTCTACAACTGTGGATTTAGCCTCCTTACTGCCCAGCGCTTTGTGACCTGACATGCAACGTACTGTGCTGGATCAGACCCAAAGCGTACTCTCACCTCCAACAGCAGTCGTCACTTCTCGCTGCTTCCAGCAAAGACAAAAACTCCCTGGAGTCGCAGTAACACAGAACCCCCCACCCATGAGTGAGTGTTGTGCCGATTCCCATCGTTAGCTACATACCGGTTTCTCTTTAAACAAGTCTGTCAAGCTGTTTTAGCATATATTTTAGGATTAACGTGCCAAAAGGAGCACCTGTAAAGTCTACTTTCTGGCATAAGTCTGTCCTGAACTATATCGTCTGTTCTTCCAGTTTCAAGACAACCCCCCCCAAAAAACAAAATCAAAAAATCCCCCACAAAACCAACTTACTCATTTGCACATTTACCTATTCTTCATCACCACCAGGCGATCACTCCCACTGCTTTTTCCGCACAATTCAGTGACGTTAATGACTGCGGTGTTACAATTCACACAGGTCCTGGCAGTAGGCAGAGCAATTTCTTTATTCTAGTTTAAATCTTAAAATTTTCACTACCCAGCTGCTTCCCCTCCGAAGGCTATGTCCTCTTGGGGGTAATCAGACCAGAATGTGTAACACTTAAAGGCATACCACTGATTTGTCAGTATCGTACCATTTTATATTAGCCAACATGATAATGTTTTTGGTGGTGGTGAACATTCAAGTGCTGCCGTCATGCATGACGACACTCGGGCCTTAAAACGGGCAGTTTATATTCCAGTTAACTCTACATCACGCAGATCTGGCTTGTCTGAAGTGTTTTGCGTTTGCTGTACTGTATCACACCTGCCATCGCTCTGGCTACTCTTTAACCTTGTGTGGACCACTGATTCAGCCTGTGCCTTCCTCATACACACACACGCTCTCCCCCCGCCAGCTAAAATTTAACCAACACAGCTCCGGCCATTCTCACTGTTCTGGGTAGCACGATAGAATATTTGCAGTGAGGGAAGCCTACCATTTTATCAGGGTGATATCTGTTTTCAAGCGGGAAATACTGACCCTAATGCAAGATAAGTGATTTCAAAGAAAAGAGGTACGCACCACTTTCCTTTAAAACTATAACTTCTGCACCTAGATTTTCAAAGAAGCAACTTACTTTCTTAATTGTTTGAAATTATTTTGCCCTTAAAAAAACAAGCTACCCTTGCTTTTGATAGCAACAATTAGAAATAAAGTTGCATGCATGTAAACAGAACACTTGAAAGAGAGACAAAATAGGTATGCCTAGAGGTAAGAAAAGTATATTTATTAAAACAAATCCATAAGAGTATCAAGTTAGGAACACCAGTTTGAATTATAAAGAAACTGGACAGCGTTGGGATGCCTATTTTACCACTCTGTATACAAAGCAGGAGGAATTCCCAACACACTACAACTTGGCAATACAATTTTTTGGCAACAACTTCATATCTGTCATTACGCTTTTAAGTACCTTCAAGTTTCTTTACTGTAGACAGCAACCAAGATCTATCAGCAGACTAGAGCAAGTGATATAATCTGGTGCTTTAAACGTAAATATTAAAAACAATTTACTTTTTGTCAGTGATGACACCATGGACAAAACTTGTATTAGAATAATGGTGTTTAGAGTGATCCACATGGGATGTAGGCAGTTTGAATTGTGAGCCTTTCAGACAACCATTATTCATTCTTTAAGGTTTGTTTACTTACCCCAAGAACACACGTGTTTATTTCTTTATTTTCCTATTTCTATTTCTGGCACAACAGGAGCATGAACTAAACCTAAACAGACAAATATGCTCTCAGAAGAGCCTCAAGACTAAGCATACAGTAAATTTAGTGTAATAACATTGTAATTCCCTTCCATGGCTATATGTTAGTAAACGCCATCTCTGCTGTGTACGGGGAAAAAGCTCTCGCATGCAGCCTTTGTTTCATTTTAGTTGCTTTATTGGTGTCAGCCTTCTGGAAACTCAACACCTGCAAGCAACGCAGACTGCGTGTCTCAGGGAAAACCCTTCCTGGTAACATAGCAAATGCTGATTCAAAGGGTGTGTTTTCTATCAAATTAACTCTCACCGGAGCCAAACACCTTGTCAGATAAGCACAATAAATACAGCTCTACACACCTCACTTGTGACTAATTCCTCTTTCTCCTGTTATGACAGCCGGCTGGGATTCAACCTGACCAAGCCCTGCAATGTCAAGTGATGCAGAAAGGCTCCCCTAGCTATTCAGGCCTACCTACCTGTTTATAACTGAATTAGGCACGTAGGCAGTTTTTTTTTTTTTTAAGGGACATTTCAAAATTAATGTTTTGGGAATTGCAGAAAAAACTCTTATCCTTAAGGATCCTTTAACTTGTTCTCTATTTAAGAAGTGTCATAAACACATTTTTTCCCCTTGAAATAGTATAAAACCCAAGTGAAAGATACCGAATCAGTTGTCTTAAGTGACAGTGAATGTGCAAAGCAGCTCTTGGAAGGCCAAGAGAAAGTCAATTGAAACCTGCATTTCTAGCTAAAGAAATCTAACAGCGCCCCTTTCAGATAAAGCCTTTTAAAAAAAAATTAAAAAAAAAAAAACTATTTTAGCAAAGGCAATGGACACTGCCCATGGCAGCACACAACTTAGCCTCTCCTGTTAAAGGATCAGATTCAGGCATTGGAGAAAGGTTGGAGGCTCTTTTCCTTTCCAAGCTACTGCTGAATTCTCTTCCCTCCACACTCTAGTCCCAAAAACACACTTACACCAACATATATTTAGGTGAATTTATACATGCATGTTTTTAAACAGTCATCAGTTTAACAGAGGTCTTTACAGTAAGATCAAAATACAGTCCCAATATATTACATTTTTCTAATAGAGTCATGATGCACAGTGTGAACTTTGACAAAGAAACGTTTGACTAGTAAGTGAAAACACATTGTTAATACTGGCATTCCAATCTGCCAGCTAAACTTGGCACTGCCTCTAACTACAGTTCACAAACACACACAGCCTTAATGATCTCAATATTTTCTGAAAATAGTGTGAAGGTGTTCAAGATTGTCCACCCCCTCTCCCCCCTATTTTTTTTAAATGTTTTTCCTACTGCAAAAAAAATCTTCAGATGGCTATTGGGTTAAAAAAGTGACTTCAGATAGAAAACGACAGAAGTTTGCAAAACAAACAATAAAAGGTACATATTTAACTCCAGTATATTGATAAAGTCAGTTCTTCTCAATGTTCAGAGTAACCCTTCAGCGCACTCTTTTATTCCAGTATGTTAGGTAATGAATCTATACGCAACATATCACGAGAAGCAGAAAAGCAGGCAATTTAAGGAACGCTCCATTTCATGTAACACCTTCCTCAACAGGGAAAGGCCAGATAGGTTTGTATAGCTATCGAATATCTTCACTGTGCTGTAAATACTGTCTTCTGCAAACACTTGGAGGAATACAAAGACCTTTAGAGAACACAATGGTTAAAACTAGATGGACGCGCCATGTGCCTCCCACGGAGAGCAGTCAGTACTAACCACCAGACGTGGGGTTGAAGTTTCGCCGAGTTTGATACCATGCTCTTTTCAAACCCATCTATAACAGTCATAGGCTTAAAAGGCTACGTACACCCTGTTTGTCCCCTGCAAAATGCTGTCATATAAGCATGCAGCTTACACTTAAAAAAAAAATGTTTACAGCTACTGCCAGACTTGGTTACTTTATAATCTAATACTTTTAAGTGTAACAGGTCAAAGAACAGTGCCACATATACTTAGGAAAAAGCTGTAGAAGCGCAATCTCACAAAGCCACACTTAGAGGTAAAGCAGCAGAGAACGTGAACTTTGGGGAAGAAGCCCGTCTTCAGCAAACAGCACAGACATTAACTATTCTTATCCTTTCACTGAAGTGTTGAGAATAACCTCAGTCACATTCCCAGACAAACAACGCCTTAAAATGCTATCCTCTTTGCTTCTGTAAAACAAACTCGGTGCTGCCACCCTGGATGTAGGAAGCTAGGAAGCAATCCTTGCATGAACAACTGGGCTTGCGCAATACATCTGTCCAACACAAGAAAATATTAAAATACTTTTAAAGAAACTGACCCAGCTGTAATTTGCCCCTAGCACCAATTATTTTGAATATACACACCTGTGCTCCCGGTACAGGGCCAAAAGGGTTTGGTGGTCTCATAACTGGCTGACTGTATATTAAAGTTGGCTGTGTCATTACTGGTATGCCTCCCATCTGTGATGGCTAAAAAAATCCAGACAACATGAAATCACACATAGCATTAGTACATTGCAAATATTTAAGGAGAGAAAGGAAAATGGTAAATTTTGCTCATATTTGATATATGCAATCATATAAGAAGTTTCTACAATATTCTGCAATAAAAGTTACTAGAAAGGAACATTAGAGCCTTTTCAAGAAATACTCTCAATAACAATTGAGCCCATTTAATCTCTTGCTGCAAAGATCTGAAACACTAAAATACTTGTTTAAGCACAAGCATTTGTGCTGGTCCTCTCGCTCCCAAAACTGAGGTCTGACAGCACTTCCCTGTCTGCCTTCGAAAGCACCAGAACAGTTTTACAGATACCAATGCAGAGCTGACAGAGTTCAAGAATAATTGTACATATAGTTCTTAGTTTTCAATTTATGTTAAGTCATTACACAATCAAAGTCTAAAGTGTTACTGACACTCTGGCTGAGGCAAATTAAGAGTTTAACATATATTAATGGTCTTAGAAATCAGGTTTTATTTATTTTACGTAGACGCCCATCTCTGGCGCTGCTTCTGGCACTCCCCTCGGGCTTGGGCTGATACCCAGCAGCAGTCCTGCTGAAGCAATCCCCATTCCAAGCAGCTTTTCCCCGACTAATCCTGGTGGTACTCCCATCATGCCAACCAGCTGCTTGGGTAATCACATGGTGAACCCATTCAAGAAACTGCCCCTGATGAAAACACCCTACAAAAAAAGTTAAAAATAACTGCTGGCACAATGAAGCAGCCAGGGGATGCTAAGGTACTAACGAAATTGCCTGTCCCGGTATGCTCTCACCAACAGCCTGCTACTAGACTGCCACTTAGAAATGGCCACGCTCAGAACTATGCACCTGCTACTGCTTTTAGAAAAAATTAAACACAAGGGTTGTAAAATGGGTCAACATTTCAGAGATTTCTAGCAGTAAATGTCCTGAGTAAAGTTTGAGTGAGCCAGGACAGTTTTCAGGATGTGTTATAAAGCCTACTGGTCATTCTGTAATGGCCCGTCTCACCCATCTGCTCAGACGTTGCACGCTTTTGAACAAGTAACGGCAGCTCAGGATAACAGAGCTACGGCTCCTGTTAATTCCAGTTTCTGTTTCACACTGGCATTTAAACCCCAGGATGAAAGCTGCTTTACGAAACATACAAGATTACTTTCTATTCACTAAATATGTTACCTTCCCCAGCTGCTGAATCAAAATAACTAAGAAAATGCTTCCAGTACCATCAGTGCAAAGTTGTGTAGATCCAATTTGAATCAACACTAACAGTAGTTTAACCACAACGACTTGGCACAGAACGTGCTACAGGAGTTCATGGATGGGTAATGGGGAACATGATACTCTCCCAAAAGACCCTCAAGAACACCGCTGGCCACTTTTGCAGTTCACTTACTGAGCATATACAAATTATAAATCGTTAATCTAATCTGATTATACGATGAAACATTTAGTTTACTTTTGTTATACTGATCTGTGAGCCATTTAACAGAATAATTGTTCTCTCCCCTTTTATTCACCCCGCAAAGCTGTGCCACATCAAAACCACACTAATAAAGAAAAGTTAAGGCATATCATTTCAGAAATATTTTAAAATTTGAGATAAGAACAAAAATTTGAACAACTTTTCAGAGCAACAAGCAGCAAGATCAGGTTTATGTCCAAAGCCTTCCGGTACTGGTGTGTCTTTAAGAGATTCAATTCTCAACCAACACCACAACACACGGCAGTGTCACAAACTTGCAGTTTTTTAATCGATCATTACAGATACCTTTAGCTGAGGTTGGGAGCAAGTATTTAAGGAAAGTTTCACTCACCGACAAAATATTCCCATTGTGAATATAGCTATACTCACAGGATACACTTATTTCTACACCAATAAAGCCCACCAAGAATAGACACAGTCTTAATCTTAAAAAGTTCACGAAAAACTAAGCGAGGTGAGAAAGGACAGACTTAATTTCAGACGAAAACCACTGAAGTAGTTCAGAAAACCAGGACTCAATGATTTGGTGAAGAATAAACCAACAGGAGCTGAAATTCAGCCTTCAGTAAAATAGTTCAGAAGAACGACTGCTACCAAACTATAAGCAATCAAACGATACACAGCATTTGACTTCTTTGAGTTGCAGGAGTTCACTTACCATCCCATAGCCCATCATTCCTGTCGGCGTCGTGGCAGGGTATGCCATTACAGGTGGCGCCTGGTGTGAAAAACAGTGGTGAACTGAGAGGAGAAGAGATCAGCTGCATACTGGCAAGACATGGCTTTCTAAGGGTCAACTGCAGCACTTCGCTTATTACGAATACAGCAAAGAACAAACAGGATTTGCAGTCTTGTGTGAAGAGTGTATCCAAATTATTTCAGATGGAAAACAATACCTAAGCTAAATTTTCCAGGCGATCTTGGCAAATCTATAATTATGTATTTGCTTTTAACTTGTTAGGATTCTGGCTGACTAAACTAAACTGCAGCTACCATTCTCTCAGCATCCTCTTTAAAGAACACAGTATGAGACACAGAAGTTTGAGAGAGAAAATTCAGGAAGCAGAAGCATTTTTCTAATCCCATGAGGTATATACTTATATTTTGAAATCAGAAGTAATGGTACACAAGGAGACGTAAGAGAATTTAAAGACTGAAAGACCAAATTACCATTGCTTCTGCCGACATTACAGGAAATCTCTTCTCCTTAGCCAGGGTGTACACGTTATGGGGATTCTCCTACCATGCTTCAACACAAATTCAGCTCTAACATGAATGTCCAACTTGCATTCCCTCTCACTCAGCCACTTAGTACAGTGAATTTGAACAGGTTTAAAGTCCTCTTAGTACTCTGCAGATATGTTTATATCACCCTTAACCTAAGTTAACTTTGATGAAGTTACAGTAAGATTGCTGTCAACAGACAAAACCTGGGGCGAAGCTACATTTTGTAAACAACTTGGCAATGTATACGTAAAAAAACAGCTGATAACCCTTAGAAAGAAAAATATATTAAAGACAGTTCTTCATATGCTAGCCATATTCTTTGTTCTACAGTTTCATTATCCACTTTCTAAATTAGTATTAACTAATTTTTCGGTTCCACCCCCCGACTCTAAATTGGTGCTTATAAATATTCAGATAACTTGCTGTCTATCCACTCCACCTCCTGTTAGTCTCTCCTTTAAGAAAAACACAGTCTAATTTTCATGCTATCGCTGTGGGGATTACTATTCATGACAAGACAAAGACCATATACATTTCTTGGTACACAGAGATTATTGATACAGAAGAGAGGGAAGTGACAAAATACTAATAGTACTGGATTAATTAAAGCAGATAAATTGTAGCATCAAGAATAGGACATCAGCAAAGCTGCTTCTGGATTCAGTTCTAAGGTGTCAGCTGCCTTTTCATAGACATTAGCCAGTGTCACTGGCATTTCAGTTGCCATCAGAACAGATTTCCCCAATCGAGAATTACCTAGACTCTGTACTATCCATATATTTTGCACACAGCTGGCAAAGCTATCCTGAAAATTACTTTTTGTCCGTTTGTTTTGCTTGTGTATCCACACCTACACACACACAACCGTGCTGACTAAATTTATTTGAGTGCTCAGGCATGGACCTACCATCCTTTACTTACAGAGCTACCCTGCAATAAAAACAGAATACAGGGAAAGACCAATATCACTGTTGACATAAAGAAAAAAATCCTTTGAAATGAAAGACTGCATTCCTCAGACAGCAAGCACAGGTTATTGCTTGCCCTTTGTAAACTGTCAGCATGGATTTTCTTTTTACACATAAGCATTAATGACATACTGGTCTCTCCCCACTAAAAAAAAAAAAAAAAAAAATCAAGATCTACCATAAACGTGGATAAAGTGCCAAGTAGAACAGAAGCCCGTGAGGTTTCATGCAGTTATTCAAACACAAACATTTTTATCTTCATTCAAAATTCACCAAGTGCATTAAAGGCAGCACAGACACACACCCCAGCTCTCTGGCAGCAAATGGTACAGTTTAAAGCAAGGAAAAATAATCTTGGTATTTCCCATGCCATCATTCGAGTCAAGAGCCTGCAGACCACCTATGAAGTTCGTGTATGCTAGGAAAAGCTCAATTTTTGGCACACCAAAGATTTTAAAATGAGAAATGTGTAAATAGCAAGAAGGTTATGAGATTCTGCAACAGCAGTGGTTAATATCAGCATGCCAGTTGATTGCAAAAAGGCTGTGGGTTGTTTCACTTACGTATTGTGGAAAATGCATGCCATTCTGTATTTCCCAGGGAGAACAATTACATAATGCAATAACACTGGATTAGAAGCAAATACTTACACAACGGAATATACACAGATAGCATTTTAGTTCACAAATACATTAAATGTTTACCCCAACACATTCTTGTAATTCAAGTCATTTACTGAGACAGCATACACCTGTGATACTGTCATCGTTATTAGGTTTGCAACTGTTTTGCATAGTCCATTTATTTGGTATATGCCTTTTTTCCAAAGACGAGAAAGCCTTATTTTCAAAAGCATATTTATTTAGCAAGCCGCAGCAACTCCACAATAAATAGACCAGCAGAGGAAGACAAACTTTTTCCCCCCCTAGATTATTTCTGTTTCAAGTCTTTTATGTTAATAGAACAGTTTCACAGGAAGAGAAGTGTCTCAACAGTATCTCTAAACAATAAAAGCTGTTAAATGTAATGACTTATCACAAGAAGATGTATATACAAGACATGAGTTATTAAACAGATTCAAGCACACAAGTAAACTCAAACCACCAGTCATTAAAGCAGGTGAGTAGTTACGGTTTTTTTAATATCTACACACCCTCCAATAAGGTGCACAAACATTTCTCCCTACTTAATGCAGTGAGCTGATAAGGGACACCCAGTAGGGAAGAGGTGGTGGATCCAGGGAAACAAAACTCTCTCTTTTCAAATCCACAACGTTGTATTATTACACTGTGGATTCAACCTCCCCCAGGCAGTTACAGAGTCAGATGCAATAAATCCTCGGGGGCGGATTGTTACCTATTCTGTCCATGTACAGCTCTCTAGGTCATTGGTGAAAGAGTGAGTAGGATTCACATGCAAAAATGCTCTGTTAGCATTGTGAAAACTACTCATATAAACTCGTAACCTCTTTTTTTTTTTTTTGACATGTAATTAAGAACCCTCGCTCTACATGCTACCCAAAACTCCTTGCCAATACTACCTGCTACAATAGACACTATGAAGTTGATCACCAAAACTGACATGCATTAAAAACAATTGCACACATCGGGGCGGGAAAGCAGTAGTTACATACATTAAGAAAGCCCACACCACTGCACAGACACCTCTACAAGCGTCAAGAGAATTAATCTCTCGGCCCGTTCTCGCCCCCAGAGCAGGCTGAGTTGTAATGTATACATACTTGATGTATCAGTGCACCTGAAGAACAGACTTTTCACACTTCTACTTTTCTAGACTGCAAAGTGGCCCCCCACACACCACTGGAATTCACGGTTTTATGTCAGTTGAGTGAAACACAAAGGCTGCTATTTTGCCATGAGAGAGGCTGGTCAAACACTACTGAAGTTTATGCTAAAGCTGCACATGTCACATCACAAACTATTTACTAGAACCACAGAGCTAGGAAAAACAAATCCAAGCAGCACACATCTCAAACTGACCACTTCTTCAATTTTCTACTACCCTTTTACTGCAACTATAGATAACTTTCAAATTTCTCTGTTGCACATCAGCCTGCATATCTAAGTTGCATGGAACTCACTATTTTAAAGTAAGTATTTGCTTACCAGCGTCGGAGCACTCCACGCAGTTGTAGGTGCGATCTTGGGCTGCCAGTTGGAACCACCTGTTAATTTCTTTTCACCTGGCTGAGTCCAGTTTACATCACTTCAAATAAATTTTTTGAAGAATTGTTAGAAAACATTGGATTTTCTTACAAAACTCCCTTAGGTGAACACCATTTCTCCTCTTGGAAATGTGGCTTCTTTTGTTAGTGAAGAAACTAATTTAGCAAAGGAGCTGATAAAAGGTCTCATGACAGCTTGTTTTGGCTAGGAAAAGTAAGGTAAGATGTTCAACATGAGCCACCTCAGCTTTATCTAATCTCAGTCAAGGTCCCCAGTATAGGTAAGTTAGTCGAGCTGACTTTTCTTGGGTCAAGATATAGTTTAGTTAGGAGCAACTGCATACTAGATTTCTGAATGATTTCAGAGTTGGCACAGATAGTCCCAATAAGCCTGAAATTCACTAATCACATTCTCAACTTCGCTCCTAGAGCAGATGTTCACTACTCTGGAACACAGCCTGCTTCAAAATGCACTTGTCTAAAGGTCAACCACAAGTCGGAGGTTGTAGTTTCACAATCTCTAATACAGCTCTGCACACATTCAGATCACACAAAGTATTTACAAGGTGTGCTAAGATTACCTACAACTACAAAGAAACATTTTGATGAACTCATTTCCTAAATATATACAAAGCCTGAAAGGAATCAGAGACAGGAGGACATCTTGCCTGCTGTTATCACTGTCACTACCCCAGTCATCTTCCAACAGCTCTCAACAATTCATTATACCTTGTCTGAGAAACGAAGTACAATCCCAGACGCGCTCTGAAAGTTAACATTATGTTGTTACGCACAGGTCTGAACCTGTACTTTCATAAAATTTTACTATCAAGAAAATCAAAATGCTCAACTTTTGATTAAGCATACTCACTTTTTAGTAGTTCCATTTCCAATGCCCAAATCTGTCACAAAGTAGAAAAAGATACTATTGAAATTCTATTCATTTAAAAGAATTAAACAAGCATTTATATGTTCAATATAAATGGTTCAATACTTACTGCCTACAAGATTGGCTAAAGATGAATCCAGATCATCTGACACTAATTTGTTAGGTGGTACTTTGGCAACTGGAAGACTCTGGTTTTGAGAGGCCACTGTTGGTTTTAGGAGACCACCTAGTTCATCAAAGCCTTGGAATGATACACAAAATAAGTTATTTGAATCACAGGCATCCCATGAGTGTCGTGACATTCTATTAAATACACAGCAAGTTCAACACAATGGCTAAAATACAAAATTTAACCTAGTGATGCTACACTATAGTGGATATAAGGATAAAACTTATTATGCCTCTTGATAAAGGAGATATTTACTATAGAAAGGAGATTTCACTTTACTAGTTTAACCTACGTGACATCAATTTTACATGGAATGGATCCACCGTGGCTGCAAAGCAATGAAAATGTAAAACAAAATAAAGAATAAATATCTGAAGTATTTCAATCTTATAAAAACGCCTATGTATTTGCTTTTAGCAGATCACCAGTTTGCCCAAAAAGAATGCGATGTCAAGAGTCCAATGTCAAAAGACCAGAAAGTATTTACTTTCCAGATGCTCAAAAGAACAGAAAGAGTACGAACTATGACTACAATCCAAATTAACTGTGTATGTTTTGATAATTTACCATTTTCTGAAATAATCTTAACATCAAAAGAGTAACATCTAGGCAAAGAAGTGCCAAAAATATGTTGCACAGATTTATAAAATTAAGATGCAATATTACCTCTTCTGACCACACTCTACAAATACAGACTTAATTTCAGTTGACAGCACAGTAAAAATGAAGGCTGTTCACTGTGTGAAGTTTTAATGCACAAAATAATGCACAACATTTCAGCAGGGAGCACATAGAAATAGTAAGGAAAAATTATTTGATTAATAAAGAAAAACTGGATGAAGAATGCTGCTATTGACCTTTTAAATTCGGCTTTCTTTTCTTCAGCTGGAACACTGTCACAGCAGTATGAGTAAATACAGATTAAGAGATTTATACCTCAAGAATAAAAGAAGTTAAAGGACACGTCATCTATTTTAGTAAGGGTCTTACCACCAGAATCTAGGACAACATTAGAAGATTTGTTTCCAAACACAGACTCAAAGTCAACATTAAGGCCAGCTGATGGCTGTGGTTGAGCAACAGGAGATGGAGTGAACCCTGTGGGGAAAAAGAAAGAAGTTGAATGTTTTTATACAGCACTTCCCATGAATCCACCTTCTTTATCCAAGACAAGCCAAATAAATATCTAGATTATTTAAGTACCACAGAAAGGTCCAGATTACACCCTGATACCAAGAAGCATTTAAGAAAAAGAGCTGGTAGCAGTTTATTTGAAGTTTATTTGGAGTTACTCCTCCAAAGAAAGGTTTTGTCTCAAAAACTGGGCAGACAGGCCATAAAAGACACTCCTCCCCCCAACTGCTAAATCTCTGGACTAACTATTCACATCTTCCTTATTCTTTTACCAAATACTTACAATAAAATTGAGAAAATAATCACCATGCTTCTCCAGGAAAAGAAGCTGGCTGGGTAGAGAATCTGCTTCAAGATTACCTGCCTGAAGATTATTCCCTCCATGTTTTATATGAGTTGAGCAGTTCTCTTAGATACAACTGGAGTAAGATCCAAAGCATCCCGAAGCGCCTGACTAGTAATGCCTTTGATTAGATACTCTTAATACTAATAATTTTTATAGCGCTTACTTATTTTTGGACACACATTTTGCAGGCGACCATGTTTTGCAGTTGAGTTTCTAGTAATTATGGCAAGATACAAGGAGTTAAAGCCAAGCTTCAACTTCTATTCCTGTCTGAACTTACTCCATCTGTCTCCTTCTATGTATCTGTAAAGCAGTGTTCTCCAAATACACAATTTTTTTCAATACTGTGAAAATTTATTGCAGTACAAAGCATTGTGTATGAAGTTCGGCAGTACTAAGTTGATAGTTCAGTAATATAGAAGTGAATACTGCTTTGTTTCTGAAGTTGTATTTTTTAAGGTTATATATGATCACGCACACAAGTGTGCATGTACGCCATCTTGATATTCAGGCAATTACAGAAGTAATTATTACTTTATATGAAAAGCATCTAAAAAATGCAATGCCATCTTGAAAGCTAGCTCTTCTGGTTTCTAAAAGAAATGTTGATGATACAGAGAAACAAAAGAAAAGGTTTACAAATGCTTTAGCAGTAAAATATCGCAGTGAGCAGAAATAACTGACGAAGAATACTTCTTGGATTTCATTTAGCTTGCTGTGACAGCACCTCATTTCCATCTTACTGTTTTCCTGAAATAAGTCACATTTCAACCTATAAAATTAATAACTATAGGATGCTATCCTAGAACATAAACTTCACAGGAAGAAATTTGGGTTACGTGTTCCTTCCTATTTGTCTTAAAGGAACATACAACTCATAACTCAAAAGCATCCATCACTAAGAATTTAAACAATGTACTTTTCATTAAAAACAAATCAAAGAAAACAGCATACAGCAAAACATGGGAAGCAGCAATGTGGGAAAAGATAGGGAGTAAATAAACAACAAAACAAAATGAGTATCTTTATGACAAGTATACTGTCAAATTGTAACAAGCCATTTCAGAGACTCTGAGCTGCAGATACAAATTCCTTTGATGGGATGTCCTGCAACTCTTAAAACCTTGCCTGTACCAGTAGAAAACTTGACTTACGATAGCTTGTATTTTTCTTTAGAAAACGGCCTTAACTGAAACAAGCTGCGTTTCCTGCTCTCACATTTTAGGAAGTTTCAAGCTTTATGAAGCTAACAAGATGAGATGAGCCAGAAGACAAAATAATACATAGGACTCCTTTGAATCAGCCTCTGAAAAAGATCAAATCCTACTCCTGGTATCAACCACCAGCCCAGGGCATTTTGTCTAACATGGATGTTTTGAAAGGTGCAAAGGTCAGTATTTTTAATGGAGTTCCTTCAAGGGAATAAACCAACAAGACCTGACAGAAACTAATCATCCTGCATTTTGGATATAGAACAAAGGGAACAGAGTCATATGTAGTATTTAACCTTTCGTTAAATGACTCTAGGTAATTTCTATTTAAAGACACTAAACCAAAATGTGATTTTATGGTGCTTTTAAGAACTAACTCTTCCATTTATTGAAGGTATTCCTAAACCTTGCATAGAAACAATGTTAATGCTCCCTGTTCAATTTGGTTTAGACAGATTATCATCTGCCACAGTCCACAGCCCATCTAGCAACTGTCAGGATGGTATTCCTGAACCATCATCAGTACTGGGTTACTATACAGACATTAAAAAGCTGCACAAATGATTAGCCAGTAATTTAATGCAGCAGATACCTCTTTCTCATGTTCTGTTGCAAAGCTTTGTACTAGTTTAGTGCACTGTTTAAGAGTAATATATCAACAAAAATGCGCTAAGCGGCAAGAACATCCCAAACCCTTTATCTTAAAAGCAATGAGGTTGAGTGAGATGAGAAGATACTTATAACATGCAGGTCTTGCGTGGTAGGTAGCAACATGTAAACTACAAGAGATCCTGAAATGGGGAGATACTCATTTCATGTTTAGACTAAATAAGCCTTAGTTTAGCACAAACTGACAACACACCTAGCACAAGCACGTGAATAGAAGTTGGAGCCACCATAATAATGCACTTCTGTAGCCAATAACACACCTACTAATTCTAGGCACACAGCACATTCAAATTTCTGTGTTTGTGGTAAGGCTGTATCCCATTACCTACCTCCAAATAGACCAGCTACAGAAGAAGGCTCATTGCGGAAATGAGAAGCATTAGGGTAAGCTTGAGGACCACAAAAAGAATCTGATAAGGCGTATCACACAAGAGAGAAAGCCAGGAAAGGAGAAGAGGGAGAGTTACAGAAAGAGAACCAAGATATATTGTTTATCTGCTATTCAAAAATTTAATTTCAGGTCAGTCTATAAATCCACATATACTCTAATAACATAGAACCAATGGAATGAAATCAATACACATCAGACATACAGTAAGAAACAAGTTTACATTATCTATAACACAAAAGGGGAAAGCATGGTTTCAAAGTTACAACTATATTCGGATAAATACTTTTCTTCTTTTTTTCAAGCAAATGCCATGTTTTACACTCTTGGAAGAAATGAGTGTAAAAGATTCAAGGCATTTTTCTTATACCTGAAGTATAAGGATACAGCCCAATAGTGGATTCATATTTGGTTGCCACAAAGGGATTTAGTTCAGTAAATGGATTGTAATGATCTAAAGAATCAGAAAGAGTTATTTTAAATCCACATTCACATTATTGTAGCACCTTGTTTGTGCTACAGCTAAAACTGCATTTACAATTTACATATCAACCTGTCAGGAGGTCACACTTTGGTTCTAGATATATCTTCAGAGAATGAGACATTGGAAGGAATGCAATGTATCAATGCCATCCATCTCCAGCAACTTCAGGGTTGTCGTGTGATGAGTACTACACAAACCAGCGAGTGTCACAAAAACCCACCAGGCTCCTTGTTTACAGCCCTGCGCTGCTACAACTTTTTGTATGACTGCAGAACAAATTATACAGAGAAAATCTACCTGACTGAATAATAACCCTACTAAAAAAAACAAAGCTTTATTTCAAATGATCATTCTACATTCACATGAACCATACAAATTTTATTGGAAGCGTGGGAAAGATCGATTAGAAGCATAGGCCAGATTATTACGCAGGAGTACCAGCTTGAAGTATTTGTATACTACTGCCTCAGCCAACTAATCCTCCCTGGGAATTGTGGAGAGAGTTCTTGTGCTTGATCTTGCTTGCCTTCTCTCTCCACCAACCAAAGACAAGCTAGGAAACTAGTTAGCTAAGGTGCCAAAGTGGAGGTGGTATGAATATCTCTAAAAAGATCCCTTTGTTTTATCTCTGTTAACAAGTATCAGAGATATCAAAGATCTCTTTGTTATAAGAGTCTAGATTCTTCTGTGATCAATTCTAGTGGGGTTCAACCTGCAGAAACAAAGCCCTGTTGGTGCAGCATGAATGACCTTAAACCTAGCTTTGCTTAAGAACAGAACTGACATGTAATTAAGTGATTTTTAGTTTATGAAAGCTAACTTAATTCTTCATATTGAAAAGTAATCAAATTACTATGTAGCTCCACCAACAGAAACGTTAGAAGGATTTCTAACATGACAGCCATGTTGAATCACCTCCAAAGTAAGATTTCAACAGTTTTAAAAAGGTGAGTCATTAGTTTATTGCCTAGTAGGTAAACAGTTTGAGTAGACCATGCACCAGAATGTGCATGGCTTTACCAGTTTTGTTAATGCCAACACAACTGGGGGAAAAACACCCACTACCAAAAAAATTAGATTAAGCTCCTATGTTTAAAAAGAACATTTCAACCTGAGGAACAAAGAAGTAGCATTTTCTTTTCATTCCCAGGCATATATAGTATTTTACCTTAAAATGCCTAAGCATAAGAGACTTCGTGTAAAACAGCACTCAAACAACTGCTTTAACTAAGTTCCTTTACATCAGGTAGAATCCCATCTAGGTAGTCAAGCAAGGATTTTAACACCATTTTCATGGCACAACTACTAAATCAAGTTCTAACATAGCACAAAATCAGCCCCAAATGACCAGCTTTTAGTGCCTGAAAGGCCCCACAAATATACTTTAGAAACTGAAATAATGTTAAAATTTTTAGGAAATAGGAAATGAGTTTAAAATGGTACTTTACCAACAAACATTTCATGTGTGGGTGTCCTACTGGTGAAAGTAGATACATCAGAAGACACAGACAGATGAGCAGCATCGTTAGTTTTTGTAAGGAAAGGATTTAGGTTTGGAATGGCATCATCAACACTATCAACAGTAGCAGAAAAAGGATCTGTTCAATTCCAGAGAGCAAGAGAAAGAAGAAAAGGGAGATGGATTTAGTTACATGCTGCTTCCTAGGTACAGGAGAGTAAGAGTTAAGAAGACTCCAGGAAGTATAGTTTTCTCCTGACATCTCTAAACTTGGGATGACCTAGCTAATTGTTTAATTTTCAAATTGTCCAGAATTATCTGTTCTTTGCTCAAGAAAAATACTACAGATACTAGCTACACATTTACTTTTTTTTTTTAAATTAATACCATCTTGGTCTTACAAAGCATGCTTCTTCCATAGTGTGTTTTATATTGAAAATTAGTATGTTATTCTTCTTTGAACACGATCACTTTTTGCTTCACTCAGTCATGGCCCAACACTTGCAACAAATTCTCTGGAGCAGAGACTGCCTCTTAGCATAACAGAACCCCAGGTGCTAAGTGAGGATTTGATGCAATACCATCCTGAGGATAGCTTTAAAAACCCAAACAAACAAAAACAATGGAGCTGTACTTTTCCTTTGTCTTCAAACTGTGTTTATGGATCTTCTTTTCTTACTGGGCATTATGAAATTTTCAAGAGCTATGAATACACCAAGGTAGTATACAGGACAAAAGCACTGTCCTTACTACCTGGGGCATCAGGAGCAACAAGCTTGCTGTGGATATGCCATTAGCTGCAAGCAAACAAAAACCTGCTCTGAGGGACAACAGCCAGTGAGCAGTGACGAGGAAAATGTTCCTCAGTAAAAAACTGTCGGACCGTACTGGGGAATGAAGGAAACATGAATCTATGCGAGTCACTTCCTGAGGCATATAGGGGAGTTTCGAGGTTTGCTGAGGATGGATACAATTGCCAAGCTAAAATACTCCTGCACCCCAGGATCCAACAGATAAACAGGATAGGAAAGGCAGCTACAATACTTGTTGACAGAAGGAGCTCTGGTTTAGCTGTCTGGCTTCAAAGCACACAAATCCTTGATGGAAAACTCAAGAACTCACTAGTGAGATCAGCAAGAGTGGCATCTAGCCCTGTTTCTTTTATCACAGTGCCTAGAACTCCAACTTACTCTTCTAGGCAAAACCACTACAGAGAAATGTCTGAATAATAATTATAGGAGATATTTCTTAAGTACTTAAGTTTCTGGCCTTTTTTTTTTTTTTTAATACCTGGTTAGATTACCAATTTATCCACAACTCTTGTAAATACTTGTAAATACATGATGTGTGCAGCAGCTTCAAAGTGTAAGTTATTTTCTCTCCCTGAATCTGACCTCCTGATTCTTAGCTATAAATTCCACACAGCTTGATAACATGTAGATTTCAGTCATATGCAAGTCAAACAAAATGAAATTTTAAAACCATAACTGCATTATTCTTTGCAGGTTTAATAAACGCTTTGATTTTTTGCAAGCTCAAGATATCTTATTCAGCAAGACCTGACTTCTCTCCCAAATTGCTTGGCTACATTGCAAGAATGAGCAAAGTACCTTAAAAGGCCTTTTTCTAAATCATTCAGTCAGCAAAATGACAGTGTCCAACACTGAATAAAGGATAAGCAGAATAAACTAATATAGTATTCGTAATATATAACAGCAATATAAATGTAATACAATATGTATGTTTTAGATAGTAATATTACCACCTAATGCACTTGTGGACATGCCAATCAGCCGGTCACCTGAAATAAAGTCCTTGCTTTCAGGTACTGCTTAAAACTGTTGTCTTTGAATGCTATTCTAGAAGCTGTAGAACAAACAGATCTGACAATAAAACAGGTTAGATAATCCTTTAGTCAGCTCCTGCTTGCTTTTTCTGTTGCTGCTTCACATTCTTCTGATTCTATTGGTTCTCCTTGTAATTGGAAAAAATCCAAACAGATAGGTCAAACTGATTATTTCCACACTGACACACTTGTTTTGCTTCTGAAGTTTAGGTACAAATTGATAGGCTGGCAAATATATCAGACACAGCTGGAATGTGTCTGGTATCCCAATAAACAGCTCAGATGAAACACTAAGAATCTAAAAATGACAAAAAGTTTTTAACCATATTTGTTTGAAACTACTGACCACTGGAATTATTTTACACACGCACTCAACAGGAAAATTACTACATACTACTTTCTGTTCCCAAGTCCCAAGGTTGTATATGGAGTTTCATGTGTTTTGACTAGTAAGACAATGAAATACAACTTCAGATTATCAAGATTTTCTCAGAAATGTAATCTGTTCTCAGACTCTTTGCTTGTCTACCTCATTCTAATTCTAATTAGTGTGTCCAATCTCATCTGAGTCTCAAAACTTGCCAATGCTAGTAACAAAGGTAACCGAAAATTAATTGGGCTTGGGTAATGTATATCCTTGCATATTTAAATTTAAAAAATTGCTGTCTCTCCTGACAGCAATACCTCAACATTTCTAAAGCCCAGTTTCATCCTTGAATACACACGGCATCTGTTTGTGTCAATGGAATCACTCTGCACCTTCAGGCTACCATTAGGCATTAATGATTTGGGTGCATTTAAAAGAGTAATTTGAATTTTGCAAACTTCTACCTTTAAGTTATCCAACTAGAAGTATTCTACCTGAGAGAACAATGACAAAGTTTTTTCAGTGCTGTCTCTTACAGTTTGAAAAAGTAAACTGAAAATATGCAATTACAGAACCCATTCTCTGGGAGTTTTTAACCTCGTTAGCTTTAACATTTTTGGAACCGCAAGACAAAAGGCAGCAACCCAAATATAATGCCTTTGTAACAATTTATCCTTTTATTACACACCTAAGAGCTGCTGCATAAAATTTTTAACAGTAACTGATTTTAGTCCATTGCAACTTGTAGCTGGTTTGATACTCTTCTCAAAGTCACCATATACACCAAATACAACATCAGCATGTCAGAAAATTACCTAACGGAGGGATGCCGTGCAGTGGTTAGAGCACAGGACTGGAAATAGTTCAGGTTCCATTCTTGGCTCTGCCACTGACTTGCCGTATGACTTCAGACAAGTCAGTTAATTGCTCAGATTTCCCCATCTGTAAAATGTGGAAAGCACTTCTTATCTACCTCATGTGAAGTGAGTGTTCATGTCTGTAAAGCTGAAGAGATTTTTTTTTTTTTGATGAAAGGTAACACAAAAAATGGTGATCCCAGAATTTTAGCCTAAAATTTTAGCAGACAATCCAAAATCTTCACAGTTAATTAAATCTTAGAAGTATTTAGAAATGTGTCAATAGTAAGCAGATACATCAATGACTTTTACTGAAGACTTTTACCAGGAGCAACACAACATTGAACAAACACAGACTTTCAGGCTGAATTTTCAGGATAATAAAGAAATGCTAGATCATGATGTGACCTTCGAGAGGAAGATAATTTCCCCTTTTATCTCTCACCCATGAAACAAATAGGACAAGCTGAAACAGAAGATATTTCCAGAAAGCAAACAAGATGAGCCAAAACATTTTTCTCCATTTCTAAACTTTAAGCCAAAACATTGAAATTTGTATGCCTAACTCGATACACTCCTCACTGCATCCCTCTCAAAAGATGCTCTGCTCAGCAAAACTAAAGGACAAGTAAACTACTTCTATTTATTTTTGAGGTTACCACATATATTAGTATTTCTTACATCACTCAAAATTGTATGTTATTTCCGTAGAAACAAATGTGAGAACGTACACAAAACGCAAAGTACACAGCAAAAAGTAAATAGGAAAGTGCCTTATTTTGTTTTTAATAACTAATCTGGCTTTTCTTGCCTTCTAAGCATAGTTGTCACAACTGCCTCCTTTAAGGCCTCATCCAAGTTCTGCTCTGTTATCACCTGCAAATTTGATTTAACATTAGACAAAATTTAAATGCATATTAAAAAAAAAAAATCCATATTCACATTCCCATATATGCAACATGGGCTATCTGGCAGACATCTTCACAGAACTGACTTCTCAAGCTAAGTTTCTGTAGCTTGCTATGTGACTCTGGAAGACAGCAGTTATGAGGCTGATAGAGCTGGTCAACAATTAAAGTAACTTTGCTATAAAGAACTCTTATATCAAAATTTTTTTTAATCACCACATGCTGCTACGTTATTTTAATCCATACCCAGATTTGACTTTTTCCGCTCCCTTCATCCACTTGTAGCTTGTCTTTGCAGGATCTCTGTCTTTAAGGAAGAAACAGCCACAGACTAGGGGAAACATTTACAGGAACATGGCCATAGCAATCAGAACCTTAATCCAATTCAGAATTCTTACCTCCCCAGGTACTTCCTACTTGTGGAGCAGCAGATATAGGATGTACAGATGGATGAAAAGTTGGCTGCAAATCAAGCAGATCATTTGGCAGCTTTGAAGTGCTACAAAGACAAATACAACTATTTGAACGACACCACAGTTTTCAATACAAGGCAAATGCTAGTGACTATCAACAGTGAGGAAAGCTTTGTTACAAATTAGTTGTTATGAAATGGATAGAACTAAGCCAAAATTGGAAATTCTGATGCACTTCACGTTTTCATACTGTAGAAAAGTGTTAATTTAGCAAGCTAAGTTCTATTCTACACCACGGGACTTTTGCCAAAGCTGTCTAAGACAGAAAGACAACCAGTCTTCTCATCTTCCGCACAGTCCAACACCAGGGTTAGAGCACGTTATGTTCAGCAATCTTCAGCAACTTTTAAAATAACCTCATGAAAGCCCTACAGTATGACAAAAGCAGACTGACAGAATGAACTCTAATGGGCCACACCACCAAAACGTAACATCTAAATTCCATAACTCATAACTTTCCACTATCAACAACTGCTGAGAAACTGGCCTACATCTATGAGCTATTGAAGAACTCTGGGTAAAGCAAAATATAAGAAGCCTTGAAACACCTGATCACACATCAGTTGTGTGAATGAAAACTCATTTAAATGCACATTTCAGACTATTCAAAACCAAATTGTGACCTAAGAACATCACATGCAAATGAAGTGTGAAGCCTTAAATACAACTGCTGCAATAATTTCAAGAATCAAACATGAACAGTAAAATTCATCCTCTTGCAGAGAGTTCATGTCATACTTTAACTTAGTCTTGGGAAAAAAAAAAAAAACCACAAATGGAGTACTGGTGTTCACCCAGAACTTTTTAGCACACGAAATGAACCAAAATTTCCACATATGGCTGCTACTATGGACAGAAGCTAAGTCACTGTGGCATCCAAGCATCTTTCAAAATGAGACTGGCACAACAGTTTAAAGGCTAGTAGCCACATCCTAGATCTCTGTACATTCTCTTGCTGACCCAATCACTTGTATTCAGTTTTTACTATTTCATTTCAACAGTGATTGAAATCACATTTTGCCACTACTGCTCCTATTAAAAAGCAGCATGGTCTGGCACAGCGCTGTAATGTGAGCAGCAGAACCAAGATAATTTTCAAGGTAAAGCTTGTTCAAGTTAATGACAGGGATTAATCAGACACATTGCATCTAATAGCAAGCAACTGAACTTATGACCCAACATAACCCCTCCATGGCAGCTCCTGCTGTAAAATCTGTTCTTTGCTCATAGCAGTCATACTGCCAGCCACTGAATTTAAACATGAAGACAAACTAGCATTTGGTTTTTTAGAAGAAAATGCTCTTGTCTTCACCATGTAGCATTTCTGGCTGTTTAAAGAAGCTTTATCAGATGTTTCAGACCTCTTAAGAAGCAAGATCAAATATTCAAGTTACTAGTTCAAAGCGTACAACCATTTCAAGTATTTTGGCCTCTAAAAAGCAATTTAAAAGAAAACCTTTTTTCAAGGAAGTCTTTCAGTTACTGACAGATTCTCTAGCTCCTTATATGCGATTCAGCTATTTTCCACATATTTGGTGTCAAGTAATTTCCTACAATAGCTTTCTAATGGGGAAAGAAGGCTGTCAAAGTGTTGACTACGTTAAAAGAACAGTAGATTCTTATGTGAGCTCTAACAGAACGACTAAGCGATCCCTTACGTTTAGGATCACACTCAAAGCAAAAATATGCCTTCAGAGAGCTATTTCCTCCTATACCGATAAAAGCACTGTTCCTTCTGCTACTGCTTGATTTGACAGGTATTTTACAGAACGAAGATCACACACTTACTCATACCAACAGTTCCTGCTAGTCAAAGATCAGGATTAGCGTGCAGTGAGTACTCTTGCACTATCTTTGCAAGTCCTTGCAGATAGAGATATTCCAGATATAAGTCAAGACTGCAAAACCTGCCTCTTCTTTCAAACCCTGTTTCACATTTTCCTTTTTCTGAAAATCTACTAAGAACATTTGTTACCGCTCTACTTTTAAAGACCTAGAAATGCAACATTAAATTCAGTATTATCTTTATGACCTCCCAGACTGAATTTTTATTTGACTTTTCCCAAATTAACCTGTAAGGTTCTTTGCGGACAAAGCATGTGTATTTTACAGTTCCAACCGTCTGGCTCACAGACTAAGAACAGCTACAAGGGCTGTCAGCAGTTGGTTCATATCAGAAACTATTCTGCAAATGGACGATGAAAACATACTTTTTATATTATTTATGGCAGTAGGTTATTTTTCCCATCAACTTTACCCAAAACATCATTTCTTATCACATCACTAATGTACTCTACACCCAACCAACCTTCTGCAATGTACACTCTACAGCAGAAATTTAGAGGAAACTCTAGCTGCAGTGCATCTCACAGTGAAGCAACACCATTAAGCATACCTGTTTGAAGAGCTAGGGGTAGAAAAAATATCAATGGCTGGTGTAGTCATTATGCTGCCTGCTGCAGTCGACACAGGAGAAGCTGCAGTTGTTAAAGAGGTATGAGGTTTCTTTGCAAGTTCTTTTAGACGTTGCTCCTGTTGGGAAAGTGAGCTGGCATAAGAAATCCAGAAACAACATTTGTGTATATGACTTTGGAGGTAAGTGAAGCAGAACTAAAGAATTATTTTTATTTATTCCACACACTAGTGTCAGCTACTTATAATTACAGGAGTCAGTGGTGCCACAAATCCTTCAGAAACTATTTTAACAAACCCGCCACAAGTTGTATAGTATATGTACATAAGATCCTACTTCCAGTGCTTTGCCAACAGTACACGTCCAGTATTAATAACTGTTTTTTCCCTTTGCTCCTTTAAGAAACCTAATAAGCTAACAACAAGAACATAGGAAAAGTGGTTTCAATTAAAAATTCTGCATGCCTACCTTTAAAGCTTTTAAGCGAGCCTGTTCTTCCTCTAACGCAGCTTGTTTTTCCCTTTCATCAACTTTTGTGAGGGACAGGCCAGTGCTTGCAAGGGAAGAGACTGCATTGGAAAGGGTGGTAGCCCTAAAGTAATTGGACAGGAGAAAAGCTGGCTGTTAATAGGTGACACGTGATAGGAGCATATAAAGAACACTTTGCTTGTATCCACCCAGTCTCCTGAACTCTTTATAACGTTGGTTGTATCTTACACTGCACAATACAACGTGATAAGTTTAAATAAGACATACCATATGAACTGCAAAACGAAAAAAACACCTGGAAATCATGCTATCTACTCTTATACGTTGGATTTTGGATTTCCCCCCTTAAATGTTTCCCCTCCAAACCACATCACAGAATTCATGTTTGAAGCTCTTGCTCTTTTCCTGTTTGCCTAAGATGGCATTATTTGTAGATACACGGGGAATCTCCAATAATCTGGGCTCCAATTCAAATTGTTGCTAATTTAACGGGTTTAGTTAAGAAATTATCAATGCAACTAGTATATCCCAGAGGAAAAGTTTGCAATTTATCAACACATTTAAGAGTGTGCAAAAAGATTTAAAACAAATACTTAACTTTTAAAACAAACTAAAGTAATCTTACAAAAAAAAGCAAATATTCTGAAAAGTAGCTAACAAAGTGGTGCTAAGCCCTAATATTTTTACTACCTTAAAAAAGAACATATAAAATACTACTGCCTTATTTTTTGAACATGCAAGAAAGAAATGCTATTCGAGTCTGCAAATCTTCCCCCAATATTAAGCTTTTTTAAATTTGAACAATGAAGTTAGTTGTCTAGAGGTCTTCTCTAGATTGCACGTTGGGTTTTAGCAAGCACTCAAAATCACTGAATGCCTTTTACCATATACATTATGACTTTAATCCCCAATTACTTTAAAAATCCATTCTTAATGTAAGGACTTCTGGAAGCATTTTCTTGCTTTTGACAAAAAAGGATTAAAGTTGAAATATAAGAGTCTAAGGACATTAATAAATAAATGTTGCATACCTTACAGAAGTCTAATTATTAACATAAAATGAACATTTGCAGGCAATAAATGAAAATACACTTAGTTTCTCTTCAGAATTTCAAGATTAGATGTTAAAAGTGTCACTACTACATGAGGGATTCTACAGCAAGTGCTTGCAGCTCCTTAGATCCTAGTTCTCCTTAGATTCTGTAGTTCAGCAGAAGATATGATAACTTGCTATTCTATCATTGCTAATACAGTGTCTTCCATATAGCCTACACAAACCTTAGTTTATAATGAAATTGAAAATAATGGATTCAAGATTCGATTCAACAATTGTTTAAAAGGACAAGGGCATAAGCACCTGCTTGCAGCTGTGGAATCTTTGATTTTCTTCCCTTCTAGAGAAGCTAAATGTTGTTCCAAAGCATCAAGAAGGCTACTCGGTGCCTGCAAAAAGAGACATTCGGGAACAGATTTGAAGAATCTAAGGCAAAGCAAATCAGTAGTTAAAAGACTTTCAGAGAACACAACCGTAGGGCAATGGGTACAACAGCTCAGAATACTTATACCGCATCTTGGCATCCAGTACATATTTAATTACTTAAAATATCAGGTGATGTACTCTCCTCACTACATTACTCTGTCATAATGACTCACCAGTAAGTACTGAAATATGTCAAGAGATGTTAAAATTAACAGCTAGGAAACAGCAAGCAGACAATCTGAAGCAGTCAGTATTTCAAGAGACACTAAGAAGGAAATTGTACCTAAAGTCATATCTACGTGCATGCTCTGCAAGCCTTCACAATGATTTAAACGGGCATATAGCCAAAAGCAAGCTTGCTAAAAAACATAGCTTCATAATATCATGTAGAAGTTTCATTATGTGAACTCAGATTTAAATTGTGTCTTCAAGCATGATAGAAATAAGGTTGTCTTAAAACTCAGAGTATGACAGAAATATCTATAACATTTTACAATAGGATCACTGCATATAAAAGCCAGGTTCTGATAGAGGTTGGATTTAATCACAAACTTGGAAATAACTTGGTGACAATGTACGCAAGAAAGCATAAGTGAATGCCATAATGCCAAGTTCTTCTGATTATGCAACCCCAAAACAGACATGTATTGGCAAACACATAATAGGTTTATCTACCTGTGAGAGATCTGGTATGTCTCCTCTGTCAATTCCAACTTGCTGTAACAAAACAAATGAGCTTTAGAACCTGTTTGCTTTTGTTAAAGGCAGAGATGCTCAAAAAAGCAAACAACATTAAGATGAAGTCGTATAAAAAGCACAAACCTGTCCATATACATTTTAAATCTCCACAATCTGAACTCTATAATGGTTGGTTGTAATAAATCCTTCTGTTAAATGTATACACATTTGAAGTAGGTGTGTTACAGAGATATTTTAAGAGATACAACCTTCGAAAACAGAGTAAGAATCAAGTGTTTCAGAATTTTAAGGCTAGAGAAGTTTGCCTATCCCACAATTTATGTGGTAAATTCTCAGACGTACTGATATAGAGCATATATTTGCTAAAACAAAACAAAGCACCTTCAAAGTTTTGTAAAGAAGCTGTTTTCTAAAATGCAGATCAAACTTAAGATGTTCTGCAGCAGGTTGTATATTGTTACAAGGGAAAGATTAATATTCTCAACTTCAGTTGATACATGTTATCAACTGAAGATAGTATCTCTGATAGAGAGATTCTGTCAGGACAGACAGCGAGCCAAGTTTTACGGCTTAATTTTTTGTTAAGGGATATATGAATAATGAAGGAAAGCAAAACAAGAACAGGAGCACATCTCAACTGAGGAATTCCATAACACTAGGACATCAATTCAGCAACGCTTCAGAAACAAGAACGCAACATGCTAAACACCTTTAAAAAAAACCCCACAAAACATTTTGCAAGATAACTGCTTTTTCCTCTATAAACACACCTATAGCTAAGACACCTTTAAAAAAAAAAAATCACATGTTCATCTACTTGTCTCAATTTCTTATTTGTGAAGCTCTTATTTCATCTAAAATTTACAGCAGAATTGTGGGTTTCAAACTAAAATATAGCTAGAATCATAGAAAGCAGCAGATCACCATGAAGTTACTTTAAGTTACTTTATTTGTTTAAAGCAAGGTTCTTCTTCAAAGAAAGCTCACAGTTATTATGTAATCGAGGAAATTTTAAAATGCATATTTATACACCCTCCTTAAAAGATAAACCAGTAAGTATTTTGTAGTCAGGTTTTTCAATACAGTCCTCAAATGAACTAATCACCAGAGTAGAGACTGACAAGATGACCCCTGATGGATCTGCAATTAGGCTGGAAGGAAGGAGTGTCTGCTTTATGAGAAAATAAGCACTTTATAAGCTGTTTCAAATAAATGGCAAAGTTTGGTGTACTAACGTTTACCTCTGCAACTTTAAGGAACTCTGAGATCCGTGTCATTCTAGTGAGGAACTTCTTATATATATCAAGGCCTTCTTTGCACTGGTTCTTTTTCATATCAAAGTATTTTTCTATAAACAGTAAGAATACTTGCATTAAATAAGAAATCTAGCATTCTGCAAGGGATGTGCAAAGTAAAAGCATAAAAACCATGACAAACAGAAAATGCCTATAGATCTGTTTTATTATGTTAACTGCAGAAGTCACTATGCCTAACTTGCACCAAATGACAAAAGCTCCACTGAACATGAGCTAATGATCACAGCATGCAATTACACCTTACCTTGCAGGTACTAGATCTCACAAAAGCATAACCACCATTGAGGACAATCAAGTTTAAGAATAGGTCACCCAAAGAAATGTAAATTCATCCTCTTGGGGAAAAAGAAAAAGCAATTTTACAATATGGCAGTCAAACATCTACTCTATTCCACTGGCCACATATCAGGCAAGATTTTGATATTCTCTGCCAGACTGATGCCTCTTGTATGGTGTGGTCTACAATGAGATGCAACTGATTACAAAACACCGGTGCTGAAAGCAAGAGGGTCCTACCCTCCTCCTTGAAATGGTGCTTTCAAGGCCTGTTTCTCTATTAAGCTTCACTCAAAACATCGGTGAAAGCAGCTGCATGCTAGTTGTTCTTACCGAGGGAAAAGAAGCAGACAGGGGCTTCAGACTGGAAGCATGACTGTCCTTTACTGACTAAGTCTGGATTTTGCTTTCCATTTTGCAAGCACTGGGTAATAACAGCAATCAGGTAGCTTGATCCAATCACAGAATACAACCAAACCAAGCAAATCAACAGATTACTTTCAACTTAATTATTTGCCAAATTTAGGCTCCCCTGCATCTCCAGTGTGTGCAAGTGAAAGGGCCTGAAGCCTGAATTTGTAATTCCCCTTAAAATATAAGATATGCTCTAGAAACATAAGCCAACCAATCATTAAAATGAACCAACATTCAAGTTTTGATAGCCAAGCAATCACAGATGCTATGACTGCAAATTTGTAACTGACCGTAACTTATTCCACTTAAAAAGAAACAAAACCTGATCTTGTTTCTTAAAGAAAAACACATTAATATAACGATTTGGGTTTGCCACGCAGTTCAATGAGACAAAAAAAAAAAAAACAAAAAAAACAAATCACAAAACAAAGCAGTGCAAGAAAAAAAATTAAGTGAAGAAAATCTTGAATTGGCTTTACTTTCAGAAATTTACCCATCTCTGTATACAATGCAATTAGACAGAAAAACCTTGCAAATAAATCTGACTTGGAAATAACAGTAATATTTTGATGTTTTACAGTAAGACTATTTCAACTTTTCAAAAAAGAGCAGCTCTTTGCGACTGTTTACTGAGCTCCCTCCCCAAAGTTTAACATTGCAGAAAGCAGCTATATTTACCCAAGAGGTTAATAATCCCTTCATTATATGCCGCGAACAGTCTAATGGCATCTTTGAAGAGGAGCATGAAGGCAGCATTAATTACACCATTTGTAAGTTCATTGCTATTGACCTAGGAAGATCAGAAAAAAGTTAATTTAACTGAATTGATCCCTTATTGGAAAACTTCTAGCTGAACTCTAGTACTTTATCCCAAGGCGTGCTTTCCAATCATCTCACTGACTATTAATGGAAAGTAGCAGCATAGCAAATCAACACAGGATCACTTAGCACAGAATTAAACCAAGGCATTTCTGTTAACTAATGTTAATGTTAACTAGCACAACTAAAAGACAGAGGGCAGAAATAATCAACTTTTAAATGAACAAACATTTCTCACACAATAAATAACACTAATTCAGCACAAATCATTCTCTCCAGTGAGCATCATATTTCTTTTTTCTGGTTTCTTGGGGGTGTATCAATGAACAAAATGATTTATGCTCTTTAAGCTGTGCAGATAACATGGAATCAAGTTCAAGACCTTTATTCATGACGGATTTTACAAGCTTGTGCAGGTTTTTACAAGAAAGTCAGTAGTATGTTAGACATGTACATGCTGCTAAACTTACATTGAAGTCAAGAAGTGCATCCATTTGATTTTGTATAATTGGTACAGTTTTTAAGAGTTTTTCTGTGCTCATTGTTCTCATCACTCCATCAGCCCTGTTGTGCAAAACAAAAGAAAATTCTTCACCTGAATTTTGAAGGCAATTGTTAGTGAGAAACATAATGTAGAAAATAAAATAGGTCAGAAAAAACATTTAAATCATTGCCATTCAAAGCAGGCTTTTTGATGTTTAGGAATGCTATCTAGCCAATACAACTGTAATAATGCAGTGTACAAAAGCAACAACTTTTGTTTGGCCAAAATATGAATCCAAGATGAATTTTTATTCAGAGGAAATGAAACTGATAGTGCTCAGAAATATAGTAGAGCTATGACACATCAGGTAACCAAAAAGATGCTCTGAAAGTTATTTCTGAAGCAAATTTTAATCTACGCTTTTTCCAATCACCTGATTATTATTTTATGTCGGTTTGGATGATTTTCTTTCCAACTAAAAGCAGTAAGAAAGAATAAACAAGTGTGACAATACGGTTTTCAAGCTTTTTCAGAAAAATTATAGAGACTACATGACACTTCCTTTTAATGGCTGACTGTTTGTTAGTTGTCCAGATTAAATAGACTAAGACTAAAAATATCCAAGAAAAGCAACAACCAAGGAAGAGATTAATCACCTCAGTGACAAGAAACAACTGCTTTCTGTAAGACAAATCAGACAGCCTTGCAGCTGCATCAGCATGCGCATAGCAAACCAAATGTTTCCTGCAAGTGCAAATCTCACAGCGCATCTGCACAGAAAAGGCTGTGGCGGTTCTCCAGGATGGAAAGCAATGGGGATCACACTGCCTCCAGCTTTCTACTTGTGCCACATACTCCCTCCTAACAACAAACAGCAACTGCAATAAACCTAATGTGGCAGGGCATGGGAGCAGAGCTCCTGAGAAAAAAAATGAGATGTGGAAAAGGTAGATGGCTGCCACCAGAACAATTATTCCTGCTGGCTCACAGAAGGACCACGAGGCACGTGCTCTGGGCTAAATAATTCACCTCATTAGGCCTAAACCACCTGATTATAAAGCAACCGTGTAACACACTAGTGTATCTGCAGCCACCTGACCACACAAACATCCTATATGCGGAGAAGGCTAAGTGTTTTATGTTGTTGGGACTCCAACCATCTCTAAAGGCAGAAACAGTGAAAGGAGCCCAAGCATTCCCCTTTTACTTTACCATCACATTTCAGAACAAAATTGACTGTACAGTATTAGCAAGGAGGTATAAGGGATTTGACAGTCTTCTCAGGCCAATTTCGAATGGCTTTGTAACACTAATGCAAGATATCATCAGGCAGCCCATTACTGCAGTTAACACATTTAACAGTTTTAGGTTGAGATTTTTGTGGGTTAGTTAAGAATTAACTTTGAAGCATCAAGATAAATTATCCTGTGTATGGATGATAAAGGACACCCAAATATAAAACTAAAATTATGGTTTTAAACTTTAAAAAGCACTGCATACAAAGATAATGTACAAAGATGGAAAGACTTTCAACCATGACCAGTACATCCTCTCCAGCCTTCATAATGGAGGAGATCTCCAGATTAATTCCATCGTTCACTATAATATGCAATTTACCCAATTACTGGTGCTCTGCACCGTGTTATTTTACATGTAAACAGGTACCTAGTCTCAAACAACTGATTTCTCTTAAAGGAGCTCACTTTCCAGGGAAAATTTTAATTCCTGTAGACAAAATCTTCTGAGTAGCATCTACTACAATGTTCTATTAAAAGTATGAATTGCACTACCTTTACAAAGGTAGTAAACTTCATACCAACATTTTGGGACAAGAACAGAGAAACACCAGGAAGGACTGCAGAGTGTTTCACAAAACACCTGTCATTTAAACATTCCAGGGCTAGAAACACAAGTAAATTGCACAGTCCCCTATACTACCTGCAAGACAAAGTAACTTTGTGATCAACTTTGTGGAAGATTTGTCCAAACTTCTACTTTCCTGATATACACTTTGATGCATACCATTTTTCATTTCTTTGTATTAAACTTTTAATGTTTAAAGAAGTAAAATTACAATAACTGAAGTAAAATATTTTTGCAATATACATAACCGGGCAGTTGAGCCTCTGTGTGTCATGGGAGATATCCAATTGAGAAAAGCAGACATTATTGTTTGAACTAAGTTGGAGCCAACTGGTATTTTCCACTTCAATTACAGGACATAAGACAAAACTTCAAGATAAGCAAAACAAAATACAGTCCTTACCCTCTTTTTACTTTTGTGAAGTCAAAAGCCACTTGTCTATAGGAAACTGCCTTTTCATTCAGATACCTACTATACCGTCTGATAAACGTTGACATGTCATAACCTAAAGAACAAATTTCAGAAGCTTATTACTCACCTAGTCAATTAAAGATCAAGAACCTTACTCTAAATAAAGTGGAAGATATTGATGTAAGACAGCTTCATTATATTTTTGCCTGATTTTGTATAGTTAATTTGTGTTACAAAAACTGTGTACACCATCATAGTCATCATGTAAATCAAATAGACAATACTGCAAATATCTAGAAGACCTGAACCATGTAGAAGTTTACTCTTCACTTCCTAAGGAAATTACTTCCAAAAGCAAAACAAAGTATTTTTATGCAAGTTCTCTCATACTATGATAGAAATTACTACCAAAAAAATTACACAATGCATTCACAAAGACGTTCACGTCAACTCCACAACACATTCTCTCATTTACAACTGAATAGGAAAAAAGAAGGCACTGAAGGAAACATGAAGACATGACAGAAATTTTTTTATGTTAAGAGAGTGGCGATACGCTACATTTTGATAACTGTCAGTCTAAGGATACAGACCAAAAAAAAGATCTCTTCATAATCTATACTGAGAGCATGGAAGTTAAGACTCAATAAAATGAGGCAATTTGGTAGACCCTTGGTTACCACTGAGCAGGTTTCTGTCCCCAGGCAACCACTCTGTGTGCCTGTTTTAGTACACCTGTGGCAAAAGTCAAAACCAGCTATATAAAAAGCAATGCGGAAAGTAAGAAACCACCTCAGGAGAAAAAAAAAGACGACAACTACCTGTATGATCAGAACTGCACTGAACTGCAGCTTAACAGTTTGGAAAGGTATTTCAATTGAAAAATCTGAGCCAGAGAAACTTATTTGCCCACAGAATTAGTCTCAAAGATGGATGGAATGGTCTTCGAACAATCTCCCAAAAAGTTAATTTTTTTTTTTTTAGACACAGTTCTTGTCTCACTGACATGCCGTATCTTATGTACATATGATGTATTTTTTGAAATTTAACTTACTAATCAAAGTATACCTCTCCAAATGGAGAAACCTCTTCAGAAGTAGGAGGAATACTGTCAGATCTGTTCAGCTAAGGAAGTTAAAGCATTTATAAGTAAGCCTTTCCTAAAAGATGGAACAAAATTCCTCCAGCAGACAGCTTCTGCCATGCCACAATAGCATTTTAAATTAAGAAATGCAGTCTGGGGTAAAACAGACAGAAAAATTACTTCTTAAATGACACCGTCCATTACAGTTACCAAGTTGTATTTACTGTCCCCCAGCACACTACTAACTTTTAATGAAAAAGACGCCTTACCTTGCAATCCACTTTTGTCTAGGAAATTGCTCAAATTAAACAATGTGTTTCTGGACGCCAGATACTGGATAAAACGCTAGATGAAAGGAAAAATTTGAATGCTTTTACTATATTACCAATGAGCTGGAACTGAGGTAACAGTACTAGAAACTCTTTTTATCCAGCTTATGAAATTCAGCTTTTCTGCTTTAAGACTGTTTTCAAATCTGGAAACTATTACAAAAATTCAGCTAAATTTTCAAATGAAGGTAGCTATTATTTTTTACATAAAAATCTGTGAACAAATCAAAGTCACATAGATATTGCATGAAGGCCTTTGACTGAAAGACTTTGTTTATTTTAAGCCAGAACATGGAACTGGAAACTACTGAAAAAATTCCCCCAAACACGTTCTCATTTTACATGCTCACAATTGTTTCACCAACTTCAATTTTATAACAGTTGATTTCATTTTACCAATTAGCCAAGGCATCTTTGCTCAGCATACTTCAATTTTAATACAATTTTAATAGTACTTAGCTTAAATATGAAAGTAAGGTGATATAAAGATTAGTTTGTTTATAACTTATAAATCAATGTTAAATAAACATAAGAATCCACATAAAATATTAACACAGTATCACACTTAGTACCTCTCATTAGTTACATATAATTCTGAATTATGTTTCACTAAAATGAATGATGTTATTTTCATCTTGTAAAGACATATTTCAGATCACTGGCACCGCATCTTATTTAGTAGGAAGAATAATTTTGTCTTATGAACCACTGTATAGAGAGCTGCTACAAAAATAAACCAATCATTCACTTGTAATAACTTTTTGACAGAGGAAAAAAGTTCTGATTAGTGTAACATATACTACTGAATTATTTTCATTAGTATAAATACATAGGTTACATAGAAAAAAAGACTGGAGAAGGGTAAAAGCACTCAGTACTTAGCTATAAATGAATTAAGCAAAAGCTGGAGGACCAACGCTTTTCAGTACTTTACAAAGGTGTTCACAGATTCTCTATAAACTTCTAGACATTTTCATAAGCACTTGATTTCCATGTTTGTTGTTCAAGTACTACTTCTAGCTGTGAAAAGTTTCATTTTGAGCAGCAATCTTACCCTCATCATTTCTGTAACACATCTGGCAAGCAAAATTTGTTTGGCAATTTTATTCTTAAAACGGAAAATATTTCAGACAGTGGTCCCATGAAATACCTTTAATTACTATGAAGTGTATTGGTATCCGTTTAAAATTTATATGACTCAAAGTGCAAGCACAGCAAAAGTGTATAGACTCTATTTTGGAAAGTGTCAATTATCCCAGTGATAATGCTTAAAGTCAACATGAGAAGTTTGCCCTCTTGTGGCTTACTTAGCTTCAAAGTATAGATTTTCACCAAGACCAGAAATACTCTGCAGCTACCTGCAAGAGAAACCAGTGTGTGTGTGTGTATATATATTATTATTTTTTTAAAACTTAAAATCCTTCACAATGCAGCCAGTCAGCCAGACGAAGCAATTACACCACCTACAAGAACCCTGAATGCAACCTGAAATGAAAAGTTTTGGTCCTCTCCACAAAATCCTAATTGTAATTTTCTAAAGCTATCCCTCCTAATTCCAAAATTCATATAGCTTATATTATACTGACTGTTTGCAGTAAAAAGGAATGTTTACAAACACTTTCTACAAAAGCCTTCAAAGTATAGTTTGTTTGTTGGGTTTTTTTAAATGCAGAAAATTCAAGCTGCTGCTATGCTTGTCTTGGTATCTCGAAAAATAAGGCCCCATTGGAATTCAAGTTGTGGAACAAAACAAGCTTATTCCTTTTTGTTTAAATTGGGGTTTTGTTTAATTGTTCTACAGTATTCGGTGTTATTTAGATGCTCATACTCAAAGCCAGCTCACAGGCACACATTTGCCTTCACTGCAAAAGGTTAGGGAGTGATGGTGGAAATCGTTCAGAATAGAGTTGTCTGGGAGAAAAGACCATCTGGATTAGCTAGAGCATGAACCTAAAATGCTTCCATTTTCAGCTTTCAGAATCCCATGTTGGTTTTGTTTGGTTGGTTTTTTATTATTAGAATAACACGACAGAAAGAGGTACTTCCAGCATTCAGGACACTTACTTTTGATTCTAGAATTACAAACTTTAAAGCAGAAACAAACTAAGTAGACAAACATATAATGAGACCTGTTTTCATGCAGGTTCATTTTACAAAAATGTAAAAGTAAAGATTTTCTTACAAAGATAATTAGTGGAAGCATTTAGCTGACATTTATAGGAATGAAGTGCTGCAACTGTTCTCAGACATATCACTTTTTGTATTACCTCATTTCCATACACCATTAGATGATGGGTTGTGATGAGAGATTTGAAGACCACTACCCAGCTACTGTTGGTAGTTCTTTCAAACAAACTGTCTGCCAGTTGTGGGATGTTCACATTCATCTCATTTGTGCACTGGATTAAATCTGCAATACAGAAATTTTTATTGTTATGAGTTCTGTGAAGGAAGATCAATAACATACAAAAAAAAAATCAGTACACTCATTTTATATAGTAATTTTTTCTATGAAAACTGAGGGGCTTTCCAGTAAAATAATTTCTTGAAAAGCACCATGGCACTGGTCTACCAGAACCTCGTAATACAAACTCCACTCTGCTCACTGCCAGGATTCCTGGTCCTCAATTGCTTTTGCAGTTGCCTTAGAAGGTCCTGGAACAGAAGCACCATAATGACTTACACTATCTCTGACTAACAACTCCCAGCTTTCAAACATCTAAAGCATTAATAGCAAAGTAATTCTTACATGCTACCATTTAATCGAATTTTACTGGAAGATTATGACTAGAACTTATTGTAAACCTCAGATTTCTGGCCTCTTAATGGACCAGTAAACCCTTCTAGACATTGATTTAATGTGAGTAATAAGAGATTCAAATACTGCTTAGTCTTGATACAATGCAATCAACACCTTCAAAAGGACAGAGGAAACGTTAAGTGAAAAAATGAGCCTCTAGCTACAATACCAGAAGCTGACAGACGAATTTAGTTACAACAAAGGGGGTTGTTAACTGAAAAAATGATTAGGAGCACAGCAAAACCCGAGGTTGGCTAGCTAAAACAAAGCTATCCAATTTTTGCTCAACCTGGACTTCCAGTAGACAAGATCTAGTGACTCTGCAAATAGTTGTTAAAAAAAAGATTACGCTGTTTATCTTTCTTCTAGATTTGCTACTGTCACAACTGTATAACCACAAGAAGCCATACCTATAATACAACCAATATAATAATATGTAATAATCCAATAACTTATTTCCAAATGCCGATGAAGGAAGCGATGACTTAAGATCATGATGCTACGGTGACAAACACAACAGAAGCAACTATATTAACATCCATATGTGATTAACACACCTTGCTAGCATTTAATATGAAGCTTAAACGTAATGCAACATAGTACTGGTGACATTTTACTACTATTACCACCCCAAAAATAAAACAATAATTTTCACTCAAACTGCCAGCCCTGCCAAAGGCCATAGCTCAATAAGGATCAAGACTTGAGTAAGCCCTACGCCTGCCTATCAAGTACTTACGGGCTACTAACACTAACCGGAAACATCTGTTTAATCTGAAAGGAAACGTTCAGCCTTTGAAGACAGTTTTATACCCTGCTATGAGCAATCATTCATCAGGAAGGACTCCTGAAAGACAGGACCCTCCTTCAGCCACAGAAGCAGGTAAGCATGGCTACCACAAACTCAGAACTGGTATGATCAGAACTGAAAAAGCTGCTATTTACATGTTTAAGTATTGAAGGAAGCAAGCAGGAAATGATTTCTACATTCAAAATGTAATGAGATGGAGAGATTAGCCATTCGTTTATCTACAAGTAAAACTGTGATGACTACAGGCATACATGACCTCATTTTTAAGTCACAGTTATCTATTATTGGATGATGATTTGGGGCTGTTAAGACAATGCTAGGATATTACTCAGCAAGAGACATGCTCTGAACTGGATCATTAAAACCAAGCCCTGCAGCTTCTTGATCTTCAGGTCTTCCCACCTAAGTAATAACACAAGCAGTTTTGTGCAAGGCTATCTGGCAGGAACGCACATTAAATACAAAGGTATATGCATCACAGGATGTCAAGTCATACATTTTGGCGTAAGAGGTGCAAACACATGTTAGAAAGTGAGAACTTCTATTCTTAAATGCAACATTTGCCAACTAGTCAACAGTAACAAAGAAAGAGGTGCCACTTGAAAATCCATTACCTAAAATTACTAAAAAAATTATATCCATTCTAGACGATATTTTGTGCCGGAAGAAATGTCTTTTAATATGCCATTGGACTTTCAAATCTTGTTTTGGTATCTGTTGCAGTGTGTAAAAGAAAACAGGCTCTGTAACCCAGCAGAAAATCATCCCTCACAGAACTGATGAGCGTTTATGTGAAAAGCATATGAATGAACTTGGGGGGCGGGGGGAGAAAGGACAGGCACATTAGGAAGGAGAACTAGTAGCCAACTGGGAGAGTACACAGGCAAGTCTAGCCTTGAATGGAAGGAAGTAAATTTGCAAATACAAACGAGGGAAATAGTCACTGTGATACCAGTTACTACAAACTAAGTTTAGCAAAACATGAAGTTTCTTTCTTCACAAATCACACGTTGAACCACACAGATGCTTAATAATCTGGTACATCCTGATACCCCAAAGTGCCTACATCATATACATTTCAGAAAAGTTACATCTATCTAAAAGCTGCTTTGAAAGTATTTGCATAAGCAATGCTAATTAGGTAAAGAAATATTTGTACAGTTAAATCCAAATCATATCAGCAATTTTTGTGCTAACCATAGCATAAGAAGCGTAGTACAGACACAGCAGAAGAGAAGACAGTACCCTGCATCCCACACTGCTGCACTGCCTGTGCGTTCTTGCTTATTTATCCTATTCCCACAGACACCTTTCATTAAGGGGGGGGGGAACAAATATATAATTATTTTCACATCCTACACTTTACACCACTTGTCTCACACCCACCTGTGAAAATACTAGCTACATATTTTGAAACCTAAGTGCCCAAAGCAACATATCTCAAGACTGCTAGTTACTGGGTATGTATGAGCAATACGACAGGCAGGTATATAACCAAAGGGCAAGGCACGAAGGGGAACAGCTTTAACCTTAGAAAAGAACAAAAAAGAAAGAAACAAACAAAAAAAACCATCAAGCAAACAAAAAAGGACAGCCCTTGGTGAAAGTATGATGACTGTTTTGTCTTTGAACTTCTTGTTATAGAAGAGAAGGACTGAATACTTACCCCCATCAATACTACAAAATCTAAAGTCACACTCTCTATTGACCTTCTGCATTAACGCCCACACCACCTCACAGCTGAAAAAGAAACTCTCCTGGGAAGTACAAACCACCTTCCCAACTCTAAAAGCTGCTACAACTTCCATAGCTTAAGACATACAGCATAGAGATATTAAATAATAAACATTGATCATTGTTTCCAAGAAGGCAGCAGTTAGCAACAAGAATTTTAAGTTAAGCTTGCAGCTGGCTTGGAAAGTTGTATGAGGGAAACTTAGAGAGCAATGAATGCACAGTCATATCCACGAATGTTGCTGGAGACAACCCAGAGAAAGGCCATCAGGATGGCCAGGGCTTAGAGCACATGATGCACAAGAAGTTGTTGAAGCAGGTGGGTTTATTCCATCTGTAGAACAGAAGGCTAAAGGCACGGAGGGGGAATATAAACGCTATATTCACAGTCAGATGTTTCTTAGAAGTTCACAACAAAAGGATGAGAGGCAGCAGACATGCTGCAACAAGGGAAATTCTTATCAGATGAAGAAATTAAAAATCGTCACAATGAAAGTGGTCAGGCACTAGAGTCTGTAAGCAACCAGATCTTTCGAAGTTTGACATGGTTTACGCTGCGGGTTGATTAGAGGAACTTCTGAGGTCCCTTCCAACCTAAAGTAATCTACAATTTTATGTACTGTCTACGGAAAGAGGACACGAAAATAGAGACAGGCAAAAACAGAAGTGGCTTACAACGTACATTAAAGTCCAAAAGAGTAGTCCAACATGAGTACATTTCTGAAGATTTCAAAATCTTAGACCTATTTACGGGATTAATAAGACTTATGTTTTGAAGAACTCCATCTACCTACTGACACTAAATCATACACCAAATTTCAGCAGAGGTGTCAAAACAAGATTTTCCTAGAAAACACTTCTAGTTTGTTTTTAAATAGAAGAAACTATATTTTTTGTTAGAAGTTAAAATTTTTACCGCTAAATGACTTTCACATAATTCAGTTCTGTTTGGGTTTATGGCTTTTTTCCAACAAAGCAAAGATTTTGCAAGGAATCGTAACAAAGGTCTGGTCTACAGACATTTCAGTAGCATTGAAGATTTGCAATTGTACCTCTGTCAAAGGCATCGTATTGCCTAATCCTGCTGGAGTTAACTAGTACAAAACGTGCAGTAAAATACTGTATAATACTCTGGGTAAGAAGAAGAATATGTTTGCACTCCCAGCCAAGATATCTACAGTCTTTACAACTGTTCAGCCTTCATTACAGGAAAGAACTAAATGATTCATTGCTCTACACAATTGCTGGTTATTAGGTGAGAGAAGTATAAAGGTGAAAAGTACATTAAAGTACAGCAAGACTGAAGATTCATACCCAAGAAACAAGAAGCAATCCTCTACACAAAGCAGCTCCTACAAGGCTAAGATGTTGACTTGAAGTACAGCATCTACTCCACACTAGGCACGTAGATGTGGATCAGCCAACCCATGGCAAGTGATCATATGATTCTTGACCCATGGCAAACACGAGGTAGTCAGGCTAGATAGTAACACAAAGGCATCTGCCACAAATTATCCTAGAGAACGCGTGTGCTTTCAGCGTGTGCCTGTGACTCCTTGTGCAGAACCTCATTCTGCACTAAGCAGCCTCCTAAGACAAAGCTATGAAAAACTAGTTCACTTCCCCACAAAAAGAACCATCAGGTAAGCTGAACATGTTTTTAAGAATTTCTTTCCAGAATCTTACCCATACTAATTTGCAGTAAGATTATAAAAATTTGGCTTGAAAATAGGCTTCATTAACTCAGACTGTATCATTTGCAGTAAGTTGAATAGCAAACTGAACATAAGCCAGAATTACGTACTTCATGTACTGATTATTTCCAATGGTTTAGCTATACCTCTCATTTTGAACAACGTTTCTATTCATAAGTATCAACCTGAAAATATTTACAAGAACCAGATCTTCCAGGCCAGAAAGCATGCCCCACACCTCTACTTATTCCAAAATAGGTCAAGCAACTGTGACAGATTCCCATCTTGCTAACTATTGCTTTTTCATCTATTATAGCAAAGATGCTATCTAGAGTGAGCGCATAATTGGTTATATCTCCAACATGCTGACAGGTTTTTTTTTTATAATGCGAGAGACAGTAAGCAGGCAATTGAAACATTGATCATTCGACATTAGTAAGCACACACAGTGCCAAGAGTTAAACACATTACATTCTTCAGTAAAAAAAAAAACACCACCAAAAACATAAAGGGAGAGTAAGGTAATGACATCCCAATTAGTTAATTCTTTATTTACATATTCCCTCAGATACAGATGAAATTCAGATGAAATCAACCCTCATATAATAAGTTTTGGCCAAACACCAAAAAGCTTGAAAATGCTGGACTGCTTTGCCCAGTAAGTCACCTGCCGATTCTCTACATCTCAATGAATCTGAATTCGTGTTTGCTAAAACAACTAAAAACATAAGATGATTCTGGTGCAAGATTCAGCAGCTGAGCTTGCCCAGGACAAACTGCTGCAAAAAATACTTATGTGGAAATTACTTGGGAATAGAAATTATTCTAAACTACATACCGCCTTCATAAGTTGGGAAGCCACAGCAGAATTAGTGATCTATGGAGCAGCATCTCTAAGTGCCAGTTGCAATGAAGGAGCTCATTACCCCAGTGTTGATGAAAAAAATGAAGTGAAAATATGGTAATATATAGTTCTTCCAGATTAGCTAAATTTAGTCTGAATCAGGACCAAAAAATCTTCAGAATAAGAGCACTTTGCTCTTCATTCACACGTGCTTGTGGATATTGCAGTTTTATGAAGTTGATTGGAAAATGATTAGGAAACAAGAACTGCAATCTTGGAAAGCAGCTCATGTGCAATATTCAGACTAATTACAACTAGAAAATAAAGTAAGTTACAGGTCCTGCCAGAAACTCAAGAAGTTTGCATTGTAAGAATTAGCCGAATTTATTTATTTTTGAAAAGATATTAAAAAAACAGTTCAAAAAGAAGAGTTCCACAAGACAAGCAGATCAATTTACTACTGCTCCTGTTTAAAGGATCCAGTTTTCACACTGAAGCTATCCAATACGTGAGCAGCTTTGCTTGGATGGCCTGTTTTCTTTTGATCCCTGCTAGAGGTATTACTGTGATAAAAACTCAAGTGTCCCCCAAAACAGCTTCTTACAGGAGTCAGGCCTGTGTTGGACATCACCCACGGTCACAGAAATTGGTGTCACAAATGCAGCATTACAATTTAGTGCAAGATTCAATATGGAAATGGCCATCTGAACAACAAAAGGGGCAAAATTTGCCTTAATGTATATTTTAACTTCAGAAACTAACAAACACTAGAAGTACAAGGCATGATTAAAGACAGGCACATATACCTTTACCACATTAAACAAATATTTGATTTCTCCCAAGCCAACATAAAATCAACATACAAAAGACACTACGGGTGATTAATCAAGTAAACCACATGTTAACAGCCTGAGCTTATATATTCAGAATATGCACATACTTAGCTCCAGGTCCAAGAGGAGTCTCCAATTTATTCTGTGATCTTCCACAAACACACATTTACACAGCTATGCCCAATAACAAGTCCTGTATACGGATAGTTCTTTGATTTTTTTTTTTTTTTAAAGATTATTAAAGTACCATCCTACCAAATTAAACAAATAGCTAATTTCTTTTTATCATTTCTTTGGGCAGATGTGCATGTTATGTATCTCTGCCCTACCACAAGGTGTTGTCAAAGCTTAAAGGCCATTCCAAACAGACTACACACTTTTCGGATAGCATATGCTGCTTTATTTCAGATAAACTCAATGCCAAGACAAGACAAACACTATGATGAAAGGCATACATATATAATCACACACAAATTGAAACTTTCATGAAAAATTCTTAATACCCACAGAATAGTCAGAATCTAAATACTCTAAAACACAAACTACCAGAAGTTCAGCATGCCAGGAGGAGAAGTGAAGTTACCCAACAAACTATGAAGTTGTCAGGCAGCTCTCATTTGCCTTAACACTTCATCTTTTCTTAACAGGATGAAAGCCAAAAATTACTATTAGAATTTAAATACATATTGATGGATCCAAAGTGTAAGCCAAGTATGCATCACATCAAGTTTACCTAATTAGTAAATTTATAACTGAAGCCAAAACACATAGCAAAGCCGTTTCTTTTTTAAATATAAAAGGAAATATAAAACATTTCTTGAATGAGTTGAATTCTTATTAAATTATGTTCACATAGAGGAATTCAATAGAACACAATCCATTTAGCATATGGATTAGCTTTCAATCTGAAGAGATAACATGCTAGTGATTGACATTCCGCTTGCACAAGGGAACACTTGTGGCTAATCATTAATGGTGGAACGTGGGACAGTGTATATACTCAAAATAATTCTACTCAAGAGTGTGCATTTGCTTATGATCAATCTTTTCCCCTTTCACCTTCGGCAATACAAAAGGATTTTAGTGAAGCGCTTCAGACTTAAAAAGCTATTGATACAGCATTAGTTTTTTCCCTCTAGGGGAGCAGTTTCTCCACAAGACAGAACATTCAAAGCTGAAACACTTTCATTTTTTTACACTTTTGAAAATCATGTACAGTGGGGAAAATTTTGGTGTCTCCACTTAACCCAACAGCTGAAACAAAAAACAAAACCAAAACAAATGCATATAGGTGTCTGCTCTGCTAAGACTCAAGTTCAGTTCCCTTCTCTAGCTGTTTAAATTTCAAACCGTATCTTATAACTCCCATATTATACCACTTTCCACTATGTTAGGGTCTCATTTTCTTATATTAATACTTCTCGCTCTAGCCAAATATTTGAGCACTGGAACAGAGCAACAACTGTGAAGCGTTCCCGCATTTGTAAGCAATCTTAACTGAAATGCAAATGCTGAATATAAATATCTGTTACACAGTTCCACCGGTAAGGTATTACCAAGGGGTGGATGAGAAAGTCAGCAGACACGACCGTTTCCCACATAATGACACACCGTGTAGCAGCAGCTAACGCTGTCAACAGTCTTTACGAATCTGGTGAAAAATTCCAAAGATCAGGAGTCAGCAAATTGGTGCCAAATTGGTTAATGATCTGAAACGATGGGGTTTATGCCGATAAGAAGTTTGCCACTAGACAAAAAATTCCCTCCTTTGATTTTATGTTAGGAATAGCAAGCACTAGTGGTGGTGTAAAGCTTAATTTAATTTACTATTTCTAAAGAAATTTTATGGGTTCGGGATTAACCTCCTCCCACCCCCCAAAACAACTAACATGATCTATGTACCCATGTTGATTTTAAATAGTCCTGTCACAGGTTCTGTCAAGGCACACATGCCTGCCACATCTTTCCTTTCCAGGAGGACATGGAAAAATGTTATGTAATAGGGAAAATAGGTATTATTGAGGAAAAAACAAACAAACAAACAGACACTCCAGTTAAGTTAATGGAACATTTGACAGCAAATGAAGCAGAAACTGAATTTAGGCACACATTGCAGCAGCTGCAAAGTCTTCCATGGTCAATTTTTATTCTGTAATTTGCTGAACTAAAAATTTCTTTTTATCCTGGGTGGTTTCTGTGAAGTTTAACTCGAAAGATTAGAATTACCTGATCTTTCTATATTAGATATTTTTTCTAGTTGCATTGTTTTATTCACATTTCCATAACAGATCATCTTCCTACCTTAAATAGAAGGCAAGTCAAGGTAGGCCCTTGTTTTCAAATGTACAATATAAAATATCAAGGGGAAGAGTTTTTCAACTGGCTGCTGATGACAACAAGTATTTTGGATTACAGTGGTTATTTTTTTCCACTCACCTTGACAAGCTGATTATGAAGGTAGCAAGCACTTAAGATATTTCTTATTCTAACTGTATCCAGTTTCAAAAAAAATTTTTCAAAAAAACCCTAAAAATTGAAAGTACTTCACAAATACATACCAGTTTTATTTGAAAAGTTTATGAACTCTAGCAAAACCCCTTGAAAACATTTACAGAACATTTAACAGGTACTAGTCTTCAATATTTAAACACTAGAGGATTTAGCTGTGCCATGAAAGGATTTTGGACACTTATGAAAAAACACAAGAAATCAGAAATACTAAAATAAGAACAAAATACAGAGGTTGGCTGTAAAATCTATTATTAAAATCTACTTCTACAGATTAACAGTTCTGATGACTATGAACCCTGACACATTCAAATCTGATTCTACACATTCTAACTGACATTTTAAACCCAGATAACTTACTGTATGCATATGGTAAATTTCTAAATAATTTCCCACCTCTTCCATAGGTAACGTTCGTATTTAAATATGGAAAACAGGATTAGAGAATGAAACAATCTGTCTAAAAACAATAATCAAAGTAGTTTTGAACATGAACTCAAGCATGCAAACTTGACAGTTTTTAAAAATTTATTTCTTTCTCAAAGAGATACATTTCGTAACTGCAAATGAAGCCTGTGCCAAAACAAAGAAACCCCAAATGGCATACTTAAGTGATCAAGCCAGAAAGAGAGAGTGATGTTAAATTTCAGTCTGAGCCAGTAAATGACATTTAATCTGACGGAAGAATATTCTATAACCAGCATGTATTTAAAAACTGAGTAATACTTAAATGTTTTCACAATTACCAGACAATACCTGCATTTGCAGTTTAAAACAAAATATGCCATAAACAATATTTGTTCTAAATTTAGTTTTGTTTCTCTTCTGAACAAACCCACTTGTACCAAACTGCTTTACTAGGAGTTTTCTACTGCAGACTTCCCGGTGGCTTCACCCAAGTCACCTCGAGAGGGGGACAAGAAAATCTGGACCACACATTTCTCATAATTAACAATAAAAATTCCAGTTGAAAATTCTTCCTCTGCATATAACATTATTCTAAGGGCTAGATACACTGACTCAGGAAATAATTTATGGAAGAGTTAAAGAAATCTGAGAAGACCCACTCTGTTCAGGGTTTTCCATGTTTAAAAAGGAATGTGATTTAATCTTATTTATATTAGATAAGCAGGATAAAAAAGGCAGAAGGTAGGTTTAGTATAATGTAGGATAGCTTGTTCTACAGCCAACAATTTATATTTTCATTTCATCGAGTTGCATCTTGCCTTTTTCTTCCAATTCAAAGATGACTATCATGTTCTCTCTCCTACCTAAAACTGCAGTTCCTAATTGCAATTCTTAGAAACTACCTTAAGTCTCTATCAGTAACCCTGTGAACTCAGCATTATTGCCTCAGGTATCTCTAACTGTCTACATTTACTCTTATGGCAGCTCTTTGACTTTACTTCTTATGGTGGGATGACAGGGGACGACACATAGGGGGACACAACCCCGCATAGCTTTTCCATTGTCCTACAAGATAAAAAAATGGCTCACAGAAGACGAAAACTGGCAAAAGCCACTACAGAAGAGGAGATGATGACATCCAAAAAGTAAGAAGAATAAGAGGAAAAAGGGAAGTGGACAAGTCCTCCCACTTTCAGCAACAATGAGTGATTATATTACTCAATCGCCCAATTACAGTCATCCACTGTTCTCCAAAAATGTCTGCCTTGGCCTTCAGTGGTTACTCCACATCTCCATAATTCCAAGTTTCCTTAGACCTATCTTATAATCCAAAAGCCCGATGTTCTGGTGCAGATTAAAAAAGGAACTTCCTCTTGTCTTTCTCAGTGGAGACAGAATATCTGCCCTCTGCATAAAAGCCATTAACACAATGGAAAAACACTATTCTGGTATCTACTTTCTTAATAAAATAAATATTTTTCTTTCACTGTTTCCTAACTTTGCAGTCTTCTTAATTCAGCTGATCTCTGGATTCTCTACAGTTTCACTTTTTTTTTTTTAAAAATATAGTGTCCCAAGCTGGATACTGAAGCTCCCCAGCACCAAATATAATGAAAACAACTTTCTGTCTCATAATACATTCTTCTACAGACATATGGAAGGACGCTCATCTTTCCTGTAGCCTCACATTGATGGTTTATAATGAAAATAAAATGAGCCAAAGCCTCTTGCAGTGCTCCCGCACTTTCAGATAATCCTTTTATACTCAATTTTGACACCTTCCTTGCCCATTTAGAACTTTGCACTTGCAAGCATTCATGGAGTACTACTCCAATTTATCAGCTTTGTCTTCTAATCTTGGTCTGAAGAGCAGCTGCAAACATTCCCAGCACAATGCTATTCTCTGTTAACACATGGTGTATTCCAACATACCAGTTATTAATAAAAAGCTTCACTAGAACGAGATACAGACATATCCACTTTAAATATCCTCCAATTTGATGGCAAAGTGATGTAAGCAGCCTGTATTGAAGCAGTTCTCCCATGCACTAACAATTTGAGTCATGCAGAGAAAACACACCAAAAACATGCTTGCTACCTGCACCCATCAAGATCAGTTGTTGTAACAGGAGAGAACTATCTTTCTTAAAATCTTAAAATATTAATCAATACAAAAGTATCTAAAAGATATTATTTATCGTTCTAAAGATTAATTTTCCAGGTTCTCTCCTCTCCCTACAATTCCTTTTTGTCTGCTGTTCTTCAGTATTCACATTTTCTTAGAGACAGTCGCAAAAATTTAAGAGATTATTTAAGCTAGAGCTAGAATCAGAAGTTTCATTTCAGAAGATGTTTACCAGGTCCTGCCCATTTGAATTCAACTAAAATAAGTAAATATTCCTTAACATAGTTGATCCTATCTTTACAAACATGCTTAATAATGAGCCTATGAATCATATTCTTAAGGTGATTCTTGATTACAAGATGAAAAATGCCTGTATCAGCCAACTAACATGACAATTCCTGCATAAGCAGTACATTCAATCTGACTATTTAAGGCCAACGGCCTATTTAAACCAGGGAGAAACAAATATCCTCTTTCACTGATCATATGCTAGTTTCGATGCGTTCATGAATTAAATTACAAACAGTTATTTGTTCAACATTAAGTCAGTATTTTCAGAGCACATAACTGCAAACACTTGAGGATGCATCCACTTCTTTATGTTCTGACGAGCTAGAAAGCAGGTACATACCTTAACGGTTCTGTATGAGAAGTGCTGTTTGAGAATACATTAGGACAGGTGGCCAGGCAGGCTTTGATTTTGAATGACAGCCATCTGATTCAATATTGAAATAAATATTTGAGTTTAATATATTAGAGTATAATGTTAAATTACTATATAAAATATTATAATAAATATTTAAGAATCCAATATAATATTTATAGTGTGGATAGTCATACACAGGGGATGGATGGAAGCACAATGAATTGCATTAGGTGGAACATTTCTATTTCAATGAAGACTAATTGCTTTGAAAATTGTATAGCTTTAACACTACTTTTATCTCCTACTGCAAATATGAAGCTATTTCAAGCAAACAGTCTGCATACATGCGAGTTTATCCTATGATTTTACCTTAAGGTGCATAGAGAAGGCACATAACATGGTTTATAGATAGCTGAGAGAGATCAGTACGTGATGCCAAAGATATTAACCCTCAGGTCTCTTCATCACCACGTATACATTGAATACGTTATCACGCTGGTCTCTATCCTTCTCTCCGACAAGAATAGTGCCCAAGACATCTGCCTTTGCATACTATAAATGCACTTATAGCCCTTTCCTTCTGCTCCAAAGGAACTTATTCTGTAAATACTCCATAGCTATTACACCTCCATACAACAAAAAGAAGTTGTGCTAATGGACGCATGTTAAAAACAAGACTTATGAAATACATGGACAAGCTGCTGTTGTACTGCCAATAGTAAGCAACCAATCCTTGCAGACTGCTCTCAAATACCTCCTAGACTCACACAAAGTACTAACAATATGCCCTTACCTGGCAGCTTGCTAGCAGTGGTACAGTAACATTATTGTAGCCCAGCCTACTGGAACAGAGAAACCACTTTGTCAACAGCAGACACTGCAGAACAAGAAATCCTCAGTGAGCACAACTCTACAGGTGTTTTGCAGCAAGACGACTTTTTTTTCAGGAAGGTGGGCCTTTAACATAACTAGGGTTCACTTCAGTATCTAACCCTCCTCAATCCTGCAAAGAACTCCTGATCTCAACTTATGGGATTAAATGCCATAATTGTTGATGCCACCATTTGTGATAAAGCTAAATAGCCCGTCTTCAAAGCTTCCGGTCCCAGAGCTCACCTGGTCCATATGGGATTCAGATCAAACCTGTTAAAGAGTATACCCCAAGGCAGCCAAAGTACCTACGACACCTTCCAACATCTGTGACTTCCTTAATCCTGCATTACAGAAAAACAGAGAAAACACGCCTGACCATGCACAGCACATTTTGCCAGTAAACACCTCTAGGAGTTTCTAAGTCTAAATATATGCATCTTCTAAACATAAAAAGTATTCACACAAGTGTAATTTAGGTGTTTCTTAAATGTTTAACTTCCACATCACTTTATTCTAAAAAATGCATCAGAAAGTAATTTCGTAGTAGTGATGTACCATCACTCTACAGCATAGTGAAACTGAAACCACCATCGCGCGTTAACGTCAATCTGACCTCCTGCCACCACATCTCGCTGAACAGATTTTCAAGCCAAAAAATTCTCCAGATCTTTGTTATTTTAGAACTAATCACACACATGTAATTCACATTTTTCCCTTTGAACAGCAGTGCTGCATCTTTAATTAGACAGTTTAATAGACAAAACCAAAGATAAGATATAACCAAAGCCATCTAACCAGAGGTTTTCCTACTTCAATACTTGTCTCATTTCACTAGCTCAAAAGCCTTACTCTAGCAAAGTTGTTTGGAATATCTGTTATTCTCTCCCATTTTAAAATAAGACTCTGGAAATTAGATTTCCTTCTAAACAGAATCTAATTCAGAGCAAGAATAGCACATTTTTCTTGAATGCCTTTGGGAGCTGTCAGGAAACATGTATTTCAGTTAAAGGAGTTCTGCCTCTGTATTTGCCTGCCTCCATCAGTGCTGAAACTGCAGATGAAGATGTGTATATCCACCTCCATATAGCAAAGTTTTTTGGTCAAACTATGACCTTCTCTTTCCAGTTTCTGGAAAGCACTCATGCCAAAACACATCTACTATGCAACCTCCCAGACTGCGTAATGTCTGCAGCACACTAAGTGTACTGGTGTCTTCAGCAAACTGGAAATTATATAGCACAGTAAATTCAACGTAATTAAAGCTGTGCATTGTAAAAATATTTAAATGCATGGTAGGACATATTTCTTGGCAGATACCATCCTCTACAGCTTCACCTACAATAAAGGGCTGTCTAGTTAATTACTGGCAAAAAAACTCCAGACATATAATTTTGTGGAAATATGCTTTCTTTTGTCAAGAGTTCACGCTAGTTTGTTGTACAAAATAAGCTGTACTGTCAGGAGATCCTAATGGTGCAACAGCATCTATTATAAGTCCTTTTGCCCCTGCTATATATTGGTTAAAAAAAAAAACGAACACCACACATTTGACTGCTTTTCATATACTTACATAGAATAGCAAAATTGAGACTTTGACCTGATAAAGGGAAAAATCTGGGAAACTTTCACACCTAACGCCAAAGAAGTTTAAGCCATATCCTACAATGGTATGTTTATTAAATCATGCTCTTCCAACATCATAAATAAGCAAAAATGACTAAGTATTTTGGGTTCATTTTAATATAGGAAGTATCAAAAGCCCAGTACATAAACTTACTAAAAGTGGTGCATTTTCTGGCATATAAGAAACAGAAGGAAGTCCAAATTATTTAGATTTTTTTTAATTAGTACTATTTATTATAAGACAGTGCTATATGCTTTTCCTTGCAAATAGCACAACGCTTACCTATTGGAGCAAAACTCCTCCGATAGTAGGCTTCAGCCCAGATTCTCACTATGAATAAACTTTACACACATCATGCTACAATCCAGCTAGGCAGTGTTTCCTATTCTGTGTGGAAAATCTGTATATCTTACTTTTCTGTTGATCTCTCAGGAAATACCTACAGCAGTGCCCTGTCAGATGATCGCTTGCTGTTTTAGCTAAATAAACAGAGCTTAACAGGTCTTAATGAAAACTGTAGCTCTGATTTAAGAGCTTATAAAACATTACATAAGAAGGAACCTAACAAAAGTGGAAAAAGGGGAAAAGTAGGGAAAATAAGGCAAAGTCAAGAGAAACACGCTGCTAATAAGCAACAAAGCAAAACACAGATTTCATGAGGGAGTTTTGCTGAGGAATACATTTTTTTTTCTCTGTAGTTAATATAAAAGCAGCTAGTCAACCCCAAACTAGTAACGCTCAAGATTTTACCATAGGAGTTCTCTCTCCACTGACAATGCAGGGGCAATAAAAACACTTGACTAAAGCTTGCTGCAAAGCTTTCCTTACCGAATCTCAGTTAGCAGACCAAGGAGGAAAGCAATTTAAATCATCTGCCATTCTATCATACAACACGTTTTCTTAAAGAAAAAAAAAAATCCTGACAAATTATTTGAATGTGCAAAGCAGCAAATCCTCAAATTTCAAATATTTATCGTTCAATGAAATTCAAACACCAACCTTCTCCCATAAAGTGATTGGCAAAAAACCACACAAGACAGCATGGGTTTACACAGTTGGGTACTTGGGCTAGTATCTCAGAGATCAAACAGGCTAAGTTTTGTACTCCCTGATGTTATACAAAACAGTCTGAATACACAGTTTTGGAGAATGTGTCCAAGATTTTTCTTTCTCTGTGCTGAAAAACTGAAAGAAAAATAGTCGGTTTCGTAAAAAAGCATGGGGACTGAGATGATAGTGTAAAGTCTGAAATGAATTCTAGACATGAAATTGTGAAATTGTTTTGCATTCCTTCTATTCCTTGCTCTTTCCCTTAAATCTCACAAGTGATTTCTTCATGTGAAAGGTCATCTACATACCAGCCATCTCTATATGACTTCTGTCTACTCCTAAGCGGGACTAATCTTCATTTTTCCCAGCAGGAATAGGAGAAAGAAGCATAACAAAAAACATGAAGCTGCTCCTTCCATGCTAACATATTTGGTGATGTGCAAAATTCTAGTAGTTTTGGTCAAAAAAGTGTCACTACTTTTGAAATCAGTGACAAAAATTCAAGCTAAAATTCAAGATACCTGGATCTAGAGTACTTCTTGCAGCCATTTTAATGCAAGCTCTATCAATTCCATACCATCTATTTCACATTTTGCACTTAAAGTGAACTCATTAAAGGAGAATTGTTACTGACAGCCACTTTCATACCTCTTCTTTTGGCCAATACAAGATCAGATTTTGACATGAACTGTTAGCAAACTGGATAAAACAGAGCACCGGAGCACAAAGAAAAAAGCATTTTAAAAAAAAGTCACCTCTTTCCCCCATCAAAACACAGGTATTTTCACAAAACTATTGTTTCAACTGACCCATGTACTGTAAGTGTGCAGCTCTCCCATGAAGGGAGGCAGTCAAGTAAAGGAACAGCTAAAATCCTCCATGCTATTAATAGAAATGTTGGAAATGCCTGCCTAATTTAGCTTTTACTTCCTTCTTCAATTTAGACTAACATCTCCCATGAGATATTTGGAGCTCCCTGAGCAAACAAAACTCATCCTGGCTCATCCCAAGTACAGCTTCAATGCACGTTTGAATAGCATCCTTTTACAAGGGCACAAGAGCTAAAGAATCAAAACCATCCTTTACAGCCCACGTCAAAGCTGCTCAGAGTAAAAGTTTTAAAATATATTGTGATACAGGTTAGGGTGGAGCAGGAATGGTTTTCACTGAACATGGAGAGGGAAAATGAAGTTGTATTTTTCCAGCACCGTACATTAAGCTTTACTGATTTTCAGTACATAAAGCAAAGGGCCTTACAAAGGGGAACCCACCCTCTTACAACAATGCTGTTATGTCTGAGTTTCATAAATCCAGATCAGCTCTTCTGCTCATTCCCCAGTTTTACAGATCGTTTGTCAGTGACCACGTGGTTATCAAGTTTCACAAAGTTCTAGAGCAAATATAGAGCTTCAAACCCTTAAGTTTGAAACTGGACCGGTAAGGGAAGCTGTACACAGAAAGAACTCCTCCATATCCCACAGCTTTCAGATGGGAATTTCTCTATTTACCATGCACAATGACATGTCCCTATCACAAACAGCCTCTAAGATAAACTAAAGCCAAGAGCAGAAGTAAATTATCATCTGCCTCTTGGTCCTCAGTAAAAGGAAAGATGACTTCAGCCAGATTCTATCTTTAAAATGAAATTGTTTCATAAAGAACAGCTCTAACAATGCAAAATATAGTTATTCCATTTGCTTCAAAGTAAGATTTGTTCACTGGTTAAAATCTCAGAGAGCTAAAAAGAATATGGAACTATAGTAAAACTAGGTGTTATAACATCTTGTGTCAGCCCTCCTACATACCAAGAGGCTGACCACATTCCTGTCTACAAAGGCTCCTCATTAACAGTTTAAAATAAAGACAAAACTATCTCCTCTAATGCACTGTATTTCAGTTACAGATAATTAAATCTGAAGAAAGTCTCCTCATAAAATAACTGTGTAAACAAAAAGCAAAAAACAACAAAACAGAAAATCAGCCCCTGGAAATGTAAGAACTTCAAATTCATAACAATGCAATTCCAAACATCAGAGGTTGAACTAACTGTGCTGTTCCCTGGTATTTGAGAACTAACACAAAAGCCTCTCTGGATTTCCATCCACTTACATGCCAAATTCAGCAATTTAACAAACTTCACATATGCCATATTTTTAATGCAAAGTAATCTGCTAGGAAATTTACTTAATTTATGTTTTAGCTTTAATTACATTTGATAGGCTTAATCATGCCACTCTTGTGGCAAAGCATTCCAACTGAGCAGGTCTGGAAGAAAGTTTGAGCTAGCGCCCTATTAACTATCAGGAACTTAAAAATAAAAGTCTGTATTCAGACCATCATTTTCCCCCAAAGCACAACACAGTGTGCTAGTCTCTGTTTCAGTTTACAGCTAGGAGTTGCGCATCCTGAGCTTTTCCATCAGACAGCTAATCAAATGCAGCAACTTAGTATGCATTTTATATAGTTATTATAAATAGCTACATCCCAGGAATGCAAAAGTGTTCATATTTGGTTTCCATTGACTTTTCCTTCATTCCTATGATTAAAGTCCTCTTCACATATATGTTTGATACACTAACTTTTATTCTGCAATGCTGTACTGTGACACTCATGACTGAAATGCAAGCACTCCAGGGAGAAAGAACTCCTATTGAATTTAAGGCAGGTTATTAATATATTACAGAAGATTTTATTAAAAGGATAATAAAACCAAATTCAGTACTTTTAATAAAAACCAGCTAATGAGAGCATGTCTATATCGATGAAAGCAAACTGACATGGGCTATCACCCTGAGAATTAATTCAAAATTAAAATCTAAGGATTCCAGTATATTTCTAAATGGTAAACAAACCTGGCTTGTCAAGAGGAAAAAAGAACACAAGGATATTGTTCAGAAAGGCATTTTTTCCTGTTTAACTGCAACTATGATTTGAACAGTACTAGTTGTAGCTCATGACGAATAAGAAGTAATTGCAAGTAAAACACCTGAATTTCACCCCTAAAACTTACAAACTGACATAATCACTTATGTGAATATTAAACTTAAGTACCCCTTGTAAGACAGAAAAAAAGGATGAAGGCATTTCATGAGTAAGCTAGCCTCAATGAAGCTAGCTTTACATCAATACAGAAATGAAGAATTGCTTTGTGAACTACAGCTGTATGTAGCTGCTATACATAGTCAAGCAAATATTCCTAACAGGCTGATTTTTAAATGAAAGTTATTTTTAAACTCTTCATAACAGTATATTTGCTGAATTACAAACACCAATGGTTTCTAGCAAATAGAAAAAGGGACAGAATTAAATCTGATCAAATTACACCACCATTCTCAGTATGGGGGCTTAACCATCACAACAGTTTAAACAACTTTTAACATTTCACATAAAAAAACAAGGTCAGGTCAAGAATATGCAAAGTTGTGGATCAGAAAATTCATAATGTTTGAAATAGGTTGCAATGATGGCTGCAACTATTACAGCAATACTGGGCAGGGAGGGAGGGGAAGGGGATAAATCAAATTCAAGTGTGACCCAATTTCCAATTAAATATCGACCCATTTGTCAGCAAGAGCAGAGATATCAGCCAAATAAGCCAAGTGTGACTGCAAACAAATGTAGGTAAAATGCTGATGTGATTTCTGAACATATGGGGAGAAGGGGCAGGAAGAGGACACAACACTACATAACAAAACTAAATCCAAAACAAAAAGCATGCACCTGAAAAGCAAAGACAGGTACAGAAACATTGCCATATCGCATTACAGCTCATTATCCACCCCAGAAGAATACAAACATCGCCAACAGCAAAGCAAGTTTCAAGCAGCCCATAAGAACATGAAGACACCTACTTCTACCGTTTGATAGCCAAGACACTCAACCTTCTGATTTGGCAGATAGAGCAACAAATCACAGACAAGCAGAGCTGCTCTGAGTAGACTTACTGCCAGATTAAAGGCATAGAAAAATGAAAAAAAAAAAAAAAAATTTTAAATGTTTACTTCTGTTTATGACCTGAGTTTAGTTTAAAACTTTGTATGTTATCCATTCCAAGTCTTGAAATCCAGTTTACTGTTGTAACTTTAGAAACTTATGCCGTGCAGCTGAATACCAGTGGGTTGTTTTTGCTTTGTTGGGGGTTTTTTTGAACAAAACTTATCGAGGAATGATATGAATTGCATTATCACCTTTTTCAACAGGATTAAAAAAAATCCGTTTTTACAAGCTATTAACGTGGAAAAACTTTTTTTAATACTAAATATGTAACTAGGAAACAGTGTTATTAAGGATTCATAATTTGTGCTTTAAATTGCATTAAATTAACTGTTAAAAATCATCAAAGGTTACAAGCAGTAGAGATATTTTGTTGACGTCACAGCACACGGTTGACAACTGGAATAGCTGAGCTACATGCTACTGCAAGTACCATATTTAGAGTAAATATGTGAAATACCATAGCAGTTTCAACCCGTGCAAACTTATCACTTCCTACATAAGCAAAAGAATCACTGCTGCTAGAATGGCACCGCTGCTAGAGCATACAGATGTGGTGACTGAAGGACTGCTTGCTTGGGAGGAAGCAATAAAGAACATTAAGTGAAGATGTCCAAAGTGTCTTTTCAGGAGAAAGGGAAGGAGGGGTTGATGTGGAGAGCGCTTCCTCAGTAAATTAACATAGGTCTAAAGGAAATTATATAGGAGAGCTCAGAATGGGTACAAACCCCACCTTTTCTATTTTTTATGGACTATGTATATGTCATGACATGAATTAAAATAAAACCACAGGATTTCTCTTTATGCCACCACTGTTCACTCCAGGAAATTTTCTTACACTTCACGCTCGGAATTGACACTCCCAAGTTAACTTTTGGTGTAGATCTTGTTATTTTACACCCTCTGTTTTGAGGTAAAACTTATAAATGCCTAATTTACTCATGTTTAATATTGCAAATGAACTAGATAAGCATTACTTTAATAAAGCTCCTTTAGGAAAATATCACAGGAGATGTTTAGTCACAATCGGAAAATCCAGCGTATTTGTTAAGTCTTTATGAAACGCTTAATTTCATTAAGTTATTTTCACACAGTTAAATACAGCTTAGTTCCCTAATTTCTCAAGTCTCAATACCTGATTTGTCACATATTACTCATAACTTGGATTTGCCATGAGTTGAGAGTACCACAAGTTAGCACTGAATTTACTAACAATATTTTGAGGTTTAGAAACTACCAGCTAATTGATAAAGCTCTAATGTAAAGCTAGGGGTGAAATACAAAGTGCAACAGTATTTCTACTTCCTTGGAGTTTAGAAGGATACATAGTTAATAAAAGTTCATACTCTGCCTGCTCACAACCACATTTAACAATGGAGAAAACTGCTAGAAGAGCAAGAAAAGTATCAAACCCAACAATTTTATATCAACATCAGTTTCTTTCCTTTCCACCTGGCTGCAGCTTTTTGGCCAGTTATTTCTCGTTTACTTCTAATCCAGTGCAGACGTAATCAGTAACAAAATCTCTCTCCTACCTAAGCCTTTGCAAGATAACATTCAGCTCCAAATTACAACTACTTCTAGCGTTAAAACTTCAACCTGCAGGAAATCTAAACGGTTAAACTCACATACTGTGGGACAAAAAAATCAGTCATTTGACACAAAGCAAAGTTTTGATCGCTGCAGCAGAAGACTTTACTAAGATACTGAGAAGTAAGAACACATACTTGAGATTATTGCTTTAAACTTGTATTATGAACAGTTTGGAAATGTTTACTAACTGTCCCACTACAGGACTTCAAGATTTTTATAAACAAGTCATTTACAATACTTACCCAATTTCTTCTAACATGCTTGAGGAACAGCTTCTGCAGAGTTTACAGAAAATATAACAGTGCGCATATTCGACCAATCGTAGACCAGTGGGCTATTTTTAAAGAACTGATGTTTGAGAATTAATAAGTGAAAAGATCTTGAAGATATTGAGAAACTTAAATTTAAGAAGGCTGTTAAAAAAATTAAGCTTTCAAATACAAAAGGTGTCTCTGCGTCAGAGAACGTGTTGCATTTTCCAGGGAGAGCAAGTAGTCAGTAACATTTTACAAGTGAACTTTCCCAGCATTCTACCAGCATCACTTGCTAATGTAGTGTACTGATCATGCACTTTACATAAGGCAACATACACAATGCAAAAAAGAGAAGCTTTAAATTCCATGTTGGGTAAATCATCTCTTTTGTATTATTATGCAAACTAGCATTACTTTGTGAGCCAAGTCACTAGGAACAACTTAAAACTTTCATATCTACAGATCAAAAACTGATCTTCAGATTAGGAACTAAAGACTGAAATAGATCATTAGGTCATAGGCTGAACTGCAAAAGAATGCCTCTTCCAAGCATCACTTTTAGAAGATATGAGAGATGACTGCACCATAAGAAGAAAAAAAAAAAAAAAAAAAAAAAATCACAACTACAGCTACAGCCCAAAGTTACATGACACCTGAATAACCACAGCTGATGGGAAACAATGGCAGTATGAAGATCCACAGTAAGCTGATTGCAGGTGTCCTACAGCTTCTCCTCCTTAGTTCCTGCCTCTTACTTCATCCAAAGTAGAATACTGCTTCAGGCTAAATAAAATAAAACAACAGCTGCAGAACTAAATGGCTATTCTTTCTGCAAATGAGCAGCTGTGGTAGAAAATTGGCCCTCTGGCAGTCTAGAGGAGTATGATAGTTCTCATACTCTACTAAAAGGCACAAACAAATATTCCAAAGGAATTCTAGTAAAAAGTTAGGAAAAGTTGGCTAAGCAAGAAGTGATAAAGGAATCATGGAAGAACTCAGAGAGAAAAATGAATACTTCAAAAGAAACTTGTAATAATGCAGTTATCTGTATTTGAAATAATTACAGTTACACAGAACAATTTAAGCAAAAATAACAATGGCCTGCCTCCACAAATTTAAGTCAACTATAAAATGGAAAGCAAAGCCACGAGAAACTTCAGGTAATCCTGCCAAAACCAGAAAGAAAATATGAATTTGGTGAAGTACTACAATACTATAAAAGGAATGTGGATAATCTATTTCTACTGGAGAACACAGTAGTACCCATAGACACCAGGAGTTCACTCACCACATCACTGAAATAACCCAGTTACACTTCAGTATGCAAAGGCAGGTGAGCAGTTAAAACGTTTTTTCCCAGCTTTACTACAAATTTCTTGTGAGATACAGGGAAAAGCAATGATCCTTGCCTCTCAGTTCTGCAAGGTACCATCTCATTTGGAAACAGAAGCCAAACACAGCACACACATAAAGCAAATCTTTAGCTGGACTTTTATTTGTACTAGTAGTAGCCTCTGAACAAAACCAATACAGCTGACACTAGGGAATTGGGAAATAAGTTGCCAACAAGCTCAATTAAGTTTACTTTCACTTACATAGCTTCTCACAAACATCTACACAACATAGGGCAGGGTGCTGGTTTACCATCTTCCTTAAAAATAGAGATTTTTCTTCACAATAAGAAGTCAAGGAAGTTACACTCTGGCATAACTATAAAGAGATTTCCTGTTAAGAATGGATAATTACAGCATTGCAACTTCCTTCCAAGTCATCCATCCACATTCTCCTTTAAAGAGCGCTACTCCATTAACTACAAGCAGATAGGGTTACTATGCCATACTCATTCACCAACCCAACCCTAAACGTGTTTCACATCAAAGCTGTTTTAACTACACTCCACGACATGCACACATATAAAACCATTTTTATGCTACTGAGATATCACTGCTACAGCGGTTTCACTGAACTGACCTAGTGAAACCTCCTACTTGGCATTAACTATGTATCTTCTGGCTTTCCTAACGTGAATTATCCACCAGATACACCTATGGAAGCACCACCCTCCCCTCCCCCCCCAATAGAATAACATAAAAAAAGTGAAATCTGGCAACAAGTTTTCCAGCACCATTTACATTCAAACAACCTAAAGCACTTGTTTTTAGCATCACTATACAGCACTGAACACAGCAACCAAAAGCTAAACGCAAAAGAAAGGGCTGCATAAATCACAGCATACAAGTTAAACCCACAAACCAGTTTTGAGCTATCACTGCTCAGAGGTGTGTGAAAACTAGGACAAAGTCCTAGTGAAACTAGGTTTTCTGTAAAAGAAATTTCATGAACTATGCTTTGAGGGTTTCAAGACTATTAAACCTGTCTGACTACTGTAAAACAAGTAGTCCATCACTACAAAAGCAGCACCTAGATTACAAAACAGAGAATCCTTATCCCAGCTATAAGATTGGGCCTCCAAAACAGGAGAAAAAGCATATCCTGAGTGCAAGCATATGATCGTACGACAATTGTTGCTAACTATCATAAGCCATGTCCACTTGTAAATTAGAATTGTAATTCTTTCTCCCTCAAACCAAACAAGAAACTAAGCTTTGTAATGGGAGAGAAAGAACGGTCGTTGGAGTAGATTATAGTTTTATCATTATGGGCTAAGAATGCCTTTTTACATTCTTTGATTATTAAGGTAATGGTCACTGAGGGAAATATGGAGGGAATATACAAACCTAGGATTGGGAGCGCTTCCGTTTTGGAAGTCCATAGGCAGGCAAGAGCAAGATAAATGAGGACAGGAATAATCATGTGCACGAGTACCTATGTTGGATTTCCCCCCACTTGCATGAGTTAATGTGAGGCTGAGCTACTTAAATGCGTTCATGATGGCTCAAGCTTAATAAAGGAAGAATTTCAGAAACAGGACAGTCGGAGATTCTGAGATCTGTACAAGCAATACAAATACCACATTAGCAAGAACGTATGTCATGGTCACAGAAAATACTACAAAACTAAGACTTCATTCCAGGACAGTATTAGAAAACTCAGCTTATCAACTCGTTCAGGACACAATCCTTAACAAAGTAAGTTTTAACTGTCATTATCACAATAAACACTAATTAGAAAAATATTTAAGAAGCATGCCGCCTATGAAGACTGATATATCAATTGTCATTCACAGTAAGATGTCAGTTCATAGGACTTATCTAATAGTTAAACTGTTTGTTGTAAAAGGAAGATATGTGCAAATAGTTCAGAGGTGGGGCTTGAGTCACAGCTTGTGCAAAAAGCATTCATTTTTAAACATACAACCATAAACGGTATGAACAAAGAAAATTTTCAAAATACGAAACCATGTGTCATTTCCTGATGCCAGGAACAGAGACTCCCAACAAACTTATTAGGGGCAGCATACAAAACTTACCTACCTTATCTATTCTAACCACTAAAAAAAAGTGACTAGTAGTAAAACTAATAAAAAAACCAAGTCTGATTTGCTCTGACAAAAGAATTCTCTGAGAAAGAGGCAGGAGCTGGGACCTTTGACAGTCTAGAGTAGACAAGGAAATACAGAAATGGGCTTCTCATCCAGCAACTACCAGACAGCTTTCTATGGAAGTTCAAGCACCCTTCTACAGCAGCATCCTATAGGTCTCAATTAGGATGTCCCCTAGCAACCATGTTCAGAACACCACTCTTGTATACACACCCTTGCATACACACACTAGTCCAAAGAGCAGTTGTCTGGTCAGTTTGACATTCTTTTTCATAAAGCTTATACCGTGAAATAATTCAGCTGCTAAATGCCCTATTACTGAAACTGTACTTTTAGCACTATTCCAGGCTAAACCTAAAAAAGTTTTTTCCAGAAAGCCTCCCTTCTGTTGTGTGAAATCCAGTAACACCACGACTTCATACACAAGCCATATGACAAGGTGTTTTCTCTACCTGAGACTAAGTTACTTAAAGCCCAAAGATTTCCTCAGCCTTCTGACACCCTGGGCTGACCAAAAATAAAGCCACTCAGTTACTACTTGGTCTTCAGGCAAGAGATGAAATGGAAGAGGGAATACCTGAAAGAAACTGAGGCAACTGTTCTGGGGCTACCCTAAAATATTGATCACATCCCTCTCAGAACAAGAATTTCTTAAACCTTTAAGTCAGACATGTTTTGGTGGAAAGAAGAAATAACTACAGTACAATTAATCCTAGTACCATCATCTGGTCTTCTCATTTGGATACAGAGCAACTCAAAAGGCACAAATTCAAGACACATGAAGACCCAATCTTCTCCTCACAGACATAGGTGAGAGGAAAGGAGAAAGCACGCATACAGAAGGCATAGCCACACATCTCTCTCCAGTATCTTTCGTTACATATTGGGGGAAGTGGAGGAGGGGAGAGAAAGGTCCTTAAAAGGCCTAGAATAAATAGATGCAAGATAATCAGGTATTCAAGCCAAGAACACCCTCAGTCCTGTGACCTACAGCATAGTGGGAGACACAATAATATGAACTTCAGTGCTCATCATTCTCTTCATAATCACCTGGATGGAACAGACTCGATAGAAAACCTTTTAAACCTTCTCACCTTGGATCTATTTTTAATAGAAGCTGAAAAATGACCAGTCCCTGTATGGGATGTTACGCTCAGGTACTGAAGGTCTAAAGAAGTCCTCTTAGGCCCATCTTTCCAAATGAAGGAGACAGACTAGAAAGGTTAAGACTAAGAACACCATCCTTACTGAGAGAGATTAGCCCCTCAAGCACTCAGTTCATATGCTTCTATGTGGCAGAGTTGTAAGAATGATAGAGAAGCTTTTTTTTTTTTTCTGGTAGACTATCTGGGAAAGAATTAAGATAACTGATCAGCTATTCCTTCCTGAAACTCCTGTACCTCCTCTACAGAATGGAGGAGTGCTGCCTTAGCAAAACACAAATGAGATCAATTAGTAAGGAAATTACAGCCCATTCCTCTGCTTGGCCTCTGTGGTTCTCTCTCTCCAAGGGAGAGGTATGGGGCAAGTCCTGTCCTTCAGAAGCTCACATTGTCCACGGCCCTGTGCATAGGGAAGAGCTAATTAGGCCCCTTCTGGAGAGCAGATACACTGAACAGCCTCTCCCAAGCTCTCCATCGCCACGTCCCCGATCCTACCCGCCCCCCATGAGAATGTCCTATGGTGAAACACACAGAGCTCCTTCGCCTGACGAGGCTTCGCCTCCCCGTGAGGCCGGTGAGAAAGGAGCTAGCCCCACAGCGGGTACTCCGCTCCACCGGACCACGGGACAGGGGGGAGCCCGGCGGGACGCGCGGGGAAAGCCCTTCGGCCGCCATCCCTCCCCGGTACTCACAGTCCAGGTGCTTCTTCTTGGGGCCCATGACCTCGTGGGTCGTGGCCTTGCAGACGGTTTTCGAGACCGCCGAGCCGGTCACGCTGTGCTGCGCCGCCGTGATGCGGTCGGTGAGGCTTTGGCCGGACATGGCGGGTTGCTGGCGGCGCTGGAACCGAGAGCGGCTCCGCTCCCTCCTCAGGGGCCGGGACGGGAGGACTAGCCGGGGGATGGAGCTGCACGGACTCCTCACCCCGCCGTGCCGCAGGCGGCCCCCGCTCCGCCCTCAGGGACGGACCTGTCACCCGAGCAGGGACCCCTCCTCCTCCCACCCCCCTCCCCCAGCCGCCGTCCCCTCCCCCTGCGCGCCTTCCGCTCGGCCGGGGACAGGGGACACACACTGGGCGCCGCAGGAAAATGGCGGCGGCCGAGCTCCTCCTCGGATCTTTCCGGGCCGCCCGCATCACGTGATCCCCGGCGCCCCGCCCACGTGACACGCACCGCCCCTCCTCGCCGGCGCCCCCCGCGCGAAGCTCCTCGGTGCGACAAGGCGGGGGGTGGGGGGGGAACAGAGGGGGGGAGTGTGTCACGTGGCGCCGCGCGCGCCCTGCGCGGGTGTGGCGGGCTGGAGCCGTTGCGGGGCGATCGTTGGGGCGAGAGCTGGTGACAGCTCCGTCCCCTCAGCGCCGAAGGCCTCGGGAGAGGGCGAAGGGGAGGAGGATAGGCACAGCCCCCCGAAGCTGGGAGATGCCTGAGGGGGGGCGGTACCCCTTCCCCTCGGGCAGGCAGCGGCGGGTGGGTGGGAGCGTTGGTGGGCCCCTGTTTGGGTTCAGCAGGGCGGGTTAAAGCGCTGGAGCGAGTGAGGTGTCTCCGCCCTGAAGGAAGTTTTTGTATTCCTCAGCTTGGGAAGTTTTGTGGAAACTCCTTCAGCGTCACCTTAGACAATGAAAGTGTAAAGGGAGAGTCTGTTCACAGACAATGACGAGTTTGGAGCTGTGTGGTTGCTGCGATCGTGCTTCTCCTCAGAGTTATTTTTATTTGAAAGCTTGCCAAAAATTTCTCGAATGTACATCACGGCAAGCATAAAAAGTTGGTGGTTTTCAGGTCTTTCATGATCAGCCTCCCACTGTTCTGCTACTCAGCTAATGCTTCTCGGGGCTCATGGACTTAGCCGGTGGCTCTGTCCTTGGCTTGTTGGGATTTTGTACAAAGTTACTTAATGTTTCTGTTCATAAAAGTTAGCTAACTGTTCCTTAACGTGCCTTCTGTAAGTCTGGTACCTATATGACCCAGCCGCAGTGGCGGACAATGAGGAACAGCTACTGGAGTCGTTACCTCCTACTGTGCATTGCCAAAGTGCAGTCACAGCCTCCCAGATATCTGCAACTTTCATTACTTGTTACAACAGGGCTCTTCTCCTCCTTCCCGAACGCACAGCAGCGAATAATACAGCGAAACCACAGGATTCCAGCAGACAAATGTTATTCCTCTCCCAGAAGTGCCTCCTGATGAGTCGTCTTGGAACTGTCCCTCATCCATGAAGCCACTGAAATATTTATTAGGCAACTTAAACAGAAGCAGTATACAAATGATACTCGGCTTGACAGGATATATAAGTAGGATTATCTGTTTATAATGCGTAAGGAAAATCAGTGTCAGAGGAAGGACATCTGCTGAAAGCTGAACCCAAACAATGCCATTGCTGTGTGTGTGGAAGGAGCGCTTGCACATGTAGAACTTGCTTCCTTCATAATGCCAGGCTCTTTGAAGATACTGTCGTGTTTGTATTTCTTCACTCCTTCTAAACTGCTTCTGCAGTCCCAAATATCCATGCTGGAGAAATAAATCACTGACATATACAGCAGCAGACTCTGAGATAAGACAGCTTTAGCATAAAGCTTCGCACCATGAAAACACTGAGACTGCTATAGGCTATTGATACAGCAACACATATCGCTGTAAATACATCATCTTTTTGTATTGTTTCCAAGTTATGCTGTAAATCAGAGATACAAATAATTTTAGCACCGTTGGCATTTTTTATGCTAACTTCAGCTAGGACCAGGATTTCAACACCCCACTTCAAGAACTCTTACTTGCTATTTGGAGAAGTTTCATGGAATTGGCCTAAGTAATTTAGGCTCCATCAGTTCTTCTCTGATTATGCCTGTCGCTTTCTCCAGGAACAGTGAAACTATCCAAACAGAGGAAGCTTGCAACTCTAGGAGTTAGTGAGACCAGATTTGGACAAAATATCTCATTCCTGAGGGGACAAAAAGTGACCTCGGTCTTAGAGGTCCAAAACCAAAAATAAATTTAGCCTTTTACAGCTTTTCATATGCACAGAAACCTCAGTTTTACCCCACTCAGTGAAAAATTCTGCTCGTTATTTTTGTTCATAAGCAGAAATGGGCGAGAGAAGTGATGGGAAAACATATTTTTGTAATTGTTTGTTGCTTTTTAATTGCTTGGGAAGCACTTGATACCATTACAGTGAGGAGCTTGAAGCACTGTGATAGATAATATCTGAGCACCTCCCAAAGATTTGGAAATTGAAATCAAAATATTATCTCTTTTCTTTTCCAACCTGAAGAAAACAAGTTTGATTAGTTTATAACTCATTTGTTTTTGTTTGTGTGCCTGGGTGTGCTTGAGAATGAAGGGAGAAAGGAATACATATCTGAAGAGAAACTAATGCAAAGATAGGAGTCCTATATTTAGTGAAGTGGCAAACCTAAGCAACATTCTTTTCTCCTGTGAAAAGTTCTTCCAGAGTCTGGATCCAGATCCTGCAAAAATTCTGTATCTTGCATTCACAAGCTCCCAAAAGTGTTGGTGTTTCACTAGCACCCAGCTATCCTGGAAGGACAGACAAGCTGACAGGGCTGTTTCTCCCCATGTGTATTGTATAGTGCTGAAAACCTTGCCTCAGCACGACCTCTGTAATTTATTATGTATATCACTTTCTTGCAACAGTGTCATTTCTGCTCTGTGTGGTGCCTGCTACACTGTAATGCCTGCAATCCGACTGGGAGCTTTGGTGTTCGCAGGGCTGCTGGCATCCATGCGCTTCCTCCATGCTTCGTGCTATTGGAAACGATTAGGAAAGCTGTGGGTTGGGGGGCACTATTAATTGGATGTAGCTTCAGATTTAAAACAGGTGTTTTGGCTGAATTTCAGGTCTATTAGAAATCAGCCCTTCTGGGGCACAAAACTGGTGAGGCACAAAGCTGAGCACAGGCTAATAAACTGTAGCAGGCTCATTACCAAGGATTCGAGGGCATATCTGGAAACAGCAACAAAAATCCAGCAACCATAATCTGGGAGGTGAAGGGGGCTGATAAAGAAATGTTGCAGAGAGGCAAAAAACTTGAAGTAGGGCTGGGCTGATGGAACAGAGATGGAACTGCTGAAGGGAATGGGAGGAGGGACAGTGATGGGGCAAGGGTGAATTTGATGTCAGCCCCAGGAATTTAGCATCTGTTTGAGTTAGAGACACAGAAAAGAACAGACTGTAGGAAACACAGAACACCAGCTCTTTGGCTTCCTGAATGTAGCTAGCTATGACATATGCCCGTGTCCATGACTATAGGGTTCATTTCTCGTGCACCTCTGGCAACGTAGAACTCCAGAGCAGCTGCACAGCTAGAACCAGGCCACTGTGCACAGCAATCTAGGGTTATGGCTGCGCTTCTGAATAGCCTAATTTTGCCCAGTCTAGTAGAACTCTGCCCATTTAATTGCAGTATAATAATTTCGAAGCCATTTTCAAGGAGTTTGGCAAAGATTTACCCGATGTTGCTTTTCTATGAAAGACATTTAGAGTCATGCTTCAGCTTGATTATAATAAGAACTCAATATAATTTGCATCACCATAGCAACTTCATCAAATAATTTTATGGACAGTAATTAATTTGTTCTTGTAACACCTCTAAGAAGATAAACATAAAGAAACTGGGACATAGAAAAGTTACGGTCAAAGTAACACTTGTTAGTGGCACAGTGAAATAAAGTAGCCCAGGCGCGTGGTTCTCATAGCTCACTCATGCTGCCAAGACAATCAGGCAGCCACCAGAGGTATGCAAAGTGGCCAGGTTACATTTGGGGGCAAGAGGAGGCACGACCATTGATGACCGCTGGAATATCGCAAAATAGCCACAACACACAACAGAGTTGGGCTACTTTTTTAATTGATACCCCTTTCCACTACTCCAGATGTGCTTGTTTCCACCTCCAACATTCTTCTTGCCCACATGTAACATGACAACCCACCAGATTTTACTTTTGCTTCTCTTGTATCCAGTTTGTATGAAATTGTGTTTCTGATCCTTCAAACTTTAAGTACTCAGCTCCTCCCTTTCCTAATGATCATTATTCCATGCTCAGTTCATTCCTGCTTCAAATACATCACCCTCTTCCATCTAAATACCCACCTGGAGCCTATCCGGAATGTTCCTGCTGAAATCCTATTGCTCCGCATTCCTCTTACAGCACCTGTTTTTCTTCTAGCTCCTCGCTGTCCTCACATCTAGTCCAAACCTCTTGTCCTTGCAGACAAAGCCAACTTCCTCAAGTCCGTGTTGAGTCAGACATCTCTTTTTGGATTCTCTTCCCTCTTTCTGGAAATGGTGCCAGCTTTGATGTTTCTTTTGTTCCTCTCTACGTAAGACCAATATCCGCCATCCTTCCTCATACGTAGTATTCTGAGCTCTGCAGCTTGTGTCACCTTTCATGCAGCTCCAGTGAACTAGTAGTCGATGTCTCTTGCTGTTCTGTTCCCCAAAAGGAAGCTGACCTTGTCAAGGAAGAGAGCAGCTGCCTGAGAGCTAATGTAATTTTGACATGAGAAAAGCAGGTAGGAAGGGAGGAAAGTGAGTCAGTACCGCTTCACAGGAGGGGAGCAATCAACTGATTTTACTGCATTCACTTAGGAGTAGGATATCTAGGTAGGAGCTGCCATGCCATATGAGAAGATCTAAGTAGAGGTGGAAAACAAATATGATGCTTCTGAATTCTGTTGTGGGTTACAGCACCTTTCTCTCCTTGCCCTGACATGAAACTTGCACATTGCAAATCGATTGTGTCATTAATGCTATAAGCAAATGCCTTCAAAACCAGGATTGCTACCTGACCAGCAAATGCGTATAACAAATGTCTTTTTGAGTGTGAGACAGAAAGGAAACAAGCTCCCCTACATTTTGTTCACACTTTCCAGTGGATGTGTCAAACACTGACACCTCTGAAGAGCAAGAGGTATGCAGTCCCCTGTGTCTGCCACACATTGCCCATCAGCAAGCATTCCTGATGCACTCCCGCTGCTCTTTCCTAAGGACTTTTTTTTTTTTTACACATCCTTTCACGGCAGCGGGCACTCTCACAGTAACTCAGATGCTCCAAGGGAAAAACAAACCTTGCAACACCGCCTTACCAGCACGATAAGTGCACCAACATATTTCCCCAAATTTTCTGAGGACCATCTTTCATACGGGAGAAACAAGTGGCCCGGTGCCAGCTAGTGACACTGTCTCCATCCCTTCCCCCTAGTTTCATATCGAAAACCTAGGGCCTTGCTGCCAAATACTTCTCCCCATCATTCCAGGCTGGCAGCGTTCATGAGACTCGGCAGGAGATAGCATTTGATAAGAATCCTTCTCTGGGCACTTCTGAGAGGGCACTGTCATTCATTTCACTCCCCTGCCAGTTCACAAGCACCCAGCCAGCAGGGCGAGTGCAGGAGGAACTGCATTCCTTTTGGGCTTCTGTAACTCAGAAGCAGCTCCTATCATTTTTTTCAGTCACCTTTGAGCCAAAAGCAAGCATAACACACTTCAGCCCCAAAGGAATATTTTTAAGGAAAGTTATAAGCAAACAAAAATGCAGGGTATGAATGAAACAGCCACTTCAGCCTGCTGCCAAGCTATAATTGGTACTTACGCTCACACTCTTGCACACACATACGTGCAGCACAGCTTAATAGATTCCCTCATTAATGTTGAGGCTCATGTGCTCATGCTCTATGTCTGGGAAAGTTTTACACTCACATGAATTTTGATGTGGAGCTGAAACAAAAATGTTGATGCTGGCAATGCCAACTATAGAGAGTAAATAGCTGGGTCCAGTCCTGCCAACGCTGACTTGAATGGGGCTTCTCACCCAGAAGAAAACCTATGTGTGAAAAGTATTCTCACGACCGGGTCTGTGCAGCAGAAGTAAATCCTGGTTCCCTTCCTCAAATGAATAAATCCATTTATGCCAATGAGTTGGTTTCAAGCCTTGTATAGGTGGGTTCCACTCCCTGGTCTTTATGTGAGATCTGAATCTTGCCCGCTGGAGTCTGTCAGGCTATCAGTGTTTGGCTCTGTGCTTCAGGGGTCAGTGACTGCATTTACACGTGGGCAGACTTCAGGCTGATTAAATCAAACTGCTGTGCTGAAAAGGACATTAACTAAATGCCTCCCAACATTCTGATGGTGTATAAGCTATTCTGAACCTTAAAATCAATAGATGATTTGTCCTAATTCATTCCTGTACACACAAGTACATAAATGAAAGTGCTTTCCATTCAGTGAAATGGAGGAAATGCATAAAAAAAGAAATTAACTGGATAGGTAAAATTGCTTTGTTTTTCAGGATCTGAGAAAGCAAAGACCTACAAGTAATATCAGAGTGACTGTTCTCACCTTCTCTGTCATCCTGTGTTTCCTAGTTTTATTTCTTAGAGCTCAAAAAGTAATATTTTCTGAGTAGCAGTGGTGCAGGCTTGTCTTGATAATATGCTTCACCCATGACCCCTATTAGAAGTGATCGGATTATATGTTCTGCTTGTTTCCTCCACTGAGGCCAGGGACAGATGCAGGCCAGATGTGAATGGCAGGGACACAGCGGTCCCTTCACAACCATAGATCAGGCACCCACCTTTCTGCCAGCTCATCGGCCTCGGGGAGATCCCACAGTGGAGGACCAAATGCAGGAGGATACGTACTCACAGTTCTGCCTCAGCTCGTGCCTTCTCTCCGACTCCCCACCGCTTGCAGATGGAGTTGAGGTGCTAGAGGGAGGATGAGGTGATACACTGGGAACAAGTGAATTGCCAACACTACAGCAGTGAAGTGGGAAAGGGGCTACAATAAGGCTAAAATTCCTTTGGGAGCCTCCTGGTAAATCCATATCGGTTTAAAGCTACAAGTGAATCTTGCAACAAACTTCTGTGACTTCAGATCAGAAGACTCCTACTGTGTTGGAAGTTGTGTGATGTGGACCTTTCTACTGGCAACCGGCTGCAGGCTAACAAATTCACTTTCCATGGATCACAAAATCACCAGAATTTTTACTGGTCATTTTTATCTGAATGCAGGAGCAAAGAGTGGTAGAGGATCTGTATCTCATTTCTAATGCGTCCACCTATCCAATTCTTCTCTTTGGACCACTTCTTCTGTGTGCTTTTGCTAATCAATTAAGCCCTCCCTTGCTTTTTCATACAGTGTCCCTTTTCATTGGAAAGCCAGACATGTTGGCAGTGCTTGCTACCGGAGGAATAAAGAGGGAATAATGATCCAAAAGAAAGGATTATAGTCTCTCAAATTGCAGTGGGATATTCTCAAGTCAAACACTAACCCTGCATGTGTTGGTATTCACTTCTAACATTCTCCAAGAGCCTGTTCATTGCTAAAGACTTTGTGCATTGCAACAGCAGCTGAAACCTAGGAAGAACTACAAAAGCAAGATGCTGATGAACATTCTGGTTTTTAGCCCTCACAACCCAAAAAACAGCAGAAGATAAAGAGCAAAAATGAGTATCAGCTGCATTGAACTGATTCAGATTACATAACTGGGAGGAAATAGGAGAAGGTAAGTAGTTTGTGCAACGCCTTGTTGACCTGAAAGATCAGATGCCTGAAAGAACATTTAACTAAGAACAGCTGTAAAGAAAACAGTAGTGTAAGCAGGTAAAACCACAGATCAAATACTTTGTAGGTCCATATTTCATCACACGCAGTCTGCTTTCAGATGCCAAATTCTGTTCCTATTGAATCTATGGCAAAATGCCCACCCACTTCAAACAGAATAGGTTTTGTCCCTGTACGCTAAGAGTGTGGCCAGCAATACCAATGCAGTACAGAACCAAATTGTGCAGGTGAGGAGGAGGGAGTTGGTACTGCAAATTTAGTGCCTGCCTGATCTTAACACTTCTATTAACAAAACCCTTTTACTCTTGGGACATTATACTAATCATTTTCTTTAGGTTCATAATATTTTAAAGTCTGTTGGCTGGAGTGCTTAACGCTAATAAACATTATTTAGTAAATATTTTTTAAATGGTTAAACAAAGAGTTCAGAAACATTAGAATCATTCTTTTCAAAACAGAACTTTTTGGTATCATAGCAAGTTTTGTTTAGTAAAGGTTTTTAAACCTTGGTATTGCCATTCTTTTTCTTTTACCTTCTCTTCTGTTCCACAACATTCTGTTTACTGAAGTTTATCCAAATCTATATTCCTAAGCCTTAACCTGAAAGTGGATTTGATAAATCTTTGTAATTGTTTGGCATCTCTTAGCGTTATGGCACATATCTGAGCGTGGGTCTGTGCATGGATGTGAAAATGAATAGCAGAAAACAAACTACTGAACTTTTTGTGCAATTAACTAATTTTGCATCAAAACAAGTCAAGTTGCCAGCAGTGTATCTCTAGTATTTTAAAATCAGATAAAAATAGGATTGCTGTATTCTTTAATTAGCATAGCTGAAAGTTAGCCAAATCGGCTTTGGACACAGCAGGAGACGTACAGTTTGTCCTGATTTTGTGGGGAATGAAAAAATGTAATACTTGGCACATGAACTAACTATGCTAACCGAAAATGTTATTAAAACATATTCAACTAAATCAAATATGGTGATTTACCAGAGATTAGTCCACATATTTTAACAGAACAGAAAAGCACAGTTTTAAAGTTGTGGACTACTGAAAGACACAAAGTCTAGAGAAAGTGATTATCAGTGACATGAAAATTTTGAGGAAAACTACTTACATATTGAAATCAGTAAGCTCCTTTTGCCAAACCCTGGCATTCTTACTGACACAGAGTAACATCATCCCCTACAAATAGTTTTGTTGATTTGGGAATCCAGTCTTTTATCGCAAATGAAATTGCAAGGTGTTTCAACTTGAGTGAACATTTTCAAATGTTAAGATGTTAAAAAACACCACTTTTTAATTTCTGTGTGCTCAGTTGCATAAGATGGGTTTCGATGAGGTTAGAGGTATAATATTAACATGGGATAAATTGTTTATTAAACAGGAATAAACATCAACTGAGTAAACATCTTATTAATGCCTACAACATCTAGCCTAGATGTAGTTCCTGCCTGTGCATGATGGAACTGCAGTGTCTTACAAAGTATATATTTTCTTGTGCAAATTTAAGGGCAGAATTCTGTCATTCTCAAATGCACATCCTTAAGCAAAGATATTCTCAAGTCATGAAAAACTTATGAAAAGTCCAATAAGAAAGCCTCTGATGAAATCAGATGCGGGCTTCAAACCAGTCCTGTTACAAAAAGGTAAAACTGATTCTTCCTGAAGCAGTGAGCACTGAATCCAGATAAATTCCTTGAGGAGGGGCATTGCTACCCTCCCTGCAAAGTTTTACTGCTTTAAATTGCAATTTGAATTCCTGCCAGTAAGGTTATGAAGGATATTCAATAAATTAGTGCATGTGGCAGCTGCTCTCACCATTCACTTCTCCATAGACAGCCCAACTCGGTTTGGGAGCAATACTCCCCGGTACTAGAGGGCTATGTGCAGACAGCTACCAAATTTACATTTACTGGCCTTTTCTGTCTTTAGAAATGGTTACTATTTTTTTTTTTCAGGAACTTAATTATGAAGATTGCCTCATTCCCAGATGTGACATTTCATAACTTTAGAAGAAACAGTTACCTGAAGACCTTTTCAAAATTGCATCACAGAACATATCTCTTGGTGTTTCTCTAATCCAGATCATTTTGTTTCCTAGAAAGAACAGCTCATCGTTTCATAGGACTGACTTTCCCCTGCACAGATGGTTTGCCTGTTAAAAAACTATCCTTCGGAAACCTCGGTAGAACATGAGCATTCTTAGGCAATAGCTCCCAAATTTGGGTTTCTGACCCTTCATGAGGTTGTAGCAGTCCTGAGTGAGGTTGTGATTATAGCCAAAATTAAATCATTTAGATAGTTCTGGGGCTGTGGGCCAGGCTGAAGGGGAACTTGCAATCAGAAGAGGAGTTACTTGAAAGCCAAATGGACCATATCTTACTCTTGTACCAGCTTCCATCTTTTGAGACTTCGATGATTATACACATCAGACCGTCTATAAGATGTATCTGATAGTCACAATGGGTGAAGATTATTATAGCCCATCCATTTTACAGACAATAAACACCAAGACAGGAGGCACAAAGACAAGAAAGGCCCCAAAGACTTGAGGGTGAGGCAGAAATCTTGCCTTTCCTGAAGTCAGAGCCACTGATTCACTTTGCAGCACACTCCACAGAGCTGTGACCTCTTTAGGTGAGAGACATTTGTTGAGCATCCTTCCTCAAAGATCCTCAGATGTCTTTTCTACTCCAACCCCATATCCCCATGGTGGGGGGAGGTAGGATGGCTCAGTCACCCCACAGGCTCTCTGTCACTTCTCCCTGTTACTTTCTCTCAACAAAAGCAGAATGCATCCAGGTTCTTTGATAAACAAAGGGACGTGTGGGAGCATTTGTTCCCTTAGAGGCTTGCTAAATATCTCATGGGTAGATGGAGCATAGCTGAAAACAAACACCTAATTCCAGTGCTCTTGCAAAAACTTCTGGCCAGCACTGTCTGTTAAAAAAACAGACTGGAGGAATGTAAACATGTGTTTGGCCAGTAAAGGAGTCGTTACATAAATGTTAATTATGAAGAGGATTTCCCATGAGTACAGGGCTTTTGGCACAACTTTGACCCAAGTCTCAGGAGTCACATGCTGTACCTTAGAGCTGTGCAGACACTTCTCCAAGCCCTAAGAAGCTGCAAGGACATTTGCTGTAGCACAGAAACAGAAGAAGCTTTGATGATTGAAACTGAAACTTGCACAGCATCATGCTGAAGCAACCCTCTCTTTAATTAAAAAGTTCCGTTGGTCAGAACATGTGAATATCTAGCTATGATAGCTGGGTGGCCCATGCATGACAAAATACAGGAAAAAATTTTTCTAATGAGCCTCTCAAACTCTCTCCTGTTCTCCATAATCTAGCTGAAACCAGCCATAAAATCCATGTATCTTATCTGCTCAGCCAGTTATTATCTTCTCTCCAGGTTTAAATGCCTTCCTTTGGTCTCCCCTCCCCTCCTGCATCTTCCCAGAGGTCTTTATTTTTCTTTCCAAGGCCAATACAATTCAGGCTACACCGACAGAGCACACTATAGCAGCCTACTGAGCAGGTAGGTGTAGTAATGAGATGGATTGCTGAGCTAGAATACCTACACTGTGTACTGCAACCCAGCTAGTTCATTCATTGCTTGCAGTAAATGTACCCTTAGGTCTCCTCTGTCGCCTTCCTGATGTTTCTTCCATTGTCCTTGCTCCCTATGCCCTTCTCTTCCTTCCGTCTCCCCTCTTACCTTCCTCCCAAAACTGTTTGCCCCTTGGTCTTCTTGTGCCCCTAACCCTGATCTACACTCTGCTGCTCTCCTCTTGGGACACACTTTTTTAAGTAGGATGCATTGAAAGCTGCTTTTCCCTTAATGAACAGCAAACAAAATAGCTAATAAAAAAGAATTAAATAAAAGCCATACATTTGGCATAGCATGGGCTATGGAGTCGTTACATTTTTGCTGTTATGGGTGTGAGATTATTCTCTTTGCTTTCAGCTTTTTGAGCTGTTAGAATATGGTTTTCATGCTTTTTTCCTCCACAGCCAGGAGGGATTCAAGCTAAACCGACCTTTCCAAAGGGATGCTGAGATTCTCACATGGGTAACATGACTGCAGGCTCCCACAAAAATCACAAGAGCTGGGGACAACCTTAGGCTTTCTTTGCTATGAATAGTGCCATTTAATGAAGGGAATGACTCACCATGTCCAAAGTGAAGCCTGGCTTCAGATCATTGGGGTGAAGGCATCAGAGGACTAGTTTAATAATCAGCCTGTCGGCATTGCTGGTGGCTTAAGCAGACACTGTGACATTCCTCTCCTCCCACTACGGCCACCCCTTCCTCATGTGCTGCCCTTGTGCATGCAGCATTTGTGCTGCTGGGTGATGAATCCAACCAGGGAACTTAATCTGACCAAAAAATAACACTGGCCTTTTTTTTGCAAGGTTACTTTTACAGCTGGATCAGAGTTCCCTGATCCAATTTGTGATGTGGCTCCAAAGTGTGCCAGCACAGAGTAAAGGTGATGAGAGGTGGGAACAGGCAGGCAAGAGTGGGAGTTTGGGGATGTGAAAATTGTGCAAGTGGTTTTTGGCAGTCCGGACAGTGAATATTGAACCATGCTTTGGGACTGAAACCTACTGTCTGCCGTGCCTGTTAAACTCTTATTGCATGTGGTGCTCTATAAATAATGTCTTTTGAAACTATTGCGAGGCTATTTTAGAAGAGAAATACAGTTACTGAATTTCCACTGTGATTTATCTTCCAGCCCTCTTCCCTTCCCGGTCCCCTGCAGCTGATCATCTCATTTATGTATTTAACAAATGCGAAACAGAATACTCCACTGCTTTTCTCCCTGCTCTCAAAAAAAAACCGGTGAGAATTCAGCCCTTCAAAATGACTAAGCAAGGCAACAGGACTTCTGCTCGGGAAGAAAGACAGAGATCTTCATTTAAGGCTTTAGAGGGTTCCAAATAGTGAGAAAGAGTTGAAACATTTAAAAACCAGAATTCTTAAGCGACCTTTTAATTGAAGGAGTGTTGTATATATCAGAATTTTTGCCCGTATCTGAAGGGCTGTATAGGAGTTCTGTACTGGCATCGGAGAGAGTTGGTAGTCACAAGGTAAATGTATGCTTTGACTTAGTTAAGATATTAATGCTGAAAATAGCATTTTTATCCCAAGCAATAAAATGTGAGTTACAGTTTTGAAGATGGCAGAGTTTGAAGCATATTTCATGCTTTCATGAACAGTAAAAATCTGCCTCTGAAAGAGGAAATAATGGTTTGTTGATAATATTGATTCTGAAATAAAGAAACTGAACAGTGTCAGAGGGCCAGCTTTTCCACAGCTTTCTCTTCGAGTGCCATCGGTACCCACAGAGCAGGCAATAAATTATGTATCCTTGATCTATGGCTTCTAGCTACGTTAGCTTTTCTTCTAGTGATGTAATAACAAGCTCCAAAAGGGAGTCAAAGCCTCAGCTGTATTTAATATTACCTCAAAGCTTTTGTCACAGGCGAGCACGATTTTCTGATGTCTTTGACGCCCAGGAAAGAAGGATGACTGAGAGATCTATAAATCTCAAAGTCCTGTTTTATACAGAGCGAAGGAGAGAAAATTATGACAACGTAGCATTTACATGGTCAAAGTACTACAGTTGTAATAACAGCCCCAATACCCTTGTAAAGGTAAGGAGTAAACACTATTATCTCCATGCAGAAGCTTGCCAAAGGTGATATGCTCCGGAATTTATTCTAAGTAAGACTGAACTCTTCAGTTCCTCTCTAGAAACTAATAAGCCGTTGCAAAGCAAGCCTGTAGCAGAAGTGAGAATAGATCTTGGGACTTACTGGGTTTCAAGCCCACGCCACCTCACAACCATCAAAATTTCCTGTACAAGAGGTAGCTGGAAGCTATATTAGAAGCTGGGGTTTATTGTGTTATTGCTGCAGAGTGGACCAGTTGTCTGGAATTTGGCTTCTGCAAATTGTCCTTCATTTGGCGTGTCCCTGAAAAGAGGTAATCCTTGTTTCCACTTCTGATGATAAACCACAAGTTAAAACAAGCAGGTTTTTTCTTGAATGCCAACCAGCTATTATTATACAATTTGTTATCAGATCAAAGCAAACATGACCTTAGCCCTCGGACAGTGCATCATAGCTCCATGCCTTTCACATGGAAAGGAGGAGGAAGGGGGAGGAGAATACATATCCTGCTTTGCTCTCCAGATGTGACTGCAGGTATTTTAAAACATAATTATGGAACTGGCTAAGCTCTTTGGCTTTCAGACTGATTAGGTGTCTCGCCTCCTCAGTCTATTTCTGGGTGCTGTAAATATTGCTGTTCATGTAGCAGGAAAGCAACCGAGCCACAGCCTTGCTGGCTGACTCAAAAATGTGAGGACAGATAGAAGCCATACCTATTTCTGAAGTCACTTGCTCAGCAAATCAGTACAAATCTATGCAGCCTTTATACCTCAGCAATAGTCCTCGCTGCATAGAGGTGATTTCACACGTGAGGGATCATGTTGTGACAAGCGTCCTTCCCTCAACCTGCTCCTTTCTGTGCGTTATGAGAAGCGGACAGACCAGAGCCCAAACTTGCCACCTGTAGGAAGCCTTTGCCAAGAACAGAGGATACTTCGCCAAGCTGTTAGCTCTGCTGTTGACATTTATAATTCTTTGCATTTTACATTAAAACCCAGCTTCTGGAATTGAAAGGTTCCATGAGAAATTCAACTTTTGTTTGTTTCTTTGGAAGGCTTCTAGTCATCAGGTTTGCAAAGAAAGGACTTAAGGGCTCAGAAGTTAGAAGGAAGGGGAACCCCACTCGACAATTGCTACCTATAGGAAATGTAGGGTTTTTTAAGCAAATTTCGTTGTAATGAAGCCTGAGTCATGATGTTTTAAGATCTGGGCTGCTGATAGTGCCTCTTTTAATGTCCTTTGCATAGTCCCACAGACTCATTCACATCTGGTCATAGACCAAGCGCGCAGTTTGTGCTGCGTAATAGCAGTACAACAGGTTTCCTGATACCTGCTTACACCTCAAAAGTCATGTCAGGTAGGCACTGCTTGCACCTCCACAACTACTTATTTTCCTTCTGAGCAAAGGAAGAGCTTTAGGCCAACGTGGATGGCACTTCCCACGGGTGGTGGCTTTTCCCCACTTTCCTCAATACAATGTTTTCATCAGCATTAAGCGTGAACTCAGTACACAGCGCAGCTGTTCTTAAAATGCCTCTTTCTGTAAGGCTTCAGCTCAGCATCACTTGGGCTCTGAAGGTGATCCCTTTTTCACATGCTGCTCACACTTTTCCTTACAGCATTTTAAGCAATTACAGAACGCCTTACAGGCATTAACTAATTTATCCTTCACAACACCCCTCAGAGGTGTGCAAATGTGTTTTATTATCCTTCTTTTACTGATGGGGAAAGCAAGACATGGAGATTAAAGGCGATATTCTCTCCTTTGTTTCCATTCTTGGAAAAGAGCCAGATTTATTAAATTCCGGCTGAAGTAGGGGGAGGAAAGTCAGGATGTGGGGGCAGGTCTGGGGCAAACTCCTACCATTCCTTGGAGCCTGTTAAAAGCAGTTCTGCCACAACTTTTGGAGGTCAGGTCTCTGCGAGGTCCTGGGGATGACAAAGGGAGGTAAGAGGGAGTTTTGTGATGGTATAAATTTTCCATCAGCCTGAGTTGAAGGTTGCAGTTTGTCACTGCAGAGAGAGGAGGCAGCCAGTAAGTGACACAGAGTTTATAAGGAGCCTGTATTTACAGGGGCAGCGAGGTGGCTGTGAGAAGTGACAGGGCTTCTTGCAAAGTTCACTGAATTGAAGTAAACCTTGAAAGGAGGAGCTGCTGGTAAAGGAGCGGGGAAAAAACACCATGAACAGCAGGATGGTGGAAGGTTTGCTGTGACACCAGTGAGCCCTCCCTGCTCTTGCTGCAGCTGAAGTGTTCCTGGCTTACAGAGGGAAAGGCCAATCCATTAGGAAAGAGAAAATTACGCTGATTAAATCAAGCAGAATTTGGAATGCATTTGCAAAGACCGTAACTCCCGGTGAACAAGATATGTAATCTAAGTACAAGGGGCCAAAACAGGGCCTCTCACTTAATAGGAAGACTGTATCCTCGTGGGTGAATGTCATAGTGATAGATAGGTATCTTCCCTTCACCCTTAGGACAAGGCATTCCTTGTGGGAGCTGGATGGTATTCCCAGAGATAATTATGAATTCTATGTTAGATGAAGCTACTCCTATACTTAAAAATCATCTGAATGAGTCTCCAAAACAGCTGGTACCTAGCAAAAAATCTGTATTCTTACACCTAAATATTTGCCACAAACTGGTCTTCATCCATCCAGCTGTCTGTCTCAGTAATAACTCCAGTTTCCAGAAAAGGAAGGAGATGCCTCTATCCATCATCTGTCTAAGACTCAGTTCACCTACCACTGTCATTCCGGAGGAGCAGAGAGAAATATGTCGTTCCTCTGAACTCTGTAATTCTGTAATTTTGTTTGGGGTTTAGAAAACAAGGTGATAGATGTCTTCTAAATGTCACGGATAAGACAGATAGGTGTTCCCTCCTTAACCTACCATTTTCTTTTAAAGTCTCCTATCTGTTTATCGCCTCTTCTTGTTTCTTGTATTCATTGTGGACTTGAGAGCTAAGCCCTGCTGGCATATGCAGCACTGACAGCCCCGTGGCCAGGATCCCTGACTTCTCAGCACTACCAAAACTGCACTGGTAACAGTGCCAAGCTCTGTTGAAAATACCTGCAAAGAAAGTCCAGTCCTCATTGTGTATCTCTGTGCCTTCACTTCCTATATCCAGGGGAATCATTAGCCAAGATGTTCTGTCCTGAGACTGAGATTTCTTCTCTCTTCCTGTTTTCTTGTTCACTGATCTTAGTTAGCCTGGTGTCCAGTCTCCTAGTTTATATTCTGATCTAATCCCTCTGATCACTATAGACATAAAATGGAAATTTCCCGCTCAAGTGGTGAATTTTTTTATGATAAGGGTGGTGAGACACTGGAACAGGTTGCTCAGAGAAGTTGTGGATGCACCATTCCTGGAAGTGTTCAAGGTCAGGTTTGAGCAACCTGATCTAGTGGAAGATGTCCCTGCCCATGGCAGGGGGTAGACTAGAGGTTCTTTAAAGGCCCCTTCCAACCCAAACCATTCTATGATTCTATGGTTCTGTGACACAAATATGTTCACAGAGCAGCTCAAGATATTTCTTGACTTCTGCTGTTTTTGCACGGTGAGGCCTAGCACACATTTAGATCAAGTCTGCCGGGCTGCGTTCCCTTTTTCTGCTCCCCCAGAACCTCTTCCTGAGGCTGCATTTTTTTCCTCACCTTTTTATTTACACTTGTCCCAACTAAGACCCCACCACGTTGTGGGACCTCCTCACCTACCTCCTCCTGGCCTTGGCCAAGCCAGCCAGTTGTGTTAACAGGAGGATTAAGCTCGACTGGTCCCCAAGACTGTGAGGCTTGTTTCCATTCGTCCTTCTGCTCCCGGACAGAGCTGTTTCAGCAGCTTCCCAGAGCGGTGGTCCTGTTGGGAGTCCTTTGCTCTTTGTCTCCCACCAGCTCCTTACTTCTAAATTTTGAAACCTTTGTCATCTCTTTCCGTCTTTTCATTCACTGTTCCTTGTAGTCATTTGGCTTCTCCTTTTCTCTGCCTTCTCTCTTTTTTCAGCCCTCCTTAGTTTCTGAGGGAGGGCTTTGAAGTTGTTTCAGAGTTGGGCTAATCCCTGTCCCTAAAGCACAGAGACAAAAGGGACAGTGGCCAAACCTTTGAACAAAAAGCCATCTCCTTTTGTTTGTTCCATACCTGGCCTCTCTAGCTTCACCTGATGGCCCCATGCTCTTGCACTGGAAGAGACAGTGGAGAGCTTGGCTCTTCAGTGTCATGTAGGAACTGTAGGAAGGCTTTGAGGAGCTCTCAACCCTCGTGTCATTTAGGCTGGATATTCAGTATAGAACAGTCCTCTTGCTGAGAGCACAACAATATGGTTTTTTTGTGGGATGCAGGAAGGGGGATAAAGACAATGCCCAAATAAAAGCCAGAGGTGGGGGTGACATGAAAGACATTTTCTTTGTCTCTGCGCTCCATTCTCAGCTTTGTCCTTCCTCTCTCCTCCACCTTTCTCCCCACCAAGACCAGGCTGTCTGTCCAGTGGGACATTCCTGCTGACACAGATGGAACAGCGGTGATATAGTGATGGTGGAGTTTCAAACTCCTTACACAACTCTCTGTCGGATGCTTTCTCTGCAGATTTAAATACACAGCTCTTAAACCAAGCTACAGTCTGTCTTCACATCCCTTACACGTGCATGTGTACCCTCTTTTTCTGAGTCAGATTTACCAGCACGTTCTTGCTACCTTGTGCTGTTTATATCACACTGGGCATCCCAGTAGATTTGTGGCTGCTGTGCATCACTGGAATAGGGCAGCCAACGTGCACTGGGGCACCCGTGCAGCTGAGAGAAAAACTTACTTTTCTACGTTTACTTTATGGTATTATTTGTATATGCAGTGCTTCATATGGAATAGCTACATATTTGTAATGGGCCAGTCTTATGCCATTTAAACAGCTGTTTAAACAAAAGCCCCCAAACCTAAAAACAATTCTAGCTGCTATTACATTTGATATCCACCTTCGGTCACTGTTGGAAACCTATCGCTTTTACAGTGACTGCTAATGACTGATGAGGTGCCCAAGATGAGCTATTCCCCGGGTCATATAACCCACACACTGCTACTGATCTTGTTAACATAAGATATTGGCGAGTGCAGTTGAATATGTTGACTTGAGATCTCCAAGATGCGGTTTTTAACTGATGCTAATCCTGAGCTACCAAAAAAGCCATAGGTACAGGAAAGGCAGATCATGTTCTGCAAATCGTACACTGGGATCTAGCCAAGTACAAAAGAAACTAAACAAAAGCCACAGCCAGGCCTTTGAAAGTAAAACTGTGTGAAATATTTGCTTCTGTTAAAAATACTCCAACTGCTTTTTTTTTGTGTCAATCTTCCTGCAAAATTATTTGCCTCTATGGCCTTTTTTCCCCCAACCTTGGACACAAAATGCACATGCTGGATGGCTGCCAAAATGGTGAGGTAGCTTCTCTTAGGTCGCTTAAAGAGGACATCTGAGCTTTATTGGTTGGATTTTGTCGCACAGTGAGAGGAATGTAAGATTTTGCTGCTCCCCTAATGGTACAGCCTCTTGCACTACTTCAAGCAAACTGTGTTTTCATTGCTTTTCTCAGAAAGGGCTGCATTATGAGCTAGCCAGAAAAGTAAAGCCAAGCTGGTTATCTCACACAGCTTGCAACGTTATTAAGAAGCTGGTTCCCTTGTGGTTAAGATTTTCCAAAAATACTGATGATTTGAATGCACTAACATTAATATCCAAGTGGCCTCCTTGAAATATCTCAGAAATCCTGTTTTTGGAAAAACTGTGCTCCTCAACTGTGAAATTGAGCCTTTTTCAGTTGTCACAATGTAAATGGGTAGTACCAAAAATCACAGACACTTCTGAAAATCTTGACAAAGTTAATCTTTGCCCTTGTAGTTACTATATATATATTTTTTAAAAGACCCTGCAAACTTGTTTGTATTACTAGAATCCACCTACGTTAATCCTGCACCCTCCTCAGACCTGTCTTATTTAGATATGAATTTAAAAAGCAAATAAGAGACCATTTAATATACAATATGGGAATCCTTCAGCAGAATTATCAGTGCTGGCTTTAGCCTATTTTCTGAGGTAGACATGAGTAGTATCTTCCCCCTCCCATTAACTTCCTAGCTCCTCAGTAAAACACTATAGAGACTTAGATTCTTCTCTGTTGCCAATTTGAACAGGAAACATTTAGTGCTGGTGAATAATAAGTATTTCCCATATGCAAATTTGCTTAGTTGCTGCCCCTAACTTCTTGTTAAGGGAAGAGGTCATTTATTTTGCTTAAAGCTTTCTCTGGGAGCTATTCTAATTAAGAAGATGCTAAGTGCTTTACTGAGGAGGGTCTTTAATTTCCTCAGCTGGTACAGCTGGAAAATCCATGTTTATTTATTCTGTGCTCAGAAACTTCTGGGACAGACACATATATTTGCTATGTAAAATATATTGTTAGTTTCTCAGCATGTATCATCATGCTGGGTCAGAGTTAAGAAGGTTAATTACATGTTTAAGGAGAATTTTCACATAGCATTTTTTTTAGTATTGTAATGGATAAACCACAAAGCCAAGAGCATGTTTATCTCAACAACTGCTAATCAGTTGTTTTCATCCTATGTAATGCATAGAGGCTATTATTGAGATGTTTTTACACCACTTGGACAAGATTACGCTCTTTATAAACACTCTTTTAAAGGCAAATTCGAAATTTGCTTGTAAGGTTGTATTGCTGGAGTAATGAGCAGTAGAGTTGATGTCCCTTTGAGTTTGCTTAAATTTATGCTAGAGGCCAGACTGCCTCTAGTTGCTCTTAGGATTGAGATTTTCGGAGGAGGCACAGCTGTGTCACCCCTGTTGGTCCAAAAATCAGTGGAGCTCAAGAGGTCTGAGTCCGTCACGTATAACAAAGACAGCATTTCTGGCTAGCTTCCCCGGTCCAAGACATCCAGACCAAGGCATTATGTAATGGTGATTTTGTCTCCTTTTATTTCCTTTTAGAACTCCTCAAGCAATGGAATTTCTCGAATGTCGTCAAAAGAAGTCAAACCCAGATGTGGGCTGTTCCTGCTCGAGATGTCAGAAGTGAAACCAGCTTTCTGTAGCTTCCCATGCTGCAGTGAGACAAGGATTAAAAACTAAGTTATTTGAGCACCATGAAATTGCCCCCAAATGGAGCAGTGGATATGTTCACAAGGACTTTTTGCAAATACACAAAAAAAATGTCACCACTTTCACACAGTGAGGCTTGAAAGGAACATGCCAAGATTGAATAGCAGCTGTACCCGCTGGAGCTGGAACTGAAACAATCTGATCCACTTCATTTGCGGCTTAACAAACAAGAAGCTTGATTGATAAAAATGCTCTTAAGCCTTTCTAGCTCTCCAGTAGATACAAGATCACTCCGAAGTGGCTTTACAGGAGCAGGCTGTACTGGCGGAGCATGGCGACCGTTTGACTTTTTCTAAGCAGTGGGTTTGGCGTGTGCTGAACAGACCATAGAATCGTAGAATCATAGAATGGTTTGGGTTGGAAGGGACCTTCAAAGGTCCTCTAATCCAACCCCCCTGCCATGGGCAGGGACAACTTCAACTAGATCAGGTTGCTCAGAGCCCCGTCCAACCTGACCTTGAATGTTTCCAGGGATGGGGCATCTACCACCTCTCTGGGCAACCTGTGCCAGTGGTTCACCACCCTCACCGTAACAAATTTCTTCCTTAAATCTAGTCTGAATCTCCCCTCTTTTAGTTTAAAACCATTCCTCCTTGTCCTATCGCTACAGGCCTTGCTAAAAAGTTTGTCTCCATCTTTCTTATAAGCCCCCTTTAAGTATTGAAAGGCCGCAGTGAGGTCTCCCCAGAGCCTTCTATTCTCCAGGCTGAACAACCCCAACTCTCTCAGCCTTTCCTCATAAGAGAGGCGTTCCACCCCCCTGATCATTTTTGTGGCCTCCTCCGGACTCGCTCCAACAGGTCCATGTCTTTCCTGTGCTGAGGACTCCAGAGCTGGAAGCAGTACTGCAGGGGGGGTCTCACCAGAGCAGAGTACAGACATGAAGACCAGCACTACAAGACAAACACGTAGTCCGAAAAAATCTTGGGAGGCTAGATACGTGTTTTATTTCCATCCTGCATTTAGAGGCAGAAGCTGCCGTCTTCAGTGAACTTGTCATTAGCACGATGGGAATGATACGGGGCAAGTCTCTGACCCCATTTCTGCTCCTGTAAAGCTGAAGTAATTCTGACTGTAGGGATGCTTTTCCGTGGGAGAGCACTTTTAGGCATTTAACTGTTTATTTATCCCCTTCAGTAGAATCATGGATGTCAACAGCAGCCGAGCATGGCCCCAGTTGGCCAGTTATTAGATAAAGAAGTCAAGATTGCAGTTTCAGGGGAATTTGACACACGGAGCACCGCTGATCTTCTCACAGTGCAGTGTAGAAAGATAAACTGCCCTGGTTTTAACAATATAAGCACCAGGCATCTGAGACAGAGATGGTTTCACTTGTGTATTTTTAGAGGCATCACAATCTATTTGTTGGGGAATTTGTTTGATTGTTGCTTATCTTTTAAAAATCTGGAAATCAGCTTTCTCCTTTGTTTCAGCAGAGAATTTTTCAGCAGTTTCAGCTAAATAAATATAAAACATTGGATCTTGAACAGATATGCTTTTCTTCAGGGTACGTACCAGAAATTGGAGTTAATGGGTAGCAACAACAGAAATAAATGAAAATTCTATGCTTTAAACAGTGGACAAAATACTTTGTTGTGTTAAGACTCATTTTTTGTTACTTTATGTAAGACTTTTGAAAGTTCTCCAATCTTTTTTCCAGGATAAATGTAAAACAGACAGACGCAAACTCTTTTTGTACCTTCTGCGGTCATCATAAAGAAAACAAAGAATGACATCAGCCTTAAAAATATCCGGGTGACCTAGATTATCAGCTGAGAAACATGTTGCTAGGACCAAAAATTTGGCCAGCAAATTTGAAAATTCTGGTAATTCGTAATTGCAAATAACCCAGCCAAAGCACTCAATATTTTTTAACATTATAACTGGATATGCACAAGTCAGTGTGTGCCTCAGCAAAACTGGACGACAGGAATCCACCAGCTTAAAAGGAGGATTGCGTTAAGCACGAAAGGGAAAAACCTGTTCAAGTAAACGGTTTCATTTGTATCTCACAGCAAATTAGATTCCTTCAAAATCTCCTCAAGGGAGTGTGGCATCACGCAGCCTTTCATCAGGGGCCCCAGACTGGGCTCTGCTTCAAACTTCTTCAGAAGAACAGAACAAACATCCTCCTTCCACTGAGCCGGATGTTTTCTGAAGGTGGAACAAGGTATCCACTGTAACTCAAAGGGAGGAAGGATCACATAACGCCAGGAGTAAACGTGGAGTTACCAGTTTTCATAGGCTTTTTTATTATTATTACTTTTTTAAACCAGGAACCTTTTCCACATCCCTGTTAGAGCTATGAAGTTCTTTAGGTTTCCTCTGCTTTGGATGTCCTGACATTCAAATCCCAGGCTCTCAAACACAGTCATTATGGGCCGGGCATCTTAGCAGAGAGAGTGGCTGGTAGAACATTTCACTCTCATAACAGTCCTATGACAAGTACAGAAATGGTGTACTGGAAAAATATTTATCAGGAAGCATTTGATGTATTTTTAGGTTCTCCTTTAAAGCAATTTAGTGGCTGGAAAGCAAGGGAGAGGAGAGCAAATTCCCTCCACACTGCCAGTAACATCTTCGTAGAATTCAACTTTGAAACCTGGTGCTGAGCAGCTACACCTCAACTTCTCGGGAGTTGTTGGAGCAATTCAGACCAGGGTTGAAGCACCTTTCTTACAGCACCATGCAAGCAGAGGTTCCTGCTGTTTTCTTCCCTTACGCAATGTCCTGTTGTTAGGCAATGGAGCAAAAGTTTTTTCTATGAGCTTCTTCCAACTTTTGATTATTCTCCAGAATTAAACAGGTCTGTATTCCCGTTGTAGAGTTCTCCAGGATGATGGAACAAATCATGGAAAGGGTCTTTTTCTCTAGCAAACCGCATAAGTTTCAAGAAGGAAACTCTGTGACATTCGGTCACTTTAAAATAGCTCACATTCCTCTGGACTTTTCTGTCGTTGCTTTAATGGTTTTGCATGTTTTGCCTGCATATGCAAAAATACTTAGATGGAGATGTTGTTTTAAGCATTCTGGAAAATGAATTTTTTCAGTCATGCCCAAGAGAGGAAAGGGCCTGATCAGCTCAAGGGATTAGTAAAAAGAGATTTGAAGTTTTTCACCTTCCAGTGACTCACTTCTAGACTGCAAGTTGTAATGATTTCAAGACTGGCCAGCAGCACACTGAAAAATGTTTCACACTTGCAGTCCCATTTCCCTACATGGGAATGTCTGTCACAAACCTCACACCGCCTGGCATTTTCTGTGAGTTTGTGGGCATTTCCAAGCTAATAGACAAAAAAAAGAATGGTGGGGAGATGACCTACCACTTTACCTGTAGAGGGTATGTCTCAAGGACAGAAGTCCTTTGTGATTGATTTATTATATTGATAATAAAAGTGGTCTTCTCTTGTACACAGACAGGCTGTCCATCTGATAAACTCATGTTTACAGAAGAATGTGTCTTTTTGGATATTATTAAAAACAAAAACTGCATTAACAGCAGCAATGGAAGCTTTAATGTCTCTTCCATCCCACATGTTCCAGTCTTTTTCTGGAGGGACAACCTTTCAGAGAGAGAAGATAATTTCATTAATACACTGGTTGAATATTGGCTTCTCTGTTGAGATGCTAGTGTGTCCTCAAACAATGATAACGGTACCTATCTGCTAGGAACGAGACACAATTCTCTTTGTAGAAGCTGAAAAGATCATAGAATCACAGAATCATAGAATCGTTTAGGTTGGAAAAGACCTTTAAGATCAGATAATTATATTGTTTAAGTAAGTACCTACTTAGCCCTGTGAATTACATTCCCAGAGGTAAGCACTTATCTCTTAAGCTATGATGAGTATCATAACTTGAAAATTTCTTTCCAGACATAGACCATAACCCAGAGACACTGAAGTCAATATGAATCTTTCCATTAACATCAGTGGGTGTTAGACTAGAACAAAATTGTGAAGTTCAGCACTTTGACTTTGGAAGAGTAGCCGGGTGGAGCAGTATGTGGGTGAAAGGAAAGATGGGTGGGAAAATAATCATAATAACTGAGATTATTAGCAGTCGGTTAAGAGCTTGAATCATTTTTTCAGAAGATGATGATCAAGGTTCCTACATATTCTCAAGACACAGGCTGTGGCAACAAAATGAAGCTACAAAAAAATTAGAAGTGATGTCCTGAACCAAATTAGAGCAGTTTCCCCAGCAGTCCCAATCATTAGCTTGAAGTCCTGTGCGGAACTGGTACGAAAAGGAGAGAACAGACCAAGAAGCACTGATAAAGAACAGACTCTTGGCTCAGCCGGCTTCAGAAGATAATCACAAGCTTTCTGGAAGCCAATTTAAGTGCCATGCCAGAGCACAGTCTAATTTCTCTGTTAAGCCCTTTGCCAGGAAATAAACTATTTCATTCAAGAGGTTATTGCATTAAGCAGAAATGACTAAGGCTGAGATTCGGAGATCCAGTTCAATGCTGAATGTCACCTCACTTGACAAGCAGACCTTAAATAACAAGAAAGGCATTCAAAAAGTGAGCTTTTAATTTAGTTATATTTTTAGCTGGGCCTCCTGCTTATCTCTAGCTATCTTGTTTCTTATCAGAATGAGTTAAAGCTTCATGGAGCATAAGATGGAAGAAAGCTGAGCTGCTATGGTGCATGACTTTATTTACTGAGTAGGATCAAATGGGTGAGAAACCAGTGATGCTGGACGGGAAACAGGATTCCCTTCTCTGCACAGAGCAATGCCCAAGTGTGGTAGTAAGCAGAATCTATTGAAAAATACCAAATACCAAATGTATTCACAAATACTTTAATGAGTTTGTTTTACTCTGGCTTCGGCAATCAGAATTATTTGCAAATAGTTGGATGACAACCAGATTTTTTTTCAGAAGAATGCCATTTCATTGTTCTGCTTTAAAAATTTCCGTCATTCAATTAGGGAGCTGAAACAATGTCTTGGACAAAAATGACATGTTCGCTGCAAAGCAAACAAAAAACAAACACAAGCCCAGTGGTTTTTTCCATTAAAATAGCTGTCTTTCTCCAGCTGGCTATCCCAGTGTAAATCCTAATGGAAGCAAGGCACAGCGGTTTCTATCTCTGTAAACTCAAGGAAAAATGCAGCTTGGGGGAGCAAAGCCGATCTGGCCCAGGTACCTCCAAGTGAAGAATAGATTCCTTTTGCAGCGAAGACAAAGCCTTAAACAATCGGCCACATGAGATGAGTAATGGATAGTAAAGTATGCAAAGAAATGATTCACAAAAAGCCATAGGCTGAGAATTATTAATTGATTTACTCAGTGGATTCTGACACACATTTTTAAAGATTTCCTAACCAAAAAAGGTATCCTATTTGTTGCACATTTTACCCAGAGCTTTAGTGTGCCTAGAAAGAACTGAATTGCTCTGAATTTTCATTTTTTTTTTAAATGCAAATTGAATTGAAAAACCTTCCTTTGAATGAAACATGAGGCCTTGACCACTTTTTTATCATTATGACTACGGCACTTTTCACAGAAGTGGGGTGTTAACCTCTGAGACGTGGCTACCTTCCAACTCAGATGTTTTTCTTTCTTCCTGAATTTTCTCTGTAGTTTTAGTTGGATGACGTATTCCTCACTTCCCTTCCTTTGTGTAATCCTGGTGGCACAGAATGCGAAAGGCTGCTGTGTTTCCCACCACATAGATTGCCTGCTACTGAAATGCAACTGCAGCGGGATATCTGCACAAAGAGAACCACGTTCATGCCCTTCAATGCATTTAAGAGAAGCTGCAGATCTAAGAGCCAGACTTTGCCCAGAGTTTATCAAGCACGCCGGTATCCTCCTCAGATAAGAGCAGTGCAGAAATGGGGAGCGGTGTTATCCTGAGGACTGTTAGCTGTCCGTTCTTCATCCAGAAAACAAGGGTTCTTTTCGTCAAGCCTAGAAAGTAACGGAGAGGACCACGATTAGCTGATGAGCTATTAAACTCCAAATTAAAAAAAAAGGCAGTTCTGCAGCGTAATAAAGGACAAAAACTCCAGAGGAACAGACAAGTTATAGATGGTCCACTTTTTTGATACATAAAAGAAACCTCAAAGAATTAAAAAGGAGTCCACTCTGGTGTCTACTCCTCTCTTTTACATTAAACCTTCTGCTTATGGCCAAGTATGAAAATCTTTAACACCTTTTCTCTACCACGATGTCTTGTAAGTAAGTGGTGCCTTTTGCAAGTAAAGACATATATCTCACGTATTCCTACAGTACCGTTCTAAGGTGGAAGGCTACTTCTCTTTTTTATAGGAATCTGAGACGTGGGCAAGTCAAAGGCCTTTCCAAAAGGTCTCTGAAAGGTCTGGGCTGGTATTTTTCCACTGGACCACAACCTCCCTCCTAACAGAGCTACATATCTGGGCCTGGAATGAGCTTGATTGTTATTTTGGCAGCCCTCAACTTAGAAGCAAAGGATGAAGAAGCACTCAAGATACTTTTCAGAGCCTAAGAAGTCATTCAATAAAACCAGAGTAGAGTGCGTCTTGATATTGCTAATATTTCATAGAAAATCCACCTCATCCCAAGATCTTATTTTTATAACCTTTCAGGATTTCTTTGTATACTATAGAGACACAGCCATAATTCCTTGAGGATAACTTCTAAATCTGCTTCAAAGACGTACCGGGGCAATACCCCAGGATCTAAATGCTTCAAACTTTTGAACAACCCAGATCTGACATTTGTGGCTTAGGCCCATCTCTGCTCTGAAGATTAGAAATCTATTCCCATTCCACCGGTGTGATTTTAATTTTAAAAGCAGTTCTCCTGGCAGGCTGCTCTGCCCTCAGCTGATTACGTAAAGTAAACTATTGACATATGCAGACCAGTTGAGGCCATTTTCTCCGTTAAATTCAAACCTTGTTTTAAAAGTGCAGTTTTAACATGTTGTTCTTTCTGAAATATTCCACAATATGTGCTTTCACGTTTGGTTATATAACGTTACATTCTTTTACAATAATAAAGCCGAGTGTATTTTGGAATTGTTCACAGACTGAAGCAGTTTAGCAAATGGGACACATCCAGATGGGAAAACGTTCTGCGGCTTGGCTAGACATGTTACTAAACCTTTGACTCAGACGTCCAAATGATGCTCAGGATGAATTTAGATTTCCTTTCTGAAAGGGACCTAGAGCTTTCCTAGTAGGCACAGGGGGAATCAGGGGTTCCTATTTCTGACGCCGGGGTTCTGCAGTTTAACACAATTTAGCATAAATTTAACCGAATGTTAATTTAGTAAGCTGTTAAAACTGCTCATGAGCTTCATTTAGGTACTTATATAGTCTGCTAATTGCCTTGATACAGGAGAATACATCATTAAATAATAATGCTATATTGAATCCAATGTCTTCAAGCTTCAGACAAGGGGCAAAGACGACTGGTAATAACGTGAAAAGAAAACTCTGCTTGGTAGTTTTTCATATATGGGCAAATTGCTATGACTTTTCAAAATCCATAAATGGGTATTAAAATGTAAGCAACAAGGGAATCTGCTATTCTAACAGAATAAATAAAATAATTTGTAAATACGTGGAGTTTTTCTGTTTCAAGAAGCTCACGAAGGGGTGTGATGTAAGCAGGGCTGCCGCTATACAGCATCCTCTCGGGTGCAGATGGGCAGCTGGTGTGCTGCGACAGGAGATTTTGCCAGGGGACACCTCTTTCCTATGAGGGCATTTTCACGACCCTGTGGAACAGAAGGCAACTCAGGCCAAAGCTGTGGTCTGCATCGCCAAACAGACATTTAAGGGTAGATACATAGCTCTGCCAAGGGTGTGACATCATCGACATGAGTCTTGGCACAGAGGATCTCTTGTCCAGATACCATCCATTGTCTCCTTCTGCATTGTCATATGTTGCCATCCCTGGTGCAGCTACATGACCTGCACATTTGATTGCTACAGCGTACTGCTTCACCCTGGCCCTGTACTGTCGTCCGCGCAAATTTAGGCTTATGACAGGATAGATCCCACAGGACTTTTACATATATCGGTCCTTTATTGTCTCTGCACAAGGAGAAACTCGGTGGACCTCAGGAATTTCATTACAGCGTCCGCGTGCCACTCATTGCTCTGGTCCTTCACCATATCAGCTACCTGACACTTGATTTATCTACAGCCTGGGGAAGTTAGAGGACTAAAAGGTCTCCAGTGGGATCAAATAATCTGCTTCAGTTGGCTTATTCCAATCTCAGATTCTGGTCTGAATCAGTCAGGACCTGTCCCGTTAACTCAACAGCATTTCCGCTGGTATGAAACAATGGGTCTATGTCAACAGCGTGCTGGTCTGGCTTTACATCACATTGAAATCAAAGCAGTCGTCATGTCATCAGCCTGTAGAAACACAGTGAGTTCATCCACAATAGTTATTTTAAATCGGCCTTTTTTTTTTTTTTTGAGCTGACTTTGATGGAAAACTCTGGGCTGACCGCCTTTAGTTTGCTATTTTATGTTGTTTGTTGTTCTGCTTCCTGGTTATTATTGATACCCCATCATTATCCAAATACTTTCTAACCACAGGAATTAGTGCAGCTACAAATTCTCCTTTTTTTTTTTTAATTTCTCCCCTTCCCCTCTAACATATGAATCTCTATTTATTTGTAGAGGCCAAAAGTCATGAAGTGTTTTCATCCTTTCCCCGCATATAGGCACGATACAGTGATTTACCATGCAACCAAAGACTTTAGATTTATTACCTCAGAGCACTTATTGTTTTATTTATTCACCCAATTCTTATTTGTCCATTCAAAGGATTCATCCTGGCACAATTCAGTTTATTGCAGGGGTGAGATTCTAATTCAAATGTTGAGCTTTGGCTTTCTTTATCAAAGTTACTATTTTAAAACCTGCTTATCTCCAAATACCCTTCATCCACAGCTGCGAGATATCTGGGTGGGAAATGAGAGACAACTTAAAATTGCATGCCAAATTTGCTTTATTTACAGATGTGCCATGTTCACAGAATGGCCACCTGTCCTTGCCAGCAGTAAACGAGATGTATATTAATGTCTGCACTCAGCTTTGCAACGACGAAAGCTTTCTTTTCAAGGAGAAAACTCTGGACATTTCATGCACTTATATGGTATTTTGTAGCCCTAGTACTTTCAAGCCAAAGGAAATGTACATGTCCAAGAGAGTTTGCTGGATACACAGACAGTATTCTTGGAACTGAGCTTAACTGCAATCATCAGGGAAATCACTTGTTGCTTTCCTTAAGCTAGTATAGCCAATGTGCAATGCAGCGCGAGCCTCCATCCAGAGCAGGAACTTTTCCATTCTTTCTGAAAGCAACAATTTCCTACATGATAGATTGACGAGCAGCACATATACACAAAAACATACGGACTTTTGTTCTCTTTGCACTTTATCTCTGGGAAGCCTCACGCTCAGGTGTATATTAATCTACCAGGTCTATTCTGGAGACTTCCAGTTCTGCTTTGATGATTGGACTCGATGATCTTAGAGGTCTTTTCCAACCTTAATGATTCGATGATTCTATGATTCTAATAATGATTCCATGCTCCAGATCTGCCTCAAGGGTTGAGAATCATCTCACCTAACATTAAGCATCTGTAACATAGATGTCTACAGTTAAACTAGGCATCTGAATTGCCTTTTGTAGTCAGTGGAGAGAAACAGGCATTTTCAGGGACCGAGGTTGGGGATCTTTGTATTCAGAACTGGTCTGTGTTAGGTATTTAGCCTGGATGAAATGGATTTCGCCCTAAAATCCACTTAATATATCTTCACTGTCTATAACGATCCACTTAATAGATCTTCACTGGGTGATTGGCTCAGATGTATACATATATGCTATAGTGATGTCTGAGCCCTATCCCTTCTGTTCAAAGTAAAATCTCATCCTGATTTGACATCTTCTGTGGATGCATAGAGGGTTTATATTCCATCTAACTAAGGGAGACATTTCAGCCTTCGCTACCAAAACCTGTTTATCACTTTCTCAGTCACCGTCTACTGCACCATGATCTTGCTTGTTAGTCAGACCCATGTGCTGGGTACCAGTTTTGACTTCTTTGACTTCTTTTGAATTCATTGAAGTACAGACTGTCTCAATTGTTTAAGTTTCTCTAGGAAACCTGCATCTCACAGGCAAAAATTATGTGCAAGCTTTAGGTCTTTTTCATGAGCAAGCTGTAGAAATTGGCTACAATCAAACTACTCAACAGTACGAAACTCATTGATAACTTTATTCAGAATATGGATAACTCTGACTATGCAGTTATTATGTACAATCCATATATTATACGCATAGCCACATCTATACTATTTTACTCGCTTCCCCTTCTGTGTTCATCAAACCTCAGCTGTATCTCTTCACCTTCATTGAGGTCCACAGCTTTTCCTTCCTATCTCTTCCTATCATCCATATTGAGAGAGCGGCTCCTGCTTCTGTCTCATATTTGCCACGTTTTCAGAAAAAAACTTTTTCCCATTAAATATCTATCAGCCCCGTTCACTGTTCTCCTTCAGATTCCTCCTCATAGCTCTGCTTGGCCCCGATGCCTAGAAAATACTTGGCAATACATGCTGTCTTGCTGACTAATGCAGTTGCATCGTTTCCTCACTCTCCATATAGGTCTGTTGTCTTTTGTCTTGGATTTAGATTGTAAAGCTATTTGCCCATCTATATACATTGCTGAGCTCAACTGCTCCTGAGCCACCATAGTACAACACAATCAGATAAGCAAATTTTGAAAAATCGGGGGTAAATAGCTTTTTGCAAAAACTTTCCTGGGGAGATTTCCACTGTCCTCTTTCATAAACACCAGCACTGTGCTCCCTCTATTATAAATTCTTCATTCTTCTGGTTTTGATTCTTTCCTGCTTCTAGTTGAAAAACTTCAGCTAGGTCCTGAAGCCAACACACTGTTGCAAGCATGCACTTTTTTGGTAAAATTATTTTATTTTGTTTGCGTCTGTAAATGACCACATTTTAGGAAAAAAGATCACTACCTTTTTGAATATGCCCAAGGGAGGCAGAAAACTTCCAGCCTGTAGCAGGTTTCTACCATCTGTTGCTCAGACAGAAAGGGTTACACTTCAGTTGGGTATTGGTGAGACAAGGTTTATTGGTAATCTTTTTTATTAGACCAGCTTGAAAAATTAGACAACTTTCCAAAATATAAGCCTTTCCTATGTCCCAAATATGTCCAAAATGTAACATATATAAAATGGTCTAACATATCTCATACTATAGAAACAAGAAACAGATAAAACACACCAGGAAAGGTGTAATATACAGCCAAGAGATACCGCTACATTTGGTCTAGGAAGAACACAGTCAAGGCTACATCAATAATCTAAGGATTATTTTTACCGAAGGATGCTATTCTACTTAAGTAGATGGAGTTTTTGAAATAGGTATTTAAACACCTCATAAGGAATTACTTCAGAACAGAAGGAAAACCTCCACTGATTTTATGGAGTGGCTACCAAGTGCCATCCTAGCCTGGAACCCACACAGAGCAGTTACGCTGTCATTACAGTCTTATGAGATAAATACCCTACTTCGAAAAAGTCCTTCTAGACCTCCTATCCTACCCTCAAACAACCCTCATGTTCGAAACTAGGGTGTCATTTACAGAGCTGCAGTTTCTTCAGGTCTTTTGTTTTGTGTGGTGTCTCATTTCTGTCTTATCTCCAGTGCAGTCTAGGTGAGGAGATAATAGGTGGGAGAATTAAACTACTACACGGCAGTAGTTAATAATGCAAATATCTTTGAGAGGCGAGAACTATGTATTCACTGAACTTGTTTTTCCCAAATGCATGAAAACTGAGCACTGTCAGGAGGCAAAACTGGTTGATCAGGGAAGTAGCTCAGGTGCCCATCACCATTAAACCTCTGTCTGTGCCTGCTCGAGGGTTAAAGCATCTGTCAGTGCAGACTGTGGCTGAACAGAGCTGCTCAGAAATGGATATAGATGGCTATAGGGGTTTCATCAGGAATAGAAATTCTTACAAGCTCCATCTCAGTACAATCAGTCAGCATTCCCTCTGGAATCTACCAAGCCTTTTGTAGGCACCTCAACAGCTTTGCCTTGTCTTGTGTGCCCTGTTCCTCTGGATAACTGTTTTCTACTCTCCGCTAAACACGCCGTATGTGTTGGGAAACGCTGTTGATCTGGCATGATGCCCGAAAGCTTCTGCAGATGGGCAGGAATGTTTTATTCTGATAAAGAAAGGGCTCCAGATGCAAGAAGATCAATTCTGAAGAAAAAGGGAGGAGAATACCTGATGGAATGGAAATAACCCTTCTTTTCTCAAGGACAAGAGATGTGCTTAATAGTTTTTCTAACTGCCTTTTGTGCTCAGCAGCAGCAACTTGTGCTCTACTCCTCTGTCTGTGGAGGAGGACCTAATCTTCAGCTTGGTGTTTTATCATCCACACAAGTCACTTTTAGGAGAGGCAGTGAACTTATCTGATGTTAGTCATTTGATTGCAGTGATTGCTGCTGCTTCAAATCTGTTGATCCTGACATTCTGGTAACATCTGCACACGACTTTCTCTGTTACAGTTCCAGGCACTGTCACCTTCCTTCTCTTCACCAACGTCTTGATCTGATGCAGTGTCTGTGCAGCACTGTGAAATTAGTCACCTTTATGTAACACAGCACTGTTCCAAAAAGCCAATCTTTTTCAATTTATACTTGAAACTTTCAGACTTTATTTAATAGGATCTGCTCAACAGGGGCTTATTCACATCAAGTATGAATGTGGTCCGAGAGGAACTAGACTGTAAGCCCTGAGTTAACCTATTCTTTTTTTCTTTTTCAATTGTAAGAGTAATAGTCTTGGATTGTATTGCATCCCTTTCCTACACTCTTGGCAAGACACATAGGACAGAAATTGCCCCATCTTAAAGTAAATGTCTGGAACAGAGTAGATGAATGGTGCTGCCTCCTCCACTGACTGCACATGGACCCCAAGGGGATTAGCTGAGGCAGGGTCACCTCTGCTATGGACACGAGGCATTAATCCCATCTAAATTGCCTAAAAATACCTGAAAATACTTGAGTAACTGTGTTCCAGCACAGAGTATGTATGCTGACAGTTGCTATGGACAATTACCTCTTTGTACTGCCAATGAATATAGTTTTTCCCTATAGCTCAAGCAGCCTGAGCAGTCAAGCAGATGGGTCAAGATTCATGATGATTCTACATGTACAATATTCGTTTCTTTCTTCATCCCTGAACACCTAAGGAATAAGGGTACTAATTGTTCAACTATAGCATATATGTTAGGATTACATCTTTATTTACATCATCACATGCTATTTTGTCCCACAGAAGAGGGTACAGAATGATTTCACAGGAGGAAGAAATTAGGGCAACCTTCCATCTGGCATCTGCTTAGCTTTCCAACCTATATGCATGACATTTTGCATAGGATATATAGGAAATGTAATGGTAAGTTGCCTGTGAATCCTGTTCGTGGTGCAGTCAGGGAGTGAGGGGAATGGTAAAGGATGAAAAGACAGTGCAGAGAAATGAAGTTATTTTTTAGCATCAGTTTTCTTCACAAAGCATGCTGGGAAATGGCAGAGAATGGGAGAAAAAAATGAGATTATTAGCAAAGACTAAGCAAGGAAGTTACGGGAGTGTAGAATGAATGGTAGCATGACTCAAAAACTGTGGATACTCATTGTAGAGCTTTGAAAGAGTTTAAGATTCAATGAGATGCCAATAAAACTATACAGCATGCTTGTGAATGCTCATCCAGTGTTTTCGTGTTGAGAGGAAAGGGGCATTCATGTTTGTTTTGTGTTTGGAAACTCCAATACTGGTCTCTGAAAAGGATCATCAGCAATATGTGCTCACGAGCCATGTCCGGGACAACCAGGGGATCAGGCCCAGCCAGCACGGGTTCATGGAAGGCAGGTCCTGCTTGACCAACCTGATCTCCTTCTATGACCAGGTGACCCGCCTCGTGGATGAGGGAAAGGCAGTGGATGTGGTCTACCTGGACTTCAGTAAGGCCTTTGACACTGTCTCCCACAGCATTCTCCTAGAGAAGCTGGCGGTTCACGGCCTAGACAGGTACACTCTTCACTGGGTAAAAAACTGGCTGGACGGCCGAGCCCAGAGAGTTGTGGTGAACGGAGTTAAATCCAGTTGGCGGCCGGTCACGAGCGGTGTTCCCCAGGGCTCAGTACTGGGGCCGGTCCTGTTCAATATGTTTATCAATGATCTGGACGAGGGGATCGAGTGCTCCCTCAGTAAGTTTGCAGACGACACCAAGTTGGGCGGGAGTGTTGATCTGCTGGAGGGTAGGAAGGCTCTGCAGAGGGACCTGGACAGGCTGGATCGATGGGCCGAGGCCAACTGTATGAGGTTCAACAAGGCCAAGTGCCAGGTCCTGCACTTGGGTCACAACAACCCCAGGCAACGCTACAGGCTTGGGGAAGAGTGGCTGGAAAGCTGCCCAGAGGAAAAGGACCTGGGAGTGCTGGTTGACAGCCGGCTGAACATGAGCCGGCAGTGTGCTCAGGTGGCCAAGAAGGCCAATGGCATCCTGGCCTGTGTCAGAAATAGTGTGGCCAGCAGGAGCAGGGAGGTGATAGTGCCCCTGTACTCGGCACTGGTGAGGCCGCACCTCGAATCCTGTGTTCAGTTTTGGGCCCCTCACTACAAGAAGGACATTGAGGTGCTGGAGCGTGTCCAGAGGAGGGCAACGAAGCTGGTGAAGGGCCTGGAGCACAAGCCTTATGAGGAGCGGCTGAGGGAACTGGGGTTGTTTAGTCTGGAGAAGAGGAGGCTGAGGGGAGACCTCATCGCGCTCTACAACTACCTGAAAGGAGGTTGTAGCGAGGTGGGTGTTGGTCTCTTCTGCCAAGTAACTAGCGATAGGACAAGAGGAAATGGCCTCAAGTTGCGCCAAGGGAGGTTTAGATTGGACATTAGGAGAAATTTCTTTACTGAAAGAGTGGTCAGGCCTTGGAACAGGCTGCCCAGGGCAGTGGTGGAGTCACCATCCCTGGAGGTATTTAAAAGACGTGTAGATGAGGCCCTTAGGGACATGGTGTAGTGGGCATGGTGGTGTTGGGTTGACGGTTGGACACGATGATCTTAGAGGTCTTTTCCAACCTGTATGATTCTATGATTCTATGATTCTATGATTTAACCTTTCAGTGCTTTCTTAGGTGTAAACAGAGGCACTGTCAGCCTGTGGTTGCTCTAGTGGCACGTCACGGCTGGACTTAGATCAAGTTCCTGTAGCTCACAGTTCCCTCCTGAATGTTTGATTATGTCGTGCAGACGAGCATGATGTAGAGCATCCTCTAGTAAGTGCTGATCCATACTTGCAAGTCTATATAGTAGAGATGTTCCTGATTTTATCCACTGGCATTTTTCTGGAGAAGATGCCCTGCAGAAAGCAGAAGTAGAAAAATGCATCTGATATGAAAGTCATATTGGTAGACCAGCTACTAGGTTTAATCTGAAGGGTGATGTTTTATGTTCTTTCCAAAAACCTATTTTGGCCTTGCCAATGGTAAGTCTGGATAGCCTTGGAAAGCGTGTACGTGTCTAGTTTTTCATAGAATCATCTTATGTATTGGTCAAAGTGATATATTATGGCTATAGATGTTCTACCCAGCAACATGCAAAGTTAGAAAGCACTTATTTTGCCTAATTGTGAATGTTCCCCAGGGCTGCATCCTCCCAGCTGAGAACTGAGAGTCCCTCTGCTATTCAGTAAGGTAATACAAATTCAGTGTCACCTCTAGATCATTCCTGTGTAAGAACAAAAGGAAAAGCTCTTCAAAGGGCTAAAAGTCTCTGAAACTTTTCCGCTGCAGAGCCCTCCAAGTGCTAACCATATCAAATTGCCTCCTTTACCCAGCAGCTAACTTCCCTCTCCTTGTATACGTTCCAGAATAAGTATCTGGCAGGTCCATATGGGCCACTGCCCTTGAGTCCTGTAAGTCTACTTTTAACTCTCCAGCCTGGGTCTCCTGGGGTTTCTTCTCTCAGTCCCAGCCACATACCTTACTGTCTTAGGCTCCATAGGCCAACAGCCCATCTGCGAGAGTCTGCGGACAGATGTTCTCTTCCAGAGCCAGCTGTTGATGGAAGAATCATAGAATCATTAAGGTTGGAAAAGACCTCTAAGATCATCGAGTCCAACCGTCAACCCAACACCACCATGCTCACTAAACCATGTCCGTAAGTACCACATCTACACGTCTTTTAAATACTTCCAGGGATGGGGACTCAACCACTTCCCTGGGCAGCCTGGTCCAAGGCCTGACCACTCTTTCAGTAAAGAAATTTCTCCTAATGTCCAATCTAAACCTCCCTTGGTGCAACTTGAGGCCATTTCCTCTCGTCCTATCGCTTGTTACTTGGCAGAAGAGACCAACACCCACCTCGCTACAACCTCCTTTCAGGTAGTTGTAGAGCGCGATGAGGTCTCCCCTCAGCCTCCTCTTCTCCAGACTAAACAACCCCAGTTCCCTCAGCCGCTCCTCATAAGGCTTGTGCTCCAGGCCCTTCACCAGCTTCGTTGCCCTTCTCTGGACATGCTCCAGCACGTCAGTGTCCTTCTTGTAGTGAGAGGCCCAAAACTGAACACAGTATTCGAGGTGTGGCCTCACCAGTGCCGAGTACAGGGGCACGATCACCTCCCTGCTCCTGCTGGCCACACTATTTCTGACACAGGCCAGGATGCCATTGGCCTTCTTGGCCACCTGGGCCAAGGCTCATGTTCAGCCGGCTGTCAACCAGCACCCCCAGGTCCTTTTCCTCTGGGCAAGCCTGTAGCGTTGCCTGGGGTTGCTGTGACCCAAGTGCAGGACCCAGCACTGAGCCTTGTTGAACCTCATACAGTTGGCCTCGGCCCATCGATCCAGCCTGTCCAGGTCCCTCTGCAGAGCCTTCCTGCCCTCCAGCAGATCAACACTCCCGCCCAACTTGGTGTCGTCTGCAAACTTACTGAGGGAGCCGTCGATCCTCTCATCCAGATCGTTGATAAAGATATTGAACATGACTGGCCCCAGTACTGAGCCCTGGGGAACACCGCTCGTGACCGGCCGCCAACTGGATTTAACTCCGTTGACCACAACTCTCTGGGCTCGGCCACCCAGCCAGTTTTTTACCCAGCGAAGAGTGTACTGTCTAAGCCGTGAGCCGCCAAGTGACCACTTCTGCCTGTGTCATCGTGTCTCCCCACCAAGGTTGCTATTCTTTCTACCCTTTTAAAATACCAACTCCATAGGTCTCTTCTGGTGAAGCAGTGGGAATGTTTCCTAACCCATTTGAGTGAAAACCAGCCAACTTAGCTTAGAGAGTTTAAAAAATTTATTTTCACATTCTAGGTCACTTTGCCAGAGATGGGTTTCAAAGTGTTTACATGAACAACTCACCTGACAGACACGAGGGGTCAGGAATCCATGGAAGAGAGGCAGCGAAGAACATTTGGGAGAGATAACTTCTTCCAGTGTCACAGCTGAATCTGGAGGAAGGTATCGGGTCGCAGACTAAAACTGCCCACTATTCAGAAAGAACATGAGCAGCCAATGTACACAGCTCGTAGTGAAGCCATGCTTCGGTGCCTGGGATACCGGTTGAGCTGCAATTCAAAATGGAACAATAAACCAGAAAAATGATCAAAATATGACAGATCCTCACACATCTTCTAAAAAGGAAACTTCTGTCTCACCCTCACATTGCAGTACTCTGAATCCATCAGTAAAATAGGAAGAGGAGAAGAATCAGGTGACAGAGAGTTGGACTTGAATGAGCCTTTGGATAAGTTCTTTACAAGGAATAACTAAGCTGTCTGAGAGAAGTAAAATACCATCACAGGCCAGAGACGGCAGAAAACAGTACTTACTCCACCCATGTTCATCATGGCCAAGTGTTAACACTGAGTAGCCAGAAGTTCAGAGTAGAAGCCGCAGTACTCAGCACGACCTTGCCATGGTGCCGAATGGCAGGAGACATCCTGGTCCTCACAGCTGGGTGTCTTACTGCAGGACTTGCACTTTTGCTGTAATAACATGTCATGCAGACTTGGGATGACGGTGGTGATGGTGTCACCTACTCTGTCATAAACGCCAGACGCAATGCTGTCCCAAGAGCTGTTCTGGTGAGAAGGATTAAATGAGAGAACAAATGCTCCTTCTACTTGCCATGACTCTTCCACGGGAAGAGCATCATAAAACAATAAAGCATCTTCTACCCAAACTAAACTCTTGCTTACGTAATAAGAAAAACAACTTGTATTTTTATCTGTAAAATTGCCATCTGGGGGCTACTCATGTTATATTCCTTGTTTGGAGTGGTGTCCATGGATTTATTTATGAATGTTCATTACTGAGCTGGAAAAGAGGTGAGAAGTAGGGAGGCAAAACCTGCAGAATGGTCAGTATTATTTAAGGAAGGAGAGACCTGGAGGCAGAGCAAAGAGTTTCTGAAGGGATATTCTGGAATAATGTGCTCAGCTTGGCCACTGTGTCTAATAAAGAATATAGCTGAAAGAACAAGGTTGAGAGATGGGCAGTAAAAATCACGTAAGAATGGAAAACCATGGGTATTAAAGGAAAAATGCTGAAACTTAATTTTAGAAACAGGACAACGAGGGGAGACTATGATGAAGTGCACAAAATGAATGCTTAAAAGAGGCACGTTGGGAATTCTTCCATTCATGTGCTTTTCACAAGAAGCCATTCACTGAAACAGAATAGCGCTGAGCATGAAAGGAAGGAGGGAAATATTATTTCAAACACGATACAACCTCCATTGACTTACAAGGTATTAGGGTGAGAGATTAGCTGGGCCGAAGAAAGTATTTTCTGAATTTTTCATGAGTATTTTCTGAGTACTTTCATGAAAAATGCAAACAACCCCACTTAAAGGAATAGAGATCAAACTCTAGTATGGAAGTGATAATGGTAATGGTAAACCCTAAAATTCCACGGCATGAATGTAGCCAAACTATACGTGATACTGCTAGGGAGAAACCACTAACCGCAAGTATGCATGCACCTGGTTTTATAGGATCTGGCCGTTACCAAGGACAGGATACTTAACTAAATAGATCACAATGCAGATCCAGTATAATTCCTGTGCAAGCCCCAACACTTTGGTGGGCATCCTGATTAAAGATGATGCATCGCTGCCGTAAAAATTTAGACCTCTATATTGAATCACCTTGTTTGGCTTTGCCAACAGCATGAGACAATGGGGTCTGCTTAATCTTGATACGGTGTTTGTAATTTTTTTTGTAAAATATCTTCAGATCCTCCCTCTCACTACAGTGACACTTGAAGTGTCTCATGCCATAGATACTGCATGGGAAAGTGGGTGTAATAAAACCTTTGCCCTCAGATGTCTCCGAAATGGTACACTCTCGATATGAAAAAAGGCTCCCACTGAAGGCAGAATTTGCTGAGGTTTTTCAATTTCCTTCTTCAAGTCTTTTTGTCTTTGCAAACTTGAATACACTGAAGTCCCAATTCAGCACAATGTTAAACTCTTTGATAGAACTACGGCATGTAATTACAGCTGAGAAGGTGTGGAAATGCTGTGTATATAATAACTGCGTGTGTATATGCATTTAAAGTTAGCCATATCTTTGATTGCCATGCACTTGTAAAGCCAAGTACAATCTGATTTTAGTACTGGACACACTTCTTCAACCTAAAGACAAGGTAGATAACTCTCTTTTGATTGTTTGTGGCAGCTGGCTATATTCCAACATCTACTTAAAAAATAAAGCCATGTCAATACGAGCCATAATAATTCCTGGGATTATATTAGAAAACAGAGATATGTGAATTATTTTCTTTACTCAAAAGCTTTTGAGTCTTCTCCTTCTGGAGGATGTGTCACCAGCTTTTGGTAAGGAATTTATTACTTTACAAATCGCTATGAATCAGAACTATAGCGCATATGAAATGAACATGCACAAGGGAAGACAGACGATCGTGACCAGCAGCCTGTGGCCAGTGCCTCTTTAGCTGCTGTGGGGATCTGTGTACGAGCGTAGTATCATTAAGATATTGCATCTTCTTTAACTGTGAAGTGCCCTTCCCTGGGTGAAACAAACCGAAGGCTAGATTAGGTGATCACCATTGTTACAAATCTTAAACCAAAACAAAGCAGTCTTTCTTTTCTTTTCCAGTATTTAAACAACTCATTGTTGAGCCAAGAATAAAGTAATGCTGTTCTGCAGAAGCCTATACATTATCCTGATGTGCAGCAGCTGAAGATTTAGTCAAGGTTGCTAACTGAGACCTTCTCCCTAAACCTCTGGCCTCCAGTTCAGGTCTTTAACAAAGTGGCTGCATTCCAGTGGGTATCTTCAGGGACCTCGAAAATATGCTGATCTCTGGTTTTCTTTGTAGTGTCTAGTCCAAGATGTAGGCAGGGCTCCTCCAACAACAATTTGAAAATGCAGTCCTAATATTACCTCTTCCATGCATCTGTATTGTACTGAAACTTGACTTTATAAATAAAATGGTCAGCTTTGAGGTGGTTTTAGCTCTACGGATGAATTGTGACAATGGTGTTTAACTGTGGCGTTTCGCTATGAGGTCAGAGAAACTTAGGGTTGTGACTCACGATCACAGGCAGATTAAAAATGGCTGTAGGGGCTGACACCTATAATATGAACACAGATTTCAACGTCCTCCATTTCGTTGACACTGGAACTTGTGCAGTCCTCTGATGAGCTCGTTTTGGGCACCAAAGCGGTAGGAAACTACTTCAGGGGGGAAAAAAAGTGAAAGCTTTCTGCTGATTTATTACCTTGGAGTAGGTCATTGATGGTCATATAAGCATGAGAGTTGGCACTAGGAACAAGATGGGATCATAGAGCCAGGGACTGATCAGGGCTGTGGCAATTAGACTGGCTTAAATTGTCACAGAATTGTGACCAGAGTTGGACAACCCCTGTGGGTCAGAGCCCCATGGCTGTGGATGGAGATCCCTCCCGTGCTCAGCTGTGCTAGCTGCTGGTCCTCAGCCTCCTCCTCCCACCAAACGGTACCGTTGCCTGAGATCTGCCAGCAGAGCTGCCCCGTTCTGTCACGGTGAGCCAGGACACTTACCATTAAAGGAATTAAGCAAACCAAACTGGGACTGCAGTGAGCTGGGAGACAGGTCTGGCAGCAGACAGGGGACAGTAACCTCCAGAGGAGGAACATGGCAAGAGGTTTGATGGGCTGGGTACACAGGGTACTCGCAACAAGTAGCTGTTAACAATATGCATACTGGTTTCTACCCTTAAAGAGCCTGTATGTTTTACCTTTAAAAAATAAAAAATAATAAAAAAAACAGAGACAGACTGCTAGATGTCTTGATAACAAAATTTACTCTTACAGGGAAGAAATACCAGGTCTCTTTATTTTAGTGGAGAGAGACATAGCAAGAAGGGATTGTAAGAGCTGGAGCCAGGCAAATTTCACATGAGAAATAAGGCACAATTGTTCAACTGTGAGAGTGATTAACCAGTGGAACAGACTACCACAGGAAGCAGTAGATTTTCCATTTCTTCAAGTCTTCAGCTAAGGATTGGATGCCTTTGTGGAAAATACTTTTAATAAACATGAGATTTTGAGCTCAACATTAACTAACTCAGTAAAATTCTGTTGTGCTTATTAAACAGGAGGTCAAGCTGGATGATATAATATCCCTCTTAAAAATCCATGAAGTGTAAATGAAACAGCTATTGAGCTCCACTATGGAATATAGGGTATACATTCATACGTTTCTTTGTCAGTAGCAATGTTTTGGCTGGAATATTGCAGCTCCTGATGACCTGGTGTCCAGGACAGCATCCTACTCCCCTGAGGTCAGTCTGTCTCTGTCTGAAGCCCCTTAGCTATGATTACCTCCAATTCAACATTCTTTGCATCTAATTCAGACTGTGTTATATAAAAGCAGAACTACAAATTATGGGAAAAAGAAGTACTTTAGTACCAAGTGAAAGGTAAGTAGAAAGAAGTAAATTTAGTTAGATACGACAGATGCTACATGTGAATGAAGGCTGAGTAACAAGCTTTTCATGCAGTCTTAAATCTGCAATTTTCTCAGCAAGTCATCTCAAAAGCTCTCAGAGTCCTTAAAAATCTCTTCTGTCAGGCCAACGCAACTATTTGTGTAGCCAAGTGGTAAACCAGGTTGGGGGAAAACTAAAACAGCACAAAGAGAAGAAGTATAGTTCAAGGCTAGATGCATGCTCTGAACCAGTTCACCATGGAGCTGGTGCCCACACAAGGAAGAGGACAGGAAAGTGTGGCTGGAAGTCCACGCTCGCAACGGGCTTAAGAAAAACTCAGCCCAAGCTGCTGCTCAGAGAAATGGCCCCCATGCACGCCTCTGCACTTGTCTTCTCTCTGACGCTGGGTGTAGTTCTTAAAACTGTTCTTTTGGCTTGGTTAGTTTTCAATCCCTGATCTGACTGACCACATATCTGAACAGTCAGTAATGTTGGCTCAAGACAGGCGTTGGACATAGGAGAGGGGTCCCTAAAAAGTGCCTGGCTTTCATCTAGCTAAAACGATGTGTGTCCTGGGGCTGTTGCACCAGTGCCTTCGGTGCCTTGGCCTTCTGTGCCGCTAAGGGCCTTCCATCAAAACTCCATTCCTGCTTTCCACCCCCAGCTCCGTGTCCTCTCACCCCAGCTGCCTTGGCAACGTTCCCCAGAGCCTCTGGAGCGGTATCTTTCCCTTGTTTTTCTCGTGCTGTTGTTCTCATGCTGTTACTCTCATGACCTTGCACCTGCAAACCCCCGATAGTGTTCTCGGCAGGTTCTCATGGGAAGCGATTGCCACCAGTGTGAGAATCACCCCTTCTTCTCCCCCCCTTTTCCTACCCTTCAGTTGTAGCTTTTGGTTTACATTACAGGGGGCACAAAGCTTAACAGCCATCCAGCGTGCGGCACCTGCAACATGAGCGGTTACAACCAAGAGCATTTGGGTGGGTCCCCATAAACATTGCATCGTTACTATGGGAAAAGCTCTACGGGGGCTCCTGGAGAGGAGTCCAGGAGAGGATGCTTTCTGGGGACCCTCCCTCACTTTTTTCTCAGCTGCCCACTTAGAAGAGTTCTCCCTTTCCTTCTGCTTTCTCAATCTCTCTCTCTTTAGTTTATTTTCACCATTAGATTCAATGTATGCCCTCAGCTATGAACCCCACTTTTGCTTTCTCAGTCTCTCTCTTTAGTTTATTTTCACTATACATTCAACGTATGCCCTCAGCTAGGAACCCCACTAATAAATCTTTGTGCATGTGAACTTGTCCCCACACCCTGTGTGCAACAGGGGAAAGGCATCGAAGGCGGGAGTCCCCCCGACAGCCCCCTTGCTTTAGCAGCAGTGCAGACTCAGACTAGCTTTGCAGCATCTGACAGGTAAGAGTGCAGTTACATGCGGTTTAAATTAATGTTAATGGGGTTTCCCATCATGTGCCATGGAGGGAACGCACGGCTGAGGCAGGAGGGAGTGACAGTGGGATGGGAACATGCTTTTTGCTGGTAGCCTGCAGCTGCACTGGACTGGAATGGGGTGAAACCACCCTCTAAGTGGGAAGAAAAGCCATTAATACCCAAGATTTTCCTCTCTGTAGAGAGTTAACAAGTTTACATGAACCGGTGTGACCAGGGGAATGGTTCAGGAATAGAAAGCTGCCAGTCACCACAGAGACAGGCAGATCCTGGGGAGCAAGGTTCTTGGGAGAAGAAAGAGCAGCAGCAAAGCCATGAGGCGAGAAGACACAGGAGCTGCTCCTGGAGCTGCTGGTGCGGACCGGTACCCCCTTGGCACTGGTGGCAAATCTGTGCCTGCACTGTTACGAGGTTTCACAGTTACTTTGGAGTTTTTCCAGTACAACTACTGAAAAATTAAACTGAAATATGAGCTGAGAGAATAACCCATTTATTTATAGATTAACCTTAGGTGTCAGACCATTTTTTCCAGCATATAATTCCCGCACCATGCAGCTAAAGAAAGCCTGAATTAGAAAGAATAAGTATGTCTCTAAGGCATTTCTAAATCATCAGGTTTTGTTGCAGCTAATCATTGCACTGATATTTTAGCACTATGAGTAGCTTCTGAAGATGATGCCAACACAGTCATCATGGCTATGTGTGTTTCAGTGGAAAATATTTCGGGCTAAGTGTTGTGCGTGGCCATTTCAATAGAAAAAATATTTAAGGGAAAGTGTATTGTCATGGTAAATTGCATAGAAAAACTAGGGTGGGACATGGGAAAAAAGGCAAAACTTATGTACAAATAGGAAAAGGCAAAAGCCACATTTTGCAAAATTTTATTCAATTATGCATATATTTTTTGCATTAACTGCTCCTTTGGTGAGTGATGCTTACACAGAACAGACAATGCGGCGCAAGGCCTGCGTCTGTACTAACTTCCCCACGGACTGGCTGTGTAACAGGGTTGTTTATCTGAGACGATTCCCTGGTGTTAAGGAGGGAACCAGGACAAGAGTAGCCTGCCCCAGAGGCGCCAAGAGGTAATGGAAGCACGGGGCTTCCCTGGATGGTCCCAACCTGTTGCCTCTTTCCCAAGTTGAATGCAAATCTCGGTGGGGATCATCCTTGCAGTGTTTTTTGGAAAGATGTGGAGAAAATTCTAGAGAAGTAGCTGCACATACTTCTGTTCACTATACAGACAGGGCAAGTGAAATATAGTTTATCTGAACATTAGTTTCTTATACTGGCCTTTCAGATTCTTTGATGTTATGGTGATGGATTTAGTACTTTACCATTCACGCTTCTAGGAGCAAGTTCTGGGATGGCCAAAAGGATGGACATTAGCCCTAAGCATTTAGGACATTTTTAATTGCTGCTGATACAGGCATATCTGCCGCAGCAGCACCTGAATTCCTGTTGATGATGGAGGTTGCATTGTATTGGACTTTGTCACAGAGCCAGTGTGGGACTGCAGATCCCCCACATTTCTTCTGTAAACTGGGGTCTAAAGTTCCTTTGTACATATGCTTCACACGCTGTAAATGTGCCTTGCTGGTTCAGTGAGAGCTCCTTCACACACAATACAAACTATTCTGGAAGAAGGGTCACTTTAAACTAGACTAAAGGCTCTGTTCACATGAGCTGTGGGTCCATGAGGATTTATTTGGTGACGATACTGGCTTAAGTAATCCTGGCTTTTTTCCTCCCACCTCCCTCTCTTCCCACCAATTGTTCATGTGCCACTCCCTGCACTGCGCCAGCAGAACTGTTTGTGTAGCTACGTTGTGAACAAACAAGGGAACTGATCTAATACAACTAGGCAAAATGGAGAAGTGTTGTTTGTTTTCTTCTGCCAGATCGTTTGACCTGTGTGATTCATTACACAGCTACATAAATCACTCCCTGACAGAGAACAGGAGGGCAGGTGGAAGCAGAAGAAATTAGATGGCTGGGGTGGGATGGGACTGACTGAGCAGTGCTGTTACTGACCACAGACTGAGTTTAGGCTTTACTGATGCTAACTGCACGTTGCTGTCCCTGTCGTCATTACAGCAGAGTTGTGACAGTAGTATAGACAGTCCTACACCTTGGGTCAAAGTCTTTCACCCTTGAAGACAAACCATGAACTAAAGTGGCACACAGGGAGATTTCAGGTGATTGCTGAGCTGTAGCTCACCACTACCATCAGGATGAGCTCTTGTTTCTCAGCCATCTTTCACTCCTGGCTGCAGCTTCCAGCCTTCCTTTGCGCCAGTTCTGGTGGTCATCAGAGAGTTTGCAAAGTCTGGTCTTGTTCATTAGCTAGAGAGAAAAGATCAAGTGACGTTGTGCTTGATCAGTTTTCTTCTAGGTTAGTGAGCTGAACTGGTTCATTGATAGCCTTTTGAAAAGCAGAGTCCTTGGAAGGTAAGTAGTGGAAAACCAGAACTAGGAACATGGAGAAGGTTTGGAAAGGGGGGTGGGTGAGATATCCTTCCTTCAGTAGTGTTGAGTTGTTAGATCAACTCAGCTGTCTCATCTTCTGATTCAGACACACCTTCCATTTTTATGCAGGTTGTTAGCTCTAGCAGATGGATAAAATAGATGACTTCTATCTGTATCATCCTGAACTTCTGCAGCAAGATTTAAATGTGTGAGCTGTTCTTGGCTTTCAGAGCATGAGTCAGCTAAAGGTTTGACCCATTAATCTTTCAAAAGTGAGAGGGGAAAAAAGACTGCAGCCTTTTCTGGCTGTTGCATTTCCATTACGCAAAAGGGATGCTACGGGTTTCTGTGTTAATGCTTTTTCATTGGTTTCTAAATTTGCTGTTTTCTTAAGGCAAAAACTACAACGTTAGCTGTCACTTACAAACTCAACTGGTGTTCTGAAAATCCAGCTGTGTTTTCAGATTCTTAATAAAACAGCCTCTGTAATTGGAGATTAACCGTCAGGGCTCTTGACGATACATGGAGCAGAACAGAATCCTCCTCAGTTGCCATGGCTATGTTTTCCCATCGCGCTAATGGAATTTAAAAAATTACTTTTTCCAGTTAATTCAGCAATTCTGACCTATACACACATAGAAAACAGTTAGTATCAATAAGAAGGAACACTTTTTATACAGCAGATGTTGTTATCAGGTAATTTAGCTGCAGGCCTATCTTTGTACATAGGTGAAATAACTGTTACCTAAGGCAGCATAATATCAGGGGCAGCAAAAAGGCCAGGGCCCCACTGGAAATGCCAGAGCTCTAAAAAGTTAGACTCATAGCTGCTTCACTGCGTAACAGGAGAGGTTTGAGGGCAACTGGTACTGCCTGGGGATAACACCTCTCCAGCCTCTTCCATGCTCCCTGTGGCAGTGGGAACAACAAGCTTAGTTTTCCAGGGCTCTGCTCCTTGATCTGTCTGCCCACTAGTTCTCTATTTCAAGTATCCTTTCCCAGCACAGTGCAGCCCCTTCATCTTTAGGATGGCAAAATTCAGTGTTACCTACACAGCTGAGAAACCCTGAGCTTACTCTTAGTCTGTTTAAACAACCACAATTTCTTACATTCTTGCTTAAGTATCCTCTACTGCCCACTCTTGGAGAAAAAAAAGTACTGGGCTACCTGGACCAGCTGATTGCCAAAATCACCACCAGAAGAATGCAGGAGGGTGGAGGTCCTGTTTTATATAGACTACCTGAAGCATATCAAGGAAGAAAGATGCTGGGGAGATGTCTTGTTGGGCCTGTTACAAACAAGAAAGAACTGGTCAAAGATGTGAAGGTGCAGTCTTGGCTGCAGCAAACACAAGACTGTAGAGTTGAAAATCTGGAGAGAAATGAGCAAGGCAAGGAGTCACAACCCTGGACTTCAGGAAAGCAGATTTCAGTTTACTCTGGAATCTTCTTGGCAGGATCCAATGGGAGACTGCCCTAGAGGGTGTGGGCCCCAGGGCAGCTGGTTGATCTTCAAGAACAACCTTACTTTAAGAAAAAGAGCAGTCCGTTCTGATGTACAGAAAATAAAGCAAGTGTGGCAGGAGGCCAGCACGGATGTACAAGGGGCTCCCAGCTGAGCTCCAACACAAAAAGGAAGTGTACAGAAAGTGGAAGCACAGATGGGCTGCCCAGGAGGAATACAGAGACAGTGCTTGAGCATGCAGGGCTGGTGTTAGGAAAGCCAAAGCTCAGCTGGAGTTGAAACCAGGCAGGGAGATGAACGTTAACAGGAAAGGCTTCTGTAGGTATGCTGGCAGCAAAAGGAAGGCTGAGGAAAATACAGGCATGGAGCAGCAGACACAGTGACAAAGGACATGGAAAAGGCTGAGGTACTCATTGCTTTTTTCCCATGGTTTTCACTGATATGGTCTGTCCTTAGGCTTCCCCGTTTCCCAAGCCTAGTAGCAGAGTCTATGGGAGTGAAGCAGTATCCAGCACAGAAGTTAGGGAGCACTGAAGCCTCAAGTCCACAAGACCAGATGGGATGCAACAAAGGCTGCTGGAGGAGCCGACCAATGTCATTGATCATTGTGAGGCCACTCTCTATTATCTATGAAAAGTTATGGTGATCTGGGGAGCTTCTTGATGACTGGAGATGGGTAGACATCACACCTGTCTTCAAGGAGGTGTGCAAGAATAAAGATCCAGGGAATGAAAGGCCAGTCTGCCTAGCTTTAGTCCCTGGGATGGTGACGGAGCAAATCCTCCTGGGAGCCATGTTCAAGCGCATGAAGGATGAGAAGGTGATTGTGAACAGCCAGCATGTATTTACCAGGGCAAATTGATCGCTTTCTGCAAAGAGATAACTGGCTGTGTGGAATAAAAGAGGAGCTGCGGACTTTGTAAATGTTTTGCAAAGCTTTGACATGTTTTCCTATAGTATCGTTACAGTCAAATTGGTAAAATATGGCTGGATAAGTGGACTACAAGGTGGGTGGAAAGTTGGCTTGGCCATTGACTCAAAGAATGATCAGTGGTATAAAGTCCAACTGGCTGCAGGTTACTAGTGGCATCCAGCAGGGACTGATACTGGGGCCAGTACTGTTTAATGTCTTTTATTGATGACCTGGATGATGCAATGGGGGGCACTCACAGCAAATTTGAGGAAAATACTAAACTGGGGGTGAATGAGTGATAAGCTGGAGGTCAGGGCTTCTATGCCGAGTGTCCTAGATGGGTTGGAGGAATGGATTCATAGGAACTTCATGCAGTTCAACAAAGGCAAATGCAAAGTCCTGCACTGGGGGAGAAAAAGCTTTATGCAACAGTAAAGGTTAGGGGTCAACACAGGAGCCAAGCGGAAGGAGACTCAGAGGTCTGGTGTACAGCGAGTGGAACATGAGTCCGTAGAGTGCCCTTGTGGCAAAGAAGGTAACGACACATGAGGCTGTTATTAGCAAGAGTGTAGCCGGTAAGTTAAGGGAAGCGGTTCTTCCCCTCTATTTGGCACTTGCGAGACCACATCTTACAAGTGTCCAGTTTTGAGCTCCCCAGTAGAAGAAATACATCGACACGCTGGATTGAGCGCAGGAGAAGGCCACCAGGCTGGTCAGGGGACTGGAGCTCACGATGTATGAAGAGAACCTGAAAGAACTGGGTCTGTTCGGCCTTAAGAGAAAGCTAAGGAGGGCGCCTGTTGCTGTCTATAGCTGCCTAATGGGAGGATGTAGAGAAAACAGATGCACAGGGAAAGGATGAGAAGCAAGGATGAGGGGCAAGGGACACAAATTGAAGCATGGGAATTTCTGACTCATTACAAGGAAAAAAAAAGATTACCATGAAGGTAGTCAAACATTGAAAACCGGGGACCACCGCGGCTGCAAAATCTCTTGCTTTGAGGGTATTCAAAACTGGATGCAATGAGGCCTTGAGGAACCAGCTTTAACTGCCTCTACTTTGAGCAGGGGTTAGAGATGATGAGCTTTGGAGGTCCCTTCCATTCTACATGATCCCGTGAAGAACCGTGCCTTGAAGAGAACGAATGAGTAAGACTGATTTACTTTCAACCCACATATATAAAAAGTATTTCAATGTCCCTGAATGATCCAGAAATATTCTGGTATGTAAAATAAACCAAAAATCAGCTCATCTCTTAAGACCCCATGACTTTAAGGCATTCCAGAAATTCTTTTTTTTTTTTTGACATTTACTATTGCAATCCTATGAGAATTGGCAAAATCCTCCCATATATATCAAATCCAGTTGTTCCACGTACCCACTGTGGGCTTTTAAAATACCACTAAATCATCGTACTTGAAACTGACTGCAGATTTTTAAAAAAATATTTTATTGTTCTCCCATTTTCCTTTGTACACTATGTTGGGGCCCTATTACTTCTTAGTTAATAGATGTATGGTATTTATATAGCGGTATCATACTAATTAATTAATTTTGAATACTAATTAAACAAATCATGAACTATAATATATATTTTCTCATAATATCTCCCTGGGATGTAAGAAATGCTTCTCCCATAATACAGTTGAGAAACTGAGGTACACAAAAGCACAGAGGCTTTCCAAAGAGAATCTCGACAGAGCACAAATTGAAGCAAATTCTCTGAACTTTCAAGCTTGTGTTTAACCACACAACTAATCTTTAAATAGAAGCTTGATGAAGTGTATGATGACTTTTGGAAACTTAGCCGGCCTTTCCTGTCTTCTGAGAAAGCAAAAAAAGGGAAGTGGTTTAGACTAAGAACTGTCTAGAAAGGCCAGCAGGATTGTCACCTGGTGGAGGAAGTCCTCTAGCATCCAGAAGATAAGAGAAGGCAGAGACCAGTCTGGGCCCAGTAAGTTGGTGATGGAGACTGAACTGGTTGATTCTGGGTGTGGGTGGGGAACATTCCTGCGTGCAGGCCAAGAAGTGCAGGCTAGCTGAGGCTTTCACTTTTCCTCATGTTTTGGATGAGCCAGTGAAACGTGGTGGAGTTGAATGCATAGCTGGCCATCTGGAGGACGTCAGCCGACAGCTGCAAAATGAAGGGGAGCTGTCTTCTCTCCAGTAGCTCAAGGGCATCCATGGGGAGAAGTTAAAAACCCTCACCACTGAAAACTTTGTGCCTGCCCTTCCTTCAACAGATCTGCAGCAGAGTCGTGATTTAGTCTTAATTAAGATGCCAGTCTAAAAACATCCTGTCATATTTTAAAAACAAGCCTGTTCTTTCTTTGTATATTTTCCCACAAACACTTTTATCGCAACCTTGATCTCACAGCGCAGACCCGGGCAGAGCTTTTATTCATTGTAAACTACAACCTTTTGTTATATATTATATAATGCTTCATTGGAGCCTACAGTTCTGCAGAAGAAAAAAGGGGCTGTCTATCGCTAAAAACACTATAGTACATGCACCATTTTAAGTATATCTCTTCCTCTTTATCTCTGAAGGCTATGTGAGATTAAATTTTACATACAAGGCATGGCTCACCTCTGTCACTGCCCTCAAAGCAATCACTTTTTGAGACTGGAATTTCTCCCTCAGGGAGGAAAGACTTGTTTCTGCCCCTGCAAAAAAAGCAGATAAGATGCTGTGCCTGTGGGCAGATTACTTTTCCTCTTTGGTAGAGGTTTTTTTACCGTTCATAATTACTATGACTTTGGGACCTGTGGGTTTTGAAATAAATAAATAAAAATCTGGCAACTGCAGTTATTTAATTTATAGCTGTAATAGGAGCTTGCCAGGGAGTAGAGGAGCAGGCAGCAGAGCAGAGCGTTTTCCTTCTCCGGCAACATCATTTTCAGACTAAAGGACTTTTGTAGAGCAGGAGAACAGAAAAAAAAAACCTTTAGGCAGAAGAAACGGCACTCGAGAACTACGCGAAGACGGCCAGAGGGACCGTTAACACCCGTGGCGACAGAACCTGCTTGTTTCTACCTCACACGCGTCCTCCGCTGGCCCTGCCCGGCACGGCCGCGCTACAGGCAGCGATATAAAGTGCCACTACACTTCCGTGCTGTTAAAAGACGAGTTAATTTAACGCCTCGCCCCGCCGAAGCGAGCAGGAACAGCGCTCTCCCCTCAGCCAGCGGTCCCCCTCAGCCGCCGCCAGCCCCTGAGGCGCCGCGCGCCGCCGGGCGCGGGAAGAGCGCTTTTTCAGCAGTGTGGCAGCTCGCCTCTCCCCGGCCGGGGAACGGAGCGCGGGGCTGCTTTACGGCAGGCGTTTCGACCTCCCCGTCCGCGCTTTGCGGCTGCGTGGCGGGGTGGGGGGCGGGGAAGATGTCTGAGCGGGGAGAAGCCCCGGCGGCGGCGGCATCGGCGGGAGCGGGGGGTGAGATGCCGGCGAAGAAGCAGAAGCTGAGCAGCGACGAGAACAGTAACCCCGGGGACCTGTCCGGCGACGAGAACGTGAGGGCCGGGCGAGGGGAGAGGCGGCTAGAGCGGGGGGGAGGGGCGGTGAGGCGGGCGCGCGCGCGCGGCGGCCGCGGGGCCTCGCGCCGGGGGCGGGAGCGCTGAGGCGAGGGGGGCCGCCCGCCCGCCCGCCCGCCCGGCCCCGCTGTGAGGGGACCTCCCGCGCCGGCCCCCCTCGGGTGTCCCGCGGCCCGAGGTCCCCGTCAGACCCCGCCGGGGCGCGGGCGCATCCCGGGCGGGAGAGGCGGTGGGGGTGAAGAGGGAGAGGAGGGTGTCAGCCCGCCCGCCTCGGCTCGGTGGCTGCCCCTCGAGGCAGAGGGGCCGTCAGAGGGAGGCCTCGGTGGGAGAGACTGGCGTGGGTCTGGGGGAGAGACACTCACTTTTCCTCCACGTGGGTGAGGGAGAATTTGAGGCCCAAACTCTAAGCGGTCTCTGACTCGAAGTCTGCTTCAAAATGCCAGACTTCCTTTTTTTTTTTTGCTGCAAAACAGCAAAATTTTCCACCTTTTTTGCGGTTTTGTCTCATGTGTCTTCACTGTCACGTTGCGGAATAACATGCAGTATAAATTTATGTGTGCAGCCCTTTGGTGAGCAAGGAATAGGGGATAGTGCTCATAAGCTTCTGTCAGCAGAAGGCGGCAGCAGGGGATGAGGACTGTGGTCTCTAAGTTAGGTTAAAATCCAATGTTCAGAACAAAGGTGATGTGATTGATACAGAATAGCTTTATACTGGAAAGATAAACTTAATCTAAAGTATTTAGCAGTCATTTTATGTAGTTACTGGAGTGGGGGGTGTTATTTGGGTGTTGGCTTTATGCAGTGTGGGTTTTTTTCTGGTTAGAGCACTTATCCAGAAAGTGGGGATCTGGACCACATCCCCCGCAACCTGTGGAAGTGCTGCTTGTGAGGCGACAGGCAGGTTCGAGGTGCTCCGCACCACTGCTATTGAATTTTTTTACTGCTCAGCAGCATTTGTAAATCCAACTGTAATTCGGTGACAAAGGCGTTCAGGTTTGCTTTGGTGTCCGTTGTAGGCTATCGGTGACCACGGATGTGGGCTCTCTCGTTATTGAAAATGTGACCTGTCTCAGTGGTGAAAGGACTCAGTTTTCAGGAGTTTGTTACTGGACTCCACTACTCCTGAAAGATGAGGATTCTGTTTAAAAGTTGGCATAATAGTGTTGATTTGGAGAAAGGGTGTATTTTGTTCCACAAGTATCCTGGGTGCAAGTTTGTTGGTTATGTTGTAGTGGCAGGTACTCGGTGTAGCTGCATCACACCAGGTACCGAGTGTTCTTATATTGACAGTATCTGACTAGTCCAGAGAAAGCATCAGTCTTGTGAAATATTACAACTCTGTAATTGGCAAGCTCCGAAATTTCTTAGGGTAAAGGAGAAGAAACTGGAAAACATAAAAATTGCTAAACTCGGTTATGCTTATTTGGGGAGGGTTGGCTCTTTTAGGGGTGCAGCATGGAGGGAATGACTCCAGGTTTGGGCAGTTCACTTACAGGCTTGTGTGTTGTCTTTCCTCTTTTTTTCTCCTCTTGATGTCCTGATTTTCAGAGTTGTTGGGCAACCAAAGACCGGTACACCTCTACCGGCTTTTGATGATACAGATATGAAACTGGGACAGAGAATAAATGTTTGGTGGGAACTGGTGTATTAATGTTTATAGTTGACCTTATTCCGTATTCCTAGTGGAGTTCCTGGCGCAGCTTCATGTTACACTTAATCTCTTCCAGTGACAGGCTGTTGTCTGCCTCTGTCTCCCTTAGTTCAGATCTAGAAATCACATGGCCTTGAGATGAGTTGTTTTCCCCCCACTACTCTGATGGAAAGTGAACAGACCTTGCCAGAAAAAAAGTAAAAAATGTTGATTTTTAACAAGTTGAACTTACTCATGTGGAAGCACAGGGTTGCCGGTTATGATGCAGGTGAAATTGAAGTGTGGTGTGATGGCTGATGCAGAGAATAGAAGTGTCCTTTTGAGCAGTGTCCTGCAGTCAGACTGCGTATGAAATTGTAGTTTCTGTTAATTGTCCAAAGCTGATCTAAAATTGCTTAGAGACTGGGTGGGTTGTTTTGTGCACCCCTTTTTTCAGTTCTCCCCGTCTTTACATTAGCTCTGGCTGCTGACAGTTGGAGGGCCAGTTGGGTTAGTTAGCTGATCAGACAGCAAGCTAGTTTTATTTTTGGTTTTTTTTTGTTAGCTGATCAGACAGCAAGCTAGTTTTATTTTTGGTTTTTTTTTTTCTTTTTAAACTTAGCTTTTAGTTGAAGCAAGTTTCTGTAGGAAAGTGCAGAAGGGAAAGGTGGGACTTCCTCTTCTAGTGGCCGTGCTGACTTATTGTAGAACTGTGCTGTGCTGAGGGCTGCGGAGGGCATACAGAAGTCTCTCAGACAGTTAGATTCTTGGTATGGCTAAGCATAATGTTTTTACACAAACAACTTCTTCCTTCAGTACTTTAGAAGTACTCATTTCATCTACATCAAAGATGTTTTCTGGGGAAAGCAACCACTTTAGACATTTTCTTAAGAGCAACTACCAGTATTCTGAAGAAACTCCACTAGATCACAGTTCACGTCTCTCCCTCTTGGATTAGTCCTCATGTGACTCATGTTCTGTTTCTAGGGAGGAATGCTATTATGTTAGTAATAGATTTAAATATGTGAATCTAAATAACGCCAAGTCCTAGGAGATCTTCTGTTCTTGTGGAGGAGAAGAAAAAGTGAAAAGGCTAAGTGCTGCAAAATTAGTTAAATTTATGCAGCAGTTAATGATATCTTTATTACATTCTATATAATTTGAATGTTTTCAGGATGATGCCGTTAGTATTGAAAGCGGTACTAACACCGAACGCCCTGATACACCAACAAACACTCCTAATGCGCCGGGAAGAAAAAGCTGGGGAAAAGGAAAATGGAAGTCAAAGAAGTGCAAATATTCCTTCAAATGTGTAAATAGCCTAAAGGTAGGTATGCGTAAGCTTCAACATGGGAATGCTGGACACCACTTGCTGGCAGTAATGTTAATGTTGACAGTGAGACAGTCTCAAGGTAGATATTTTTAAATATCTGTATACAATTATGTTGCGTGCTCATTTGAAGAAAGTACCTTTCTTATTTGGAATAGCTGAAGTTTTGAAGAAAAAGAATACTGAGAAATAGGAAACGGTAGGTAGGTAGCAATTAACCCCATTTTTATAAGGTTTGCAAAGTTATGTGAGATATGTTATCATTATGTATTTCATTGAAGCTGTAGTTGCTTGAGGTAAAGATAAGAAACTGGATAAACTAATTCAAATAAAACAAAACCTGTGACAACTCGATGTGAAGCACACAAAGTACAGATTTTTCTACCTGTTGAAATGTATTTAAAAAAACCCAAAAAACAACCCAGCAATCTTGCAGTAGTTTTTTCCTCATACTTATCAGATCAGATATTTTCTGTCTTCTGGCAATTGTCATAAATGCTATATAGTGCAATTTGGTTAATTTATCGTGAGCATTGTGATTATGTGTTCACACCTGATCTAGGTCATATTTATCTTCCCACATAATACCTGATGGTATTAAGGGATGTGGATTCATGGTCTTTACTCCCTGTTCTTGTGTTTTAGGGTATTATTGTTTTCTTCTGCACTGGTGACAGACTGTGGTGAACCAAATGATTTTTCTCTTTGATTCTTTTACACTGTCAGGATGTTGTTCTTTCATTCCCCAGCCTTGTGTGGGATATTTATGTGGCAAAAGCTCTAAATGTGCCATCTGATTTGATTTTTGTAAGATTTCTAAATAAGGGAAAGATTGCACCTGGAACAAGATGGGAGTTTTGTTAAACTTTATATTTAGCTAACAAGAGGATGTGTGCAGCTCCATAGTGGATATTTTCTGCAGAATTGCTTTAAGGGGTTTTTGTCATTCCCCCACACCGAACGTTGAGCTGTGCTGTTGTAGCTGTTTCTGAACCTTGGCTTCAGACTGCCTCACTGAAATGCTGGGGTAGCTGAGCGGGAGGGGATGAGAGGTTTGGAGTATGGAATCCTCATAAAGGAGCTTTGCCACTGGAGAAATTCTGATACGAAGTTATACTGATGAAAGTATCTGGGGAAAAAAGTTGATCAGAATGTGTTTTCTGAAGTATAAAAAATATCTCCAGTCCTTTCAGGGTGTGGAAGGAAGGGAAGCTCTTTCATTTTCGTCTAGGTAGGCAGCTGTTCCTGTGATTTGCATGAATCACCCCCGCAGGTAGTGCTTTTTGTGGCTTCAAGTCAGGCTTCAAACACAGGCGCGGGCCTTTCGGCACCCAAACGTTTAACAAGTTTTGAGTTTTGCTAAGCATATTTGTTTGCTATCTGCAGACCAAATGTTCTAAAGTAGTTAGTACTTTTCAAGTGTCTTTCAGGAAAACGGAACAATCCCTCACCCCAACTTCAACCCAGGCCCCACTATAGGGTGATCCTATGAAGTTAAGCAATCCCTGACTTCTGTGGATTTGGATCAGGGCCTGGGAACAGATTCTTGTGCAAGTGGAATCAAGCTGTGAGGGAGTAAATGTAGCGTTTCAGCTAAGTGGGATATTTTTATTACCTTTTTTTTTCCCCCATTTCTCTTTGAACTGAAATTAATGCTAACAATAATAAACGTGCATGTTAATACAAAGACTAGGTAGCAGCCAAATTTGGTAACTCCTTTTTACTTCATGTTTGAGGAAGCTTCTCTTTTCTTTTTCCTGTTCCTCCATGCTAATTTTGCAGATACTGTGGAGATAAACTCTAACAATTGAATGTTGTATATGGGTTCAGAAAGACACTTGTGACTCTCTGGGTATCACATCATATATCCCATAGTTTATATGTCTTTGAACTGTGCTGTAAGGTATGCATGTACTCAAATTAATGAAGAGTCAACATGATTTAAAGACATGGAAATTAATTTTAATATTCTTTAGGGATGTATAAATTATGTGGTTTTCCACTTTCCTACTCTTGTTTTTCCCTCTAATTTTGCTTTTTACTTTTTTTACTTGGGAAAACAAAGAAATGTGGCCATTACCGTCTGCTTTGAATGTTAAATGGTTATGATTCAGCCTGAAAAACTCAGTGCTTGCTAAATATGCTTTTTAAACACTACTGTGGAAGTTATTTTGGGTGAAATTTAAGCATCAGGAAAACAAAAATATAACTTGGAAAATGACAGGAAATAAAACACTGCCTTTTTTTTTTCCTTTTTTGCAGTACTAAGTTACTGTAAGGTGTACCGAAAAATCTTTAACTTCTGTGGGCTGAATGGAAATGTAGTTTATAAATGAGTATATACAGCTGACAGATGCACATCCTCACATACATCTGTAGATGTTTTGCTTATTATTTGCCCTACCCTTGCTCTAGCTTAGGGTGTGGCTCAGTGGTTGTTAGCAGTCCAGTGTTTTCTCTCAGCTTCTACTCACTGTCCCCTGAGCTGGGAATCAGTAACCAGCCACATGCGAGATTCTAGCTTGTGGGTCTGTAAAGGAGAGGTTACTAAAACCACTGTCAATAATGGCTTGCTTCCACTTCTGGGAACTGGAAATGCATGTGTGGTCAGTTGGTTCCTCGCTGGCAGTGTGGGTGACAGCTTATTAAAATGCGTTCATGTAGTTGCAGGTGATTATTTTTTGTGTTGGCGTAGTATTTACTTCACTGCCTTCAGTCTAAAAACAGGTCTAGTCTTACTGTCTGACTGAACCCGAGTTGGTGTTGAGCGAGTAAGGGCAAAACTAACCATTGATTATTTATTTATTTGCTTTTGTAACAATTGTAGGTCTGTTTTCTCCCCTGCTTCTGTCTCTGGTGCATGAAGAACCTGAGTACTTCGGGGTTTGTGCCCTTTATTCATACCAAGGGTCAAGATGGCATTTTACAGTTCTACTTTTGGACCAACATCTGGGTCACTCTTCTCTCTGTACAAACCAGTGGTCAGATTTGTGTGACATACTTGGCATCTCAGGATAACTGTAATGTGCAGCAACTAAAAGTGCAATGTTTTTAAAAACCTGCTTCATTGTTTAGCACTTGGGACAAAAATTAGAGCGGAGAGGTATTATCAAAATAGCTATGTGCTGTCTCTGACGAGTGAGGATGATGGTAGTTTAAATGAGGTGAGCATAACTTCTTCAGATACCCTAGTGACTTCCTGCAAGAGCCTCTGCCTGACTCCTCCATCCATTAAACACCAGAAAAACTGCAATATGTACGGTCAGGCTCTTGGAGGTTGTAGCACTCGATGTGAGGAATGTAGTGCGCATGATGTAAGTAGTCTGAAGACATTTGTCTTGCGGAGTAATTTTTCCAGGGAAATAGGTTGTCTTTGCAAAAGCTTACTAAATACTTTAAGTATGTACTCAAATGCAGAAATATAGAAACAGTATAGCCCTCTGTTGAATCTCTCTACTTACTATGTATCACCCTAATCTGGGTCCTACCTAGAAAATCACAAACTTATCACAACTTAGGCTGGAAAAATATCCTATCTTGACGGGGAAAACATCTTCCTCTTCACTTTAGCCATTTTACTAAATTTATCAGAAACAGTGCACATGACAGAGAACAGGGTTATTCCAGAAAAACAAGCACAAAACCTGCTAATGTATCTCTGTAATAAAGCAGTAAGAATCTGTGCATTTTACCTGTGTTATCCTCATGCAGAATGTCAAAAGCCCTCAGTATTCACCAGGATGAACTCTTTCACATAGAAATCCAAAACCAACTAAGCGTTTTAAATTACAATTTTTTAATTTTTTTTTTATTTTTTTTTTTAAATTTTTAAAAAATATTCTGTATTTGACCTCTCAGCCATTCTATTCAAGGAAGACTTAAATACACTAAAAAAATAAGTCTAGAAAGTAAATTTCCTAACTTTATTGGACACTGAAAATCATGGCCTTGTGTATGCAATTTTATGGCATACAGTTTTCCTCATTCTTCTTCTCTAATTAAACTGTAATGCTTTACAGAATGCTGAGTACCTGCTTTTTCCTTCTGTTGTGGGGTCACTAATAACCTTGCTACTTTTCCCTTTGCTAATATCCCATATCCCTCATCACATAAAGCCACTAGTTTGTTCTTTCATGTTATGATGGGTAATACTTCGAGTTAAACTTTGAACAATTCTTTTTAATCTGTATTCAGCTTTGAAATTTGTCACCTCTCTTTAAGAATTGCGGGAGGGCCTTCATCTCTGAAAGATTTTTCTCCCTTCTCTTCCTAGCTCTTCTAGCTATGTCTGTAAATAACAGATATTGCCTTTCTCAGTAAATAATGCTATTTCAGATTCTTCCAGACTTCCTTACTTTTCTTTTTCTGAGTAGCGTTGGGACTCCCCACCCATACCCCCTTCTCAAATTTACTGTTTGGTTCTTGGATAGGGCAGAGCTGCCAGGACTAATACTTCTCGTGTTGTCTCTGAAGCGCTGCCATTTGAAGGCTGCTTAACAGCCATCATGAGACACTTCCTTCCTGCCTGCACTGTCCCAGACAGTCCCCTGTGGGGAGGCACTTTAATGAACATTATTCTTACTGAAAACATCCTGTCAGGACAGGCCAAAATACTGTTATCAATTATTAACAAGCACCACCATATTCATCACAATTCATAAACATATCTGCTTCTTTTTTTTTTCTCTATTGAACTGAGGTAAGCTCTATAAAAATAATACTTGGCATTTCTCTGGTAACTGTTTGTGAAGGCAATCTGAAAACACTTTGTAGACATGAGCTTTGCAGCAGCATCATGACGTGCTGGAGTGAGTTCGTCATGTCTCTGATAGAGTTGCAAGACCTAACTGCTATAATAGTTAAATGTAGCCCCTCTCCACTCTGTACCAGTACAGTTCTTCTCTGTCCTAATAATTCTTCTCTGTGAAGTTGTTAAATCATTGTGTGGAAGTAATTATAACAGTATAAAATGCATATAGGTGTGGTCTTAAATGCAGAGGTTGCCTTGTTAAAAATTGCAAAAATAAAAGAGCTGCAAATATAACTCAGGAGTTCTGCCAGCTTCTGGCCATAACTGTGAGACAACATTTCTTCCCCTTCACTTTTTAAAAGCTTGAGGATTGGGGGGAAAGGAAGAGGGGGTGGGGCGGAATATTCCCATAAACTTCCTTAAGACAGCCAAGTTAGAATGTGATGTTACAAAACTGTTCTTTTTAACTGTTCACTGTCTGAAATTATACTGGATGTGAACCCAGTAGTTTGAGGAGGAAAACATATCAATTAAACTATTTACCACCACAACTGAATTTCACAGAAAGAATATGCCTGTGGGTTTTATTTTTTTTGTCTCTAATCTTACTTTACATCTACAGGAGGACCATGGTCAGCCTTTGTTTGGAGTCCAGTTTAACTGGCACAGTAAAGAAGGTGATCCTCTTGTTTTTGCCACTGTAGGCAGCAACAGAGTGAGTAGTCTGTTTTTAACCATAAGCCCTTCTGTGTGGTTCTGCTTGCATTCTTTCTTCAACCAATCCCTTTACCTGTGTTTAGTACAGACACAGGATACTTCATACAGAAAGCTTTATTTCTGAGGTGTGTAGCATCTGTTATCTGGGAGAGTTGCATCCTCTGGATTGTTCTATGAAGTCATGTGTTAGCTATTTGGGAATTAGCCTATATAGTAAAGAAAAAAATCCTTCAGTAATATAAACATGGGATAAGTAAGAGAGGTGCATAAATATATCTTCACACTAAAATTACTCTTCTTAGATGCTATTGTTTCCAAAAGGTCATATGCTCTAAAATGGGATGAGAAGTGTCTGTAATGATGCCAGGCAGCTCAGTAGCTAAATTAATGGTCTGTGTGGAGTGAATTTATAGGCTTTTTCTGAACAAGGATCTATGTCATTTCAGTCTTGAAAATAACTCCTGAAGTGCATTCTATGCAAGTGTTGTGAATAAACAAGAAGCCTTTCATTTCCAGGTTTGTTCCACTTGGCAGTTACCAAAAGTGCTAAACTAAGATTAAACAAGGTATCAGTGGCTCATTAAAAGACCAAGTCACGGTAGAGATTGCTGCAGTAACTAATTCCAAATAGAGTTTAATCTTACTAAGACAATTCAAATAATAGATTTTAATATCTGGGAAGGACTGCTGACAAGTCCTGGAGTGGTACTTTACTGAGACTGCTGTGAGCATTCTTTTATCAAACCATTTCCAGCTGTTGGAAACAAACAGATGATGGATGAGATCTAAACCATAAAGGCACATTACCTCTCCCATCAGGAAGTCAACACACAGGTGCATATGATTTCCTTTTGAAATATCACAAGTAAGCAGGAATCTCTCCCACTTTTTTTTTTCTCCAGGTTACTTTATATGAATGTCATTCCCAAGGAGAAATCCGTCTGTTGCAGTCGTATGTGGATGCTGATGTATCCTTTTCGGTTAAAAAGCCACTTATTTGCTTCCTCTTTATCAAAAATGAAGAGGCTTTGTAGGAAAAAGTATACAAAGGTTTTGTCTGTGATTTAATACTTTGCTCATGCGGCACATTCCGTATGTCAGGTCCAAGTCTTACCTCTTTCCCACATCCTAGAGTCCCTCCTATTGAAAAAATATTAAAAACGCAGACTCATGAAACATACTGTATTAAAATATTTGAAAACTGATTCTCCATCAGTTTAATCTTCCCAACACTAATATTTGCGTAATGTTTCACATTCGCTGCTTTACAGTGGTCTCAGCTTCCCTGTGAATTGGAACTGTGTTTAAAGCCTAAGAATTATGTTTCATGTTCTGAAGCGGTAATAACTTGTGTTGATCGTTTGCAGTACACAAATCAATAATTTGTGAACTCAGTCTTGATTCATCCTCGTTTTATTCCCAATCTTCAGATGTTTTAGAGAAAGAGGTTGAAAAGCGATGCCAAGAGAGAGAAGGTGTTTCTTGCGTGTTATGGAACAGAAGTGAGGAAACTGGCATCTATAGAGAAGGAGATGTTGCTTATATTTGCAGATGTATAATCAAATATGTATCTTTTTCTTATTGGGTCCAGCAGAGACTCCTGGGCACTTGTGTAAAATAGCAACAAGTTTACTTTAAAAAAATCACATTATTAAAAAGAAAAAAATCTCCTGTTTCTTCTGTGTTCCTTAACGTAAGATGTTGTAGGCAGATGAAAATTTCTATACCTGTGCGTGGACATATGATAGCAATACAAGCCATCCTCTTCTGGCTGTGGCAGGGTCCAGGGGTATTATTAGGATAATTAATCCTATTACAATGCAGTGCATAAAGGTGAGTGCTCAGAACTTCGAGATACAGTTTGCGTTTCAGTAAGGCATGAAACTTATGTCTTCTAAATACATGTAAACATGAGGGGAAATGATAACTTGGTCTCTGAATTCTATCCCAGCACTACGTGGGCCATGGAAATGCAATCAATGAACTGAAATTCCATCCAAGAGATCCAAATCTCCTTTTATCTGTAAGCAAAGGTGAGGAAAAAACCCTCTTTTGTTTTTGTATAAATCAGGATACTTTGGATTGGATTTTGGTCTTGAAAATGGCCAAAACCTTTATGAATTTTTTATGAATGGCACTGAACAAGTTTACCTTAAAAGTTGAGAGCAAATCTTGCTCTTTCATGGCTATATATCTTGTACATATTAAATCCATGGCCTACAATAAACATAACTCCACCTGTGGTGCAAAGGGATTGTGAACAGTACTGCTTTTTAGCAAAGAAGAAACATGAGCACTGGGGTTGCTCTTTCCTTTCTAACAGTTGAGTTAAACTTTTTCCAGTTGTTGAATCATGTTGCCATCTAGTGGGGATGTCTTAAAGTCGCAGATAGCGTTCACCACCGTGTTCATGGGGAAAAGTTCGATTCTCTGTTGCTCAGGAGCAGCTCTGACTTTAATTCGACTTTGTGTAAAAAGCACATTAGTGAAGGGAGAAGCGAGTTTTGGTACGGTGTTTTATGGGCTTGTCCAGAATGTCTTAACTGTCACAACTTCCTAATCCTGACTGTTTTGTTAAGTAAGGGAATACTTGATCTGCTGCAAGAGCAAGCCTTCAGGAATGCTAGAGTTGGAAACGTTCACTTAAGGGGACTTTCGACTTTAGCGTATTTGGTGTTACTGATGAAGCTACACAAGGATAGGAGTTGGGAACCTCTGATTCTTCCAACTGTTGAGTTTGTGCTGTGGGTCTGTAATGCTGAATTTCTTGAGTTCTGTATATTTTTTAGGTTCTCTTTTTAATAACGTTTTGACATCAGCCGTATTACTACAAGTTTTAATGTGCAATCTCTGGACCAGGTACTATCTCTGAGAGGGCATGAGGCAGGAGAATATTGGAGTCTCAGAACTGCTTGGCTGAGAGATGAGTAGAAAAAGAGGAAAATATTTGGGACCATGTGGCCTTCCAGTTGATGTTGCTGTAATTCAGTGCAGTGTACTGTGGAATCCAAAAGGGAAATACAGTAGAGGTTCCCATTTCCAAATGGGAAATACAGTTCTTCATTAGAAATTGTTAAAACTTTCTTTAAACAAGTGGATTAGTCCGATTGACTTTGGAGTACATATCGTTTATAGAAACATTTTCTCCCATCACTACAGTCTGTGATTCATAAAGAATGAGATTTTAAAGATTAAAAAAACGGAAAATCAAAACTTCTCTGAATGCTGATGTAAGCATGGCTGAAAGGAATTCTAGCATTTTTTTGATATATACAATTATTTTTGAGATAGCACTGAATAAAAGCATACTTGTCCAAGATCAGACTCTTCTCTGCTTTTTGGATGACCTGAAGATCCAAGTATATTTTTGTTAGAAGCGTCCCTGGTGGGGGGGTGGGCACACTTTCTCAGTTACAGAATTACTCTAACAATAGCTTAGTTGTAATGGCAATTGTAGTTAATGCAGTTCCGTTGTTTCTTGCAAGTGAAGAAGAATTAAGTGCCTTTTTGATGTTTACATGAACACCTGTTATTGAAAGTAGTTAAGCTGAAATATATTATTCATATGTACATATAAAAAGCAGCATGTAATTTTATTTGTTCTTTATAGATCATGCATTGAGACTGTGGAACATCCAGACAGACACGCTGGTTGCAATATTTGGAGGAGTAGAAGGGCACAGGGATGAGGTGTTAAGTGCAGTAAGTGGAAGACTGTGGGGCAGTGATTTAGATTTACGAAGGGTAGTAAGCCTACAACCTGCAACTTTTTATCCTCTTGTGCACTGTTTTATATTATACCTACTTAAAAAACCCGAAGTGCATAAATACTGTTTTAAGGGGATAGATAAGTTTAAATCTCAGGCGGTTTGACTGATCTGGCCACCTCTCAATATACAGGACAGGTGTTCACTTTCTGTGTCTTTCAGTAGCTAGTTTTCTCACAGTGCAACCTAGAAGTAAACAAAATAGAGCTCAGTGGGGCTAGAAAGAGTAAAAAGTTTTCATGATGGTCCCACTTTTGAAGTTCTTGAGGTCTTACCAAGCCAAAGCAGCAAGAACAAATAAGCCTTGAGAGACATGGTAGTGAAGGAAAGAAGTTATTCCAGGTGAGTTATGCTGCTTTTCAGTGGCTGTGAACAGACACTGGTACCCAGCAAATATCAACTAGAATAGTTGACTTTTAACACTCTGCTCTTAAGAACTGTTTCCATTCCTGTTGTGTGACCTGAAAGGTGAGGGGTGCATCTATATGAAACCTGACACTGTTTTATTCTCTTGTGGTTCTAAATAGACATCACCCATGTTGTAGCCCTGGAATTCTGCCAAAGTTGCTCCATAAAATGAAACCTAGGGAATTTACAGAGGGGGGAGCACTAGCAGTAGATTCATTGTCTGTCAGTGCTGTTGAATATACCTCTCTTGAGAGAGAGAGAGAGTAAATATAATTATTAAGATACTGTGCTGCTTTGCAGTGAGCAGGATTAAGTTATTAGTGTTTTTCTATTTGAAATACACAGTTTTATTGCATTCTCTAAGCCAAAAATGCTGTTTTGATGGAAATGGTGGAATAAAATCTGAGTTGATATAATGCAGTTTAGGCTGGCGGTCCTCAAAATTATTTCATATACATAGGATTATGATCTTCTTGGTGAAAAAATTATGTCCTGTGGGATGGATCACTCTCTAAAACTCTGGAGAATTAATTCCAAGAGAATGATAAATGCCATCAAAGAGTCTTATGAGTACAACCCAAATAAAACCAACAGGTACGTAGTCTTCACCATCTTGGCTGTCTTTGCAAAATAGGAATGTTCTTGTCAATGGCCCAGGTTAATTCCTATCCAACTTGGGAGATAGTGAGTGACCCGGGGATTGTGCTGGATACTGAACCACTCTAGAAGATGTGTCTTATTGATGTTTGCTTCAGTAGAATTTTATTGAATTCAGATTTAAAGTCCTGATGCTCTTATTTTTAAATATCTTAATTATTTCTTATCTGCTTGACTAGAAAATGTCTGGAATTATCATCTCTATCATTCTTAATTAAAGCTTGTATTTCACTGTGTTTCAAGATGTCAGTGGCTTTTCTTTCTCTCACCTGAAAATTTCTGAGAAGGAATCAAATCCGTGAAATTAAATATAGCAAATAGTTTTATATTGGGTAGTAATTACTAGTTATTGTATCTGTTATCTGACTTTGGGGCGGGGACAAAACTGTTTATGTAGTAATAACCTTAACTTTCATCATTCTCTGATCTGACCTCAGCTATGAGTAACCTGTCAAGTAAACATAGCTATTAGATACATGATAGATAAATCCTCCTTTATGAAGTTCATCAACTTTTTAATCTTAACTTCCAGTTAAACCATTGAGGGAATTGAAGAGTCTAAAACACACTGAACATGTTCAGCAATGAGACTAGCTGTGAAAATACTCTCGCTTTTTTTGGTAATGTTACCAAATATTAAATGATGCTTTTTTAGCGTGCTTTTTTTAAAATTATGTTTTTTTTCTAGTGTGCTTTTCTATTTAACAATTTAGATGTTGCAGAAGCAGCATCAGGAGAACTGAGCTTTAATTAGTTCTTGAAGTATTTGGCAATGGAACTGTATTTGGCATCTGAAGGAGTGGTTTTGTTTAGCACTGTTTCTGCATAGTCTTGTACAGTGGGAAACATTATTTCATTAGGAATGAGGATGGAAACAGGGACTGTTCCCATTATTTAAAAAAAAAAACAACACAGACAACAAAACAACATACAAAATCGACTTTGTTACAAAACTGTTAAAACAACCAAAAATACAGGCTTGTCCTTTTAACATTGAGATATCTTAAAACTGGCCATTAAAAATTAGACTTGTGCTTCTGTGTTTCTCTGAACCTCACTTGGCAATTTTCTCCATAGGCCTTTTATTTCCCAGAAAATTCACTTTCCTGACTTTTCTACGAGAGACATACATAGAAACTATGTTGACTGTGTACGATGGTTGGGAGATCTAATTCTTTCCAAGGTAAAGTGGCAGCTTTTTCAGCTATATTACTTACATTTGCTTGTTTTGAGGATCTTAAACAGTAGAAGTTTTACTAGAATTTGTGTTGTAAGTTAACTTAATATGCTAGGTCAAATGATTTTATGCAGTGTATTGTGAATTTTGTTAGCTGTCACGATGTGGATAAGCAGCTTGTAGTTAAAAAGTAAAATTATTACTACAGCTGTACCTCTGCTAACAGTACAGGGATACCAACTAACCAGATTGGTAGAGAATACAGAAGGAGAATATATAGATGCTGCTGAGGGGTCTTGCTGCTAAAGGGAGAAATGAGGATTCCCATAATGACTAACTTTGATTTGTGTTTGTTGCGCCCACCAGTAACATTTACTTGTAGGTATTAAACTAGGTGGTCTTACTGCCTCTTTGCCAGAAATTGTTGCATGCCTGGTCCTGTTGGTTGAAGGGGTTGGGTTAACAATCCTCAAGTCTGGGTTAATTTAAACTGCTCGTGAAAGTGTGTTTGAGCACATCTGGTTGACTTCCTCTGAAGCGGGCGAGGAAGGGCTCCTGCAGTCCTGTTACCTGGCAAAGCTGTGAGGGCAGCAGGCTCCCAGCGATGGGCAGTGACATATTGTTGGTGATGTGGCTGTGATCTAAGGACAGAGGTGAGATTTTCAGGTTTATGGTTATTTTTAATGTAGTTGGGGAAGCTGTGAGATGAAATGTTTGGTTATAATTATAGTTAGACTGAATGTGCAGTATGAATTGTAAATACAGGTGATTTTTTTCACTGTTTCCCCCCAGTCTTGTGAAAATGCCATTGTGTGCTGGAAACCTGGCAAAATGGAAGATGATATAGATAAAATCAAGCCCAGTGAGTCAAATGTGACCATACTTGGGAGATTTGATTACAGCCAGTGTGATATATGGTACATGAGGTTTTCAATGGATTTCTGGCAAAAGGTATGTGTGAGCTTTGACTTTGCTGTATTTGGAAGTGCGTAGCTTTTCATTGATTCCATGTTTATGGACATGGGAAGTCTTGGTTCATGTGATGCGGTGTTTGAGAAGTGGAATGATTTACTGCAAGGGGCTTTATATGAAACTGGAGGAGCTCCAGATTTTTCATTCTGGGTTCTGCCTCATGGAAAAAGTTCCACTGAAGATATATTTATATTCCACTAAAGATGTGTTTACTGATGTCGACCTCTGCAGATGGGGGAGAAAGATAATAAAGTTGGAGAAAGGAGGCAAATTTTATCGCATTTCTAGCCCCTCCAACAAACTCACTAAGTCATTCATGTTCAAACGTTCACACACAATTTATCAGCTATAGAGCCTTTATAAAATTCTGACTTCCATTCTCTGAGATCATATTTTAAAACTACTATATCCTCTGCTTTCCTTTAAAGATGCTTGCCCTGGGCAATCAGGTTGGCAAACTTTATGTTTGGGATTTAGAAATAGAGGATCCTCATAAAGCCAAGTGAGTACTTATTTTTTTTTTTTATTTTATTTTTGTTAAGACAGGGAGTTGGGGTACTTTCCTTTTTCCTTTACTGATAACTATAGAAATTCTTTAACAGTAGTAGTCACTTCCCATTTTAACTACTAGGTAAATAAACATTCTGAGCCCCCCCGAAGGTTAACATTTATTACTTTTTACTGATTTATTATTTATATTACAGTAGTGTCAAGAGGTGCCCATCAGATTGCGCTGGGCTCAATATGTAGATACAGTAAAAGACAATTTGTTCCTCAAAGAGCTTACAAACTAATTAGGTGGAAAATTTACAGAGCAATTAAGAGAAGATGTGCTAGGTAGGTGTAGCACATGACAAGGGAGAAATAGGTGAAAGGACTAGAGTAATGAGAGTATAAAGGTCAGCTATGAGCATAATGTGGAAAAAACAGTATGGCTTTCCAGTTCCTCACCTGTGTGGCCAGGAACTTTTACAGCATGTCTTTTATATATATATAAAAACATACAAATACATATAAATAAATAGAAATATTAAATATAAAAAAATGCATTATGTGTATAGAATGTATATACAGTATATATATAAATAATAAATGCATTATATTTGTATATACACTATATAATAAATTATATATACTTACATACATTTTATATATAAAAAATATATTTTATTCCTAACCACTGGGAAAGAACATTGGTGATGAAGTCCTAAATAATGCGATCCAATAAGATTTCAGTCAGTGCTTCAATGGAAATTGGGGGGATGAGAAATGGCAGTGGGTGAACAGGAAATTACTGCGTTCCCTAGTCCACATTTGGAATACAACATACACCATGAAGGGCATAATCCTGTTGCCCTTCAACTCCTCCTAGGTCACATAAGTAAGAGGCTGGTGAAACAGCGCTCCATAATGTAGTAGCGAGTTCAGATTTAACGTTGCAGCTGAATAATTTTCTTTTATTTATAGGTGTACGACTCTTACTCATCCTAAATGTGTTGCTGCCATTCGACAAACGAGTTTTAGCAGGGATAGTAGTATCCTTATAGCTGTGTGTGATGATGCCAGTATCTGGCGCTGGGACAGACTACGATAAATTACTTTTTCTTAATTCAAAGTAGAAAATATATTTTCAAATTATAATACAGTCTGTTAACTCGCTAGTACGGTAGATGCATTTAGTGTAGACTTTCTCGAAGGTTCAGCAGGCTGGAGCTGAACTTAGTGATGTTTACATTCTGTGTATTGTTCTGCTTGAAATTGCTGCTTTTAATAAAAAGAAGTATTTTTGTAAAGTTTTCTGAATTGTCCATTTTAATTATTTCCCACAATGAGTTTTCACTTATGGCCTATGAAATTGCTTTGCATACAGCTATCACAAAAATATATGGTAACTTGCTAGAAATTTGGTATCTGTGTGTTTGCAGCTGTATTTGTGCCTTTTTGACTGAAAACCTAATGAAGCTATTGAATATTATCCAGGGACCACAAAGGAAATACTACACTTAAGAATATAGTATAAATAAACGTTTAAATCACTGCTAAAAATATTTTGAACTCATTCCTTAAGTTAGTTGCACATTGAAATTGATTAAGTTTTAATAATCTCAAATTGGGATGTGCTTTTCACCCATTTCTGTTACTGATTACGGGAAAAAACTTTACTGGCTTTTTTTTTTTGTGGATCACATCTGTTTGGATTCTGTTTGGATTCTGGCTGTTTAGTTACTGCGATTATCTTAAAGTTAGTTATTGGAAATATGTTTTAATTGCCTCTATTGTCAGTAACCCCAAATAGCCATATCAATGTTTTACTTGCCCTAGGAATAATGAATTCTAAAATCAATACTATTTCGTATAGGTTTAAAATATGTACAATTGATAAAAATGAAAGGGGGGAAATGGAAGATGGTAGACATCATTAACAGTGATAATCCGTGTTCAAAACACTTGTGTATGTCTTGTCAGTGTATAGCTGAAGTGTTAGTGTTTGTGTTCTGGAAGTGGTCCAAGACAGTGCACAGTAGCTGTGTGTACCTGAATGAGGAGGAAGGTTAATAACATTTACTGAAGCGGAACCATTTAAGTACTTTTTTCCCTACTGTGCTCTTATCCTTCACCATAACATGTTACTTGAAAAGAATTAGGATATTAAGATATTATATAAATACAAGTACACTGTGATTGGCAACATAGTAGTGCTTTTTTGATCAGTAGATTAAGTTAAATAGTCCTGTCTGCTGCTGACTTCTTAAGTGCATATCTGACTTTTGTCTTTCAGGATATTGCTTTTTTCTGTTTGTTACAGTTTGGGAAGCTCATAAATGCTCTGTTTAGATAAACTACCTGTTCAGTTTGAAGTAATATGACTAAGCCAGTTTTGATTTGTGTCCTTGGGAGCCTGCAAAAAATGAAATCCAGAGCTGGCAAGTCGTTTACAAGTCTTACTCTATAACATAGGATTTCTCCCCACCCCGCTTTTTTTTTCTTTTTAAATCCTTGTCCTTACTACTGGGGAGGGTGCGGTAGTACCATTGTAGCACAAGTCTGTCCAAAACTAGTGTTAAATTGAGCTGGATTTTGGACCTTCTTTTTCTTGCACAAGCCAAGTGGTCAGCGTGCTCATTCTCTGAAGGGATGCCCTTGACTGACTGGTCATGGGGACGTGATCAGGGAGCCAAGTGTAAAACCCCAGAGTCGGGCAGAACCAGGTACAAGCCTGAGTGCTGAAGGGAGGAGACAGAAACACCTGCAGAGTTGGACACAAATGAGCTGAGAGGGAGAGGAAGACAGGTGAGACCGGAGCTTGGAGAGAGTTTTTAACCTCTAGTTCTACTGCATCTACAGAACTGCTGGCACAGTATGAACCAGCATTTGTGCGACAGGGATGGCCTGTATACCTCATAGTTCATTCTGTGGAAAGTACGTGGGGTTGGCAGAGTCTGAAAAATTGTGGGCGTGGGGATGTGGTTGGGAGAGCGCTCCAAAAAGGCAGCGAGAGTGCTCAGGCTTCCTACAGCCTGCAAGGAAACCGCTTTGATCAGATGAGCTACACTGTACTGAGAACGCTTGGGTTGGAGGCTGGTACCACGTAGCCTTTGCAATTGCTTTACAGTAACATGCCATTGGACTAGGTCTTCTGTGTTTTCCCATGTCCAGGATTGAGAGTGAAATGGGGTACAAAAGCAGTAGGGATTTTTCAGCCATGGTTGTTTTTTTGGTGTGTAACTGGTATGTTCTGACAAAGGAGCTGCTCTGTTTCTGAGAGGAAGGAAAGGAAGGGTGGTGCTTGACTAGAGAGAGGCTTAACACAATTAGGGTCAGCTTTAACTTTTGTATTAATGTATGAATGTGCTGAAGCCTGTTCTCTTAAAATACAGAGAAATGTTCCAGCAGGTTTGCCCTGAGAAACCTGGATGGAGCTGACATCAGATTCCAGGTGTTAATGAAGGGAAGAACTAGAGAATATGAACTTGCAAAAGTGGAGCTGGAACAAGCCACTGGGAAGAAAAAATTCTCCTTTACAGCAGTCAGCCCCATTTGCTTTTAGGATTAATAATATCTTGAATATACCCCACAAGGGAAAAAAACGCCTTTCCAACATTCAGATGCATAAAGCTCAAGTAAACATAAAAGTTGTGTATTTATTTCATTGGGGTGTTTTCTTCCTAGAGTTGCCTAGTTCCAGACTGAAAAAAGGGACAAATCAAGTTATTTTTATTGTGTATCTTCTGGAAGGTACAGAGCTAGTAGAGTTATAATCATTGCAAAAGAATTTAAAGAAGAGGAGTTTAATATTCTCTGAAACCTTTAACCTTTTAATATATACCTTTGTGTAAGCTGCAACCGTGCTCACCCACATACCTTGAAAGCCCCAGTGCCTAAGTTCTTCAGCAAAAGAAGTGTGGTGTGACCCTAGTATTGGAGAAACCTACCAAAAATATCCTGAAAGACATAAACGTGTTCTTTGCCATTGTCTGCAAGCCACCTGTAGTTCTGTTCTTTGACAAATTCTGTAATCGGCTTCTTCTGTTTCCCATCTTGGCAAAAGGCAGATGAGGGAGAGGTAAAGTCAGGCTCTGCCTGGCTCCAATTCTCCTGATTGATAGTTGCAGTACAGCCAGGAAACTGTCTCAGGAGGCCGCAGGCGTTACAGATGTCTGTTCTGTATGAACTCTTGTTTGAAGAGTACAATAAAGTTGGAAAGTCTCCGTTTCCTTCAACTATTGCACACTGAGAATCTCCAAAGAGATTCATCTTTCATCTCTTCATAAAAAAATAAGCTGGAGAGAAGACGTACCTGCAAGTCCTTGTCTTTCTCCACCAACTTTCAGAGATGTAGAAATTGCCTAAATGATTGGCTTGGACTACAGTCCTAATTTTTAGGCAGAGGCTAACCCCGAGTCAGCAAGAAAGTTTGTAGCACAGCTGGAAGTAGAAAACAGGTTCCCGATTGTTAAATCAGTAGTTCAGGTAAAGGGCCTCTTCTCCTCAGAGATTCAGGTCCTGTTTGCTGGGGTTTTACTCCATCTGGCGGTGACCGAATAAAAAAAAATGTTACCGCAATGTAATTTTAAATCAGGTTCTTCTTGAGGCTTCTAATTTTAAGCCAAAGAATTTCATGTGAATGTGGATTGAATTTGCCCTTCCTAGCACATGTTGGAGTGCATGTTTTCTTTGGTGTGTTTCATGCTCTCCTGGAATGCTTAGCTGTCAGCATAGGAGAGGATCTGTGTGCCAGAAAAATATTTGGTTCATTTCATTATCATAACTTTTAACGAACAAAACTACAACAAACCCTTCTGCATAATTAGAATTTTGACTACTTTTCATGGATTTTGCATTTGTTTCAGCATAAACCAGTAGCAGTATACGCACTTGTTGCTTCTTGTATGTATTAATTTGCTCTGGGTGTGGTGCTGAGGTGAGGGCAGACCCAGAAACAGGTAAGGACCTCCTGAAAAGAAACTTTCCCAGCTCTAACTGGCAATTCATGTTGACTTGGGAAGAAAAGTGATTGGGGAAATGTCCCAAAAAGGAGGGAAATAAGTCTATTGCTGTCACGGTTACAAGTCTGCCATGGCAGGGCATGTTCAACCTCAAAGCCTAGTTATGAGTAGACAGTCTTTTTTTGTTTTAAGGGGTTTTCCATTCAAGGGACCTAACCTCTTAGTAGCAAGAAACTGGCAACAGCACGAAGGAGAAATACTCTAAATGTAGGAGGACCTTTACAAAATAACTTATATTACAGGTAGGTTATTATTATTACAGGCATTACATCTCTGGAAGTACCCAGGGGAAGGATTTTTTTATTGTGTGGGGAAAAAAAAAAAACCCAAACAAATGAAAAAACATATATGTAAAAGGCAGGGTAGATTGATATGTGCGTTGTATCTTTCTGTTTCTGAATTACTTCTATATAATCTTGGTTCTCTCATTTTAAACCACTGTGTTGAGGGAAGAAGTAGTGTTAGGAGATATCTATCTATATAGATAGATACGTTGAACAAGCGTTCGGCTGTTCATCATGAAGACATAGCACAAGGTCTAATCCCTTCCCTGGGATCTCCCCTCTGAAACATGCAGAGAAAAGGCACTAAACCACTATTCATCCTGAAACAGGAAAATGCAGTAAGAGGCTTAATCCATTCCTCAAGAAGGAAATGCTTATCTGTTCTAGCAAGCAGACCAATACATCTTTATTATCCCTCACAAAAAAAAAAAAAAAAATTTCAGTCTCTTGGGATAGTGTCTGTTCTCCCGTTCATTCTTATTACTTCAGTAGTTGTGGCCCGTTACTGTGTGGACAGCTTTTCTTCTCCAGTGTGACTGGACTCCCAGTTTGTTTGAGAGCCACCCACAAGAGTTCCTGATGCTTGGAACAAAACAGACAAATGTAGGAGCTAACCAAAAATTTGCAAACCTTATTTCTGAAGTCCAGATGGTGTAAAAGGTTGATTGAAGAGCTCAGTTTTAGGCTTCTACTTTGAACAATAGTGATCAGGCTTTTGTTCTCATCATAAAGAAATAGTAAAGACTGTTTTGGTATCTTTCAGGACAAAACCATGTGGTTTGTCAACTCAAAAAACTCAACCAAAAGTTGAGTGAGGTAGCAAAAAAAAACCACTTATGCTTGAGAAGCGCAGCTTAGCAGTTCAAATAAACAACCCATAGCAATAAATGAGTTCTTCCTTTCATAGTGGTTTTGAAAGACACCTCTCTGATGGAGTGTGAAGGGGAATGGAGTCTTCCTTCTGCAAGTTTCTGTTCTGCGAGCTCAGTCACAGCAGGTTGGAAAGAAGAGGAAGGTAATTTACAGTGATGGTCTAAAGCGTGTACCACATTCACGAAGCGCAGAGACAACATCTGCTGAACCCACAGTGGGTACAGCGCTGGGAGAAGTTCTTAATGCACACTGCTGAATTATTCAAAATGCATCTGATTGATTACATATATTGATTTACAGCCTTGAAGACTGGAGCCAGGGCAAGAGCAGTCACAAAGCTTGTGCTGGAGAGACTTAGCCATCCCACCCGCGTGGTCTAGTCTGGCTTCCTGAAGCCCAAGCAACAACAATCCCACCAGCATCCTGGAATAACCAGAATGCAGTTTTGACCAGGTCAGAACAGAAGCAGTTCGTTGCTACAGTGACAGGAGAGAAGACGGAGCAGCGGCGTGACAGCCTCTGCTGATAGGAACTCTGCCCAAAGGGTAGAGAGTTTATATACCTTTAGGTTATACGACTCATTCTTCACCAAACCATGTCAGATATACGACTCATTCTTCACCAAACCACGTCAGATAAGCAGGACTATAGAAAATTGCAACGAAGAGCAGTAACACATGGATTACTTCATCTAGGGACGCTCCAGACAGTTGGATAAGGAAGCTCTAGACAGTACCTCTTTTTTCACAAGTAATTCACTCCTGTGTTAATTAAATCTTGCTGACCTAGTGAGGCTGTTAGGTCATGCTGACACATATTTCTTAACTACTGAGGCCTTGCAAAGGCCTATGAAGGGTTAATAATTTTACTTCCACACCAGGCAGATGCTTCCTTAGAAGTGTGAGGACCTGAGCAATGGCCACCAGCAGCCTTCAGTACAACTTAAGAATGCTTTTACTCTGGCTTCCATTTGGTCCCTCTGTCTTCTTCTGATACCACTTCTGACATCTTCAGCTATGTGAGGCATCTGCCATCTGCGTAACAAAACTACCATAGCCTACAGCAGGCTTTGACAGGCCACACAGAGTGATCCTAATGACACATTCTGACTAGGGAGTTCAGCCTGGGCCTCTGCTGACTGCCCTCGTTGTTGCTTCTCCACAAACAGCCTACGAATGTGTCCTTAAGGAAATTAAGTCCTTGGTTGAGCAGGAAACCAAGTATCTGAGGGTTTGGGCCTGTTAACATGGCTTCTGGGAGCTTTGTCCATAAGTTACCTGGCATGTAATTAATTTTACTTTTCAGAAGCAGTTCTCACACAGCTTTCCTGAGTCTCATCTGTCTTCTCCTGGTTTTCTCCTCTTGTGGCCCCCAGGTTGAGCTCATGCCCTTTCTTTCTTGTGAGTCTCTCTGGTGAGGTCCTTGGCTATTACGCAAGGAGAGAAAGAGTCCATTTTAGGCTGAGGTGCGAACAAGCAAAATGTCACTGAGCAGTCTCAAAGGCGTCAAAGGAATGTGTTCCTAAGGCTGACTTGACTTGATAAAGGAATCCTTTGTTCTTCAGCCACTGAAGCCGATAAAGATTTTTGTTTTCATGCCAGTGGGCTTGGGAGCGAATCCTAATTCTTAGTTACGGAAAGTAATTTACAAAACCATGATATATTCTTCAAAATAGTATTTCTGATTAATCTAATCTAGGTCTAGTGAGCAGGAAGGCCAATGGGAGCTATCCCCCTACAAGACGTCTGGACAGGACTGGCTGAAGCTGTCTCACTAGCAGAGGTGGCACTCCTAATCAAGAGCCATCCCGTTGGCCCAGGAGGACCAAGTCAGAAGAAGATCAGTGCATGTCAGCACAGCAAGCTGCTCTCCCTGTCCTCTGAGTTGGATTGAGAGCTTTTCCCTCCTGATCAGGAGCTGCCAAGCCTGAGAGACAAAAGTCACCTCCTAGGTGACTTAAACCAAGACTTAAACCAAGTTAAGTTAAACCAAGACTTACACGATGACTTCGATAGCTTCAAAACTTGGCTTCCTCGGGGGGGAGAAAAAAGGCTATTTTTCAGAACGTTTTCAAATCCTTGCAGTACCTGGGTCCCATGTGTACTCTTTGCCCTCTGAGCCTCATATTCTGCCCAATCTGCTATTGCTTTCTTCTTCCACCGGGCAGCAACTGTCAGGACCGTTCTTAAATGCCACTCCACAGCAAGCTTCTCCATCTGGAAGAGCACAGAAATACAACAGCCCAGAGGATTAGTCTCTTCTTTGGAGGGGGGCAAAGGGTTTTATTTCTCACCTGCCTTTCTGACCTTTGTCTTCAGCCTTTCTGTCAGCACCGTTTAGCTCCACTGGCAGAAAGGAAAAGCCGTCCTACTACAGTCAATGATCCAAATGATCTAAAAAACCTGTGCATTTCTATCCCTTAACAGCTTAACAGTTATCCAGGTACAGCAGTCTTAAGTATTTCATGAGCACGTGGACTTGAAGAACACAATGTAAAAAGAGAGTAACTCGTACCCGTTACAGAAAGATCCAACAGAAGCAATTGAACACACTCTGCAAGGCTTCTTTTAAGGATCAACATCCATCTTACTAAATTTTTTTACAATTAAAAGTGGCACTATAAATACAATAACTCACAGAGTGTACCTCTATTGCTTTGATATAACATTCAAGAGGAGCGGGTTTGGTTTTAGGTTTCGCTTCACGTGTCTTTTTGCTGTCCACTTCCTCCCAGGAGCTTCTCCACACTTCAGGCAGACTCCTAAAAATACATATCAGGAGGAATCTGAGCGAGGCCGGGACAAGTTAGTTCTACAGCTGATGGCTCACGGCAGGGGATCTGCTTCTGCTGCACAAGGCAGATCTCCAGGAGAACTATGTGTCTTCTGCTCCTTTGCTCCAACAGAAGGATAGCAAAAACCCCGAGCTGTACAATGCAGCTCTGATTCCAGACTCTCAAGTCAAGGTCAGGAGGCCCAGATCTAGGACCCTTCAGTACCGAAGTTACCCATGAAAATGAAGCCAGCTGTGGTTCTGGTGCGTGCAAGATGGTTGAATTACACTTTGTCCTGTCAAGCAGCATCCTTTCACCTCAAAGCAAGAGTTCCTTCATGGTCACTCACCTCTGAGCTTCACTGGCCTCTGGGAACAGTTCAAAGTGTTGAACAAAGACACACAGACGCCATCGAGAAGTGGTTCGGAGAGCATTTGGATCTCTCCTCCCTCTCTCAAAATATTGCTAGACCCTGAACATTGCTCTCAAGACAAATAGAGCAGGTTCATTCAAATAAAGAAAGTAAGAAGGTAATCCTCTACTTCTGGAACAATTCTTCCCGTTCGGTTACTAAACAGATCTGTGCACTGGAAAAAAGACTCTGGAGTGAAATGAAGCAGACTTAAAGGGTCTCAAAGAAACCTGCTACACACACATCCTCCTGTAATTCCTTGTGACACACACTCGTAACTTCCCAGGGTTCACACACATCGTGTCCAAAAGAAACATTTCACTCACACCAGTACAAAGGCACAGTGTTACCCTCCATGTTTCCTCAAGAGGCTCACCTGAGGACTCTCTTCTCTTGGTTTTCTCCCCTGGTTCTTCTTTCATATCAACTGCCCTTACTTTCACAGGACCACTGCAAGGGAAGAGCTGGAAGAACCCCTGTGAGCAAGAAACACCACCTCTCTTAAAACAGCATCTTGGTGAGGATTCACATGAGAATGACATGTAGACATGCTCAATCAGGTCATAAAAACAACTAAGACCATTAATTCCTTATCTGTCCTACTCTTTGGCCCTTTTGAACAATAGAACTCGTCCAACTTGTTCCTGCAAATCAGTATTACCCCTGGTGAGACTATTTTTCCCTTGCTTTATCTAGTCCCTGTTATGAAAAGTTGGTTGGGAGATGCTAGAGACCTAGCAGAGTCTCTTTTGGAGGAGCAATTTTACTTCACAGAGTCTAGGATCTCTGTACTGACCCTGCCTGCACAAATTCAAGTTTCTGATATATGCAACCCACAGGCATTCTTCTGGGGAAGTTCATGACCAATTAAGAAGAAAAAGGGCTGGAATTCCCAGATTGAAAAGTGAAATTCCTTTTTGGCATAGGTGAGGAACCTTTTCTACAACTATGTCCAGATGATGTTTCTCCTCAGAAGAAAACAAATGGGCTCTATGAGAGAGAGAAACACCACCACGATCAGCAGAATTTGGTATTCAGCAGCCTGAAGGATCTCCCTAGATGTTTACTCCCTGGTGCACAAACCAACTTAGAAAAGGAAAGAACAGTTTGCACCTGCGATTTAGGAGGAAGGGAGAGCAGCTCCAGAACAGGTGGATCTGTACCCTATGCCACACAGGGACCTTTTAACATTTGCCATAGGCACCTAGCAAGAAGGACAAAAAGAGAACACACACAATGTTCTCAGGTGTCTGCTCTCACATTACCTTTCCTGTTAATTGTCTCCTTATAATAATCTCTCTGCTGCTTCTCCTTGGGGGATTTAGTTGGTCTTTCATAGAGGGATTTAAAAAAAATACTCCAGGTTCAGTGTTACACTGCAGGCTGCAGGAAAAGACACCACCAGTTTGCATGAAGGATGCCATGTTCCCCCTGCAGCTTTCATGAATGACCTCATCCTGCCACAGAAGTATCTTAGAAGTAATCCGCAGTCCATTGCCTTCAACAGCCTTGAAGGCTTTAGTAGGAAACCAAGTGACATGGGAAGGGACTCCAGTGGCTGGAGGAGCGCTGTCCACATCTTCAACAGTCTCGCTAATCCTTCCAGTCTAATGCAAATCCTCCTTGCTCCAATTGGAGACCGTCTACCATCCCTTATCCCAAGCGTACCTGGAGACCTTTTGCTCCTCGATACGCCAAAAGCGTTTTGAATTTTAATCTTACCCTCCCCTTTACTTGGGTACGTACCCTCCGTAACATCATAGCATCTGTAAAGAGGGAACTCCATCACTGGGGTCACAAACGGAGCTCCTTTGCAGCGTTAGACTCGGGACACATCCCCCTACAAACAGGCTTCCTGTTCGCCAAGAAATTACTTCTCCCATACTCCTGGAGAGGGCAATTAAGATACAATTTCTTCACTTAATTCTCACAAAAGGCATGGGAATTTCACAAACACGTGACGTGTATGGATCCCATCTTCTATCACATATAGTTCTGTAGAATGTAGCATTCTGCGTGAAATTCCGCACAGGAACATTTCTTAATAATTTTCCTGTAGTTTTCCTGTCTTTTTGTAGTCTCACTCAAAGGAAAGAGGAAAAAACAGGTGAAACTTGAAGATGTTGCCCATATTCTTCTCTACGCTCCACAAATTCTGTCTAATGAATGATGACGATTTTGCATGATTGATGGCAGGCTGCCAACATAAAAACCAATCACTTCTCTATATTACTTCAAGTGAAGACGTACATCTTCCAACCCAAGCAAGAGTAAGCATGGAGTGTCCTGTGAATGAGTTTGTCCTCTAACCTGAAGAGAGGCAGAAAAATCCTAGTAATGCAGTACTACCTATATGAGCTGAGAGGCTCTCACGTCATCAGTCAAGGGGGACAGAAGCAGCCTTACTCACCTGGGAAACAGGATGTCAGGTTTAGGAAGGATGTCAGGAGCTCCAGTTTCTCCCTGGGGAATGACCCAATTCATCATCCCTTTCTTCCTCTGCAACAGGGACAGAGACGGGCGAGATGATTCCAAGGCAACGACCACGTTGCTAACAAAGGCGGCAAACCTTTCAACTGCTAAAAGCAGCAGCTGCCTCACCAAAGCTCTCCAGAAAAGCTCTCTTTTGTTAACTATAGCCCCTCCTTACAACAAGCAGAGACACCACTGCCGAGAACTGATCCTGGGTAGTAATACTGCTAGGCTTTCTGCAAGGGTGACACTCAACAGCTTCAACCAAACTCTTGACCAACAGAGAAGCCTGTGGAGGCAAGCACAGCCTTCTTCCCTGGCTTCACCTACACGTAATGGCAAGTGCCACCATTACCCTGCCTGGTTCTCCTACCCCTTGCTAAGCCTTCAGAGACAGGACACTGGGCTGGATCAGTCCTTGGTTTGACCCAACACAGCTCTTCTTCGGATCTTACATGTCATCAAGACAATTGATGACAAGAGAATAAATCTATAGAGCACCTGTATTACTGTACATAATGTCTAGGCCAAGTGGTCAGACAAATCACGGCACGCCAGGGGACACCGGTTCAACAGGCCTTCGAGATTCAGTCTGAAATCCTGTAAGTAGCATCGCCAAAACAGTAAGACTTACATTGCTAAGAACTTCTTTAAAGTTTCCCGTTGCATCCAGGCTGAGAAGAAATTTTTCATAAAACCTCATTTTGGCTTTCTTTTGCCCGATAAAAAGGACACCCATGTCCAGGAAAACAAAATCAATATTCACTCTGTTCAAGATGCAGCGAGAGAGATACATCATGGTCTCATTTATGCAGTTCTCCACAGTGTCACGGGGATTTGATGTCTCCAAGGCTACGTCCAATGGGACAGCTGGTGTAGAATCTATTAAGCAACACAAGAGGAGCAGAGACTTACACAGCAAAGACGCTAATTGCAGTCAAGTTTCAGCAGCCTTCAGGCCCTCAGGCAATGCCTTGCTACAGAGTGGTCTTCTTGAGTGCCATGATAAGGCCATGGTAACTCTGCCCACACTCAGTGTGCGGGCAATGAGGGCTTGAGAAACTTAGTATGCCCTGTCAAACATTTCAGGTTAAGCAGCAAAAGAACTCCTCCTGAGAATTACTCAGACCACTCCAAATCCTATGAATTTATGAGCTACAGCTTTTGGGGCCAGTGACCATTCCTAGGCAGCTTTATCAGACACCCCACACCTGTTTCAAAGGGAAACAAGATTTCACTCCATCTTCTTACTGGGAATAATTCTTCTAGCACAGCCAGTCTTTCTGACAACATTGGACAGTTGAAATATGGATCTCTGAATGGGCAAACAATCCTTCTTTCCCATATGTAGGCTCTTCCATAAGAACAGCGAACGTCCCCAGCCCAACTGTTCTGACACTCTCAAAGTAGAAAAGGAAAAAGCAACATGGACAAGGATTTGACATTTATGTAGCACAAACACCCTTCAGCTAGAGGAGATGCGAGGGGTTTCCAACAATTGTGATATGTTGGGTGGTCTTTCCACTCCGGCAGTGGGGAACCGAGAAACTCTGACAGCATTGATCTGTTGAATATAACTAGAGCTGGACTTACAGAAAAATCTGATTTGTGGCACACTTGTAAAATTAACTTCCACACCCTCTGTACTAAAATATTTCCACACAAGAAGCCATTTGCAGAAATTTTGTACAAGTAGGACATGAAACTCGGCTGCAAGCCTGTAACTGGGTTGCAAGTAGCGAGTGCCAGCCCAGCAGCACCGCGCATTTCCCCTTGGCGGTTTAGAGCAGCCTCTCCTCGAGGAGACAGGACAAGCCAGCAACAGAGAATGGGATGATGCACACAAAGGCGATGCCTGGAACCCCCTCTGAGGGATGGTAAGGATCCTCGTTTACCCATCAATCGCACCTGAGCATTTCAAAAGCATCTTTTGCAGCACATGCCAGTGTCCCCTCTCTCACACATCAACAACTGGATGAGGGGAAGAAATAAGGTCTCCTCCTGCTTTCTTTCTCTCACCGCTTCTTTCGTACGTGGCTGCCCCAACATTACACACAGGAAAACAGACTGCAGGCGTGGCAGGCCTACTTCATAGAATCATAGAATCATTAAGGTTGGAAAAGACCTCTAAGATCGAGTCCAACCGTCAACCCACCACCACCATTCCCACTACACTATGTCCCTAAGTGCCTCATCTACACCTCTTTTAAATACTTCCAGGGATGGGGACTCAACCACTTCCCTGGGCAGCCTCTTCCAAGGCTTGACAACCCTTTCAGTGAAGACATTTTTCCTAATGTCCAATCTAAACCTCCCTTGGCGCAACTTGAGGCCATTTCCTCTCGTCCTATCACTTGTTACTTGGGAGAAAAGACCAACCCCCACCTCGCTACAACCTCCTTTCAGGTAGTTGTAGAGCGCGATGAGGTCTCCCCTCAGCCTCCTCTTCTCCAGGCTAAACAGTCCCAGTTCCCTCAGCCGCTCCTCATCAGACTTGTGCTCCAGGCCCTGCACCAGCTTCGTTGCCCTCCTCTGGACACGCTCCAGCACCTCCATGTCCTTCTTGTAGTGAGGGGCCCAAAACAACACAGTATTCGAGGTGCGGCCTCACCAGGGCCGAGTACAGGGGCACGATCACCTCCCTGCTCCTGCTCGCCACACTATTTCTGGTAGAGGCCAGGATGCCGTTGGCCTTCTTGGCCACCTGGACACACTGCCGGCTCATGTTCAGCCGGCTGTCAACCAGCACCCCCAGGTCCTTTTCCTCTGGGCAGCTTTCCAGCCACTCTTCCCCAAGCCTGTAGCGTTGCCTGGGGTTGTTGTGACCCAAGTGCAGGACCCGGCACTTGGCCTTGTTGAACCTCATACAGTTGGCCTCGGCCCATCGATCCAGCCTGTCCAGGTCCCTCTGCAGAGCCTTCCTACCCTCCAGCAGATCAACACTCCCACCCAACTTGGTGTTGTCTGCAAACTTACTGAGGGTGCACTCGATCCCCTCGTCCAGATCGTTGATAAAGATATTGAACAGGACCAACCCCCTTCAGACATCAAGCAAAGCATCTACAACAGACAAGGGTGCTTGCAAACAAAGCTGTTTCTTCATTGCAGCAGTTCTAGAGCTGGAGCATTAAATAGTGGAAACTACTGAAGAAAAGATACCTTCTCATACCAAACTGAAGGGTCATCAGCTTCTTCCAACCCCTCCAGAAGAATTCAGGACAACGTTCCTTGTTTTGATGGGGATTATGGAGATGCTTTGTTGGAAGTTCCGAGTAGAATCGCAGATGAGTTCAAAGGAGACCAAGAGAGGCTCACAGGATAGTCAAAACAAGCTTCAGTTCCCTGTGCTGCAATGAGTTTGTTAAAGCAGAACATAATAGCTTCCTCTCAAACAATATACCCCACAAATCCTTGAAATAACTACAACATTTTGATGTAACCCATTTTCCTCATGGAAAAAGTCTTCCAGATACTAAGAACCATTATGCTTCTTTTTCTCCTCCTCCACATCATTCTTTATACCTTAATTAGAGAAAGCTGAAGAGAAAGATAAATTCATCAAATACCTCCACTGTCAATAATCTAGCAGCTCTCATCTCACTGAACAGTCCGGGGCCGCAAAGTACAAACCTACAACTCTGAACGGGCCTGTAACAGCCATTTCAAAGCTATTTGACTTGCAGCAGGGAAAGAGTCCCCAGAATTTCTCTTCATTACACTTTCATACAGGAAAAGTTAAAGACAGGTACCCAGAGATCAAGCTCAATAGCATCTTCACGCCAAAAAGAGGGAAATACTACTATACCATTTATATGAGCTGGGGACAGGAATATTGGTTGTCCACAAAGTGAAAGAACTTACAGCCTCAGTACCAGCAGGAAAACCATCAGCATAGTCTCAGTTCCCTGATCACCCTTCAGAATGCGGTAAAGAAGGAAAAACTACATTTATTTTGTTTACAACTAAACACCTCAAAACATCACACAAGTATGAAACAGTGCTGCCATTTTTCATCTTGTAATTTCTTCCACTTCAAGTGCAATTTCAAAAGAATATTTCTATGCATGCACATGCAACACCGATTTCTTGTTGCAGCCAAGTACTTTAAATAAAAAAATGTGTAGGCAAGTAGTTTTCACAGATTTTAATTTTAAATAATTTTCAAGAGTAATACAAAAGTTACAGGTTTGTCTATTCAGACTAATCGTTTTTTTTTTTTCCCCCAAAAAAAATTCTTCAGTGGAGTTACTTGCTGCATCTTTCAGGTAATGCTGGTTAGAAAGCACTTCAAATCACACAATTTAAGCTTATGTTTTCCAGAAGAGAGGGTTCTGTGTCAGACGCCTCTGGAAGTTCTCATACCTAGGAAAAAAAAAACAAACAACACAACCAAAAACCAAAAGCTGCTGCAAATAAAACGTCTTCAAAAATGATACAAATAATCTAGTCTATGTGGAGAACATGATAAATTACATCTACTCCCACCAGGAATTTAGTAAATGCAAAATCCTTCTTTCTGATTCCATATGAAGAATATTCACAGTGAGACTTGTGTATTTCAACAACAATACGTATTTCATTAAAGCGGTATCCCAGACGATGCTCAATCAAGCTTAGTAAAATTGTAATTAAAAGTGGCTATTTTGTGTATAACATTTTTTGGGCTAGGAAATGAAAGTTTGGGCAGGTAGAATGTGAGTCTGAGGCTGCCCATCATCCTAATAATCAGGCCAAGTATCTCACAGAAGAAACCCCAGCAAAACCAAACCAAGAAAACCTCATGCCATTTAAAGATACACTGTACTACTGGGAAAAACAAAGACAGACCACGGCTGCTGAATCCAGTTCAGCTGTCCCTGTACCGGCCCTTCAGTGCTGCTCCATCTAGCACGCGCAGAGCCAGCTTGGCACTTCCCAGTTCACGGGACAGGGGACACGAGCTAGCAGCCTTGACAGACTGGAGCAGGCTTGCACAGGGACAACAGCCTCCACTGGGGATCGCTTCCCAGCGGGGTATGCGTAACCTGCTCACAGGTAAGGAAGAGGGATCTGCAGACAATTCTGCGCTCACGGCTATGCCTTGTAGTTCTAGTAGAAACCTTAAGGCAAAGTAGTCCCCATTATTTTTCCATCCTCACCAAATAATTCTAACTTCCACATTTATTACATACAGTAATTCCTTAGTAAAAATCTAGTGAGGAAAAGTAATTCTCTAACACATAATGGAATCAAGTACACACACATGCTGTCCTAATTTCACTTTCCATACTCACAGAAAGAAGCAAACCACAAACAAACCGAACATCAGAATTCATTATTGACCTACAGCGAAGAACTAGGAAAGTATACGATTTCTGTAACTTTCTTAAAAAAAAAAAAAAAAAAACCAAAACAAAAAACAACCCCCAAAAACCCAACACAAAACCCCAGGCTTTGAGCTACAAAAGCCTAAAACCACCTTTCAATCCTCCCAAACCCAAGCTGTAAGGTATCAAAAGGTACTGCCAATGAAACAAAGAAAAAAAAAAAAGGTTCTCCTACATTGCGTAATTCCTAACCCAACTCAAATGAGAAAAGAGACTCTAAAGGGTTTTAAACCCATTCAAATTGTAGAAAGGCTTATTTATGAATGAATTTCTAAGCCAAACTATTGAATTTCCATTGCAGCCAGGCCACTGCAGAGACCTAAGATACTCCACATATTACAAGCTATAATTAAATGCATTATAATGACTCACAAACATACGAACAGAGCCAAAAAAATGTTTTTCCTGTGGCTGTAATCACATTAACAGATTGCCCCTGTACTCGGCACTGGTGAGGCCGCACCTCGAATCCTGTGTTCAGTTTTGGGCCCCTCACTACAAGAAGGACATGGAGGTGCTGGAGCGTGTCCAGAGAAGGGCAACGAAGCTGGTGAAGGGTCTGGAGAACAAGTCTTATGAGAGCGGCTGAGGGAACTGGGACTGTTTAGTCTGGAGAAGGGGAGGCTGAGGGGAGACCTCATTGCGCTCTACAACTACCTGAAAGGAGGTTGTAGCGAGGTGGGGGTTGGTCTCTTCTGCCAAGTAACAAGCAATAGGACGAGAGGAAATGGCCTCAAGTTGCGCCAAGGGAGGTTTAGATTGGACATTAGGAGAAATTTCTTTACCAAAAGAGTGGTCAGGCCTTGGAACAGGCTGCCCAGGGAAGTGGTTGAGTTACCATCCCTGGACGTATTTAAAAGACGTGGCACTTAGGGACATGGTGTAGTGGGCATGGTGGTGTTGGGTTGATGGTTGGACTCGATGATCTTAGAGGTCTTTTCCAACCTTAATGATTCTGTGATTCTATAATTATACACAAATGTGTTTTCAGTTTATTAGAATTATGCCTCACTTCACTATACTGTTTTGAACAACAACCAAAAGCAAATTCAGCATCATCCAGGCAATGACCAGCCATTACCCTACTTCTTTAGCCTGTCTTCCCTTTGATTTCTCTCATCAGAGACCTTACCCACCCATGTTCATGGAGTGCGTAGAGTTACCTTCTAAATAGAAGGGATCTGCATCAAGTTACACTCCCAAAGAAAATACATTGCTTACGTTAACTGCTTGCACATTCATGAGAGCCCAGAATACTGTTTTAAAAAGGGTTTAGGTTAATACTGTAGAGGCTAAAGAGGGCTAAACTGATAAACTGTAGGACAGAATTTTTCAGACATCCTCAAGGACTGCCTGCAGTTCACAGCTTCTCTCCAGACTACATGGGCTATCCCCACAGTTATTTCTTAAACCAGTCCCTGGAAAACAAGTCTCAGAGAGACTTCTGCATTTGTGCTCAAGGGTCTTGGTGACAGAACCAGGTCAACCAGGAACACGCCTTCTCCACCTCTCCCATATTCTTAAGCAATGTAAGTATGCTGGAACTATGTCTAGGAAGAGACCAAGCATAACAAATAAGCACAAATTGACAAGTATCAGTGTTCTGTCTTCCCATGACTCCAGAGCATTTGCATAATCAGCAACATAGTGCAAATCCACGTATGTCAAGGGTGACATTTCTAGAAGCAAAAAAATTTCGTAGGCTGTATAGCACTTTCCTAACAAAAAAGTGATATGAAGATGCTGACAAATAAATACAAAACCAGTAGATAGAACCTCTCTAAACTTGAGATAAATAACAACAAACACTTTTAAACATTTTCGCATCATCTCACTGAATAGCATGACAGTAGTTCAATACTTAGAAATCAGCTGGTTTAATGCCTAGAAAAAAGAACACTTGTTACTAGAGATCATTGCCATTACCATTTCAGAACTACATTTGCAGGAATGAAAGCTTCAGAAGGATTTGGGGTCATCTGTGCCTGAGTAACAGCAAATGAGGAAGCAAAGTTATAGAAGTTATCCAACATCTTCTGAGTGAACTGAAATAAAAAAAAAAAAGACATTTTAAGTAAGTTCTTTTTTCAATTTGAATTTTTGTGCAAAAGTTTAACAGATACACAACTCCTATATGAAGTAAAATTAGCATTGTCATATAAAACACAATGGGAAAGTGGATATAGTAGGTCCAGGGATGTCCATTTTAAATTGATCAAAACATCCTAACTCTCAGTCTTGCCCTCAGATCTATCCAGCATCCAGAAACCATTTTCAGAATCTTCACTCGCCCTCTCCCTGCCCAATTTCATCCAACTGGATAAACAGCTTTGGGAAGAACATTTTCTTCTTGTGACAAAGAAGCAATGCAGTGACAAGAGCTGTCCCTCTCCTCCAAATTAAACCATCAGAAGAAGTGTAGACCAGGTCAAAGCTGCCATTCCAGCTGATAGCAAAACACTAGTTGTTAAACCAGCTGAAAAGTCTGCAATCTTCCTCGTTATGTTGCAACTCATTGTCAGACTCCAGCGACTGGGAAATTTCCTTTAGCTTTCACCACAGAAGGGCTGCTATCCTGGCATCCTCTGCCACAAGATCTTGCTGGGGAAAACATGAAAAAGATGCATAGGAAACTCGTAAACTGTAAGAATAAGGAAGTAAAGGAGTGAAAGAGAGGCCAAGAAGTAGTAAGCCCTGTGTGCAGAGGATGAGGCTGTAGGACATTCCCAGCCAGTCTACAAATACATAAGCCTATGGTACCTCTTTCTTTCCCCTATTCTTTTTATTTTTTAAGTATGCATTGTTTTGGTGGGAGAACAAACTATTTTCATAGACATTGAAATGATGGAGGAAAACAGAGCCTGGGGCAATATATGCACACCCTTGTGCTTCCCTTCACCTGCTCTGACAAAAGGAGTGGAAGAACTGATGGAAGAACTAGAACTCAGGAGCCTACCCTCAGTCTCACCCCACTCACATGCAGAACTCTGTGGTTTTGTCCCACTTTTTTCCATACAATTTTTATAATACAGCTATATATATAAAAAATATATATACAATCATAAAGCTTCATAAAACTTACTAAAAATGTAGTGGGAGAGCAATCTCTTAACTTAGAGTAGCAACAGATGATTTTGCTTTTAAAAAAAATACTTTTATTGCTATAATGTAGCAGTTCCAAAGAGATGATGTCAAGCATTAAATAAAAGCCATTAGTCATTGACAAACACGCTCCCAGTCATATCCCCTTCCTCTGCTATCTACTCCCTCAAAGGTTTCCTTCAACTATGACTTTATACATTTTCTCTATAAGGAGTAACTATTACTTCAACCTTTGGCTCAACTGCATTCCTTGAAAGCAAAATACAATTTCAATTAAGATGCTACGCTTTTTTAATAGAAAAATCCACCTAACTGGAAATAACATTTGTAAAAAAGTTATGCAATCATGAGTTGTTTTTTTTTTTTTTCTTTAAATACTATTGCCAGAAAAATCCACCAGCCACCTTGCAAATGACCTCAAGTGGCACATTATTACCTCATGACTTAACTACTGCCATTACAAAAGCTGGTGGAATCAGAAATATTATTTAGAGGTCATTTGCCCCTAACAACTCCAGAAAAGCTCAATTAACCGTACTATACAAAAATAGCTGTTGGTCAACTCCTAGTCATGATACCTTTCTCCAAGAGACCTGACCTATTTGGAGCTATTATGTGTGTAAACTGCCAAAGGACATCAGCTTCATTATCAGGATTACTGTTCAATTACCAATCTACCTCAGCAAGTGTCTGCAAGGAAAGCGAGCAAGAAAAAAAAAAAGCCTCAAGAAAAGCCTCACCAACTTCTGAAATGGTAGAAGATAATGCCATGGCCATCAGTGTTAGGGAAATCAAGACCTGCCATGCAGATCTAGCTTGCCTTGAATTGCTGTTAGATGGCCAACTAACTGCCAGTGCTGACTGAGGATTTCCAGAGATTCAAACTAACAGGCTGGGTAAAAAATAGCAAGCGTTGCAGCCCAAGGCCTGTACCACAGGGAAAGAACTGGGGAAAAAAAAAAGAAAACCCACATCTTTCTGTGGGAAAGAGCATGATTCTGTAGTTCTGAAGAACTACGTTAGAAGGATTTCTCAAGGGTCAGTGGTACACTTGGATATCTATCTGCATCCATGCCCATGTCTGCCTTGACTTTTGAGAAATTTTTGACCATCCTTGCCAGTCTATGCACTGGAGTTCCAGCACCTACAAATCACCAAAGATCCACCGTCTCTTACATGCATTTAGTCAGAGCTGCTCCTGTAAGGAAGTATCATAAATATTTTTACAGTAGAGTGATATCAACACAAATGAGTCTCTTGGCCTGATTCCACTGAGCATGCAAAATCCAATCCTTTACAGGAGAGAGAGTTTTCCAGTGTAAGAAAAAGTAATTTCAAAATATCAAAGCATCCAGTCAAATGATTTGATGACAATTAGTTGGTTACAATCCTATAGCCACCCCTAGCAGCTTTTTTTTGTTGTTTTTTAGTTAGTTCTTCAAAGGCTCAATTATTAAGACTTCTGTAATACAGAGAATTTCTGAAAACAGAATGTCCAAGCTACCTCTGTGAACGAATCTACTGATGACACAGCAGCACTTGCAACAGGAGTCTGCTGGGCCAGGTTCTCCAGCAGTTCCACTGAGATTCCAATCTGGGCCACTGTTGGTGTCTGAGGGAGGTTCATGGCACCAAAGGGATGTTGACTTCCCTTCCCTGAAATCACCACAAACAGGACACGTTAGATTTGGCACACATGTAGAGACTGTGTTACTTAAATCATCATGTTTCTTTTGTGGAAGGTATTCCTCAACTCCCACCAGAGAGATCTCCCTACCTCAGAAATACAGAAAAATCACGCGGTCCAAGCACAGGCATAAGCACAACAGATGAAACAATGTGATAGGTACATTTAAAAACCACAGCAGATCCTACGGACATTTCTAAGAAAAAAGAAAAATATCATTTTAAAGCTCCCTATGAAGTAAATGGATTCAACGGGAGATATGATCTATGAGTAAAAGACAGCAGAACCTTTCTCTATAGGAACCAACCCTTTAATTGACATTGTAACAATTGCAGCTAAACAGGAAACGTGCAGTACTGCTGCACAGTTGTTTGATTCAATCATTCAAACCAGGTGCTTGTGAACCCGCTTCTGCACTGAAAAATAGAGAACATTACTTCAAGAAGCTATCCCTGTGGAGGGCTGGGCAGCCCCAGGTCTCATCTGAACTGCTCAAAACCACCAACAGCAAAGCTCAAAGGAATAGCCACGGAACAGAAAGGCCTCTGACTTTGCCAGAGCCACAAAGGAAACAATGAATCGGGCAGAAAAACACCCCCAAATTGCATACCACTCATACAGGCATCATCCCAGCCCCCTGCCATCACTTCTGACCTTTCTCAACTGAGCATTAACCAGTACTCTCAGTCCCAGCTTCCGCTAGGGTCTCTGCAAACAGTGACAGGCATCTAGAGTCACTCAAATCATGCACTCCTCTTTGTCCGCATCTGTAAAGCAAAATACAGGAAAAAGGTCTGGGGGACCCCAGTGCTATTAGTAAACAAATACTAATACTCCACCTAGGTCTGAGTGAACACAATAGACAAGTACCCTCTTAACACAGAAGCGATGTTTCAGTAGCACTCTCCGGCCTCTTACTAGCAGGAGAAAGCAAAGCTAATTAAGAGCTGTCCTACAGACCAGTCAACACTATCCTGAGCTGCAAGAAAGGCTAACTGAAATCTAAAGCACCACAGTGAAAAACTCAGCCAGCAAAACCAGCACAAGTTTGAGAAGTCGAACAGAGACTCAAATACTGAAGATCTCAGAAACTTGCCCATTCTTCTGCAGAGACACAAGGCACTGCCACAAAGAAGCCAACATCCAACCCATACGGAGAGCACATTCAAAAACCCAGTACCCTTTTCAGCTGAAGCCAAGTGTCACTCCTCATTCCAGATCCTACAACTGCAATGCAGTGCTACATTTACAAGTAAAGCACTCGCTATTAAAGCGTTACTTTAACACAAAGCCAATAAGAAGAGAGTTCATCTCCTGAAGTGCTATTTAGAAGCGTTTTTGAGAAATGCCATTGCTGTATGATCTCAACCTTTACTGTAGATAGATGCTTGCTTGATAAAGGTAAAATTTATTAAAGTATTACGACAGAAAGAGAAAAGCTATTAGAAACCAAATATCACACAAGTTCATTATTAAAAATCCCAATAGCAACAGAGCTGGTAGAAGTTTTACATCTTGTAACATCTTCACCTGAGAAGCTGACATTTACAATGAAAATGTAACATCCTCAAGCAACAGGCTCCATCAGAATATATCACTACTTTAGAAAGACACTCATGATCTAAATAATGAAATACATCCATTCTGTCACTTTGCATGCACTCCCATGGAACCACTCTCTTGGAAAGATGTCTGCCTAAAAGGGTGAGAGAAAAGCATCCCTTGCCATTCTTACACCAACTGAAATACGCTCCACGTTTTCAATGCTTGGTTCTTGTCATTAACATCCCAAAGCTTACAAATACAGAGGACACAAGATGTTGATCGGTACTGAAATACAAGCTCAGGTTTTTGCATTCAGACCCTACGCTCTCCAACGTACTATGTCATAGCAGAGCAACTGCAATCAGGAAAATATTTTTTCCACCCTTTTCTTTCCCTTCTTTGAACCCTTGATTCAAGATAGTGAGCCCTCATTACCTTTCAGCCCAACCATGTCAGAAACCTTACTCGTGTAGGCCTCAAATGCAGACATTATATTAGAGGGTATATTTGTAAGTGGAAAACAGCATCACACACATCATTGCATGCTGCACAGCAGAAAAAGTGTAATGGAAAAGGCTATCCTGTAGCTTTTATCCCCTTTGTCAACATACTTCCATTAAGGGTGCAAAATCCCAGCCCAAGGTTTGTTTTCTATTTCTACCACGCTTTCAGGCACAACTGAAAAATAAAAAACCTTACAATTCCAAGGCAAGGAGTATTTCTAAGCCCCTTCTTTATGCACAATCACATGAAATTCATCTGCTCTCAATCAGTAAAACAACACACAGTCAGAGAAGAACATATAATTGCATGCACTAAAGTGTTACCAGCCATGACTCTTCTCCAGATCTGAAAGTACAGACAAGCCAGTAACAGTGACAACCGCCAGCAGAACCTGTCTTGCCTTCCAAGAGCCGTCATGCTCTGCAAGGGCATCAGGAGGCCAAGCAAAAAACTTGAACTCTTCAGTCACACCAGGAGAACTGACCACAATTCCTTGTGCTGAGTGATAAAGCTCACAGCGATTCCATTTGGAATTCCAGTGACCTTAATGAATGAATACAGTTAGCACTACTAGCGCAGCTCCAACAGGCACCAAGAGATCTTACTATAATGTTTTCCTGATTATAGAGGAGCTCTAAAGGAATCTTTTAGAGGGTACTATGACATTCCAATGAGACACCTTCAAGATCGAATCTGGAAATCTCTTTTTCAAAGAAGGTTACTCGAGTTTAAATAGCACCTGTAGTCAAGGAAAAAGTGTCCAGATTCGTAATTTAGTCTCTACTCCACAAATCACTTTCACGTTGAAGACTGTATTCCACAAGAGCGATTTCTCCTTTAGTTCATCTACTGACACAACCTCCTGGTATCCAACTTGGAAACACCGCAATATTCACCTGCATTGACTTTCCTAAGCAAGCATGGGACAGGAAGGAGGAGAGAAGCAAACTAAAAAACCCGGGGCGTCGCCATTTTACTTGACCCTTGTAGTCCAGAAATCTAATACCACATCCCCAGATACTGTGTTTAACAGCCAAAGCAGTCCTTACAACAATGTGCAACGTGGGCAAGTTACACACATCGCAAAACTTGTACAGTTCCAAGGCATTTCAGACACTAAACATAAACTTAAGAGTTACAAATGATACATTTAACCTTTCCCAAAGACTGTATAATAAAACACTATGCCACTTCAGCTGGCCACTCACATCCACATAAGGAACATGCTGGCCCTCTTCATCACACAGCAAGAAACTCTGCTACAACCACTGATTCACAGGGAGCTGATCCTTTCAACACGGGATTAAACCCAAAACACAGATTTCAGCAGTCAGTAACGTCTCTCAACAATTCCAGCTCTCTGTAATCCCTCTCTGGTCTCCCCTTTCTACAGTCTCATAGTCTTCTCCATCATACAATTGTTTATGGTCATGGAAACTAAGGCTCTGTAGCTTATACTGACTCTACAGTCAGAGAGAAGCTGTAGAGAACAATGGGAACGGCGGAGCTCTCTGTTGTTCAGATCAATGCCACGGAGCTCACGGCACTGCGAATGCATTCAACCACGTCACAGAGTTCTTCCTCGAGAGTGGCCCTTACTTGGAAATTATGGCTAATTATGCAAAAAGCGTCTGAAAACGTGTTTTCCTACAAAGCTATGTGAAAATATATATAATACAGTTAGTCTTTCAAGGATGAGAAACATATGGCAAAAGCTGGCAAAAGAACCAGGGATACACTTTACTGTTTCACTAACAACACAGCTTTGGAATATACAAAAACATGCCCCCTCAAAACCCTTCCTGGGGCTGTTCTCTCTTCTGAAGAAAGTCCAAATTTTTGAGGAACATATATGGTCAGAATTCATTTTGCTCTGCACCTTGAGAGCCCTTATCTCGTCTCACGCTGCCATCCAGGACTGATTCAAAAGAAAGCATGCCACGTTATGAATTAATGTATTTTATGACAGCAACCTCAATGCTTACCTAAATAGAGATTCAAGGTAAGGCTGTAGACTACGCTGAAGCCTATAAAAGATGTGCATTACTTTATCACCATAACAATTTAAGCTGCTTGACTGACATATCTGTCCCTTTAATAAGACAAAGGTGTGCCATTGGGGTGCTTCATCATTTTTATAATATGGCAAACCCCCCACGTATTTAGGAAAACACACCCACACCTACTTCAGGTAGCACAAGCATTCTCTGGCTCCCACATGAGTCAGACTTCTCTGACTCGGATCTATATCAAAAATACTAAAACATTTGGAAAGCTGCTTTCCAATGTCCAATGTCGTCCAATGACGACACCCTCGACTGGACAATTACATAGTGCAACCGCACCTGAGTGGGAAGCGGCTAGCTGTCCGAAATCAGTGCGTCAGACTTTACTCATTACAAATCTGTCTCTGTGCTACAAACAGTGGAAGCTGAAAGAAAACGCTGCAGGCACGTCTAGACAAATGCCTAAAAACCATACTATGGAAGTTACAGGGTCATTCTTCCTCAGGTTCTCTCTGCAGAAGCACTGGAACACATACCAAGGCCTGCTCAAAGGAATTTCCAGATCAACACCACATACAACAGAAGATGAGAGAAATTTTGCAAGAAACATTAATGTACAGACAGACTTCCATAAAGCTGACAGACTGCTTCTAGTACCACATCTGCTAGAGACTACCTGAAAACACACAGAGGTCTGCCGTCTCAAGCAGCTTTTTGTTCAAAACCACGTTCAAACATTTACCCCCTTATGCATGCAGGAACACATCTGTTTCACTGACTGCTACGTTTTACCAGTCTTACCAGATTTCAGACCAGAAATTTTGAAGATGGCACTTGGCTTCTCATTAGTGACAAACCCCAGCAGCTGCCACACTGCCATCCCACTCTGGTCCGGATAACAAAAATAGACAGATCCTCCCATTCCTTCTGGAAATGGTATCGTTCCCAGCATGAAGACCACTACATGGTTGATGTTTTCATAGTCCGGTACATCAAATACAAATTTGTCTTCAGCCACTTGTTGGGGAGCTGCTTGTACCTAAAGAGAACAAAACCTTTATTAGTCTTACTGTGTTCTTCATCTTTGACTGCAACTGTGAATTTCCTTTTACAGAAATACACCTAAAGTGGAACATAACAAAAAGTGAGGAACGTTACTAACCTAAATAGCAAACAGCCAGATAAAAGTCAAACACAGCAGAAGAACAACTGCAAAAAATATTACTAAAAAGGCACAACAGTCTTGTTCTACCTGCACTGAATGTATATCCCACCCAGGACTACAGGATCAGAATACCTTCGCTCCCCATGTGCGTAGGAGGAACATAGGGTGCAGAAGAGGTTGCCAAGTCTATAAGCAGTGGCTGTTGACCACCTGGCTGGCACAACCCCAGGACCATGGAAACCTGTTCACATAGGAAATACAATAGACCTTGAGACAGGCAGCAGAAGGACGGCTGAATGCCAGAGCAAAAGACACCCTCCTCTTTACCCGAGATGCCACATCCCTGCGGCCAATCTAGCCTCAACGAGCTTCTTTTAAGCTCCCAGCTTCTCTCTGAGGAGCCCGAGCCTCTTCATTAACGGAGGGGATGGTGACTGCCTCCCGGCTCTACAATGCAGCTGCCGCGGGGGATGCGGGGCAGGAGCCAGCCGAGGCGCCGGGCAGGTCCCCTCTGCCTGGGGCCAGCCCCGGGCGGAACCCAGCGAGGGGGAAGGCGAGCCCCTGCGGCAGCTCCACCCCGGCCCCGAGCGGGTTGAGGGCCCCGCCCGCGGCCCGGGCAGCGCTCACCAGCCTGCCCGCCACCAGGCAGCCGAACATGGCGGCGACCGCCGAACCCCCTCAGACGCTTCGCTGCTCCGGAGCTTCCATGAGCGCCGTCTCCCGGAAATCAACACGCCCCCATTCACCTCGGACCCGCCGAGTCACTTCCTGAGCGCGGCCACCGCGGGTGGAGCGGACTACAACTCCCGTGGTGCAATGCGCGCTCACGCACAAGCCGTGCTGCGCGGAGGGGGAGCGGGGCCTGGCGGGAGATGTAGTTCGCGTGGGCAGGGAAGGGAGACCCCCCCTCACACAGCCCGGGGTCTCACCAACGCCGCCGCCCCTTCCTCTGTTTTCTGGGTTAAAACGTGACTGATTTGTTCCGAATGCTGAAGGGCGGAGGAAATCTTGTATCTTCTGTACCTAGAAATTAAAGTCCATCTTGCTATGGAAGTAAAAGGCTGGATGCAAAGTGTTTAAATCCAGATAAAACTGGCCGAAGCAATTTGGAACAAATAAAGTCTGCATTCAAGAATAAGAAAGAGAAAAAATGGAAAAGTTAATCAGAAAAACTACCTGATTAAACACGCTGACCTACACCAGCTATACTGAGAGACAGCTGCTGTACCGGTGTATGACGCTGCGTTACCCAGACACCGTGCTTGTCCTCACAGACACAGTTCCGATTCTGGAAGCTCACGCTGAAGAAGTGCGCACATCGTGGATATTTGCTCTATAAACTGGATCTTCAGAGCCATTTCAGAGTACCTACCTTTAGACCGCGCTCGCTGCTCCGAGCACAACCCTCCTTGACTTCAACAGTAGCTTCCACCAGTGAGATTTCCAAGCCCACACCAGACCTCCCACAGACGCCTGCAGGACAGCCTGGTGGCCTGGCTAACATCACATATGGACCCAGGGGCCCAAGCAGAAACAAGTCTAGTTTTCCAAGGGCAAACCCAAAGACAGTCTTTGCTATGCCGTCATCCCTTTCTTCCCGCCAACGGCTCTCAACGTCTTCCAACTTTTGCAAAACCAGGGAAAGGTCATGACAGCAATAGGAGACTTTACACTTCAATGCCAGGTGGCAGTGGAAGGGGACTGGAAACTTACGTTTGCGTTTCACAGATGTGCACATCTAAGAGGTGATAAGGTGTCGTGGTTTAACCTGGCAGGCAGCCAAATACCACGCAGCCGCTCGCTCACTCCTCCCCGCCCCGCAGTGGGACGGGGAGAGAATCGGAAGGGTAAGAGTGAGAAAAACTCGTGGGTTGAGATAAAGACAGTTTAATAGAACAGAAAAGGGAAAATAATAATGATAATGATAAAATATACAAAATGAGTGATGCACAATGCAATTGCTCACCACCCGCATTGACCGATAACCAAGTAGCGATCGCTACTTCCTGGATCACGCCTACCATTCATATACTGAGCATGACGTCACATGGTATGGAATACCCCATTGGCCAGCTGGGCTGGCTGTCCTGGCTGTGCTCCCTCCCAACACTTGTGGTTTTTTTTTTTTTTTCTTGAGCTGAATGTCCTTGGACTAGGAGGGCACTTAGCAACAACTGAAAACATCAGTGTGTTATCAACATTCTCCTCATACTAAATCCAAAACACAGCACTAGGAAGAAATTTAACTCTATCCCAGCTGAAACTAAGACATAAGCATCAGAGCTTGTGCTCTGTGCCAGATTAAAAGGAAGAACCTTATAGTGGGTGGAAAGATCTGCTCACTGCCCTGGGGCTCAGTCCCCTCTTCTGTCTCTGCCCCAGGTTTCCTTTCCAGACCCACCTGCAGTCCTGAGACGTCTCGGCGTACTGTCAGTTTGTCTGTCCAGTCCTCCCCTATTTTCTTAAGACTGTCACCCCGCAGCCTCTTGTTAACCTCTGTCCACAACCATTTCCAGTTTGTCCACCTGGGGTCTACTTCCAGGACCCTTCCCAGGCTCCTCAACTTTCTCAGTTATTCACAGCTATCCCTTTCTGAATCCCTTTTAGTCTCTGTCTTTCTGCCATTCTCTTCAGTCCCCATCCTGGGAATCTCATTTTTTTCCGCTGACTACCTGCTACCTGTATCTTTTCCTGTCAGCATTTCTCACGCAATTCCCTAAATCCCAAATCCCAATCTTTATTCCCCATTCCCCCAGTTTTAGGTATTTTTGAAGACATGCCACAAACAACTACAGTACAACAGATTGTAGAGGCTGTAACCAGGATAAAGCGGTGTGGTTTCAGTGTGGGTTAAGGTGAGGTCTAGGGCAGTGCCAGTGGTTGAGCCTGACTCCCCACGGCTGTTTGCGAAGGAGGAAAAGGCTGATGAGAAAGGGGCAGGAGGAAAAAAAAATAAGCAGCTCTTCCACAGCCTGAAGGAATCAGTGAATAAAAAGAGGCAGGGTGTTGTCTTCCTTTGTGTAGTGAAGGAGAGACCGGTAGGCACGTTGCAATAGTCTCAAAACCAAGGTTGCTAGCTCCTCGAAAGGCGGAAAAAGGACAGTGGCATTAATCCACCAAAGATGTCAAGACCATAAATCACTGAGCTCTGGGGCTTGAAACCCCTTCTTCCGATTATTTAACACGTGGGAATAACTCCGATGAGACCCTAACTCATAAGTACCTTTGTGCAAACGATGATCGTAGCTGAAACTCATTGAAAGCTTAAAGTTGTGGGTACAAATTGCTCTGTTCAGGTCGCGGGAGTGCAAATGTCACTACCCTCCAGTACTGCACGATGATAGAGTCTCAATCTAATTTCTGCCTAGAAAAAGCCAAGGTGAGCTAGAGCCTTAAGAAAGAGATGATACCCATTCATAAATCACAGGGCTTGCATTTCCAAGCAAATGAAAATTAAGCTGAACCTGACAGGTTGCCATCTTCCTTCTTGCGCAGGTGTGTAGAAGTGTATTTTTGGTTTTTCCACATACCATTTTTGTCTTAAGGATCACAGAAGGAGCAGCCTTGCTTAAGCTGAGCATCCTGGGGGGACTATTGAAAGGAAGACAGTGCGGTTGGATGTTTGAAGTAGGAGTGCCACCCCCTGTACTCCGTTTTCCTCTGTGTAATTTCAGAGCAAGTGGCATAGGAAGGAAGCGGTGAGAGAGAAGGCAAGGAGGAGAGCTTATTTCTTCCTCAAGGCCTCTAGACTGTCCTTTACAGATGTGTGTATGTGGTGACACAGACCACGCTTTCTGCAGTACCATTTCATACACAGGTGGGTAAAGGACCTGTGCTTTTGAAATGCTCAGGCATGGTTGATAACCATGGGAGAGCTATAAATTGGCAGAACAGATTTCGTCTGTGTGCCCTTTGTCTGGATTCCCATCAGGGTTCATACAACAGATGCTGCTCTGCAGGGGACTTGTGCAGTGCCACTGGGCTGGGAGTCTTGTGGGCTCACAGCTGAGCTTCATGTCTTACTTTCACAAAAAGAATGACTTGAAAAACAACTCTCTGTTCAGGCTTGAAAAATAATATTAACCTCTTTCTACACTTTGTTCTGTTTCATTATATGAGATTTTGGTCACATACTTAAAAAATAAACCCTGCCCTTCACCAAATACAGCATTCGCCCAGTTGTTCTCTGCAGGACATGTAGAAGTGGTTTCCCTGTCCCTTTTTAATGTTTTCATCCACTTTGGCCTCATTTGGAGATGTTAATGATGGGTTTGCCATAAGTTCTTTGAAAATGACTGTGGTCAAAGAAGTATTTTGGAGTGAGAGGAGTCCTCTGCTCAAGGGGAAGTCTTAGGGGCCAGCACTGTGCAGCGCATGAGCTGAGCCCCAGCCAAGGGACAGCAGATTTTGGTTCACCGTGGCAGCTCACGGCTTAGACAGGTACACTCTTCGCTGGGTAAAAATCTGGCTGGACGGCTGAGCCCAGAGAGTTGTGGTCAACGGAGTTAAATCCAGTTGGTGGCTGGTCACGAGCGGTGTTCCCCAGGGCTCAGTACTGGGGCCAGTCCTGTTCAATATCTTTATCAATGATCTGGATGAGGGGATCGAGTGCTCCCTCAGTAAGTTTGCAGACGACACCAAGTTGGGCGGGAGTGTTGATCTGCTGGAGGGTAGGAAGGCTCTGCAGAGGGACCTGGACAGGCTGGATCGATGGGCCGAGGCCAACTGTATGAGGTTCAACAAGGCCAAGGGCCGGGTCCTGCACTTGGGTCACAACAACCCCAGGCAATGCTACAGGCTTGGGGAAGAGTGGCTGGAAAGCTTCCCAGAGGAAAAGGACCTGGGGGTGCTGGTTGACAGCCGGCTGAACACGAGCCAGCAGTGTGCCCAGGTGGCCAAGAAGGCCAACGGCATCCTGGCCTGTATCAGAACTAATGTGGCCAGCAGGAGCAGGGAGGTGATCGTGCCCCTGTACTCGGCACTGGTGAGGCCGCACCTCGAATCCTGTGTTCAGTTTTGGGCCCCTCAATACAAGAAGGACATGGTGGTGCTGGAGCGTGTCCAGAGAAGGGCAACGAAGCTGGTGCAGGGCCTGGAGCACAAGTCCTATGAGGAGCGGCTGAGGGAACTGGGGTTGTTTAGTCTGGAGAAGAGGAGGCTGAGGGGAGACCTCATCGCGCTCTACAACTACCTGAAAGGAGGTTGTAGTGAGGTGGGGGTTGGTCTCTTCACCCAAGTAACAGCGATAGGACGAGAGGCAATGGCCTCAAGTTGCGCCAGGGGAGGTTTAGACTGGACATTAGGAGAAATTTCTTTCCTGAAAGAGTGGTCAGGCCTTGGAAGAGGCTGCCCAGGGAAGTGGTTGAGTCCCCATCCCTGGAAGTATTTAAAAGACGTGTAGATGAGGTGCTTAGGGACATGGTTTAGTGGGCATGGTGGTGGTGGGTTGACGGTTGAGGTGCTAGATATGAGATATGCTATCTAGCATATGGGATGCTAGATAGAACCCTAGATCTGCACATCACCTCTTATATTTTTTCTTGCAAGGAATTAGTTCATTCTTTGAATTTGTAATGCTGTAATAATATGATCAGTAATATGCCTTATTGCTAGTTATCACTGTTGACTGACAATGAGATTTTTGTATAGGCATATATTTTGTAGTATTTGCACGATAATTATATTAAAATAAAATAAATTTCAAGTTTTGGATTTATATCCACCTTTTCTTGACAGGAAATAAAATACTGAGTGAGCAGAGTGTAAGCTTTGGAGGGGTGAAAAAGAACAGCTCAGGACATAGGGATTGAGTTTCAATCTCTGCTTACGGGGCACTTCTCTCCCAAGTTAGTGCAATAATTTTTAAACTGCAGCCCTGTTCTTTTGGTCCAGGGAAGCTCCTGCGCTTCATTGCTTGTCCTCTCCTGGCTATCAGAGCACCGGCTGGCTGGGCTAGATGGAAACACATCATTCCTCAATTTGACTGGGAACAGTGTTCTGCACTTTCTATAGAAACCGTTCTTTTAAATCTTGTTCTGCTGTTTCTTCTGGTGTTTACACAGGTATTTTCATTTATGCTTCGATCTTAATCATACCTGTTTTAGTATTTCTGTTACAAATCTCTGTGAAACTTCCCCGTTTTTACTGTGCCAGTGTGCTGCTCTGGGCTCTGAAATCTGTGATTAGACCCATCCCTGTAGGAAATGTTGGGGTCTTTCCAGCAGCCAGGCTCAGTTCTGGTGGACAGCTTCCGCTGCTGGGCAGGGTCCTCAGCCACCCCACCGCAGCCTTCCCCGGCCCAGGGCACCGCACCTGCGGCTCATGGTAGAGTCCTATCACTGGGGAAGCTCCCAGGGTTGCTTTTCTTGCCCACTTTGCAGTAGTAGAGTTGTTAGCAAAGGGTGACACTGCCTCTCCAAATGCTAAAAACTTAAAAAAGACAAAATAAAGAGCCTGGTGCCTGCTACCAGATGGAGTAACCAACCTGTGCCTTGCAATGTGTTTATGTGTGGGAATTAGGAGAGCAAGATCTATTAAAAATCCTGGTGCTAGCCCACTGTTTTTTGTAGGGGCATAATGGAATAAGTATTTCTGTCTGATTTCACCTCTTGCATTCAGCAAGAAGCCCAGGTGTGAGAAGAGTTGAGGCACTAGTGCAGAACTGCCCGAGTCCCGGGCCCCATTTTGGATGTGAACCTTTGCAAGTGAGTTCTCCGCTTGGCAGGTGCTTTTCCAGCTGGCCCTGATGAACTGGAATGAAAGAAAGTCTTTTAAAGCTTGAGATGTTGCAAATTAGCGGAGGGTGGCCAAGCTCTGCAGTGCAGTCACTGAGGCACAACGAGAAATCTGCTAATTAGGCAAGAGCCCATCTCGCATTGCCAATTTGCTACAGACCTCTGAGATTACACCATGTCTAAAAGGCACAGGGCAACCCCATCTTGCAGGCCTGAGCTCAGCAGGGCTCTCATGCACTTATGCTGAGGCATGAGTTTGTTTTTTTTTTTTAAATTTAAACCTAATTCTTTAGTATTTGCCTAAAACTTGTTGAGCTTTCTGTGCAAGAGCTATTGCTGCTCCCCCTGCCAAAAGCTAAACTCAGCCTGGCTATGATGTTGCCCTAAAACGTACTTGTGAGACTTTGATCTGCACTTGAGCCCCTACTAAGATCCATGGCTTAGCGCCATTTAGGTAAAAGGTCATACAGAGAACGCATGTTCCCCGTGTGCAATAAGTGGATGTTCAATATTAACAGATAGCGGCACAGCACAGGAAACAGGGAGGTGTAGAGAACCTCTAAGAAGGTAGTTGTTTCTGGGTGAGGCTTTGCATGAATAAGAGGAAGAAACCCCAGGCAAGTTGAGTCCAGACTGGTACAAAACTTCACCCATAAAATGGTGGGTGGTGTGTCGGAATACGTATCGGGATCCTACCTGTACACACAGACCAGCAGCATCTACAGGTATCTGAACATGGGTGCGGTGAGGTGTGGACGCTGGATGAGCAAAAACTGTGAACAGTAAATTTTTTTCCTGAATAAAGGGTAATTTTCTTGTACTATGAGGTTGACCTATTCAAATTAGTCACAGTTGCAAAAGCAACAATAGCTCGTAAAAGACTGGCGGTGTAGGTTTTTTTGTTGTTCTCCTTTCCTCCTCTAAATGCCTTTTTCTCTTGGTTTGCTGGTGTATTTTTCTGCCTGTCTGTCTAGTCTCCAAGCCATTAATGAGGTCATGAGCCTATGTCACGTCCCTCTTCTTGCATCTTTTCCAGCCTGAGGAGTCCTAGCCTATGTAGTCATTTATTGTGCAGAAGTTGTTCCATATTTTTGATTGTTCTTGTCATTTCTTGGTCACAAGGATCCTGGGGCTTTGCATCTGCTTTTCCAGGGACAGAGATTTTTTCCCCTCTGCTGCTCTACAAGTGAGGAAGGAACTGGAGAGCATTTCTTCTTAATGTTCACAGTGTTTCGGGCAGCTACAACTGCCCGACTATGTATCTACCAGATCTAGGCTGAGCAAGCTGCCTGTGGTCCATTTCCCCCAGATTCAGTGCAGGGGAGCCGTCAGCCCTGTAGCCAGTTCTGGCTGTCAGCAGTCATGTAGGCACTAGCCAGATCTGCCCACAGGTGGGTGTCTCTCTCGTTTTGGGGAGGTGGTAAAGCTCTCATTGTCTGCCATGTGAGGTCAGATGATATTGAAGAATGGACTCTTGACCTGTTCCCCTGACTTAACAGGCCTGAGATGTTTCAAGAATTGGTTCCTCTGTGTGGCTGAGGTATCTCAGAGCTCTGCTTCTTGAGAGCTTGGATGAGGCTGTGTAGAAACACTCGGGTGCCAGAAGGTGATAGGGCTGAGAGCATTTGGGGTAATGGAAGTACATGGTAGGAAGGATACGGTTATGTCATGGTGAAGAAGGAGCTGCCTCATGGGATAGAGGAGGAACAGGTCTAAATGAGCACGCAGAAACACAATGTTGAGTGGTTCAGGGTAGGTGACTCTAAGGTAATTTCAGAAACAGTGGCCTGTATTTGTTGTGTTGCTGCTTTCCTCAGTGCTGTTGACCAAGTGATATTAATCTTCACCCTTTAGGAGCCAGTGAACATTTTGTTTATAGAAATAGTGATCAGGAAAAATTATCAGATAAATCTGCAGAGGTTGAATATTTACTTGGAGACTGGAAAAAAGAGCCAAAGTGCCCAACTTAACTGCAGACTAGCTATGTTCTTTTGGGTCTGTTCAAATAACTGTGTAAAGCAATCAAAATCCAGAGGCGGTGAACACAGGTGCAATTGGTGGCACTGTTTTATATTAAAAAATCTTAATTTGCATTATAATTTGCCATTATCATAACCTTTCCTTGGCTGCTTCTCAACTTTTCCAAACTTTAACTGTTAGGACTAAAGTTCTTTTCACTAAGTGCCTGCCTTAGGTTATTTTTTTTTAATATGTGAAAGTTTCAGCCAGAATATTTCCGTTGTTTTCAAGACACGGGTCAAAAAATGCATTGTTTTGCTCAAGCTAAAAAAATAAAATTGGGTGACCTGTTCTTTCAGAAGCCCTAATTCCCTCATGTTGTAAAGGAGGGACTTGCAATTTGCTGGCAGGTAGCCTTGAGTCAGAAATGATGCCATGAAAATAAGCTCACCTGTATCTAGATGTGAAATATTTGAAGGATCCTAGTTTGTGTGCTCAGGAGAAATTTAGATAGCACCACAGATTCCATCCATGCTGAACAGGTCTCACTGGGGGCTGCAGAAGTTCCTCTGTGGCTGCCTCTAGGTTGAGCACCAAGCCAAGAAGAGAGTACTGAGGCCTTCTCACCTAACTTAACAACCTGAAGGAAGTACCTAAATTAAAAACATGGTTTCCTTCTGTTGCTTCTAGATAATGGCTCCTCTAAGACAGAAATTGTCCTCTGGAAGAGCATCTTTGTTGCCAGTAACTACAGAAGGCATCTTGGCGGTACAGCCTTCTAACTGAGGAGCCCCAGTTACGTTGGAATTTAAGTGGGATGAATCCAGTCATTTCTCCAGTTCTCAGTGCTGCCGTTGAGGTACAAGAGGGGAAAGAAGGAATAGTGAAACTGGGGGAAGCCATAAGGGCATTAAGTTGCAGCAAGGGGCAGGAACAGGAAGGAGGGAGAATATAGTTTACTTTTCAGTCGTGCAGCTTTTTTGAGGTTTGAGAAACAGTTTTAAGACCCTCTGGGCAACTGAAAGAGGTGATCACTGGTCTGGTGCTGAAAAAGTGCCTGGCTTATTGACCTTGCACGATCTTTTATTTTCCAGTGGTAGAGAGGAAATTGGTGCCTGTACTGTGAATCTTATTTCACTTACCAACAACTTGTCATGACAGTGATATCTGTCAGCACCTGACTATGGTTCAGTGAAAGATTTAGCAATGACAGAACAGATTATTTGTAGGAGAATATAGGAGATCGTTTAATTTCTGTCTGTTCCTTAGATGACTTTTTGGGACCCAAGTTCCACAGAGGTCTTACCAGTCCTTGCTGCCTTTAAGATCTTTGAATTTTTGTGGAGAGGATTATTTTGTCCATGAAGTCAAAAGTTTTAGGGCTGAGGCTGAATTTATATTTTTTAAGTGAATGACACTTTATCTCCAGCAGATGGTGATAAAATACCAGGGTTTGGCCTATTAAAAACCAACTGTTCGTGTCAGAAGTTGAGACTGGCTCTGATTGTATCTCAGGGGAAAAGCTGCTCTGATCAGTTTAAACCATAATCGGGATGAAACAGTTTATAAATGTATTAATGACATGTAATTAACTGGCAACCAGTGAACTGGATCAAAAGTTTGTCAGGATCAAAACTGGTAATACAATAGATAAACCATATTGCTAGACCCTTATGGAATGTTACTACAGCTCCAGACACCTTTCTGCAGCTGATCCCAAGAAGTGTCAGTCCCTGTCTTGCCACACACACATACACAAGGTACATGTCTCCCCCACCCCCCAAGGTTTGGGTTACAAGCAAACCAACCTTTTCTGGGTGTGCTATCCCAGTGCTTAACTTTCCATCTGCTTTTAGAATTTAAAATCATCTTCACAGCAAAATTCTTTTTTGTAGATCACTGTGTAAGGATTTTTTTTTAAGCAATTTTGTTTTGGTTATGTAAAATCCTCTAAGTTACACAACCCCATTTGAGACCTACACTGTCTGAGTGGTTCTCCAAGCACGGCTTTTCTTAAACACTTCAAACGGCCAAGTCTGGCTTCCCTAAAGTTATTAACATCAGTGTAATTCTATTTAATCTAAAGTTGCTCTGCCTCCTTCCTGTACACATGAATAAAAAGAATCTAGCATACAACTGCTTAAGGAAAAAGTTTGGATTCATTTATAGTGTAAGCAGGACACTCATTCTCTGCACTTTTTTGATGGGTGACAACAAAAGGTCCAAACATACTTTTCTAGGTTCAGCTGTACTGGTTCCACAGGTTTGTGTCTTCTGCCCAACTGTAGATGTTCATCACTCCTCCTATTAAAGCTTTTTGCTTCTTCAGGTTGCCTGCTGAGCGTTCCCCAAGATGTTTTGGGCAAAATAAAACAAATTAGTTTAAACAGATTAAATATTAGATCTCTGCTAACTGGGCACATTGTGAATGAAACATGTCGGTGGATAAAAGGAACACCGGACAACGTGACGCTGCAGCTTCAGATGATGTTCTTCTCTCACTTGTTGATCCACAGCGCATACCAAGGTTCCTCACCCCTAGTTCTTGTTTGCACTGTCCTGTCATCTACAGTTCATTAAATGCAGTTACTCAACTTCTGATGAAGGCAAGGCCATGATGCTCCCCCAGTAGGAGTATTCCCAAGAGCCAGCACATCTTAGATGCCTGAGATACCTCAAAGATGGGCACAGCATGGCTCTTTCTCAGTGAAGAAAACTGCTTCTCTAGGAGCAGGGGTTTTCTACCTTGTGTGCTGTTGGTGTTGCTATTCAGTGGGCAGAATTGCCCTGTTTTCCTTGCTGTTCTGAAAAGAATGAGTAAGAAATTCTACACCAGGATGGCTGTGTTCACTATTGGGGCTGGGAGAAGGTGGGAGGAATGTGCAACTACTTGAAGGTGAGGCATGAACTGATCTTGAGGGTTTGTTCACAGGATTGCAGGTGGTTGACTTTGCCTGTCTTGGTCCATTACAGCTTGACATTGAAACATCATAGCTGACCATTTCTGAACTCATTCTGTCCCAGATGAGAAGGTAACCTCCCTGTGTTTCACTTTACAGCGTGCAGTCAGGTAGACTATGACGGCTACAGGTCTCAACTGACACATGCCAGCTTGCTGGCTCCCTGTGTGTGGAATGGACTAAGCCTTGTCAATGTGCAGTTAGTTAACAGGGTTGTTAATTCCTGCTCTGAGAAACTGTAGTAACTCTTCATCATACCTGAGTGTTTTTTGCTTCCTCTCTGTAGAACCCCTCTGCATGTTCATTTGGCTGTGTTTTGCATCCTCAGCTTTACTGACATCCCTCCTGCTACTGTTTTTTCTGTCTTCGCTCATGACTGCAAATAGCTACTCTCTTGATGGAGCTAACCTGGGTGTCCAGAAGCTCCCGCTGCATTTCAAAACCGGCCAAGTGCCTTTTGTTCAGTTTCATCTCACTAGATACAATAGGAGTGAGATCAGTGTCAGCCTGAGCCAAGGTGCACCTGGATTCAGGATCTGAGCTTGCTGTTCACGTGTGCTGGAATACCTCCGTGAAGGGCAGGTGTAATTTAAAGAAGCACTCTCATTATCATGCTAATAAATCGCTGTTACACAATACATGTACTGCTATCTTTGCAAGCAGAAATGTGGGAGGAGGGGCTGAATCCAAGGCCTTAATGTATGAGCAGTTGGTGAGAAGCAGCAGTACTTTTAAAAACTTTGAGTGGGATTCCTCCACGTAGAAGAATCAATATCTGAGCTGCATACTCTAGGCCATCTCAAGCTGGGTTGGTTGTTGAGTGGTTTGGGCTGTTTAATAAGATAAATGTAAAGGAAGGCAAAGTGATTTGTGTTGTAGGGTTCATTTTAGAGCCTTTCAAACTTCTAAAAAATCATTTTATTCAACCTGAAAGAACTTTTCTTAACAAGAGACCTTGCTTTTTTGGGGGGTAGTTACTTAAGTCTTTCCAGTGAAAATATGGAATACAACCTTGTAGCCCTTCCTTGTCTAAGGAGTCTACAGGAGTTGCATGTTTAAAGACTTGATCCATAATAACTAGTCTCTGCCTATCTGCTAAGTAAAAATATGCATTAAGAATGCAGCTAGCCTTGGCTTCCAGGATTTGGAAAAACATTTTGAGATACACGGCCAATCCTGAGATGTGTTGATCTTTTTCAATTCCTGGTAAATTCAAAGGCTGTGATGGTACGCAGCAACCCTTGGATGGAAGTCTGGAAAATCAGTGGGGAAAAAAAAATCCTTTTTCCTTTGGGAAACCTTACCTGCATTCCAGTCAGGCCAAGCTGCAAGTGGCCTTTGGCAAACACCATCCTACCAGATGAATGGTGTATTAGCAACTTGGACAGACTAATGCTTCCTACCCAATGCTGGAGAAAGGGCATAGGGCTGAAGGATGGGTAGGAATGTCTCTAGACGTTGAGTTTAGTGAAATGTGGCAGTTTCCATCAGGGGAGTTTATTGTCCATGTTTTCATAGAATCATAGAATCATTAAGGTTGGAAAAGACCTCTAAGATCATCGTGTCCAACCGTCAACCCAACACACCATGCCCACTACACCATGTCCCTAAGCGCCTCATCTACACGTCTTTTAAATACCTCCAGGGATGGTGACTCCACCACTTCCCTGGGCAGCCTGTTCCAAGGCCTGACCACTCTTTCAGTAAAGAAATTTCTCCTAATGTCCAATCTAAACCTCCCTTGGCGCAACTTGAGGCCATTTCCTCTCATCCTATCACTTGTTACTTGGGAGAAGAGGCCAACACCCACCTCGCTACAACCTCCTTTCAGGTAGTTGTAGAGCGCGATGAGGTCTCCCCTCAGCCTCCTCTTCTCCAGGCTAAACAACCCCAGTTCCCTCAGCCATTCCTCAGAAGACTTGTGCTCCAGGCCCTGCACCAGCTTCGTTACCCTTCTCTGGACACGCTCCAGCACCTCAATGTCCTTCTTGTAGTGAGGGGCCCAAAACTGAACACAGTATTCGAGGTGCGGCCTCACTAGTGCCAAGTACAGGGGCACGATCACCTCCTTACTCCTGCTGGCCACATTATTTCTGGTAGAGGCCAGGATGCCATTGGCCTTCTTGGCCACCTGGGCACACTGCCGGCTCATGTTCAGCCGGCTGTCAACCAGCACCCCCAGGTCCTTTTCCTCTGGGAAGCTTTCCAGCCACTCTTCCCCAAGCCTGTAGCGTTGCCTGGGGTTGTTGTGACCCAAGTGCAGGACCCGGCACTTGGCCTTGTTGAACCTCATACAGTTGGCCTCAGCCCATCGATCCAGCCTGTCCAGGTCCCTCTGCAGAGCCTTCCTACCCTCCAGCAGATCAACACTCCCGCCCAGCTTGGTGTCATCTGCAAACTTACTGAGGGAGCACTCGATCCCCTCATCCAGATCGTTGATAAAGATATTGGGTTTTCCCAAGCTTCCTTCAGAAAAACGGTGCTTGTGCTTCCTGGGAGCTTTGTAACTAACAGTCTGCACTACCACAGTGCTCATAAAACCGTTTGGTTGGTATTTGTGTACTGGGCACAGAAAGAAGCAGCCTGAGTTCAGAATTGCTTTCAGTTTCACAGCCAAATTGTGGACCTCTCCCATGAAGACACTTTCTAATTCTTTTTTCTTATACTCCAGCCAAGCCTGCTGAGCAATCCCTCAGAGAGCTCACTATAACTTAACTCTGTTTTAAACTCCTTTTAAACTGTGGGTCTGTATTTCAATTACAACTAATATTATTGAAACATTCACATGCATCAGTCCACTGGAAGAGATGGAGAGTCCCAACCAGCCAGCATTTATAAGCTCCCTTAGGAAGAAGTAATGCTTTTTCCCCCTCATCTGACAAATTCCTGTCGTGTCAAAGATGTTGTAATTGATCTTTGTCATTAAATTCAATAATGTCCAAATTTACAGATCTACCTTGTTTCAGGCTAATGTAGATAAATGAGGTTCACGGTAAAATATTGACTTTTACTTGGCACCTATGCACCTCAGCACTTTATGCGTTTGATTAACATACAAGCAAGGCTGTAAAATCAAATAAATGAATGCAAGGAGTAATGTTTTATTCTCCTTAAATGATATACGAGACTCAGATATTTATAGCAAGGGATTGGGAGAGAAATGTAAAGCTAAGCCGATTCTAGGAATGCTGATACAGGAGATTCAGTGAAAAATTGATATTCGTGTGAGGAAACTTCTGTAGGGAAAGTCAGAACACCATGTAGTGGTGTAAAGCTCATTTGTTTGTGCCTTGATCATGGTCTCTACCCAATGCAGCCAAACATTACATAAAAATCATTTTGGAGAAATAAGGCACGTGTTTTTAACACTTAGCTACGGGAATACATTGCTAGGGGCTGTGTTAGATCATTTGTATGGAAGTCTTTACAGCAAGATTTTATACTTCTCTGCAGGCTCAGAGATGCAGGCTGCAATGCTGCAGCTCAGCCATGAATATTGGACCTACTAAAGAAACTTCTTCAGCACATGATCATCATGCAGGAGCCCAGACTGGGCGATCACGCTGATCCCTACATGGACGTGACACACTCAAATCAGAGAAGGCTTATTATGCAAATGCTGTGATGTGGCTGAGCTATTAAGAATGGACAGAAATAATTTAAGGAAGGATCCCCTCACAGAGACGTCCCTTGAAAGCGTGTTTATCCATTGCAAGAGGAACGGCTCAGATCTCACTGAGCCCACAGCCAGGGGAGTTTTCAAACTCTCTCACTTGAGCACAGGAAAAATACTGACTTATTGCAGACTTATTCTGTCAATATTTTGACCCCTGCAAAATACAAATAGGTAGATCCTTAAGTGACGCAGGTTGCTAAAGCTCCATTGGCATCAGGGGAAAATCTTTACCAGATAAGAAGGATGCTGCATCTCTGAGAAGGCTGCATCTGAACCATTTTTCTCCACAAATAATGAGGACAGGTACAAAAAATATGAAAAGTGTGACCAATGTAATCACAGACCATTCATCTGTTTTCCTTGCTGGCAGAATCACTGCGGAAAGAGCAAGGTTTAGACAGCAATCAGAGAATCCCAGGCTAAGCATTCATTTGCGGGGGGGGGGAGGTTTTTCAGCACAGATGCAGTGGAAAATGGCTGAAAGGGGAACCTGAGCAGAACAGTTCTCCCACTGGAGTAATCCTGGAGTAGATCACTGTGGGGATACTCCTATTTCAGAGTGAAAATTATTTCATTGCAGGTACTTAGTTTGCTCCCAGAACAGAATCAATTTTCAGGAATAGAAACTTTTATTTTGGAAGAAGAAGTCCACAAAGGAAGATACTGTAGAAGAGCGATCATCCACCTGTGTATTTTGACTGGCCTGTATTTACAGAGGGTCAGAAAACTCTGCACAAAACACAGTAGTGACACTGCTTCTTTCCCCCTCCTTAGTGATGTGGCTGCCCTCGCCCTGTCCTCCAGAATAGCTTTCCTGGACAATTTTCTCATATTGCCAAGCTCTGAAATGAGGACATTCTAGTTAAAATTCCTCTCAGACAACAGACTAGAGAAAAAAGAAAAAAGTATTCAGAAGGATTAGGTCTCCTCCAGAACCCATTTTGCAGATGGATATTTCTTTAATGTCTTCCCAAAAGATTTCTCTCTGTCATGGTGTTTCTTCTGTGGATTTTTCTGCCTGTTGGATTCCCCAGCTATTTCAAAAGGGAAGTGACTTTGCTTCCGCAGGAAAGCACGGTATCTTGAAATGTCACAGGAGCCAGCACCGTTTTCTCTTCTGAATTTAGGAATGAGATAACATTACACAAGTGGGTCCTGGGAGGTGTGAGTTTGTTACCAGGTCCATCAGAGACATCTGTGAATCCTGGGAGAACTGCATAGGATCCATCATGATGACCAACCAAATGTAGACATCTACTGAGTCACTGGACTCAGTAGTCTGGACTGCCTTTATAGCTAATGGAAGGAAATACGTGCTTTCATCTGAGCTATTCTAGATATTTGCTATAGGATGTGATACCTCACAAAGATAAAATGCCTGTTTCTTTCCACCTATTACAAAGCTAACTCAAGATGACTAGCTCAGGTATGGAGATCTAAACAGCAGACATCTACAGTTAGGCGAATTAGGCTGAAACCCTAGTGTCTTTTAATACCTTTTACATAGTGAACTTATGTCTTTTAATTGTGATCCTCAAAGGGGGATAAAAGGGTGTGAGCATGGATCATGTGCTCTCCTAAACAGATGAGCTTCAGGTCAGGACGTCTGGAGGCTCTGAGAAGGATTATCTCCTCTTCTATCATGAAAAATATTTAACAAATCCTGAAAACTTTTGGAAATTTATCTACAGAAAAAAAAAAGAAAGTCTGACAGTCCTTCACACAGTTTCTTCGTTTCAAGGTCATTATGAATTCATTTTGGAGATCCATGGAATCAGTTGTCTATGTCCAATAAATTACAGCAGGTAATTAAGCTATTCATTTTAACTTCAGTGCTTCACTCCAGTGTCCTTGTGGGTCTGCTATACTGGGTGCTTTTTTTGCAATATAAAACTTGGATAGATAGTTCCCCATTATTTCGATAAGGGCGTTGGTGGAATGGTGTCCTGTGATTTTTTTATGTAAAAAGTTGCTGTGATTTGTTTTTTTTTTTATCCTTTTTTCTTAGGAAAGCTGTTCCCCTTCTACCCAGCTTTTGATTCATTGGTTCTATAGGATAGTATGAATATGCAGGTCTCTATAACTGATTTTATTTGTGCATTTGTAGCTCCATGGTTCTTATCTCCTCATGGTCTTTGACAAGTTTACACAGGTAAGACTATCGATGAGATAAATCTGAGTTATTACCTTCATTTTACAAATGGAAAAGTGAGACACAAAAGGATTTCCCTTGGTTGCAGTGAGCTTTGTATCAGGCTGGAAATGTTTCAGTCAAGATGTCACAAAGTTTGTGGGGGAAGAATCCGGAAAATCTAAATCTCATTGAGTGTACAGAAGGTAACACAGGCCATGAGGATGAATTAGGACGGCAGATTGCACTCAACCTTGTGTAGCCCTTGCTTTTTGTTTTAGATCACCAGTGTACACTACATTTAATCACCAGTGTCCATTGCCATTTTAGACTGGAGCAACACAGAGCCCTGCAAGGCTCATCAGGGCTAAAATATTGAGACATGCATTCATTTCAACTGGTGCACTATTGCTTGTATAGCTGTAGTAACACCCACAAACAGGATAGCAGCCCAATTTCATAGAGCACAGGCACATGCACCAGATAGCCTCCCCACCCTCTGGGTTCCCGATGGCTGCAGGTTGCACAGCCAGTGGATTTCCGAATCCCTTGGATGCCAATCCACTGCAGCTGCAAAAGGTCTTTCACATCTAGGGACTCTTCTGCAGGGTGTCTGAAGAGTGCAAAAAAGGGTATAAGAGTGATGTAAGCTGAAGAAGGAGCTAGTATAGAAATGATGCTGCCGGAGATCCTGTAGATGTTGGGATTCAAGGGAGATGCCTTCCTGGTCTGCTAGAGACAGGCTGGGTCTTCAGGTCCAGCTGGCAGTGAGTCTGAATGCCAGTTAGTGCATACACACACACAGACAGACACACACTCACAGTACAGACATGCAGTCTATCTGGTAGCTGTCCCTCAGACCCTGACCTCCTCCAATTGCTGGCACCCAGACCTAGGAGCCCCTCAAGCTTGTGGCTGGCAGACATCAGGTAGGACCAGCTAACTTGAAGTTTGCTAGTAGATCATGCGCACACGCGCACACACAGGGAACAGGGAGCACACTCACACAGTCCTCAAATTTTCTCTGCTCCATTCCTATGTCTCTCATAATAAGTCCTACCCTGCTTTAGGCAACAACCCCTTTCAATTTGCTCGGCTTTCCAGGGAGAGAGTTTTCTTTGGTTGACTCATCTTGGAGGGTTTCACACCAGGTCTAATCCTTCTCTAGAAGGCTCAGGAGTAGGTGATTCATTGCTCCAGCTTCAGAGCTGGGGCTCTTCCACCTCTAGTTGTTCCTCTGGTCCTCCTTGGTTACTGTGGTTAACTGTTAGTCAAATAACCTTCCAGATGCTTCAGCTATATTGCTGGAAATCCTCTTTGTAAATTTCTGAGCGCACATTTGATTTCAGCCTATAAATTTTCTTTTATTTCTCACTCTGAAGTTCAGTCAACCATTTGTAAGAACTTTAGAGAGTAGCCTAACCAACAGTGTACAGAGATATTTGGAGGCAGATCCCTCCTGATACGAAGTGGCATGGGTCAGTTGGAGTCAAGAGAGTTAACGCAGTTTCAGTCATGCTAGACTGTTCTCTGATGCTTGATGCTTCTAATGTTTGCTTTTTTATACATGGGAAACAATTGCAATTTGTCTGGGGACTAGCAAATTGCCATAAAATCCCATTTCTAAAAAAATTGTCTATTTTCCAATGAAAATTACTAGGAAAAATGTCATTTCTCGTGTTTATACTGTATGAGGTTTCAGAGACTTGTAGGGATTACATACAAGTCTATCTAAATGGAGTGCCGATCCCACAGAGTAGCCAACTGAGAATGTTTCTACTGAACATAGCACAATTTGCTTCTCAGGTTAAGTTCCTTGTAGATCTTGAGAAGCTGGTCTAAATCTGAGCTTGTAAACCATGATAGTAGGTAAGGGAAACACAGACCCGTGTGTGGAAGTTCAGCAATACAAGGTGAAGAGTACGGTAGTTTTCACAAGTTGACTGTGTAGGTAAATACAGTTCATACTTAAGACAACCATTTATCTTAAGAAATTTGACACATCCAAATGATGATGAATTGCAAGAATTTCCTAAAACCTTGTGAGGTAGTATTTCTGTGCTCATTTCTTTAAAGTGCTAAATAGTAATTTCCTATTAGTTCAGTATATCTCTTCTTTCTCATATTATGCAGTTTTCAAATCTAGACCTACATGATTTTGGGGGTTTTGGTGGTACATTTACAGTTGAATTTAACTCTAGAAAGATCTCAAATATTGCACTAATCCATTGATAACTGGGTTAGTGTAATACTCTTAGGAGCTGTGAAGATAAATGCATGGTAGGTTTCTCAGTTATTGTGAAAATGGAGTCTTATGGAAATATCATTACTAGACAGTGAGTTGGCTTTGGTAGAAGGCATTGTCCATAACGGAATAGCCTGGAAAGGGCGTTTGCATTATTGGGTGAAGGAATGCTCCAAACTGTTGATCTGCTGTTTCTCAGTGAAGCTTGAAAGCAAAATGATTTGTACTGACTTTCTTTGTGTGTTTGTGTGTTTGTTCTTCAAGGCATATAGAGCTTTCTTTGGTTTCCACAGATATATTAGAGATGTGTGTGTGTTCTCATGGGAAACGGGATGGGAACAGCAGGAAAGAGGGTTCCTCCTTGTCCACTTTTGCAGCTTTTCAATAGACAGCAAACTCAATGGATCTCACAATCCACATTTCCTAAACAGAAGGACTGGTTTTACATGTTGCCTAGACACATAATAAATCACTGCCCTGAGGCCTGGCTTGTCTCCACTCTATATCTCATCTGTTATATGCAGTCCCATTGACCCCAAGACTCTTATTCCTGGTGCACAAATGTAAGCTCATGACGGACCAGGTCCTTAGGACATAGCAATCTACACAAAGTGATTAGTTTGTGTGTTACACTGGGATTTATTCATAATCTGCCAATATTCATGATCCTCTGAAAATGTTGCTGTCTGGAAGGGAATTAATTTCTGTTACAAAGAAAGTGTTTTCCTCACCTTCAAGCTAGAGTACACCAGAATAAAAACAAGATGGTAGTATTCAATTAAGTGTCTTCCCAGCTCATGGGTGAAATACTGTTTTTGGAGAAAAGTGTGAAAGTCAGTAACTGCTATTCTATTATGTCTAGTATTACCTGACCCCCAAATCTCTGAAAGTTTTAGCACATTCTAGTTTTCCTTAATAGGGAGAATGTTGAATTTGTATTACAGCAGGTAAAGATATATTATGATGCAAGGATAAATAAAAGCTGCCGCCTTACTCCTGGAAAAAATAATGATGGACCCATTGCACGAGAGTCTGATTCAAAACAGCAGCATAAACCAGAAACAAGTTGTCATGCAAATCTGATAACAGTTTAAATGAAATATAGTCAAAAGCATTTTTCTCACAAACCTCTGGCAACATTCTGGTCCAGCCAAATTATCCCAAATGCAGGTGTATTCTTCCTGGAAATCTTTTTCTCCAGTCTTTCCAGCTCCTTTCTGCAGATGATGCCTTAAGTTCAGCAGGGCTAAACAGTACTATTCACCTTCTCCGTGTAATTTTTCATTTCATAGACCATTATCATTGTCTCATTCTTCTGGCTTTTTTCCAAGCTGAAGTCCTAGTCTATTCAATTTCTCCTTGTACAGAAACTATTCTACATCTCTCATTGTCTCTGTGTATTTCCTCGTTTGTCTCTCATCTAGCTGAGATGGGGTGAAGGCACAGTACTGATGATGGAATTTTAGCATCGTTCAGATAAATGAGAGCAAAAGGGCCTTACACCTCCCAGGACTGGGCTTTGTCTGCCCTAGGTTGGTCAGAATAAGTTCACTTTAAAAGAAAAAAAAAAGACATGAAAAAAGGACAAAAAAATCCAAGTGAATAACATCATCTTCATCACGACCCCATTAAGGTTAATAAAATGTTAAAATGAGACAGTGCTCACCCACTGTTTTATCTTTACTTCATTGCTTTTTCCTACTAGCAGTGCATCAATAACCTGCAGTATATTCTAACTGATTGAATAAAAAGTTATATATAATTGGGAAATCAATGAGCAGGAATAGGGCACTGAGGTCATATAGATTGTATCATCCTGACCAATCTAACTCACTTGCCCTTTGAGCTGGTCTTTCATCATTATATTTCACTTGCCAATTCCTCAACGATCTTAATTATGGGCACAGCAATTTGTCTTCAAATATCACACTACAGTGAAATCTATGCATCAATAAATACAGCTCAAAAGCTGTTTTTCACGCTGCTGGAGAGTTAATTGCTTCTATGGTTAAAGCAAATGCTGTAATTCTTTACATTTGTGGTGCTTTTCAACATCTTCAAGAGACTGGAGGCCATTCAAAATGGCTAAATTAAAGGAAAACATGTCTTTGAATATGTAGATTGGTTCTGAGCAATTTTTGACACTTTATCTGTACAGAACATTCTGCCCTGTGCTGCATTTGGAGCATGGCTAAGAAATAGCAGAGGACACTTTAGAAAGCATGACCAGTTTAGTCGGAAGGATCTGCTGGCTATTAATTTTCTACCTGCCTCTTTTAAACACCAGCTATATGGAGGGGAAGTGGCAAATACCACATTTACAAATTTTTCCCAGTCTAGGAAAAACAGCTTTTTCTGTTCAGGAAAGTGCTACTCTACTGCTGTCCTTATGTTTGTTCTCTCCAAAGCAGGAATGTTCTCTAATGTGTGAACGCCACTTGGAAAGCAGGGGGTGCAAGTCAACCTTGAAAAATTGGTCTGTGAGCAAGAGTAGTGGTGAAGTCCACAGCTGTGGAAAACATTGGTTGGGCTGTGTGACTTCCTTGCAGGCTTTTGTCGAGTTACTGTAGCCAACAATCTGTTTTTATTGTGCTCTTCTTTTTTCATGCCATAGCTGTTGTGCTCCCTGACTCAGAAACCACTTATAAGCGTTGGTTTCTGTACTGGCAGCTTGCCTCAACCTGATTTCTGAGTGGCTGTCAATATTTTCTACCCTTGTAGAAGGCAGCCTAAGACCCTCCTAGGAAAGACTCTGGCATCTCTGAAAGGAAAGATGTCATTTCTGCCTGATGTTATCTTACCAAGGTGGATGGGACAGGAGCAGACCTGGGGCCACCCATACTGTGTTGCAAGTATGCTCTAGGCACTGGGATCTCCTGAATTCCTCTACCGGGAAGACCTGCTGGGTTGCTGGAAAAAAAGATTTCAAGTGAAGTAGTGCATGGGTGATTAATTTAACCTGCAGAGGTTTGCCCAGAGGAAAAGAACCTGGGGGTGCTGGTCGACAGCCGGCTGAACATGAACCGGCAGTGTGCCCAGGTGGCCAAGAAGGCCAATGGCATCCTGGCCTGTATCAGAAATATTGTGGCCAGCAGGAGCAGGGAGGTGATCGTGGCCCTGTACTCGGCACTGGTGAGGCTGCACCTCGAATACTGTGTTCAGTTTTGGGCCCCTCACTACAAGAAGGACATGGAGGTGTTGAAGCGTGTCCAGAGGAGGACAACGAAGCTGGTGAAGGGCCTGGAGCACAAGTCTTATGAGGAGCGGCTGAGGGAACTGGGGTTGTTTAGTCTGGAGAAGAGGAGGCTGAGGGGAGACCTCATCGCGCTCTACAACTACCTGAAGGGAGGTTGTAGCGAGGTGGGTGTTGGCCTCTTCTCCCAAGTAACAAGCGATAGGATGAGAGGAAATGGCCTCAAGTTGCGCCAAGGGATGTTTAGATTGGACATTAGGAAAAATTTCTTTACTGAAAGAGTGGTCAGGCCTTGGACCAGGCTGCCCAGGGAAGTGGTAGAGTCCCCATCCCTGGAGGTATTTAAAAGAGGTGTAGATGAGGCGCTTAGGGACATGGTGTAGTGGGTATGGTGGTGTTGGGTTGACGGTTGGACTCGATGATCTTAGAGGTCTTTTCCAACCTTAATGATTCTATGATTCTATGATTCTAGGTTTAATTTAACCCAGGAGAGGTTCCAGCCCACATTGTATTGTGGATGTAAACAGGGAACCACTTTTGGGGCAAAGAACTCCATAATGTGCTCAAGGGTGAAAAATGAGATCTGAGCATTCTTGTTACCTTGACTCCTTGACTGCAGACAAAGATGGTAATGATTCCTTCTCCAAATGTTTGAGCAACAGGCAAGAAAACATTTTTGTTCCAATTTGTGGGTTTCTGAACTCCTCTGCTCAACAGTATCTTCAGCAGGAGTTGTTTGACTGTATGTAAATAACTAAATATGCATTGGTCCCATTTGGTGTTACATTCCAATATCTGTTAAACATGTTCGGCATTTAAGTGAGCCAAGGTCAAATCTTAGGTCTCGATCATATTAAAAAAAAACCTTGTCAGGCAGAACACCTTTTATTTTGCCTTTTTTTCATCTAAAACCTCAGTCATGCAGCTGAGGAACCTCTCCTGACCAAATGTTTCATGAAAACAGGTAGGTGGTTGTGAAAAGTTTTGATTTTGATGCTTCAGCTTTTTCTGACAAGGCCTCCTCTGTTGAGACATTTCTGACAAGCTGTAAACCATATCTCTGAAATATTTGGACAAATGTGTTATCTTCTGGGGAGTATTCTCTGTGCAGGATGTAGCATGCTCTGAGCTGGTGCTGGAAGGGTACCGAGAGTACTGGTTCTGAAAAATACGTGTAGAAATAATCTGTGTCTTCTTAAAAATATTTCTTCAAATAAAGATGCTCTTTAATGTCCAAGGCATGTATTGCAAGAAGCTTATTCTCTGAGGCAAGCAGAGTGGAGCTATTGAATAACTGTGCCATTGCATGCATAAATATCAAGAAGACAAATCAATTATATCTACATTAGACTTTAGACATAATGGAAATAAAGCTACTATAATTGAACATTATCACAGGTTTTTTTGTTCTTGGCTTAGAGAGCAAACATCTCGGCTTCTGCTTGGAAGATCTTCTTGGAAAACTCTCAGCCCACACAGGGATACTGACAAGTCAAATACACTTCAGAAAAACCACAGCACACTGTCTGTGCCTCAGACTCTATCAGCCCCCAACATCCGTCACAAAAGGTGACAGCCTCAAGAGAGGCTTCTGCCTTGGCTGTGTGTTTCCAACTTTGGAAAGCCTTTTCATAAAATTTTCGTACATAAAAACAATGTGTTTGACTTACCTCACATTATGCTCATGTCCACCTCTAAAAAGAATATTAAAACTAACTTCTTGCTATAGGGGCACTAATATTGTTGAGTTTCATCCTTACTGTATTCACAGTGCTTTGTCACTGCATCTTCATGGATGGGTTTGAAAGCTCTGGGGGCTAAGCATTGCCTCCAAAAGAACCCAAACCAAACATGAAGCCTATCCCCAAATAGGGACATACAATCTAATCACCATACTTGCAGAGGCTTAATGGAGCTTGCCATGGAAAGTGATGGAGTCTACACAAAATTAGGCAGCTGATCAGAACATGCAGGACTAATATTTAGAGAATATTAAATATGGACCTTCATCCAGAATGTCAAATTTCAAATGCCTCCTAAAGTAGGTTTTTTTTTTTTATTTTCTGAGTATTCATGCCAACGGTTCCCAACTTTGCTGTCCAAAAGGCAACAACACTGAGCCAACAACACACCGTGTGCAGCCTCCTATTTTGAGCTCCGTGTCTATGTGGATCTCAAGAAGCGGGGGATCCTACAGCTATTGGAGGATCTTGTGGTGAGCCTATTGTCCCCAATTCGAGGGATGAGGATCACTTTCTACATGAATAATCTATTAATTTGCAGGTAGTTTATGGAGAGAGAGATTGGGGTTAAATGAAAGACGTAAGGCTTCTAGACAGTGAGCGCTAGAAAGAAAACACAAACTGTTCATTGTGGACCTGTGTCTTCATCTCAGGTCCTACCCCAAGATCCACAGCTCTGGCTGATACACAAAAGAAGACAGGTACTCCTTTGTCATTAAATCCCTGGGGTTGGTCCCCTGCCTCTGCACGTAGAAATTACTTACTGAAATGCTACATCAGCAGATACTTTTCTTGATCTTCTCTGGCAGAGGAAAACATGCATACCCTGTTTTTCTTCGTATTTTGGTCACAGGATCTTGTTCTATCTGTTTTATGGAGCTCTGAAAAGCAGTCAGGTTTCTAGGCTTTGTGCAGATATTGGAGCTATTATCTAGTTTGTTTTGTTTTGCCGATGGGGATTTGGCTAGATTATCTGCCCTCAGCATATAAACCCTAACTGTATGTTTTCTATGCATGACTAATGTGGTGATATATCATCCTACAAAAGCTGGAAAAGAGTGTCTTGTGACTTTGCCCTGAGCAAACTGACCTTCCTAAAAATGAAGCTTCGCCTTTGTGAATGCTGCTTTAGTGTTTCCTTTGTAAGATAATTCTTTTCATGAGTAACAAGCTCTATAGCTGTGTATTGCAACACTTTCTGTCTACAAAGAATTCGATCTTTTCGAGGAAATAGCGATGGTTAAATGTTCATTTCTTTTACAGAGCATAGATCTGATTATCCTCCAGTTTCAGTGTTTTTCTCGAGGTCTTCTCTGTTAGTCACAGGCAGTGAAATAGAACAAAATTATGAAGAATATCATTGTAGACAGCGAACAAGAAATAATTTTAGGAAGAGGTCACCTTTGTATGCAGACTCTGTATCCAGATGTATTAAGGATTATGCAGATTTCTATGGGTTTCCACATTTAATTAAAGATACTGCTAAAGTATAATGGTGGGCACACATACAAATGAACTGAAGTAATGTTTTTTTCCCCTTTTTCAGAGCACAGATTAAGCAGGGCTACTGCTTCACTGGAATATTTCTTGAGACCATTATCACGGTCTGGTGCAATTCCCTTACGTCCAGCTTTGCCACCCTTTATTCATATCAAAATGGAAGTGGTAATGCAATAGCTCTAGTGACGTCAATAACATTGACAAGACTTGCCACCATATATAATAAAGGAAAAATTAGAGTAGCAGAAAAGAGCTATGGCAGGACATAGAGAGAAGAGTCTTTAAATATGATTAAATAGATGATGGATGGATTCTGAGCTTCCTGAGCTGGTGCATGTACAAAGACCACTTTTACTTTTAAGGAAGTGCATCCTTTTCATGCAACTGAATGGAAGGAGAGTTGCAAATCAAGTAATTTTTCATGCTGAATCCAAGACTAGGCAGAAACATTCTTCTCCTTAAGCAAATGAATTGAACGAAAAATAAAGTCCATTCACAATATGCAAAAGAGAAGCTTCTACACATGGCAGGTTCATACTGCAAACAGGCTTATGTCCTTCTTCCTGGAATGGCTATGTGAAAGTAAAAAGGAGTAGCATGACTTTAATCATCAGGAATCTTCAAAGAAAATAATCAACCAGGAAACTGAGCAAAGAGGTGGTGGGGGTGGCAAGTAGCAAAAGTCTTTGAGGAGCTTTCTTCAGTGAAAGGAATAGTTGTACCAGGAGCAAGAAATGTTGATTCCTGCAAATTATGCTAAAATCCTTCTCCAGTTCCTCCACATCCAAAATGGGAATAGTCCCTCTGCACTTACAGTTGAAGGGAGTTGTGAAGTTTAATTGTCAGCAGATGACCCCCATAAAAGTCCACTCTCAGTAATGCACTCTACCATCTGAAACAATGCCAGGTCCTTCATGTGTCTTGATTAGACAGAATTTTTCCATGATTAACCAAATTTGTGCCGACATACCCACCCTTGTGCCATTTGGAAAGTTGGAACTGCAGCAATTGCTGTTATTAAAGGGAAGAATGAAGGGAAGGTTTATGTTCAGTGTCAGTCTCCTCCAAAAGGTATTGAAAGGTATTGGTGTTGCTGAAACACTTCCGCCAATGTATAATTTTTGCTCCTTCCCGTGGTCTCATAGTCCATATCCCTTGACTCAGAGACATTATATATAAAAAACTTTGGGAACAGCAGATGGTACGTCATTTCAAAGCTGAGTACTGAATTTTGGAGTTGCTCTACTCCTTGACATCTGAGGTTATTTATTTTTATTTCTCAGAAGTCTGACAGATTTACCAATTCAATTCAGGTCAGGCCTTTGTTTGGGTCATTAAAGGAAATTGATTTTTGTAAGGAAGCAGCTGATTTTTGTGAGGATATGGGAATCTTCATACTGTACTCAGCCAGACATCCAGAGCTAGAAGAATAATGATAAATGCATTACTCTTTAATGGCATGGCTTATAATAGCATGAGGCCAAGAAGGACATGGGGAAAGAAGTGTGACTCAGTGTCTGGGTCCTTTTTGCTTCCAGAAGAAGAAAGCTACTGTAGCTCTTCCTAAAGTATCAGCTCTTCTGCATGTATCAGCAGTGGCTGATGAAGATAAGACAGGATCAAGGCTCTTCTGCCTCCTACCCATGTTCTCCCTCTGCACCAGCTTGGTGGGTGAGATGTTTGGGTGTGATCTGGATGAGCTGGTCAAGAGTTTGCATTTGTGCGTGTGTGTGTGCAAAAGAAAGGTTTGAAAGGGAGGACAGCTCAGTCCTCACCATTTCCTTTAGTGGACAGAAAAAGCAAAGCCCAAGCTAACCCCCTTTTGTCTTGCTGTGGAGGACGTGCAAGGAAGTGGTTCCAGTACACTGGCCTATGCTGACCTTCTGGGAAAATTCTGTGGCTTTTAACAGTAACCACTCTAAGTTAGGTGTGGAAAACCTCTGTAGTTTGTCCTGACAGGACAGGACAGGAACCTGCCACCTTCAGAGGGAGGCCTAGGTCTAGATAGACCTGTACAAGTAACATTATGGTTGACTCTTCTCCAGTGCTGTGACCTCTCTCCTGGTCTATGACAATGGCTGCCTTCTGCACACCCGATTGCAGAGCGGGGAGAGGCAACAGAAATCTCAAATGAAAGTCACAGTCCCTGAGGGTCATGCTCTGCTCCTGTCCCTCCTCTCACATGTCCAGACACGCCAGTGGTAACCGTGAATAACACTCAAGCTTGAGAGAGCAGTGACCGGGTTTTCCCTAAAATGGCTAAAAGAACATCAGGAAAAGAAGAGGTACTGAAGAAAAATGACATTTTGGAGCCGTTTGACTTTATGTTGCATCACAGAACGAAACTGTGTCCTGGAAGAAACTCAGATGCAGTTGGGATACGTCCTGAGCTTGGAAAACATCTAGCTAGCTTACATGCGAGAAATTAAGAAGAAAGGACGCAGAATACTGTATGAGGAAAGTAATCCTCTCCTCAGCTCTATATGAAGGCTTTAAGAGGCATCAGCTTTGTATTAAATTTACAGGCCCTTTTTTCCCCACAAAGGCGATCTCTCCCCTGTGAAGCAATTAGCTATTAAGAATCAGTTTCATCTTTGTCCTCGTGATTCATGCCACACATTTGTGTTCATTGCAGAAGGCAAGTTAAGTCCCTTATGTAGAGAGCCCTATATAATTTTATAGTCATCTGCAGAAAGAACATAACTCAGTGTAATTTGTGTTGCACAGCTCACCTATTGTGTCGTACTGGGTACGCTTGCAAAGCTATCTATCAGGAGAGCTGTCGTGGTGGTTGTTCAGCAGCATGAGCTGAACGGCTGCTTTTAGGAGGTGATCTGGTCAGCCTGGTTGTATTCAGTGAATGGCGGATGCTCAGAAGATGTCTGCAGAGGCAGACAGTTCTGCACTGGGATGCTCTTGCACCACATTTTCAAAAAATAGTGGATGATGTTAATATTTTTAACCACCACAGGCAAGGTAGAGGAAACAGAGAATTTTTGTATTGTAGCAAACCATTCTGTTCCCTTCTGAGCAAAATACCTGGATTCTGCCACTGCTGTGGCTCTGGACAAATCCAAAGAAGATACCCAGGTTAAAAGTATAGTTAAAGCCACATTTGATTAAAAGAAAGACAGTGGTGATACTGGTATGGCTTCAAGATGCCCAGGGGAATTATTTCTCTCATTGTCTCTAGGTCTGGTATAAACATTGCTCATCGTTCCTCTAAGTAAGCAGGATACACACTGCAAATAAAAAAACCTGTCTGAATAGGACACCTTTCTGTCACTTAGTGAAGAGTGTGTGAAACCAGCTAAAGTGTCTGATTCTCTGTCTGGCCCACCAGTCAACCAGACCTTGCTAAAGGGCAGCTTTACAGACGGATACATGTGATCAGATTCTCAGACGTTATGATAAGGTGTACAGTATTGCAGGCAGGAGAGGCATCCCAATGCATACAGGATGATGCAGCATATGGACTTAGGTCCGTATTCTTCATTTATATCTTCAGAGTCATGTTGTGTAAATCTATTACACAGGTCAACAACTACTAATCATCTGCACCAGCAATTTTCACCTAGGATCACCCTGGTGCCAACACACTAAATCCAAAAGGTCCATGCATTGATGTCCCATGTGAATAGGTTTAGACTTGCTGTTCAGACATCTGCATTTCTATTTGGACCACAAAGAAAAAATGTTGAAAGCCTTAAAGTGAACAACAGAATCCCTAGCTGAGGTCACTTTCATTAGTTGAATTTAATTTTCAGTGCAGATAGACATCTTGAAGCAGACGAATAGAGAAGAGACAAAGTTTGAAAAAAGGCATGTCAGTTCAAATGTTAGTCTTAGCACAAAAGCAAATAGAAGATAAGGAACATGAGGTCAAAGAAAACAAGAAAACAAGAAGAAAGGCCCCCAGAAAAACCCGTGATGCTTGTAGTTCTGGTCATTCTTTTCATTGATGCAGTGGGTCAAAAAAGAAAGCTAGAAGAGTAGGAAGCACGGCAAAACTATTGAATGGATGCAGTTTCTTCCATTGCTGAAGAACAAAAGAGAGTATTCAAGGAGTGAGGATACTGCAATGAAGGAAAATAAGAACAAGACTAGAGAATGATGAGTCTCTACTTTCTGCAGCACAAGAATTAAAAGGACACTCAATAACATTTCCAGATAGTGGATTTAGAAACACCACCAGACGTGTTTTTCCACAAAGTGCATAATTAAAATGTAGAGGTCATTGTCCCAAGCCATTTTAGATGCCAAAAAGTAAAGAATTTAAAAAAGAGATAAAAGGAATTAATGGAAAATGAACCCTCTGATGGCTGTTAAACAGCACGTTGCAAATGGGAACACTGCTGTAAGAATTCCCTATCTCCCTGAAAGTGTAAGGAAGCCAAAAGTGGAGAAGATATATTAAGGAAAGATCATTACAGTTTTTCCCTGTTTTTTAAAGTCTTTTTGTAAGCATCTGCACTACTTTCAGTGAAAGGTCATGGATATGACCCTCTATTGCTCATCTGAGGTTCTTAATAGCACTATACATTCAAAACAGATCCTCCCTTGTCCCTTACTACAGTCGTTGGATTTGATCCACTTTTTCAGACTCATTCTTTCTAACCCTCAATGAGGACAGGGAAGCACATGCTGTAGGGTATTCTTATTCATCACATGAGATTATTAAATTGTGTTGTTTTCTTTAGGATGTAATCACTTCAATAGTTAAGAAATGAAAAGTGACTCTCAATTCTGAAATGCTTTGGTAAGTAAACACTAGATTTTTGGTTTCAGTAAGGATCTGGCTGCACTGGTCTCTCTCAGAGAGGAGAGACTGAAAGGGATACTAATTTGTATATTCCAGATGAACTGATTTCTGGAAGTTACATTTTGGTCCAAAAGATTAAACTCTCTGCTATATTTCATATGTTTGAAGGACAGTATGCTTTGTTTTCTCTAGCAGCAAGTCCAATATTTCTGTAATGTCTTGAGATCCTTTTTGACTTTTCTTGCATGTTCCTTCTTATTTGTTCCAGTTAGCAATATGTCTCCCAGACAAGAAGCACTGCCATTTAACTCCCATTAGACCAGGCTTTTTTGCTCTTAAACACTGGAGTTTATTAACTTGGAAGATACTTAAGCTAACATTCATTTTAGCACCTCTCATACTACTTGGCTGGTACTTCCTAAATAGAAAATGAACCACATATTCCATCCTATTATTTTCTTTAAGCCCAATTAAGTCATGGTTTCTTTCTGTTTATTAATTTTATTTAGGCTAATTGACACTGGTATTAGCAGTATTGAAAATGGAAAGTGTTTTATGTGGTACCACACCACTTTTCAGATAGTAGCAGAAAAATATAATTCCTTTGACAGACATAATCTCTAATTCTGCAAAACCTGTAGTTTTAAGTTTTAAAGAGGTTCTCTCTTGTACTGTTCTCCTGAATAACTTAGGGTGGGATTCATCTCTACTCGCTAGATATCTACCACTTAAAGACCTACGCCCGAGCTAATCACCCTGGGTTCGCCTTAGGGAATTTCTAGGTCATGCTTCTCAGGAGCAAACATGGACCTCTGCTACAGCTGGAGTGAATTTCCCTCCTTTGATTATCAAAGGAGTCTAAAATATGCTTGCACTGTAATGTCGGTGTTTGATCAGGTAAATCTTACCTTAGTTTCTTGGTAGCTTGCTTAGAATTACAAAATGTTACAGAATGAATGGTGTCACTGATGGGACAGCATATCTGTAACTCCTAGGACGATGAGTCCAGAACGGGTTTAGAAATGGATGGGTGAACTGGTTACCACCCTACTTTGTCTTCAGGCTAAATATCCCCCAAGTCGTTTTCTCTTTTCTTGAACTTGGGTTCTTTCTATTGCTACCCTCTGCACTTTCTTCAAAAGTGCACATCTTTCCTGAAGTGCGGGGTGAAAACCTGGAGAGAACAGACCAGCTGAAGCTATCACCGTGGGATGTGTTCTCAGTGAGTATATTCCTGCTTATGTCTCCTACTACTGTTTGCCTTGCTCATGCCATTGCTGCCTTATTTTCAGATCATGATCTACTACAATGTATAGCCTGTTTCTGCAAAACCGCAGTGTGAGTAGTTGCTCCCCTTTTGTGTGAGCACTGTTGATGACTGCTGCCCAAGTGGCATGTCTCACCCTGCTGAACAGCAGACTTTTTTTTCCCCCCCAGCACATTTCTCCAATTTTTCAAGATGATTTTCAATAATAATCCTGTCCTCAGTGGACTGGCAGTTCCTTCTAGCATAGTGTCATGCTTATTAAACACTGTCGTCCTTCATCCAGATCTTTTGCATGGTAATACAAGACCTGAGGCAAACCTTTGCTGAACAGCATGGCATATGTCCTCCTTTTTGTCCGCGAGCCATTTCTTGCTTGTAGTCAGAACCTTCATTGTTCAGAGGCTGAAAATCCAGATGTGATGGGGATGGCAGCTGTGGGGGCAGTGGGGAGGCAGACATCCAAAATCAGTTTGGCCATCCCAAGGAGTTGCTTCTGCACCTGAGCCAAGACTTGCAGATGGTCCTTCCTGTACAACCCTGGTACCAATGCTGATGCTGGTTGTGGGGTTTAATTTTAAGCAGAAAAGTTCCTGAAACAAGATTTGGAAATGAGGGTCGAGTAAATGCTAAAACCCCAACTGCTTGTTCCAGATCTGAGCTTGAATACAGGCACAATTGATTATTCTCATTTTCAGTAATTCTATTCCACTGCAGCCTGGGAAAAGTCAGGTTATAACTTGTTTCTAAATTCTCCTATTTTGCCTTAGATCCATCTTTTAACAGAAAATATATATTAAATAATGTTTCAAGTAGAAAATATGACATCATGCATAGGGCAAAGGAGGACTCAGAAAACAGGGTCTTCAGGAACATCCCACACTCTGGCTCTGGAATACACTGACTTGAACCAAAATATGATTTTTCTTTACACAACATGTTTAATACAAAGATATTTAATTCTAAATAACTTGTGTTATTTTGTTGTGAATTTTTGAGTGGATAGCATTCTAATTCAATTTTCTGTAAATCTTTTAGAACACTTTCATGACAAAAAATGTCCTTGCTTGACTGAATTAGTTTAATTCGAAATGATGTAAATTGCTAATTCTAATAATAATTTAAATCGGTAAGTGGGGAGCCTTGATGTAAATAATCTATTATAATCTTGTTTTGAATTTATAATTATAATTACTTTACCAAAGACAGGTTAGTCCTTACTGATGAATAACCATTAAAACGACTTGATTTGGGAATTAATAGATCTTTAGAATAAATTTGGTATTTTTCTGCTAACCAAGACAGTATTTGTATACATAAGTATGTGGATGTGGATACATACATCTATACCCATATAGATATATATGTGGGATTTTGTATGTGTCTGTAAGTAATAACACAGCTTAACATATACTTATTCTGATTGTTATGTCTCACATTTTCACTATATATGATGAATGATACATTTCCTTTCTACTAGATGATTAATGTTTTATGTGCAATTTGTGTCAAATTACATTTAAATGGGAATAAAATTCAATTAAATGCACAGAAACATTTTAATGATTAATTTAATAAAACTACCTTCAGTGATGTAAATATATCAGGGAAAAAAGTTAATGAAAAATGTTTCATATTCAAAACATCATTTAATAAACAAATGAAATATTACCATTTATTAGTTAGAAATCTTGTTATTTCTTGTCATCATGCCCTTTAAGATTTTAAAACTACTGGATCTCATCTGCCCTGATTGTATCTTTTGTCCTAAACGAGAGGAAGAAGAGAGGCTGTTCTACTTTTTCTATCTATATTCTGAAAGAAAGTGTTACCAAACTGATACTTGATTAAATGAAAATTAATATTTTCACTTTGGAAAATTAATATTATCGCTTGGAAAAGAGTGTCCAAATGTCCAAAATAGATTTATAACTTGAGCAAATTCTGGTTTCAGGAAACAAGTTGGTAACTTCAACCAATTCGGCAGTTTGCCTTTCTTTAAAAATTTAAGCAGTAAACATTTATTTTAATTTAAATTAATTTAATTATATTAGTTTATTCTTCAGTACAGAGAGTCATAATTTCAAATGCCTTATTTTAAGGCATAACATTTTTCTGAAGTAAAAACTGATTTAAATAATAATCAGTTTTCATCTTCTTTGTTAACACACAGACTTAAAGCAATTGAAAATGACGATTAAAATGAAAAGCATTCATTTCATCCAAGGAAAGCAGATCCACAGGTCATCCAAAACACCTTTGCAAGAGGAAAAAATACAGGAACAAAACAAAACCACTGCTGAGTGACACTAGACATCAAATCTTCCAGGTTTGACTACTTAATGCAGGCCATTTCTTAGGACCACCTGACATTTATTTGGTTCTGAAAATAACTGTGATAGATGAGTCATTTTTTCTTTAATCTTGCTACAGCAGAGGAGAGATTATGGTCTGTTTTTGTGAGGGTGAAGGCAGCTTCCACTTCCTTATGGATAGTTATCTCCAACCGGGGGAGTGGAGGGGAGCGGGAAGGGGGCACCCAGCCCTGCCTGCCGCCCCTGCCCCCGACGAGACTCGGTCTGCACGTCTGGTCTCTGCCCTGCCTGCATCCACCCAACGATGCCAAGCCAGGATGATGTGATCGGTTTGATAGGACAAGCACTACGATGAACAGAGAACGTTTTTGAACGGGAGCTGGTGTGTCCAGCATGGTTTGGAGTCCAGCAGCAAGCAGGGAAATAGCTGCAAAATTCAGTGCAGATTGAATTCTTGCTATGACCGTTACTCAGGTCAGGAGCTGACACTGTCCTCCTGGAGCCCGTGTTTACTTCGCTTTTACTTCATCTGGACCCAGCCATGTCTTGTTTGAAGGCTCCCCGCTTGCTGTGGGGCTCTTGGGTTAGCTTGCTTGGGTCCTGCTGGCCCGGAGCTGAGGCAGTGAGTGCATGTCTGTGCAAAAGCCGTACAGACAGATTGTCACCAGTGTAAAGCAGAAGCTCAAGAAAATCCAGTATTCTCCTTCAGACCTTGACTTTTGAAGTAAATTCAAGTGGGGATTTTGCCTGGGGCATTTTTAAATCCTAATGAATGCGCGGGGCGGGGGGCAGCATGAAATAGGTGTGTCTGTTGTATAAATGTACCTCTTATTGATGTAAATGTGATATGAGCAAGTGGCAGGTGTTTGCAGACATTTGCAGGTCACATCTGAATTCTTTCCAGTGCTGAGGTAGCGCTCTTGGAGCAGATGATCAACAAGACATTTCACAACGTCCTTCCCACTCAATATAATATTGCAGGAAAACAGTGGCCTTTCAGTGAGCATCTTCTTTTGAGTAGGATATAGGGAGGTTGATGTTTTCATGGGTACCACCTTAAAAAGATGCTCTTGTTCTTGAAGGAATCAGGATTCCGGTTACCCAGGTACCAGAAAGAATTCTGCTGTAATAGAAATCTTTCATTTTGCTTTGTCTGCAAACTCAGGGGGATGGCACTGTGTCATTCAGATCTGGAGGTTTTATTAGTTATTAAGCAGAAGAGAAATAATGTTGTGGGGGGGGGGAGAGCTAGACAGAAACATTGGGGTTTTTTTTGACAGGACAGTCTCCTGTCTCAGAGATTGTCTTCTCCAAGCCAGAACAGGAGTGCAGGACAGAAGTATTCCTCAGGATTAGAAAAAATTACTGCAGAGATATTTGTATGAGACGTCATGGTAATTTCTTCTATACAGGAAACAGAAGAAAACATCTTTGAGGTATAACTTTTATTAGTACAGCTAAAGTTCAGTTTCACAATTTGAACCTTTATATATAAATTATACATTTATTTTGGGGCCCAAAAGAGTGAATTTCTGGCTGACATCAAAGATACAGTAAACATACTGTTACCTCAGGGAGGATACAGAGAACTGATTTAACATGTAATAATCTAATAATTTCTTTTACTCCAATGTCAGCACAACTGAAAAGACCTTAAGTACAAGGAAAAAGCAATGATTTGGATTTCTAGCTGCTTACTTTGCTCCTTTGTTATCAGGTAGCTGGAAATGATGCAGTCAGATTGATGCCTGTATTTAATAATAGGTGTGAAAATGCAACCTTACATCATGCCTGCAAAAATGAAAATCTGCTTTATAGGACTTCACTGCAGCCCTGACCATAACAGTAGAGAGGTCCTTTGGACTGTGATCACCGAGGAAGGCAGAGCTTATGCTTTAGAGCTGATAGAAATCTAAGGTCTGTCTGTTAGCTAGTATCTCATTTCTGGTTCTAAGTAATATTTTATCTTGGTCAAAGCCTGATTTTAAGTCCTAGATTTTGGCACAGAAAAATTTCTGGGGATTTAGGTGATGCTGATTGACCTCTGGAGAGCTGCTAATGGATACCTGCTCACCCTCCTATCCCTCTGTTTTCTTTTAAAATGGTGGCAAATGCAACTCCTTGCTGTAGCTCTGAACTTAGCAGTTGCAATTTTCTTTGGTTTTCCTTTCTGCACCTTACTTTCTAATCTAATGGCTGGCTGAATGACATATGGAGCCTCCCAGTTTTTAATCCTGCCTAGCAGACAGGGAAAAAGTCTGCGCATTTCAGTAGTAATCTACTAAAGAAATCTATTGTAGGTAAAACAATTATGTCTTTCATTTGTTCTTTTTTTCCCTTGAGCTGACATACAGTTCTTTCCAACTCTATAAAGGTGTTTTATTGCACTTACTAAAAATGTCAAGGATACTAAACAGCAATGCATAATTTACAATAGACTTTGTAGGCAATGGAGTCCTTACAGCCACAGCTTCCTGAGAATATATTTATTACTATTTTACTACCTGCTATAGTATCCAGGCTCAACTTCCAGCATATTTGGTGAAAAAACAGAAGGGAAGGAGAGACAGGGACTGCTGGTAGAAACAAGTGGGTGATTACTGGACATTTGCCAGTTTACCTAAGATAAATGGATATTATTAACTTTGTTGACCACACTGAAGTGCTTTAATTATGCAGAGATGCAGGCAGGAAAACATTAAGCCAAAGAAATGTGCTTGAATTAAAGTGTTGGGGTGCTGAAAAAAAGAAGTCATCCCATTCCAGCAAGATTAAAGTGACCTCGGTTGTTGGTTAAAAAGCAAAGTGAAGACAGGATATTTTTGTTCAGCTGTAACGTCTGGGTTCTTTATTTTGGAATTGGTGTTGGTTAGTAATGAAGTGCATGGTTCAGATGTACAATAATCATGATGACATGATAATATGTTGATGTCAACTTGATGAAAGTGATCTGCGTAGGCACTAACTATGATATTTTAAAGTATTAACCAAGGAGGTTAAGAAGGCTCTAGGAAAAGAATACACAGGTTATTACAATAGCTTGCGAGCTGTGTTTCAAGGGTACGGGTTTTGGAGCGATGCTTTTAAGTACGTATGCCACACATCCTCTGCTAGGTTTTTGTAAAAGAAAACTATCACTGTGATTCCAGTCAGAAATAGCATTTTCTGTCTCTGTATTTATTTCTGCTTAAGCAGCATGCACAGGTTTGTCATCATTTTAGCGCGTCTGTTCAGAAATGAAACTAGCAAAAGCAACAAGTGTTAATTGGGCCCCGTTTAATTTTAATTTACTCTGACAGTCAATAACTCACACTCTGTGTAATAGCCCTTTATTTACTACGGGAAATGTCTTAAATGCTGAGCGAGGAGTCAGCCTGAGCAGAGGAATATTGAGGAAATATGTTCACATGAGCAATGGCCTGGGCTTGTGGTAGCCCCGAGCAAGTCAGCACACAACTCTTTCACTCACAGTCCAGGCACAATCTCTTGAGTCTAGATGCCTTTTCTGAAACAGGGTGACAAAATCCGTCATGTCTTACAATCCTGTTAGTAGTTATCGGAGCAAGGAGTGGTGGCACAGCACCTGGCTGGAGGGATCACAGTCCCTGATGGCATCATAGAATCATTAAAGTTGGAAAAGACCTCTAAGATCATCGAGTCCAACCGTCAACCCAACACCACCATGCCCACTAAACCATGTCCCTAAGCGCCTCATCTACACGTCTTTTAAATACTTCCAGGGATGGGGACTCAACCACTTCCCTGGGCAGCCTGGTCCAAGGCCTGACCACTCTTTCAGGAAAGAAACTTCTCCTAATGTCCAATCTAAACCTCCCTTGATGCAACTTGAGGCCATTTCCTCTCATCCTATCGCTTGTTACTTGGGAGAAGAGACCAACGCCCACCTCACTACAACCTCCTTTCAGGTAGTTGTAGAGCGCGATGAGGTCTCCTCCCCTCAGCCTCCTCTTCTCCAGACTAAACAACCCCAGTTCCCTCAGCCGCTTCTGATAAGACTTGTTTTCCAGACCCTTCACCAGCTTCGTTGCCCTTCTCTGGACATGCTCCAGCACCTCCATGTCCTTCTTGTAGTAAGCGGAACTGAGGGGAACATCTTGCAATAGGAACTGAGGATCAGCCAGCCTTTGGGATTGAAGTCCTTTACCATACTATTTCATTAGTTTTGCTTGAAGAACCCATAACTCACTTGGGACCACTTGAATGTATGATGCTAAGTACTTTGGTAAGTGCTTGCATGATTGAAGCCATTGACTGGAAATGGCACAGAAAGAAAACTAGATGGTATTAATATCCTGGAGCCATTAACTCTTGCACATCAGATTTCCTTCTTCCATAGCAAATCCTGCATGGTGAAAATGTGCAATGTAATCAAAGCAAGCTGAGCATTTCCTTTCATTTTTTTCTCACTTGATTCACTTTGTATCTCTAGCTAGAGGCAATATGGTGTGGCTATCAGCAACCAAAGGGGGCCTGAATCCTCTAGAAGAACAGTGGATTTTTCTAAGTGATCCATCTGGATGAGTCTCACCAGTGCTGTATGCTTCTGAAGACTGCCTTAAATCGACACACTCAGTTTAAAGCCTACTGCTTTTCTACATGGAGCTCCAACACTTTGTTGACTAAGAATAAAATTCCCTCAAAAACCGTAGCTGTGTAGACCTGCAATACGGTATTGCCTTTGCTAGTAACAGGCCACAAGCTTTGTGCTGAATTTGCAAGGCTACAGGACTGAGGCGTGTCAGGTTTGCTTCGTCTGAACTCTTCATGACCCACCTGAGCTTTGTTTTACTTGCTGTAGCTGTAACAGCAATTTTTCTAATTGACCAGGTGTCTACGGCTAATTTGTTTTACTTTTGTTTGTCTTTCTATTATACCTCCATGGTTTTATGACTTTGACGTAGCGATATAGTATAGAGAAACACAAGCCTGGTAGGAGAGCAGAGAAGTGGAGAAACAGGACACAGCTCAGAGGAGCACAGGCAGGTGATGTGTCATGAATGAGTGCGTTTGAGGCCACTTAAAGAATCACCGGCAAAGGTATCAGCAAAGAGTGATTTTAATAGAAATTTATAAAAGCGCGACTTAACAGAATTCGATGGCAAGGTTCACTCATTACATGGATTAAGTATACATAGGGAAAATCGTGTCAGAATTGAGTTGGAATGATTTATAGGAAGACCGAGGACAACAAGGGTAAGGAAGACCCTCCCATTGAGTCACGAGGTTCAGAGAAGATCCAGCTCGATCCAATCTTAGTCTCAGACTTGGACAACGGTTTGTGTCTAATACAAAAGGGATAAGGAGACCCTCCCGTTGAGTCGTGAGGTTCAGAGTACACCCACTTGCTTTCTAAACTCCTTCTCAGAGAGGAGTCTAGGTGCGGCTAGATCTACACCTAGTCTCAGACCTGGTCAATGGTTTGTGCCTAAGGGATTACATGTGTTTAGCAGCAATTCACAGTTCATTCACAGTTTTAAGGTAGATCACAAGATCGCACTTAATCATTAACTAATTCAACAGTGACTAAGCAAGTGTTGTGGTTTAACCTGGCAGGTAGCCAAACCCCACACAGCCGCTCGCTCACTTCTCTGCCCCCCTGTTGGGATGGGGAGAGAATTGGAAGGGTAAGAGTGAGAAAAAATTGTGTGTTGAGATAAAGACAGTTTAATAGAACAGAAAAGGGAAAATAATAATAATAATAATGATAATGATAGACTATACAAAATGAGTGATGCACAATGCAATTGCTCACCACCCGCACTGACTGATAACCAAGTAGCGATCGCTACTTCCTGGAACACGCCTACCATTCATATACTGAGCATGATGTCACATGGTATGGTATACCCCATTGGCCAGCTGGGCTAGCTGTCCTAGCTATGCTCCCTCCCAACGCTTGTGGTTTTTTTTGTTGTTTTTTTTTTCTTTTTCTTTTTTTTTTTTTTTGAAGCTGTATGTCCTTGACTAGCAGGGTACTTAGCAACAACTGAAAACATCAGTGTGTTATCAACATTCTCCTCATACTAAATCCAAAACACAGCACTAGGAAGAAATTTAACCCTATCCCAGCTGAAACCAGGACAGCAAGTTAATCAAGTTTACTACAATTACTAAATTACAGATTATGCTTATTGTTAGTTATCTAAATCAATACACACACACACACACTATAGATCTATCCACACACAAGGGCCCATAGCTAGATAAATTCATGAAAGACAAAGACCTATAGCTAGATAAAGATACCAGTTAAAAATTCCCCTTGAGTCTGTGAAATACTCACGTTAAATGTCTTGGCATTTCTCAACAGGCGAAGGGTTGAGCCCCGAAGAGTGTCTGAGCCAAGGAGTGTTTCAGCCCACATCCCAATAGTCCTCCAAATATCACAAACTCAAGAGTTTGTGAACTCTGAGAAGCGTCCCACTCAGAGGGACACTCTAGGCACAGCCTGTTGCGGTCCAGGAGAAGTCAAAGGGTCTCGCTTGGGACAGCTGTTCATAGGTTTGCAAGACGATTGGCGTTAGTCATCAGTAAATTTCCACTCTGGCCACTATCTGGGGTGGTCTGGGATAGTTATTATGGTATTGTTCCACAGTTACAATGGCATCATACCACTTGAGCTATGACCCAGGTGGGGAATGCTTCAGGGCTGTCAGGGATGATGAATTATCCCCTGCCAGTGTTCCCTACCTTGATCAGGTAGCCGGTGTTCCTGGTACGACCAGTGTTGCTCCCCACCTTAGCCATGCAAGACTGCCTGGTATGGGCAAGGGACGCTCAACTGCCCAACTCGTTACACAATGGCTAAGGCCTAACAGGAGTTCCTGAGATCGTGGAGTGGCCCAGGGGAAGGGGGGAAATGCACCACCACAGGAGGGCAAGAGATGGGGCACAGACTGGCACTGGAGACCCAACGGCTGTAAACAACTCACCCATGGTCAGTTAAATGAAATGCAGACCTGGAGCTAGTCAAACCTGGTTTTAGGGGTAACAAAGAGAACAATGAACATGATACATCATAGTAAATTTAGATGTGACATGGAGCTGCAGACAGATTAAGAAAGAACAAGGTGTCAAAGCATGTTAATAAACATATAAAATGGATGCCCAAATGGATCCTGCCATAACGCGCCTCATTTCCACCTCTGGAATGAAACTACCAACATTGTGACCCAGAAGAGCAGGGTAAGGGTGAGCACAACATCAGGAAAAGGTGTAGAAATTAAGATGTGTATGTATAACAATTTTAATTGCATTATTATGATTATTATGGAAACTTTTTTGCGAAGAATATTCTTTTTCTGTAATAATTAGATGTGGGCTAATAATGATTGGACTGTTAAGATTTCAGTTATACTAACAATAGATTCTTGGCTTTATATGTATCAGGTGTGCTTCCTTTTTGCTCATAAAAGAATTTTGAGCATAACAAAAAACAATAGGTCTTAGGACCATTAGAAGGATAAAAAAACTGGGCTTTTACCAAGTGTAGCTAAAACAGAAAGGACACACAATGCTTATTAAAAGTCAGGCTGGTAAAAAGAGGTAGGAGAAGAATGACATATTTGGGAGTCCCTTTTGTTTGTTTTTTGGGGGGTGGAACTTCCTATGTTCCCATGTATCTCAACATGCTGATACATGATTGATATTGTGATGGTTTAACACATCATTGTGTGTTAGCTGAGCTGTGGTCACTGTGCCTGCTCTCCTGTTTAGTCTGTGATTAATATAAAGTAATGCAATTTTGCCTGACTCATTTTCACCGTGGGATATGAAATTATCTACCTTGCATTCACCATTTGTTACGGGCATGCACACAACTACCCAGGCTCACCTGATAAGGAGCAGCTCACATGCTGAGTGCGAGATTCATGTTTTCCTACCCACATTCTTGTAATCTAGTAACCAGAAATGCCATGCAGCTGCACGAGGTACATGGATTCCTATACAAGAGTCAAAAGTCTGTATTCTAGCTACCTACTTATCTGGCTCAAGTCTAGATGCAAATCCAGGCAGTGCTGTAGAAATAATGATAAATTCAGACCTTCCATTGTGAAGTTAGAATAATTTATTAACAGCTCCTAGAGTCCTATCAGTGTCCTAATGTGCTTGTCTTTCCTCAAAATTTATTTTTTATTTTGCAAGGAAAAGCAATAGATTTCTTTCCCTGTAGCCTGCTGGATTCTTGCATGAAAATGCTCCCATCTCTCCAAGGGAGGAAGAGTAGTGAAGTTAGTACTTTGGTTCGTACAGCATCTTTCACTTCATTCACATTCACTTCATTTCACACATTCATCAATTATTCAGTCAGTCTGCACAGCGGGCCATGGAAAGGGAAAAACCGACTGGCTCAGGTTGTACGGCAAGTTCTGAGTGGATTCAGGATTAGAACATGGGATGCCTTGGATTTTCTAAGCGTGCTCTTGCCTCTAGCAAGTAGAGCCTAGCTCTGACACAGGACTGAGGACTGCAAGCAGGATGTATGAAAAATTAAAATACCCAGGTTCAAAGTTCTGTTAAAAGCATCTTGCTAAATCCCCTGTGGTATATTAACTCACTAATCACAGCACTATTTGAATTCAGGGTATTTTAAATTCAGAGAATATTGCCCCTTCCTCAGGTCAGACCCATTTCTGCCTGTGCAGCTGAATCTTTAACTCCACAATAACCTGATAGGGAACTAAATATCACCCAGAAAAAGTCTTCTGAAAGCCCACTGGGGCAGGTTAGTTAAATGAACTCCAAAATACATGCAAAATACTTTTCTATTTGCTTTCTCTTAAACTGCAACTTATAAGGATAGCACACCCCACATACTTTATTAGGTAGCTAAAGGATTAGATGCTGTATCAAGGAATTAATGGTCAGTGCACTCTTCAGGTGCATATCCACATGGAGGATGAAAAATATCTTGGTTAGCATCCCGGCTACTCTGGGGGAGTATTGCTGTCATATTCTGTCCACTTTTATCACCCTCCCTCTTCTTGATGCATACTCTAACCCTCGAGCTGCAGGACAGAGTCAGACAACAGTCACCTCCTGAAAGAAAGAATCACCTGTCTAATTTTTGGAAGCAATGATTGTAGGTGCCAAGAAAGACAGAGGGCTTGGACCAGACCCCTTCTTCTCCTCAGCATTGGCTATTCACCAGCAAGGATCGGCTCCTTGTCTGAACAGTAGCAATGATTCCTCTGAGGCATATAAACTCTCTACACTCAATGCTATTTTCTGGAGTGCATAAAGCCACTGTGGGGTCTGTAGCATCCTTTAGGAATCTAACTCAGGTTTCAGGTCCAGCTGCTCAAACCAGACTCTCAGCTGCATTGTACACGTACAATGTACATTCCATGTACAAAGTCTTATAGGGAATCCACACAGAGAAACTGGTGCTGTGCACCTCTGAGAAAAGACAATAAGAAATGCAGAATTTCAGAGTATTCTGCTAGCAGTGTGATGTGAGATATTTTGCTGGATAGTTTTTATGGTTCAACGACAGTTACTTCATTCCTTCTGAAGTGTATGACATATATACACGAGGGAAAATCAGATTTCCAGTAGCCCTGGCGACATTAGAATCTCTCCAGTCCTCTGCCCTCTTTGTCTAATACAAAAAATATTTGATGTAACTAGTTTCCAATGGTTACTAACAGGTAGTTTTAACAAAAGTATAACTAAAAAAAAAGTCCCACAACCTATAGGGAGGTTGTTCTTTATTCTTTAAAAGAGCATTGTTTCTTTCAGGAAAAATCAGCTTCAACTTTGTGATGGCATGATAAAAAATTCATGACTTCTTGCTGTTGGGTTCCAAATGCGAACATGTATTTGTGTTAGCACTCTTGCCACCAGAGTCTGTGGGTGTCAATAAATTCTCAGTCTGAAGCCTCCCTGTTGAAGGGTATCACTCTGGATGTCAATTATCCATGATGTCCTTATATCTCATTTCACACCATTTTTCCTCCTGAATCAAATGAGGCTGCTGCATTTCCAAAGGCTGTTAACTTTACTGGCAGTGGTCCCCCCCTGGAGATATGTGCTTCTTAAGTACTAATTCTCTTCAATTAAGCTTCCTAGATCACGCTGCATTGATCAGGCAATTAATTGATTGCTGAAGACTTACCTGAAACAACGAGTCAGCTGTTTCTGTTCCCTATGAGTTACTAACCCCCCATTTTTTAAATTCAGTACAACTCAGAAATGTAGCATTCATTTGTAGTTTGGTGTAAACAGGCACCCTTTGGTGCATACAGCATCTTGTTGCTTGTCTTTGTTTCCCAACTCGAAGGAAAGTGCAGCCTTACTTCTAACATCACAGAAAGCTGACGGATGGAGGGTAATAAATTGCTCTGCGTTTCTCTATTTTAAGTAACGCAAAAAACAAGTGGCCATTAGATGGGGCCTGGAACTGTAAGCCTAATTCAATTGTGCTGTGTTGTGGTGCTGTGGATAGACGTGTTTCATCTTCCCTACTGTTATGAGATAAAAGCATCTTGTTTCTTCTGATGCCGTGGGAAGTTATTTCCCCTATAGAAGCTATTTGTTTAAAATAAAAGCTAGGATAAAAGAAACAATATAACAAGATGTCAGGCTGCAACTAACAAGAATAATTGCACATTCAACCTTTGCTCTGTAAGTCAGAACAAACCCCAAAGTTAGTAGCTTTCAAGCACAGGACTTGGAGAGCTTGTATCTGGGGGGTGTGAATTCTGGTGGCCATCCGGATTAGCATGTTGTGCTTTCTGTTCTCCAGAGGTTCAAAACAAATTTAAAATAACAGGGACTAGAAGATAATGTTTGCAGTAATAAAAAACTGAAGGGAATGTTGGTTAAAGAATATAGTCCAGTAAGTGTTTGAATACTACAGACAGCTTTCCTGGAGTCTGCTGCAGCGAGTGGGAATCCTTTCGTAGTCTTCTGAGGGTTTTGGTTTGGACTGCTCATGAGCTGGAGAAAGGGTAACGTAAACAGTGATATTCAGATCAGTGGTGGAGGCTGCTTAGACACAGAAAGAGAGGGAATTAATTCCACAGTGAAGTCAGACCAAAGTTTAATTTCTGTTAGATCCATCATGAGAAGTAGCTGAATGCTCAACTCTGGGAAATGTCCATGCACAGCACATGCCTATGCTGACGCTGGCAGAAGTTTTAGCTGTAGATGGAGATGGAGCCAAAACCAGGATTCAGCCCTTTTTTAACAATAAGTTCTAAATTGGAAAAGTAAATAGCAAGTGAACACTACTTGCTTTGACAATATGTTGACACAGATACATGTCTGGGTGGCTCACTACAGGGTAAGGCAGGACTAGTTGCACCCATGGCTGGCCACTGAAATAATCTGCCTGACTGTAAATGTTGCTCAGCTCCAATTGCTCCAGTTGTGTGTTTGCTGACTTTTAGTTGCCCTTGTTGAAAAGATTCCTCCCAAATGTGATAAACATTTTAGAGACAGAAGGTAAGTAATGAGGTAGGATCTTGCTTTCATGCTGGTTGTTGTAAACAAGAACTCAGATAAGGTTTGGAGGTTTTATGGTGATGATGACTAAGAGTGAATCCTCAGGCTCAGAGAATTTCTGCTGGCACAAAAATAATTTAAGGAAGAGGTGAATGAGCTTTGGCATCTCTATTCCTCACATTCTACTGTGAAAAGAGAAACAGAGGAGTGGGGCACTCTGATTATTGATTGAACAGATGTGCATGGCATACACTTATTTAGGCATGTATAGTTTTTTTTTCTGGATAGGATCAGGATGGAAAGAAGAAATCTTCTGATAAATCTATGTATGAATTTTCAAAGTTTTTTTTTCAAAGTCATCTTGCAGAATTACTGCACATTAGTTTTTGTTTTGTTTTCAGAAGGCATTTTTATAAGCATTTTCATTTGTAAAGGCTTACTTTAGTTGAACCCAAATTCCAGGTCTTTTGTGCTCTATTTATCTTTGCCTTAAATACGAAATGAAGTCACAAGGGCTGTTCTTGGTCTTGTCCTTCTGTTCTGCAAGAGTCAGGAAAATTAATATGAATGAGATTTTAAAGACAGAGTCTATGGTAGTGACCTGTCAGACTTGTGTGAATGTGGTTTGTATCCATCTTGATTTAAAGCAAATGATTTGTTCAAAAACCAAAGAGGCAGAGAACTAGGTCCTATGGGAGGAGAGGGCTACAGTACCATCCTTTGTGCCCTACAGTTAAGTCCTTGACTAATGACTGTTTTCCCCTACTTGTGCATGCATAATACATGCTCCCCTGCTTTATGTCCTAGTGTTTATTCCTTGACATCCTCAGGGCCTTCATTTGTGGTCATACATAGCAAAACATCACCAGTGACAGCAACCTTGCCACTCTGCTTCTCCTGCCCTGCCAAAGTAGCTTAATGTATTATTGGCATGTGACAGTTTAATCAGTCCTACCTGTCTGTCCAGCTGTGCCTTCACTGGTGACAACCTAATCTGAGAGGAGCAAAAGTGGTTTAAGAAATGACCTGTGTCAAACCAACGTTTCAACCTATGTTTGTTATTTTCTTCTGTGGATATAGAATAGCTTATGTATTAACTGGAGAGGGCTCTCTCTTGTGTTTGGTTCTGTCTGCTGCTAAAATGCTTAGTATAAGGATGGGATCATTTGTTGAAAGGCTCACTCATCTTAATCTTGGATATTTCCAAAATTGCTTTTTTGGCATCTTTTTGATGCTTCCTCCAAACTTTCAGCAAGATGATATATGGAAATAGCTATGTGGTGTCTATATTTCTGGGCTGTCTGAACGCTGACTACACAGTACTTAGAAGATGCATATGTTTGAAAGATGTGTTCCTTTTCCTAAAGAGGTGAAGCTTGGCCCAGTTATTGGCATTCATGAGTTCTTGGATTGTACCAGTCCTCTGCTACCTTAGATGTTACCCATACTTGAACGCTCCGCAAGTATATTCAATGAAGTATCTACTGGGGCAGCTCATAGATCCAAATGAAAGAAATAAAGGAGAATCCTATTTCTGCAGTCTGTGGACAGATGCTACAGACCAATTGGTTCTCTGCATTATATCTTCATTTTCTGATTGCTCACAGATGCCTGTGAGGATAAACTGCCTTGTGTCTACATGCTTAAGGACATTTTCCTCTAAAGTTTCTGTGTTCTTGCTTCATAGTTCTTGACATGGTGGGCCTCCTTGGTAACCTGTGGTGTCCTATTGACCCAAAAATATATTTTTTTTTGTTGTTTTGTTTTCCATTAAAACGTCAGAAGCAAGATGAGAGCCAGAATGGTGTTTTCATAGGATAATACTGAGGCTGTGTGCTACATGCTCTGAAATATGTCATGACAGCCTGTGAGGAAGTTTGAGAGTAGGGCAGCCTGCTGAAATACTACTGGAAAACTCTAGGGTGGGGGAACAAAAGCTGGTGCAATCTCACTGTCCCGATCCAATGTCGGGGGAGGTTTCGATACAATCCCAAGAGCGAGATTAAGACACAAACGAGGTCAAATGCCGCCAATTTCAAATGTCCTAAACAACTTTTATTATCAAAAATAAAAATTAGTAGCGATAGGATAGATTAGACAAAGATAGAAATCAAGCAAGCAGTCAGGATAGATTTGCAAGAATAGTCATCACTATGGATCCGCAGTGTCCCGAGTGTCCAAGTCGGAGGTGGTCGGCGGTAGGCAGTCATGCCAGGGTCCAAACCTTCGGGGTTTTGGTTTTGGCGGTGGGCAGTCGTGGCGGGGTCAGCGGTGGGAGACGCATCGGGACTTGTCTGGGCAGTCCCTTTTATCCTCACTCAAGGGCTGCAATTTCCATGGCAACGGCACGCACTTACACATTGCTACATTCCCGCGCATGCGCATACGCTTCACGCAGCTCCAGCCTTGCTCCTCATGCGGCTAGCACGCGGCTAGCACGTGGCCGCACATGCGCACACGCTCCTCACGACGGCGGCTAGCACGGGGTCTCTTGCGACCTTCGGTTGACCCCAACCGAATCCTGCGCATGGCGCAGCCCCTGCAAACCGGAGGTCCCCATGGCCCCGCAGTCGCTCCCATACTATTCTTCGCTTAGACAAGCAATCTTTGAAACAAGTGCTTTACAGTTCGGTCCCTCACACTCGCCCATAGTGCCATTTGGAAGCTGTGCTTGCAAAGAAAGATCTCCCAGACTGCTCCCGGGCTTTGTCTTAGAGAGGGAGTTAATTGGATTGCTCAAAGTAAACAGACGGCATCCAAAATTCAAGCTTGCTCCTTGGCTGTCTGTTACTTATTCAGCAGTATTTGCCTACTAAGTTCAGATATTTGCAGATGAAAGTCAATGAAGAACAAAAAGAGAACAAGTAAAGAAAGAATAGAGATAGAAACAAAGAATGGCAATGGAATCGCTTTCCATGGTGCGGGCAGAAGATGGTGGCTCAGAATTCCTTCGCACATCACGTGTGCAAAAGGTGCCTGAGGAGAAGGATCATGGGCTGCCAGAAAGACTGACAGTAGCTGAAATGATTGTCAGTGGTATTCTAGTCCAGAGAAACATGAGGAAGAAACCCAGCCAAACTATGATGGCACTGCTTATAGCATGCAGGAGTGCAGCTCGATCCATTTAGAGTAAACAAATGATTTTGGTCTCAACCTAGGAAAAGGACTCAGTGGACCTGATCCAATTAAAGTGGAAGCAGTGAAGCGGGAAGAACTGAAGTAAATCTTACTGCTGTTCTTGAGCAGTAGCAAGGGCAATGGGATCTCCAAAGCTCTTCTCTTCATTAGGTGAGGGGAGAAGGATGGATGTAGCTGGGTATCTTCCCTATTGGTGTCACTCTGGGGAGAAAGAGAAGTGTGACATTAGGAAATTTAGGTCTGAAAAGGAACTGAAAATGAGATATATGGACAGATACAATAAAAGGAAGTGATTAGTCCTGAGAGACTTTTCCCTTTTCAAGGTTAAAAGGTTAGAAAAGCTGTTTAGAGGAAGGTCAATGACGTCTTGGCATTTTGGTTTCTGCAACCTCTTTACAGAAATGAGCATTTACTGACACTCTTTCAGTCTAAATATAACAAAAATGCAATCAACTTCTCCAAGGCTTCTTGTACAGCCTACCTCTCCATCTTCAAGGCAACTCAGGAAGAATGGTCTTTAGTTAACAGACTTTGCTGAGGCATTTTCAAATTTAGACTTCATAAGAATGTAAAAACCTTGGAGGGACAGAGAGGTGCACAAAAGGTTAACTTTAGAGTTCAGAGTCACTTCAGATTTGCAAATGGCATTGTCATTCTTGCAAAAGCCCTGGAGAGACAGGGAAAGAGTAATTAGGGAGAAGTTCATAGTAGGTGAGGAATAATTAGGAACTGCTGAGAAACGACTGATGAGGACAACTCAGATGGTGCCTGGGAAAAAGAGCACTGCAGCTCATATACACATAAATGAGATACACTTGTGATCAGAGGTTAGAGTTTAGATATAGGGTTTCTTTCTGTATTCGTCAGCACTCCTCAATTCATACACTCTTCCTTGCCCTTGAACCCCAGTACCTTCTACCTGCTGAAACATTGTTACCCTTCTCCTTACAGTAGTAGTTGAACCTGATCTTCCCAGATGGGGACCAGAGATGAGGAGGCAGCTGGACCTAGATGTTAGCAAGACATTAATGCTGCCTTGGTATATGGATTCTCAAGTTTGACTCTAAATGCTGTCCTCTGTGCTGTTTGGGGGCTGGTCACTAAAAGACTTCATGAATGCCCTCACACGTACTCTTGAGCTGATGTGACACTGCAGGCAGAAGAAAGATGCAACCCTAGCACTACTCTCCATATAGGAGTCATGCTGAGAAACAGAAGGGACTTCATCAACCAGTACCTGCAATCCTTGAGATGGTGCATAGTCATTGATTTAACATTGTAAGAATACAGCACTGGCCATCATAGGCCATCTTCTCTTATAAACCAGAAGGAGTAAATGTGTCAACAGTCCTTGCTGTGAATGAGTGGTACAACCAACATTAAATCCAACCATTGTATATTTATTCCATTAAACTGACATATAGATATTGAATGTGCTAAGTCCATTTTCCCCTAATTTTCCATACTGAGTTATACCTAACAAACAGGTAAGAGATTATAGACTTTTTTCCATCTCCCAAGAAAAGGGTATTCTCTAATCAGATCATCAAGAAAACTCCTGTTTTTCCATTTAAAGACAACAATAGGAGCTATTGGATCTTCCTGAATATGACAGCTGATTTTCTATTCATCAGATCAAGTGATTCCTATAAGATGCTTGGATTTATATTTATTCCTGCTACACTGAAAAAAACCCAGAGAGAAATAATGTAGTCAATCAATACAATATAAAGGCAATATGAACACAAGTAAAGAAGTAATTCGTGAGAATATGATCTCAGAGTAGTATTTTTGGAGTGAAATTCTCACCTATGGAGAGTCTAGAGGCGATACATTGGCATATGTGACGATTTGAGGGTAATATTTCCAGCCAGAATTACTACTTCTAGCTGGGGTCCCTACGGTTGTGGTAATGTCTGGAGCTATTTTTAGATCCTCTAAGCAGGATTTGAACCATGGTGTTGGTATAATTGAGCTCAGGAAATCCAAGAGTCAGTTTGTTGCAGCGGTGCAATAGGAGTGGGTCTGTGGAGTGACAGAGGCTGAGGACCAGATGACCACTCTGGGGTTTTGTACTCGGTACTAGCTCCCAAGGACTGAAAACCAGTTAGTGGTTTGAACACATTAGATGTTCCTGGAGCAGTCCATTTGGTTTGCTTTAAATAGAAACAGATCCCATCCATGCTCTTGAAGACTGAGAAGGAAAGCATGGTTCAGTGGGGACAGGCAGGAGAGTCACCTCAAAAGTGCACTCCTGATCCCAGCTAAGCACCAGAGCAGATGCCCCAGACTCTTTCTGTGCCTCTGGTCCCCTTCTATAAAAGGGAGAGGAGATCTTTTCTGCTTGCTGGCAATGAAAATGGGATAAGGCAGTCCTAAGGGAGAAGGGAGCTCAGAGGAATAAAGTGAGGGGTAAACCCAGCTGTGCAGACTGGATAGCTTCTCTTCAATTTGACTTTTCCTGGTGAGGATCCCTGATGGGGCCATCCCACAATCACTGGTGAGACTGCACTAAGATTCTCCAGGTGTTATGTGCCCTGCCTCCTGTCCCTTACTCAGGTGGATGTGAAATTGTTCCACCTGTAAGGGCCAATTTCACCTGCCCGTATCAAAAAAGATAGGATTTGTACCTCAAGAACAACATTTTCTTTGCCAATGAACTGCATATTGTATTGACATTACAGTATTTAACACTGCAAACTGAAATTGCTGTTATCGCCATCTTAGAACTATGCATCATGAAAATCCAGCTTCTTTGATTAATCTAGTATTGGCATTTAGGCATCATGATCTCCCTTTAGCAACTTGTGATGTTTTAGGTAATTTCATACTGTTCGATTTACATTCATTGTTATCAGTAGGAAGAAAACTGTTTTTCTTCTACACAAGAATCCAAAGAAAAAAATCTCTACCCGTTCATTCTTATGATAGATAATCTTTCTATTTTCATTATGCTTTTATGAGATGAGCTTATTAAAATGTGAAAATAAAGCTAACCAAATCCACCATGTCAAATAAAATGCACCAATGCATTTTCACTATTGACATGGAAAAGTTTTTTTCTCCATCAGGCTACCTTGCTTTTCAAATTAAATGTCAAGTATCATGTCTCCCCCAGAGATCTGAGCTACAGAGCAAAGTTTAGATTCGTCAACTACAGAATTATATTTACCTTAATGCTTATTACATATCAAATTACTGTGCTGTAACATGAATAAATATTGGATTTTAATGTTGTTCCATTCAGAGCTTTACTGAAAGAAATTTCACTGCTTTAGTGCAGCTATTTGGCAGACCAAAAAGCTCATGTATTTTAAGGGAACATTCAGCTAAAAATATGGCTGTCCTCAAAGGAAACAGTATTTCTCTTGCCTAGTTATTCAGCACATTTATTGTTGTGGTGTTGCAGCTGGGCACCTCCAATCCATATTGCAATTCCACTCACAACACTGTTACAAGGTAAATAGGTGCTAGATTTCTTGTTTTACCAAAGGAGGAATTGCAGCGCAAGGACGGGTATTCACAGTCACAACCTGACGTACCTAACTGAAACAGGAGGCTGCTCTGCTCGTGCCCACAATGAGGATGCCTGTGCTCTTCTGTTTGGCTCCTACGTTCAAAGCATGGACTTTGAGGGGAAGAGCCACGCGGCTCAGAGCAAGTGGTGAGTGGCCCACGCACTGAGGATGGGGCGCCTTGGCCCAGAGCTAGCCAGTGTCTGGGGTAGAGGTGTCCCCGCTGTGGGTGTGGAATCAAGAGTCACGAGAGGACATCATAATCTAGACCCCATAATCTTTGTCACCTCTTCTCTTGACCAAACTCTACGGTTGTATCCCTGCTGCTTATTCACAAGCTACTGCTTAATTATTAGACAATCTTTGCTTGTTTGGCTTTGATATACATTTTCCTCTCCATTCCTAGACTCATCCTGTTAAGTGTTGGCCTGTGGGTCAAATTTTATGCCAAACTCCGTGTTCTTTTATTTTTTTTTTATGGTGGGAGGGCAGTGTAGAAAAAACTGGCTTTGCTACTTACTTAATTTCTTTCTATTCCAAGCCTTGTTTATGAAGGTTTCCTGCAAATCAAAGTAGATGTGAGTACAGAATGAGACAGTGTTATTTGTCAAAGGTCACGTAGAACTGGAAATAAATATGAGGAAACCGGTATTTGTCAGCTGCTCAGACTAACAAATCCTGATCTGCTGTTTCAGGCTTCCTGGGCCATTTACACTGGTACAGTCTCGTTTCAGGGTGAGGATCTCATAGGACTTAAATTAGCCTTGTTTGATTAACTTCTGATTTATATAAAACCACCTCTGAATTTGCCTTTATGTTTGCATCTGAAAAAGACTGGTTTAATCCTGTTACCTAATATTAAATTTTAAGATTTCAAGTCAGGGGGTCATGGTTGTTTGGTAATACTGCCTTGGATAAAAATAGTGTGACATTATTCCAACAATATTAATCTTAATGAGATGTGCAATCTTACCATGTGTATATCAAGGACACCATATTTATACGTTAACTTTATTATGCCAGTTAATGCAATTAGTGTAGTGTTGCTAATGTAGTTAAAAGTTTTATCAGTAATCACATAATCTCCAATAGGATAAGTATAAAGGGTTATTAATGCGGTAATTTATTATTAGCAAGTAGAGAAGCAGCAGAGCAACTTAGCCTTGCTGCTGTAATGCCTTTATACGCCAGCACATTTTGGTTTTCATAGCATGACTGTGTCATTCCTTACACTGACTACTGGCTGCTGCTGGATTCTGTCTAATACCAATATAAAAAGGACTTGGCACCCTTTTGAAGATCTCACTGTCCCTCAGTCAGTTATGTAGTGGATAATTTTCTTTCACTTTTTCTCCTTCTTTTTGACAGCTTGCAGCAGGTCTGACTCTTATCTGATCAGGATTCTTGTCTGTGAGAATGATCTTTAAATACCTTCAGTTCAAGGACACTGTAGACTGTCTCTTTCAACTAATATAAGGTACCAAAATAGTGAAATTTAATGAGATAGAACACCAAATTGATTGTCTCAGAAAGAGTACCTGAGAGGGTAGTTAAGATGATGTGTCAATCACTTTGTCTTAACAGCTTGTACCATCATCATGTGACATTTCTACAGAATGACATGAACGCACTTGGTGTCAGAGGACTCATATTTGCACCTTTGATTTAACAAGCAGTCAAAAATCATTAAAGGGCATGGACTGCTTTGCTTTGTTGAGAGAGGACAGGTTGTGCGGTTTTGAACAACTTAAAAATATTGATGCACTAGTTTTAAGACAACATTTGGTTTATTTTTCCATCACAAATGTTAGAATTTTGAGGAGAGCCTGAACATATTTTAATTCTGCTGGGTCATTTGATGTCTTGGAGACAGACAATTATTCCCTATGTTACAGAATAGTTATCTAGAGGCACAAAGCTGAGTCAAGTCCACTTGTGTTTCATGATTCCACATGAGTTTAGAGTCACCATCCCTGGAAGCATTTAAAAGACGTGTAAATGAGGCGCTTAGGGACATGGTGTAGTGGGCATGGTGGTGTTGGGTTGATGGTTGGACTCGATGATCTTAGAGGTCTTTTCCAACCTTAATGATTCTATGATTCTATGATTCTAAGAGTCATAATCCAGGTAAAAAATCTAATTAGATGAGGTTTATCTTCCGATTTTTCATCAAACTGAGTCTTCTTCCAGACACAATTACATGGGTTGGATATGGGCTGGCTGAGTGTACTGCAGAGTGATATGATAAAGCTGGCTGCACAGCTGCTTCACGTCACAAGAGCAACATAAACCAGCTAGGTGACACTGGTGAATCTGGACCAGCAACTATGAATCTGGATTTGGGAGCTTTGCCTGAATAAGAATTGAAGGATGAGATTACAGCTGCTTCTATGTGAAGGGATACAAAGACAGTTGTTTTTCCTGCCCTCCTGATTTTCCCATGCGCGTATCTGAATTCTGATTCAGTGCAGGAAGTGCAACGCATATATCGGGGACACGGTGCTATTTCTTGAGCTCCTGCTGTCCCAGACCATTTCGGATTCAAACAAGGGTGCTGGCAAGTAATTCTTAGGAAGGAGTTTTAAGCCTTGGACTTTTTTCTCTCCTTAGTCCTCCAGAATCCACATTACTTTCAAGATCTGCTGTAAAAGCAACATGTAAGTTCTTCTTGTGGGATGAAAGTCCAAGAAAGAAGGGAAAGGGATTAGGAAGAGAGGATTTACTTTACACACTGCTGCATCGGGTACTTTTATGTGGATTAAGAAGAAACTCCCAATATTTAAGGACAGCATGCAAAGAGATATAACTGTGAACACAGAAACACCTGTGGAAGGAACTTGTCTGGAAGCAGTGGAAAGCAGAATGGAATTAGCAAACTGCATAAACCTAGGCTGAGAATGAGAACAAGGCTTTAGGAGCTGTGAGGTTCTTAAATGACATTTAAGTTAGGGCAAAACTTTCCCGGCTGAATTTAAGATGGACTTTGGGTTATTTTATGAAACAGGACATATTGTCTGGTTTCTTGGATATGGAGTTTGGACTTGGTAAGCCAGTCAGTCTTCAGTCCTACCTTTTTAAAAGCTTTGAATAGTATGGAAAGCCTAGGAAAGTCTTAGGAATCAGGACAAAGCAGCTGAATCTTATACAGAGCCATACACAATCTGTTCTTGTGATGTTTCTGAAAATCTGTCAAACGTCAGTTTGGGTGCTTTCTATGCTTAATCATAATGGCAGCAATATAGGATTGAGTTTTTGTAGAGCTGTTCATTCAGAAAGATCCCAAAGCATCTTTATGCTGCTGTGCCTAATGAGAATCACAGGCTTGTCAGCCCTTCCAGTGAAATAGAGCCGTCAGATTCTCAGATGTAACCAAAGAGAGAGGAAGAGAGAGCAAGAGCTACCCAATGACATTTAAAATTCCTTTCAAGTAGGCATAGATAGTAAAATGCCAGCAACAGGGTTAGACAAGTTCATAACGAGCCTCATAAATGGGTTACTCTAAATGAGAATGTGTAGGTCTTAATAATAAAACCCACACACCTGCTTCCTCAAAATGAACCTTTTAATTGAATTTTCTGCTCGTCGGCTCCTTTTTGAATCTGCTTCCCCATCTCTGAGTTGTAGCTGTGCCCCCAATCTCAATCTGAGCCATCTGTTCCACTTCTAATATTAACATCTTCTATCATATAGTGCACCATACCCAGAGAAAAAAGAAGAGATAAGATCACTCTCTCCTGGGAAGAAACCTTATATTTCAGCAAAAGGTTCAGCTGTCACTTTAAAACGACACCTTCCCACACACAAATATGCACCTGCCACATTAGAATATTATTAATAATCCAGCCTTCATGTGTTTGACAAGCCAAACAAAATTAACCAAAAAATGTGAAAAGGTCTAAGAAAGGTGAGAGCAAGTCAACATTTCTTTTCAGAATCACAGCACCCAAACTGATCCACAGTAGAAAGTAATTACATTTTAAATGAAGTGTTCTAACTTAATTTAACTCCTTGTATACATTGCAAATTACTATTCATTTCTAATTATACCGATACCCGTTTAAGCTCAGTGAAGTTTACTGAGTTGTGTTAACTCTTCTTAGTCCCAATCTAGGCCTACAAATCCCTGTTCCTTCTTCCCTTCTGTGTTGTTGTGATCCTTCACTAGCTAACAATCTCCATCCGACCTCCACCACTCTTAGTGTAATCCCAAATCCACAGGGATTGTTGGAGGGAGAGGTGACAGTGGTATTGCTCAATTTTTCCTGCAACTGCCAGTTCAAGCTGAGCTAGAGAGTTGGCATCCTGGTGAAAGAGAGCGGTCGTGGAAAGAAAGGAATAGGCTCAAGGTTTGGGGTTCACCTTAGTAAGTTAAGGAAGAGAGTTGTAGTGGGAAAGTCTTAAAATGTGATGAAAACTTGAAAACTGGCCTGGAAGAATTAGGCTGGGATGAGAAAATAAAAACTAGAAAGAAATCAGGTAGGATCAGGAAGCAGTTCGGAAAGATGATGTGAGGAGTCAGGTTTGGTTGGAAGAATCAGGGAATCTGTAATGAAACACAAGATGTGATCCTGGCTGGAGCAATTTAATTGAAGAAGGAATATTATGTGACCAAGGAACATAATTGTGTATATTTGTATGTGCATATATAAGCATATGCACAAGTGACTGAATTAAGGTTAAAAAGGACATTTTAATTTTGACTGCTGTTAGTTTCTGAGTTCCTAAGTTTATGAAAAATAGTGTTTTTTAACATAGATATTTCTCATGTAAGAGGAATGCATAGTATTGGGTTAGTCACAAATTACCTACATATTGAATTCTTTATTCTTCTCTTAATTTTATGGTTCATTTTTAGTGTTATCTTTTTCATGACTGGCTTCACCTTTTGTGAGTTATGCTATGAATTTACCATTAACAAACACTAAGAATGGTGAGATTAAAGGAAAACACTGGTATTATCAGAGAAGAGGAAATGTCAAATCCTCACATTTGCATTATTCCAAAGAATGTCTGGATTGAAGCAAGCAGATCTGAAAGTCACTGTTCATCAGATCCAGAGAAGCCTGTTTTTTGGTAAGGAAAGTTTGGGAGTCTTGGTGCACTTGATTCAAAATGCCTCTCCTGTTTTTGTTTTTCCTGATTAGTCTTTCTACCTAATCTAGATACTCTGTTTGTGCCCCTCAGGGAGCCATATATTTCTCTAATCTTGCAAATATCATCATAGTGACTCAGGCATTGGCTTCCCATTTACAAACAAGGATTTGGAAATCTGAGTTTTATGGACTTTTGTGGAGACTAGGACGATAGAAGTACATAAAGGTTAAGGCTTTGAATGTAGCCCAGAATAGCTATTCTATACTAGTGCTTTTTGTGGATGGTCTGGTTTTGGCTTAAGCTAAGCTGCAGAAAAGCACACTCATGGCCAGCTAGTTAGTGAAATTATGAGCTGGGTTGCAGGGCTCCCTACGTATTCAATGGTAAGACATAGTTCAGCCAAGCTGAATCTTCCTCTGAAGTCTTTCTTTATTGATTAGAGAAGACGTTTAATGTGGGGTTCCTAAATGGAGTGCCAATAGTTAAATAGAAAGAATCTTAGCTGTAGGCTGGAATAATGCCATTTGCATTGGAGAATGGCACAGGGCAACTTATTAATTTCAGTCCAGCAACAGATATACTGTCCACCAGCCAACAGGAAAGGTAAATGACCGCAGAATAGTTGTGCTTTACATTCTTACCCTGGTTCACTTCACAATGTCTTTGTCTTTGAAGATGGTCTAGACGATTTTTGATATCAGGGCCTGAGTTTCAAAGACACATAAATGTTTTGGAAAATATTGCCTGAAACACAAACCATATCCAGGTTTCAACATCTTTTCACAGATCCTGCCTCACTGTATGGAAAATGCAGTGTCCTGCCTCAATTAATATGATATTTATATAGTATAATTTATATACGTGGTTTAAAATGTTTACTACGGGAACACAGAGTTTTCTCTGTGAGCTACAAAGTCACACTGACTGCCTTTCTGTGGGAAAGTAATTAGTTACCTGGAGGATAGGATGCCTCTGGTTATTGCACGTACCCCATATTAATGAAATGGCTTCACCTACCACAGAAACTCATCTAGGATTGAATAACTATCTATTTGACCAGCAGAGCTTGAGACAAAAGAAGCAGATGCATTTCCTACAGTAGCTTCAGTGCCTTGACAAATGTTATGAAAAGGAATATAATCATCTGGCAAAGTTGAAAAAAGACATGGGGTATATTTTCTCAAATAATTCCTACCCCAGAAATGCTTTAGTGTCTGCAAGGCTCTGGAAATGTGGTGCTACAAGTAGCCAATTGAAGTTGCAAGTAATGTTAGGACCTAAACCCAAGAGACTTTAGTAGAAAGTGTGGTGTGTCAGAAGAAAGTCCCCCTGGAGTGTAAAAATAACCCACTGATTATTGAACAGAAATATCAGAATCACAATGATATTTTAAAGAAAGAAGGTAACTTTAAAAGCCACTTATCTCTCCTGGGGACACTGCTGTAGTCAGCTCAGTTTATAGCATTTTGTCTTCAGAGCCTCCCAAAGGGTTGGCTCAGGCATGAGAAGTTCATGTCACATGGATGGCCATGAACCATGCCCTTTGGTAAGAATTAAAAAAAAAAAGGGAGTGAGACTCAGGGATTTGGAACATGTTTCTCACCAAATGGTCCTCAATTACATTACAGCATCTATCAATCTTGTTGCTTTCAGACTGAAAAGATGCTCTTTCCTTCTGACCTTGTGACTTGAGGTCCTTTTTCCAATAGTTTGGTCCTGATGAACCCAGACTCCCAGAATTTAATAATTACTGTTTAAAAAATGTCTTTAGAACATATATAAGTTTCTTAAAATGTTAACAGTTTTTTAAAACCATGCTCACATATTTGGAAATATAATCACAGTCCCAGAAAGTTAACAAAGCTAATGAGACATAGGAAACAACAGGTCTGATTAATACTGAAAATGACAGTAAGAAAAAGTGGAAGGTTTACTGAATATCATGATGTATCCCTGCAAGGCATGTCTAGTAATGTCTTATTCCAAATATGTTATTATTCTCAGGCATGTTTTTATTGCAATCATGTCTTAAGAGAAAAACATGTTCATGTTCTCGCTATGTGTTTGATTATTCATTGAATATGTTATAGAATGTCTTCTACAGAAATTGAACCTCAGCTTTGGACGAGTGATTACAGATACCTGGTATATCAGAGATATAGACAACAGGTAACAATACATTATATCCAAACAAATCTATTTGATCTTTTTGGAGGAAAGATTATTGTTAGAACATACAGAAATAATTTTCTGCAAATTACTGCTTATAAAGAGAATCTATTGCCTAACACAAAATAGCTACATTTCAGACCAAAAAGTATCTTGGAGCAAAATAAAAAAAATATTTTTTTATTTTAGAATAGTATCCCTTTATATAAAGAAAAAATAGCTAGTATTTGTGTACACATGGTTTCTTTTCTTAAGGGGAATACGTACGTTGACTAAGGACGTGAGTTAACTTTAGAACAAAAGACCTATCCCACTGGGTTGGACCAACAGACCATCTAATCTTGTATTCTGTTTCCAACAGGGGCTGGTACCAGATGTTTAGAGAAAAGTATAAGAAACAAGCAGTATACAAAGGGATACTTCCCACCTTCCAGATATATTGTTTATGGACTTCCTGAGCTGGTGACTATTTTCAGACCATCTGCTTACTGCACCCATTCTCCATGAATTAGTCTAGGGCTTTTAAATGCATTAGTGCCTTTCGTTTGGGCCTCCACAGCATCCTGTGGTAATGAGTTTCACAGTTTTATTATGCATGATGTGAAAAAGTACCGTTGATGGAAAAAGGTATTTCCAGAGGGTGATTCATCCTTCCTGTCTTAGCAGAAGATTAATTACCCTTTGAAGAGTCTCATCTTTCCGCATTGACATTAGAGCTTTAGTCAATTACTTTACAGTATACACCTACATTTTAGATAACTACAGATAGGGGAGAGTTATCCCAATATTAGGGTCAGTTTAATTAAATGCAATAACCTCTTTTGGTTGAACACCCTCAGCATAATATTTTTCTGTGGATTTTGATGATAGGAAATATCGTAAAGTTTTCCACAAAGATGTACTTGAATGAAAAATTGCTACCTACCGTTGTAAGCCTGATGGCAAGGCTTTCCCTCTGCCAGTTTAAGGTAATTAACTTTGTGTGTAGATGAGGCCTAAAGGATCATTATAAGAAGAGGAACATTAGGTTCCATTATTTCTCTTTTTTATTGAAGGACTTTGGCTAGTACATGTGGATGGTTACATTATATGAACTGTGCTCTGAAATGGATAGCCAAATTCTTGTTGTCCTATGAATTAGTGCTTACCAAACAAATAATCTTTTAGAGGGAGAGACCCTCACTGGATTTTGGGAAGTGAGCCACCTATCGTATATCAACTACATTAACAAAGGGGGTGTTTTTCACATTCAGAAGATAAAGGTTTGTACTTTGGGAAATGACAATGCACACAACACTGATCATGTAGATATAAGGTTTTTAAGCAAAGTAAGCTTTCAAGCTTTCTATGCACCTATTACCTCAAAAGAGTAATTAAATCATGTAAAACTTATTTTTAATAGCTCATGGCATAGACTGAAAAAATTATGTTATAATGAATACATATTTTTAACTCTTGGGATAAGAAATCTAAATAAAATATGCATTTACACAATATGCTGGAACCATTATGGCTCTGAAATAGTTCTTATTTGGCAAAAGCACAGACAACTACTTGGCATTAACTAACTTAGCTCCTGTAATTGTAATCAAGGGAAATCACCACACCAGTACTCAGTTTCTAACAATAAGCTTCATAAAGCTTGTTAATGAAACTCACCGTTTAAATTTTTTTGTTTTTGGAGAATAGTTCTTTCCCCAAAAAGTAATAAAGGTGTAGAAAAAACCCCAAACCCAATCAAACACTGTTTTCACTTAAACTTGACTCTCTCCCCTAGCTTTCTGAAGAAGTGTCTTAGAAATAGAAACACTGGCATTTTGCAGCTAGAACTGCAGCAGGATGAAACAAAATGGTCAACTCATTAATGCAAACCCTGTGAGACCTGCATTTCTTGCTCAGTCGCAGGTGTCTGCTGTCCTTGTGCAATTGACAGGTGCATGGCACAGTATAGAGATGCCAAAGTTAGCTCTCAAGTGGGATGGCCACTGGAAGTGGTAAGGCTGTCCTAGCAATGTGCCACAGCATTGGTCACTGATGGACTAAATAGATTCAGTAATAGTTTTGCATTACCTCTGGAGGAGGGTAGAACTGCACCCAGAAATCAATGTCTGGATGAATGATCTTGTTGTCTTTTTGCATATGAGAGGAGCAGGACAAATAGAGTGTGTTTTGGAGTGAATCTTGGGTTGATAAGGGTGTTAGACTGTTTAAGGGTTTGTACATAAAAGTCTGAGAAAACTTGGATGGAAGATAGATATAGAGCTGCCAAGCTATGCCAAGATGGAGCCATTTAAAGCTGAAACTCGATGGAAAGTTGTCTGGCAGAAACCCCACTTGTTTAGACCTTAGCAGGTCTCCAAAGTTAGACAGTAACTAAAGTGGGATTAATTTCAGTGGCAGTCAGGTGCCCAAGTTTCTTTGTGGCTTTATACTTTAGCTTTTTTGTATTTCTTGTAAACATGGGACAGTGGTAGTTCTCTGCCTCACAATGTTTTGAAATAAAAGAATGATAGTTTTACAAATACTGTGAAAATGACAGGCATTGCTGTAAGTCAAATATGTAGACCTCATTGAGCAATGGTCTCACTATTTGCTTATGTATTAACTATGGTGATTCCCTTTTTCCTTTTCCTGTTGGCAAGGTTCATTTTTTTGTAGAGGTTGGACTTTTTGACAACAGATGCACAGGTTCTTGGCATTCACTGTACTGACCTACCCCATGGAAGTCATGTAATAGTTATTTAAAGGTAATAAAAGCGTTTTGAGAGTCTTCAAGGAACAGTATTCTATGTTTGCATAGTTGCATTCTTGAAACAGTTCTGTTTGTACAGCTATGCTTCTGAGGGCAGCAATATGAGTCAGAATGTCATCGTATAAATAAAGTGTTTACCCATTAAAGCACTGTGTTATTCAGGAAATTGCTATTATAAGCTATGATTTCTAGTACATCTGGATGAACTATTCTGTAGGAAGTTATTTGTTGAATTTCTATCTCTTTTATGCTTTTTGTGAGTACAGTACATTTCATACATTTGCAGATATTTCAGTTTGCGGATGGTGTTTGCAAACTACTTATTATGCATTGCTTAATTATTGATAGTTGTGATTAAAAATTCTAGCTGTATATACGGAGTTTGTGGCAGATAGGGGAATGCATCTTTGACAAATGATGGACTCTTATTTTTGTTGCCTCTTCCAGTTTTTCTTTTGGAATGAAAGTCAAAGGCATCCTGGGCTGTATCAGCAGGAACATAATCAGTAGATCAAGGGAAGTGATCATCACTCAGCACTCATTAGAGCACACATAGAATATTGTGTCCAGTTTTATGTCTGTCGGTACAAGAAAGATGTTGATGAACTTGCATGATGACCACCAACATGGTGAGAGGCTGGAGCACTTGCCCTGTGAGGAAAGGCTGAGGGAGTGGGTCTTTGTTGTGGTTTAACCCGGCAGGCAGCCAAACACCACACAGCTGCTCGCTCACTCCCCCCCTCCACAGTGGGATGGGGAGAGAATCGGGGGGGCAGGGGGGGAAAAGTCAAATTCATGGATTGAGATAAAGGCAGTTTAATAAAACAGAAAAGGAAGGGATAATAATAATAATCATAAGTAATAATAATAATGGTAGAATACACAAAATGAGTGATGCACAATGCAATTGCTCACCACCTGCTGACCGATAACCAAGAAGCAATCGCTACTACCTGGACCACGCCTCCTATTTATATACTGAGCATGACATCATATGGTATGGAATACCCCATTGGCCAGTTGGGTTATCTGTCCTGGCTATGCTCCCTCCCAGCCTCTTGTGCACCTGGCAGAGCATGGGAAGCTGAGTGTCCTTGACTATAGACTACTTAGCAACAACTGAAAACATCAGAGTGTTATCAACATTATTCTCATACTAAATCCAAAACACAGCACTAGGAAGAAATCTAACTCTATCCCAGCCGAAACCAGGACAGTCTTGTTCAGCCTAGTGAAGAAATGGCTTTGGAGGGACCTAACAGCAGCCTGGTCATACCTGGAGAAAACAATGCAGAATGGAAATGAATAGCCACTTGGTGGGATGGCAGTGAAAGACGTCCATGTCAAATCAGGTCCCCAGGTCTCAGAGGACTGGGAGGCAGGAGACAGGCTATGCATCTTTACGGACTGAACTGTGGCTAAATTGTATTGTGGTTGCTTCTTGAGTCAGTGACTGTGATTCTCTGGGGTGAGCATTCATAAGGCACAACTTCAGAAGGCTTCTGCGAGTGTCCTGCAGCGCTGATATATGTCTGGATGTGCCAAACATTGCCTGGCAAAATCCTCTACTGGAAGAAATTCCACTAAAGCTAATGAAGTTAGATCAGCAGATGGTTTGGTACTTCACAAGTGTGCTTGCTTGCTAGAGTATTTGTGGAAGTAAAGACAAAAGAGCTGAAGCTGAGGTAAGACTCATTGTGCTTGGACATGCCATGTGGTGTATGGTCCAGTTCTGGGAAGAGCTAGGTGCCTTCTGCAAGGCCCAAAAATGCTGGGATCTCATCGACTTCTGATTATAGTGTCTGAATTTAAAGTGATGTTTGTGCATGCCAGATGTTTGTCAGGCATGCATAAACCACATATAGTTTATGCATTTTAGTTTATCAGCAGTATGCTGCTGATTGTCCTCCGTCTCCATGAATGTCGATATATTCAGCTATTTGCAAGGAGCTTTAAGAAGCCAAGGGGACAGAACGTCTCTCAGACCTGCGGGGTGGGTGTCCTGGTGTGAGACCAAACTGACAGCAGACTAAAGGGGCTCGAATACCCAAAACGCTTTTAGTCACACGTATGTTTGACATTACTGCATGACACAGCCTCCCCATCCCACGAGGAGACACCGCGGTCCAGTACCAGACTGTGGGGGGGACGGGGTCCCCCTCTCCAGGAGCCTTCAGGTCACCTCTCAGGGGGTCTCTGCCCCCTTCTCTCAGTTACAGGATTTGGGACATTCTGATTGGCTCAGCTTCCCACGGTGGCTGGCTATTGGCTGTTGCCTGCTGGCGCTCAGGGCCCACCACTCCGGAAGGTTCTCCCCACACAGCCGCAAACAGCTTAGGTACAGGGACGCAATTTGAGGGTAAACCAAGCTGACCAGTCCCAACTGTGTGTGCCCAACTACCATTAAAACTTACTGGTTTTTGGGCCTGATCACCCATCCGGCATTAAGCTCTGGACATACGGAGTCACAAATATGGACATTTAGGTGTCACGTAAATAATAATGACTCACAAAACTGTGACGCAAAACCCTTTTGGTGGAGTGAGAGTGGCCTTTAGGCTAAGCCCTTCAAGAGCAGCAAAGATAGTTCTGTCTTTCTTTTCTGCACATCCATCTGTCATTTCTCTCTGAGTCTGTCCTCCTTCCTCAGTGCCAAGCTGCTTTGGATAATTTGTTGCAATTAATTAGATCCCAGAGCTGTTTTCAAAAGCCTGTATCATTCAATCCCCATGCTGTTGGCTACCTATTAAATGACATAATCTAGGATCCTATAAAGGAGATCAAGCATTTAGCTTACTTTTTGTCTACATCCATTGCACACCAAAGAGCTGGTATTTACATGGAAGCCCATCTGAAATGCTAATGCAAATAATTAACTCCAGCCTGCAGACTCTATTCAAATTGCTTGCTGAACCCCACACTGTCTCAAGAAATGAAACCGGAAGCTTTTTTTCCTAATGAGTCTTTTCTTAGTACCGATTAAAACTGTGATTTAATCTTTTGTCTGTATCTTCCTTAATTTGAAGTGCAATTAAAGGATGTCTGTAATTGCCAATCCTTTTCTACAATACCAAACTTTTTTGCTGTTTTGTTCGGTAATTCTTTCAGGAGACTACATAACTTTTAACAAGGCTCCCCAACCTCCTTTTTATATCCAATAACACCAGCTGCCTTCTTGCATCTCTAATGAATGTAACTTCCTCGTCTCACTCTACACCTCATCACTTTCATTGTATTCCTCTTCTTTAACGGGTGGTCTTGTGGGTATAACGACATCATTAAACAGCTTTAAAGTTGCTAGTAAGAAAATAGTTATTGAGTGAATTAGAATATCATCATGTGAGATACCTTTACTGATATAGCTGAATGAATGACTAAGTGTTTGCTAAATTTAACTGTTTCTCCTCTGCTTGATCTCATCCATTAGGTTCATAGATTTCGGTTTCTGTTGATTTCTATGAATCATGATAGAGTTTCGTTCCCTATATAAAGAGGTTTAGGGCCACCTGAAATATTTGTGGCTGCCCTCCCCCTGCCCTGCCATGGGTGGCAGATATGAAAGAGGGTCTCTGGGTAACTCACATCTTGGATAAACACGTGTAGGGCATCATAATACCCTGGAGCACCTACAGTAACGTTATGAGCCTATGTTTAGGCAACTGAGTTCCCCCACTTGACTCACACATGACTGTGGCTGGAAAGGTGATTTGTTTCTTTTTCTACAATCCAAAAAAATGTCTTCAGAGATGTAAAAAAAAAAAAAAAAGATGGGAAGGAGCAATGCTCTAAAACCAGTAGCCAGACACAAGTAGCTCCTGTCAAATATTACTGATATTTATTATTACCACAAGGAAAACTGCCTATTGTCAAGTGGTGAAAACGCAAACCCGGGTCACAACGCAGTCATCCTTCAGGGATTCATCAAGGAGAAAGAGGAGAAAAAATGAAGACACATCCAAGGAACATGGAAATCTGTACAGACTGGGAAATTTAGTTCTCTGCAGGACTCTGAAACACACCCTGCACAAAGCATCCAAAGGATTCACTTGGACTGGTTTTCTCAGTGTGAAGATTTAGTTTTGCAGACAGAAAGTGAATATCAAGGTATCTGGTTAAAGAAAAGGTTAGGAGTACTTCAACATGGAATGTTATTTAAACATGTTCTATTTAATTGAAAAATTTTAATGGTAGTGAATAAAGTGCAAAAAGCGCCCAGTGATTTGGAAGCTCTGTTACCAGTAAAATCCCTGATGCAGAGTGTCCAGCGAGTCTTGTTTGAGGTGAGCCCTAGCACTCAAAAAAGAGGCAGGACAGACCTTTTGCACTAATTTGAAAGCTTGATTAACTGCTCTTAACAACGATTGTGACCTGAAAGGCCAAGTCCAAGTATGCAGAGGGCACAGTCACAACTTCTTCTCCCATTACCTAATGGCAGAAGTGCTGCTTTCCTCTCTGGGTAGGTGAGAAGAGGAAGCATTAAATTAAGCAGTCACCGTAGGAAACAAAATCGCCAGCACAACGGATCCCTGGTTGAAGGCTGGCCGGCTTAGATTAGAGTGTTGTTCAATTTGTAGTCGAGCAGCAGCAGACGGGCTGCTGACATTCTGTGGAATGGTTTTGCTGTGGACGTTACTGCTGGGCATGATCCACCGGTGGCTGTTGAATAATGTTTCACATTTACATTTTGCATTTCACAAAACTATGACATCTTGTGTCAATGCAAATAAACCTGTCACAGTCTGATACTGTATTTGAGTCAGTAGATTGAAAATTGATTGTGTGACTTGCCTGAATATAAATCACGTCTTTATTTACCCTGAACCATGGACTTGCAATTAGTCAATACATATTCATAAAATATGGGTTAGGTAAATTAACACTTGCCTATTGTAAATTACAACTGAGAATAATTTGCGGTGTCCGGGAAGTCGAAAATGCAGTTCATTTTAAAATGGATTTGATGCATTGCATTATTTAACCATTCCCTGAATAATTTCAAGCCATGAATTTAGATGCAACACAAAGTATTGCTGACATGCAGAAGAATTTTGCTTAGAATAATAGCCTTTCTTTCCTATATATTGATGCTCTTTTGCATGTATGTTTTAATTGACCAGTTCAGAAAAAGAATTTTTCAATTTCGGCCCATCCTATCGGCCTTACATTTCTGTTACAAAGAGATCTAAACCCTCCATAAATTTCTGATACCTTTATCCATGTTACGTGGCTTCTTCCTTTATGAGTTAAAGTATAATGTATCATGTATAGTCTAGGTTAATATTGGCTTGCATTGCTCGCACCAGGGTAAGTTATAGTACTCATCCTGGTGAAATAATTGTTTTGAAATGTATGGAAATGGGGGCTACTGGGAGAAATGACTTCATACTTTGGCTAGATATTGCATGGAAGATATTTGTAGCCCTGCTCTGCCATCTGAACCTAACTGTTTTGCTTCTTGGCCAAATGTCTTGTCCTCTGGGCTACTGCACATAAACATGGCCAATGCGTGGTCTCCAAAAGTGGTCAATAGCTGTTGCTAGTGGAGGACTATAGAAACAGGGCATATTTGGAGAGCTGTCTCTTCAGTGTATGTCCCAGCTTTCAGCAATATGCAGTGAAGATACTTCCTCAGCCAGCAGTGGTTTCCTCTGTGTTTATAGCTCTTACTGGCTTTTCAGCCTATTTGAAGATGTTTCCTGTGTTCTTTCTCCCTGATATTTACTGTAAATTAAATCTCAGTCCTGACTGGCCTTTCAGAAATTTTCACCGAGTACCTGTTTTTTTGGTGAAGTGCTTCTGCGTTTGTAAATTGGAATTTTTGAGTGAGAATTTGTTGTTGAAAAAAAAAAAAAAGACCAGCTCCAATAGAGAAAACACGGACTATGTGTGGAAATGAGGTGTGGGTGGATGTGAATTTCTCGTTGAACAGTGCTTCAAAGAGGTAAGGGCCACACTTCAGAAATTACATTCCTCTGCCACAGAATTTACAGTACAGAAACCATATTCTGCAATCTTCTGCTGAGTAATTTATTACTCTTCAAGCAGGTACTTGGGTACTGAAGTCCACATGGTAAGGGAGGTGGTATTTGGCCTAAATGAAGGCTCAATTCAACAACTACAAATATGAGGAGAGGAGAAGGCTGACTGTAATTTGTACAACAAAACTGTGGAATCGCAAAGTTTCTCGTGGTGAACGTTGATGGCTGTGTGATACAGTTTTGGCCTTCTGGGAATACAGAATTGTAGAATTTTAAAGTAGGTTCATGCTGAGGATGAATTTTCCACTTTCTGGCCGTGGACTGAGCAAACGCTGTCCAATGCAGAGGGAATTATTTTCTCTTTTCTTCACAGAATCAAGTTCTTTTAAAATAAAGAAAAAAAGTAAAATGCTTTCGTGGTTGTATACCTCAACCACAAAACCGTTTTTCTATGGAAAGCTTGAACAATATAGGATTACTCTTGGGTCAGAGGGTATAACATATATTTTGGCTTTTAGGTCATATGGAAAGTTTTACGTGGAATAATGAGTATTCTTCCTTCTGTAGTAGTAAATAAAGGAATGTAAGGTGATTTGCCTCTGATATGCTTGAGGTGTGGGTGTTTTCAGTGGTACTTCCTCACCTGTTTGAAGGTGCCTAGGTACCTAGGTTCAGATTTTAATTCTATATATCTACTCACTTTAGAAAGAAACCTAAAAGATGAATGACTTCCTTTCTATACCTGGAGACATATATGTATGTTTTTTCATCTTCACAGCATTTAAAGTATGTTCTCAGCACGCTGATGCTCATAGAGAAATGCTGCTGGAAATCACTCATGCGGCATGTTTCTCAGCCAGTGAGGTACAGATATGTAAGGGGGAGTGTTCCAGGGCTCCTGAAAGGTGCTTTTTGCCATGCTGTGTAGAAGCTTAGACCTGCTTTCACTGGTTCCCTTGGACAGTACGGGACTGTCTGCTTTGGGCTTGAGATGATAAAGGTACTTGGCAGAGGTAGCTGAACTTACCGAAGCAAAGTGGGATGCTTCTGTCATGAGCCTCTGCCATTCTTTGTAAACCCTATGGGTTCCTCTGCTACAGATGTCACTGCTGTCTGGGTGTTTTCTCTCTGTTCCTCCTTTCCTAGATATCTGCAGAGCAAAGCAGACCACTTTCCTGAAGACTTCCCCCTTACACAATCTTAGTAGCTATGGTGTTAAGTCCAGCCTGCTGTCAAGGAGCAGTGGTGTGACGAAAAGAGAGGCTGGAAACTTGGAATCACTGTGGGAGCTTTGGTGTGGAAGCATCACTCACTTCCATGGTGTAGAAACCTTCCCACCAATGACTGCCTTTGACTCAAAACAAAACGTACCATATGCTGGTAGTTGAACTGCTATATTTAATTTCATTCTTTTAATTGACATCAATTTTTGAAATAAAATTAGCTTGAAACAAAATGACATAAGGTTACATTTATAACATAGGAAACCACATTCCAAACCAAGAAATCATATTGTTTTAAAAAGTGTTACAGAAATAACTTTCTTGTTTTCTGGAGTAAGGTTTTGGAGTTGTTTTGGGTTCTTTTTTTTTTGATACCTAGGAAACTCAATTTTAAAAAATGAATTTACTACTGTTTGAAAAACACTGACATAGGTAAACTCTATGTCTGTCTCAGGGAAATGGGAATAATGCTGCTCCTGCTCAAGGTAAGCAGTATGTTCTATATATTGAAAGTAGTGATATTTTCCTCAGTTTGTAAATTACACCACATAAAATAGGCAGAACATTCCTAATTAGCAGAGTAATGTAAGGCATGTGCATCTGTAAAGGGCAATGCAAAAAGAGGGCACAGCATTTTAGGTGCCAAACACTAAATAATTTTCACTCACCCCCTCTGTGTCTCCCTGCACTGAAGAGCAATGTGTCTGGTCTTCCCCTTTGCCAGCTTATAAAGTGAGATATGAGTCTTTACCTCCACTCCCAGAGAGCCATGTGGACATGAATTCACAACACAGACTTTTAAGTTTTGCAGCTCTCTGGCAGAGGTTCAGGTTAAAACACACATAAATCACAGGTCAGCCATCAAGTAGACAAGCAGACACAGCCATAGTTATAACTCCAGAGTGCACGTTGTCTTCAAGGTGCATCTATATTAGTGGTTTAGTTTGTGTCAGGAGAGAGCTTTTGAAGAAAACCATCTGTTCATCCCCTTTACTGTGCTTTTTTTTTCACACAGCAGAGTAGTCTTGAAGTGCACAAATTGGATTTCTTTGGCATGAAAGTGACCACAAGATGTGCTCCAGGATTGTCCCAAAGGCACTCCAACTGTTGACGGACCTTCAGTTGACAGGAGCAGGCTAGAACTAGACTAATGTAAGTCTCACTGACAACGTGTGCATGAGTGCTGGTCCTTACCACCAGTGGTTTTTCTTCAGATATCTACCCTTTGGCCACTCAGTAACGTAGACATGATTTTTCCTGTGCAGGAGGAAACAGGGGGACTAATAGATTATTTCCCTATTCTCTTTTTCATGTGTGCTCAGTGATCTGACAGTCTGGCTCTTACTCATGGCAATCTGGCTCTTATTCATCTATTTCCTTCTCCGGTTTTGGTCCTCAGGCAGCTCTCTGCACAGATTTGGCCCGGGTGATTGCTCAAATTTATAATTTTGTCAGGCAAATAGACAAAGCAGCCGTGACCAGATCAGACTGAAGCATAGTTGAGGGAGAGCAGCTAAAGCTCAAGTCATGGATGATGGCATGGGGACAGAGATTTGACTCACGGCTGAAAAGGATTCAACTGCATCTCCCTTAGGGAAAGGCTGAAGGGCTCATCCAATCCCATACCTGATTTCTGTGACCTTGCCTCAGAGCAGATAAATGCACAGAGAGAAGGAAGGGAACAAAGAATCTGCAGATGGCAATGGATTTTATTCACCACTAAAGCCGCCTGCCTTGACGTGGGGTGGGTTGACTCCACCTGAGACTTTCTTTGAAGCCTGCTCACAAATTAGTACAGAATTTCCCTGACTTCATGCAAAACCCCTAAAAGAACCTTATTATAGTTCCCCAGAGCTTTATGTTACATTACCTTATACTTTTGCTTCGGACTGTAGTCTGAGATGTTGTTGATCTATATAGCCAGTAAGATGGATCTCGTATGCTGCCCAGTGGAAAGATGCATATCTCCACAGGTATCTGCACTGCAGGTGGAGGGATGTTTTTCCCGAAATTCGTAGGGCATCAGGCAGGTGTGTTCTTTACTGAGACATTAAATCTTGAATTTGTTTCTTTCACTGATTCCACAGATCTATCTTATCCTCCAGAGTATGCAATCAAATGACACCATTTCTGGATTTGTTTGCAAGGAGAGTGGTCATGATATGATTAACCAGGCAATGACTCCTTCACTGACAGCTGCTTTTAATCGTAAACTTAGGGCATTTTTTAGAAATAAATAACTGTTTGCAGAAGACAAACTTGTAACACTGTGACTGATGTCCCATTGCTGACTAACCTTGCTGGTTACCTTCAAAAGGGTCTAGGAACAAATGAGGACATTTGAGATGGATCTGAAAAGTCAGAGCTAAACTGACAGTGTAGCACTATCCACTAAGTGTTGTTCCAACTTTTCTGTCCCATCTGACTTCTGACTTTTTGAGCTTAAAAAGAGTTAGGTACTTCAAAGAAACAATTTTGAAGGGTAAAAGAACAAATATAAATTTCTTCTCTAACCTCTAAAAGAACTTAACCCATTGGTAATTCCAAAATAATTGCCTAGGAAAATGGCAAATGAAAATGTAGGAATTTCCATTCTCTCGAGTAGATAACTATGTTTTTCCTGCAATGGTAAATGGAAAAGAGGTGTATTTTCTGTTGATATTGAATGAGATGATATGTCCAGCAAAAAGAGAGAAGAGAAGAGGGGTGATTTCAGGCAATCATAAACAGATTGTCACACATCCTAGGTTAAATGGTTGGGAGAATTTATGAGATGTTTAGGAGACAGACTGTTCACTTTATATCACAGCTTGAGCCCTTCAACACTGGTTTCAAGTAACACAGGAGGGTTCCTGGCCTGAAACATTACTGAAAATTGAATGACAGAGGTAATCCAAATAGACACATTTAGTAGGTTAGTTGCTGAGAAAGGTGGTGAAATTGTATACTTGAAATATGTAACTTTATTTGTTTCATCTGCTTTGGAAAAACCTGAAATCATTGCGTTGTTCATTTTATTTGGTGAGAAATATATTAATTTATCATTTTCTGAGACCTGTACCTTCCAAAATGCCTTCCTATCCTCTTCAAATTTATAAACTTGAGCCTAAATTGCTTAGTTTTATTCTATACTGCCTGTAAGTGAGTTTGCTGGAGTCAACAATGCTCAGACTTATAGCCAGGCTTCATCTGGGAAGGACCTAGCTGGTTGCCTTTGAAAGGATCTAGGAACAAATCAGGACATGCGAGTTGGATCTGAAAAGTCAGAAAAGTCAGAGCTAAGCTGACAGTGTAGCACTACCCAATAAATGTTGTTCCAAGCCCTGTCATTCCCAGCAGAGTTACAGCTGAGCATGCCATTTCTGTGGTCCTGCCAATTTTAAACTGATACTTGAGGATACAGTGATGCCCTACCCTCCTCCTTCCCCATCTATTAGTCTGACAGATCCAAATGAGTGTCATTTATCTTGGAATCTGACGGGGTGGTCATAGTGAACTAAATCCAAGTTTTCTAAGCCAAAACATCAAATGTACAGTTTATACAGGGCTGCCAGCTGCAGTTTCTATCCCATTTTCTATTAGAATATTTCTATTCAATTTGCCCTTTGCATCTACTGAAATACTGCCCACCGTTTCGGGATCTTTTAAGGTATTAAAATCCTTTTTCTCCTAGGTTCATGTCTGGAAAGGGTTAATTGTGCCACCCGTGAACACTTGCAGTTAACAGCTCCTCCACTCAGTTGCCTTGAGAATTTTTATCTGTCATTGTATTGTTTCTTATTTGCTTCTCACCAACAGAGCTCCCTTTGATTTAAATCCATGTGGTTATGTAGAGTACTTCAGCTCAGTGAACGGAGCTGAAAGGTGCTTGTACAACGCGGTGCACGGACACCTATGCAGGCGTCGTTACTGATCCTGCAGGGAAATGTCATGTCACCGAACCTCCAGCGGAGATCAATGTGTGAAGAGAACTGCAGAGAACAGTGAGATGTGCCAGCAATGGCAGCTTAATTTGGGTCTTCACGGTGTTCTGAATGCAGCTGGATGGTTTACTGTGAATGAGATAAATCATATGAACATTTTGAACTGCCTTTAAGTGTTGGGCTTTACACTCCGCTGCTGTAGTAGAAAGTTTCTTCACTGACACAAAGGCAAGAACATTACAGGTAGTAATTTGAATAGGAGCTTTTATATTTTCACTTTCAATGCATTTCACAGCTGGAGGAGTTGCATTTGGGTGCTTTTTCATTTTTGGATATCCATGAGGAGAATGGCTTAGGTTTTAGAAACTTCTTAGAGCTTTCCTAAAACTATGCACCTCTACTCTGAAGCAGGAGATGAATTTCAGGGAAAATGTTTTCCTTGTCCATTATCCTGACGCTTAGTGTCTGCAGCGTGAAAAGAGACAATAGTTAGAGACTGCTATGCAATCTGCAGTTCTGCCTCTTCCTCTCAGTCAAATGAAACAGTGCCATACCCGTTGTTATCATGGGGCACCTGAGTTAAGTCCACGTGGTCTTCCCTTGATGTAGTCAGCCAGAGGCAAGGGTGCAAATAGTAATTTTAAGTTTGTTGGTATAAAAAGAAAACAAACTGTTGAGCTTTAAGTTGATTGGTATATAAAATGGAAAGTACCTGAGGTGATTGGTATAAAAAATGAAACTGTTTACCTTTCAGGTGATTGGTAGAAGCTAATAGTAGAAGGGTATGGTCTGTCAGAGGCTGGTGACGATGAAAAATCGTATGGCAAGATGGATGAAGAATATCTGGTTGGGAGACCTGTGTGATGCCTAGACCAGAGATTACTGATAAAAGCACAAGCAACGGCAGATCGGTTTTGGGAATGTTCTTTCAAAGACCCCAGAGGAGACCCTTCAGTACATCTGACTGCCAGCTGGAGAGAAGAGGAGAAGAAGAAGAGGAACCAGCCTTCACTGTGTGCCTGAGACAGAGAAGTTATGCATGTGGACTCTGGGCTGGATCAGTGAGGCAGTACCCCCAAATCTGTGATGGTCAGCCATCATCATGGGTACCCTCTGCTGGTCATCACTCATTCAGCATAGAGAAGCATGACTTCTGTGGTGTTGTCATACCGATGGCGTCAGCAGTTGTGGTTCTGCAGTATTATTAAAACATTAGTAAGAAGATTAACAATAATAGTTGTAATATTCTTTTATGTAATAAATATAGTGTAATTCAATATTCTTTGTAATATTCCCTGTGTGGATTGTCATCTGCTCAACTGTCAGTCTCTCTGTGCAAATTGATCTTAAATTTCCAGAGCCCTGTGACAGTTCCGCAGTGAGATAAATGAGTCAACTCACACTTCTGAGAGCTACCTCTTCACAGAATCACAGAATCACAGAATAGCTAAGGTTGGAAGGAAACTCCGAACATTGCCTAGTCCAACCCCTCTCCTCAAATAAGGTCTTCTAGAGCAGGTTGTCCAGAGCAATGTCCAGCTTGGTTTTGAATATCTCCGAGAACAGAAACTCCTGTTTCTGTATCCCACAGGTTGTGCTCCACCCAAGCATCTCTTCTAGGAGAAGAGTTCTCTTCTCAACTCAGCTAGCCATGTCTTCTAGACTGCCTGCAGACTATGACAGACAGGATTGAACTAATTATATTGGATCATGGATTTTATGTATTTTTATGTGTTTATGTGAAATTATAAGTATGGGAAATTTCTCTTTAAAAAAGAAAGCTAAGGAAAAAAAAAAAAAGGAAGACTCCCTCCACCTGCAAGACAATCCTGTAGCTGCTTGCATTCCAGCTCAGTCCCTGCTTTTAAGGAGTGTAATCAAAATTAAACTGCCCTCCATCCCAGAATCTACCCTTCAAAGCTAATTTAGGCATGGCCTACCAGCTGTCACAGTTATAGCTGCTGATTTGTGGCGTGGACACGAATGTGGGGAGCAACACTTGACTGGCCATACTCCTCCCCTTGATACCTGGTGTATGAGCAATAAGGGAAGCCGTTAGAGCTGGATCCCTGGATCCCAACGCCGTCTCTTTGGCAGGAGGGGAATGAGTGTTGGATATCAGCTGTGGTCAGTGGCAGCCAGAATCTGTTCCCTCTGTGCTACATAAGGAGAACAAACAGGATTAGTAATGAAAGATAATCTGAATTATATTTTCAGAATAATTAAGAGGCTAATGAGAGGTTATAAAATGAAAAATTGAACAAATAGTTTTCCCATGCATTGAGAAAGGGAAATAAATAAACTATGATAAAAATAATTTCTTGCTGTCTTTCTTCCTGAATGTTTTATTCTCAACTCTGGCCATGTCTGGGCAGTAAGGTATCTCAGGGATCGGCTCTGTGCAATTATATTCCTTGTCTGGCAGTCAAAAAGATAAAAAGGAGTGAGATAGAGTGGTACAGTCTATAAGACACATTCAGATGCGGGGAAAGTAAGTTGTGCAATTCTCTTAATATTTGTGAGAGTACACCAGAAGTGAATACTGATTAGGGCCCTATATCTTAAAGAGTTATTTTCAGAGGTTAGTACTCAGCTTAGTAATGGGCAGATCAGCACATTTTTACTTTGGTAACTCTCAGTTTTACTTTTTGATCGAAGGCCAGAAACTTTTAAGCATGTGCTATTGACGTTATTTTAGTGAAGTTTTCCTAATGATGAAGCTAAAATGGGTGTTACTTTTTGAATGCATTGTCCAAAACCAATGTAAAGACAGACATCGTGATCAGAAGGACTATTTTCGGTGACATCCTAGTTTCTGCTATCTTTAGATTAAAAGAAAAATAGTACTTTTTCTCATTAAATGTAACCTGCTTGTACAATTCACTCATACTGTGAAATATAATATAGTTTACTGAGGGAGAATGTGCACACAAATCTTCCAGAAAAGAAAGCAATTTTAGTCCAAACTCTTCTATAAAGAAGAGGAAGGCCAGACATTCATTTGGTTTATCTAACATAATTTTCCTTGCATTTATGCTCTTTCCATAATGTGGAAATCAACTGAACTTCTTTATCTGTGAATTCTTTTCAGATTTTTCAGGGATGTGCCTGTGGTGAAGTGGCCGTAAATGCCCGGGGGAAGGTTTGTGTAAGGTTCCAACTCTGCAGTATTGGGGTTTATGGCACCTGCCTGCTTGAGCCCTAGAGTCACCTTGGCTGACTTTAGTGTATAAAACATGGTGCAGCAGCTCAATTGTGGCAAAATATATTGTTTAAGCAAAGAGTCTGTAACAAGTAATATCAAAACAACTTTTACTTTGGACATTCAATTAGATTATACAGAAGATTAGAAATTAATGATATATATTTAGAAGTCATGCGAGGCCAGCATTTGCTTGCAGGCTGGGTCTCAAGTTCATAAATGATTAAAACATTTCTTTTCCTTAATCACTGAGGAGAGGAAAAAATGAATACAAAAATACAAATTTGTTAGAAACAAAGAGAGCAGCTTTAACGTGTTGGGTAAGTAACCACGTCTGTCTGAGAACCACTGGAAGCTCTTGAGGGACTAACACCTAAAGATAGCTAAGGACTTCATTGTTCAGGAATGGGTTTGGGTTTAAAATGACCATTGCTCATGGAAAAAAAGTACTGACAGTAATGGGAATGTGTGTTTGAAAATGAGTCCTTGGTACCTGGAAGGCAAGGGAGAAGGAAAGATAGAAGGTTTGGAGACAAGCCCATGTTGCCAATGGAGCTTCTAGGGCTAGAAGTTGAATCTATGAGTTGTGTGGGCTGAACCTCTCATCTATTTATCAAGGATAGGCTTCTTCTGAACCAACAACTCCCTACGGTGCTTGGGGAGTAGATTCAGGAGGAAATTTTAGCTCATCAGCAGGCATATTGTTATATTGAAAGATGTGACAAGACATTCTGGGAAACCAGGATTATATAAACATTAACTTTTCTGGCAAAAACTGAAACAGAAGTACACTGTGCTACTGTGCCACTTGTATAATTTTATATCCATATAGAATAACCTTTTTTTTTTTTTTTAATTAGATTTTTATAGCTAGAAGCTGATGATTTTTTAGTGTGGTATATCATGTTTATACAAAATATTGTTACAAACAAGATGAAAAGATTATTTTTATAATAATCTTATAATTATTTAAGATTAAATAATTAATGTAATTACAAATTTGCTCCTTTTCCATGCCAGGAACACCACCTGAGCAAATGTATACTTTCTGAAAGTAGATCCCAACCTGATTTAAGACTCCATGTGTTAGACAATCCACCACTTCCTTAAATAAATTACTCCAATGGTTTCTCCTTATTAAATATTACATGCCATTTCTACCTGGATCTTGCTGAAAGATTTTGTTGTATGTGTTTGGAATATGCTCTGGGACATACTTGCCACAAAATGGCAAGCTTTGAGTTTATGACAGAGGCATCACTTCTTTTCAGGCTCTTTGAGCTGAAAAAGACATTAATTTCTGATAATTATTTCTTAGAGCCACACAACTGCTATTTTGGACTTGGAGGAGACTTGGGCTAAGTACTATGCACTGCAAATTAAGTAGCCTTAGGTTCATGTGCCAGTTCCAGCTAGAAACTAGGCACTTCATTGCAGGTATCAGTATTTTAAAATGGGGTTCCAAATAATGGAGTATTTTCTTCTCTGTGATTACTCTGGCTCTGCCTGAGCCAGCTCTCATCAGATCTTCACAAGTTCTCTCTTTCTTCAAAGGTCGATGCCCTTCATACGAGATCTGTATCTGGAAGATCTCATTCTGAATAGATATGTTTTGCTGATAGGTGGGTTATGAGCTTTTTGTGCTAAAGTATGAGTCAAAATATTAGTTTGTTTTAACAAGTTTTTAAGTGGTCTTAACTTTTTTCCGTACTGAAGATGTTGACTTAGTTCAGGTCTTCAACAACAAGAAATATGATAATTAACCTGCTAAGAATAGTCGTTGTATTTGATAGGAAATTAGTCTAAACCGTGTATCATTTCTCTTTAGTTTGAAAGTGAAAATCTCTTTTGTTCCCATTTACTGAACTGATACCTGATTTATACCAGACTAATTTTTTTTTATATCACTGGAGCTTTTCCTGGCTAATATTGATGTAAATGAGAGCAGGGCCCTCTTCTACCATCAAGGACTGAGCATAGCCATCATTAATTGCTGTTTCATCAGGCAACAGATAACATACCCTTCAGCTAAGAATAGCTATGTCTCTTTGAACCACTTCTAATGCAATTATGAAAGGGAGAAGAGCTTTAAAAATGGGTTTAAATACATTGAGAAGTGGTGAGGTTCTTTGAGTAGTACGCATGAATGAGACATGAATGATGACACTTCAGAAACTAGCAATGTTTAGGCTTTTCACAGTCAATACAGGATTGCAAGAATTACCTGGGTTTATTTTTTATCTGCTCTCCTGTCAGAAAAAGACTATACTTACAACAATGTTTTTATAAGTTTGTATTAAAGAACACCAATCATCTATAAAAATCACACTTCTGTTTGAAGTTTTTTTTCCTTTTTATTTTAGCATGAAAATTGTTGTATTGTGAAAGTTGTAAGTAAGGTGATTGAAAGTAAGACAATTCTGCTGCTTTTACAGCTTTTTTTTTTTTTTTTTTTTTTTTTTAATGTTCACAGCTGACAGTGCACTGGGGTTAGGTCTTTTTTAATCTCCTGTTGAGTCCACTTCCAGTTCCACTCATGTGGGTCACCCTACCATAAGGGAGAAGGAAAAAAAAAAGAGACCAAAAAAGGAAACGACGACGCTACAAATTAAAATTTTGTAGAGAAATTAAGATACAGTTTGACATGGAACTACTTTGACATCATTTATACAAACTGATTCAATTTCATGTTGGTAGTATTATTGTCCTGGTTTTGGCTGGGATGGAGTTGATTTTCTTCCTATTAACTGGTATAGTGCTGTGTTTTGGATGTAGTGTGAGAATAATGTTGATGACACGCTGATGTTTTGGTTGTTGCTAGGTATTGTTTACGCTAGTCAAGGACTTTTCATCTTCCCATGCCCTGCCAGATGTGCAGGGGGCTGGGAGGGAGTGTGGCCAGGACGGCTGGCCCAGCTGGCCAATGGGCTATTCCATACCATATGACATCATGCTCAGCATATAAGGCTGGGTGAAGAAGAAGGAGGGGGGGCGTTCGGAGTGATGGCGTGTGTCTTCCCAAGTCACCGTTACGCGTGATGGAGCCCTGCTTTCCTGGCGATGGCTGAACACCTGCCTGCCGATGGGAAGTGGTGAATGAATTCCTTGTTTTGCTTTGCTTGCGTGCGCGGCTTTTGCTTTCCCTATTAAACTGTCTTTATCTCAACCCACGAGTTTTTCTCACTCTTACCCTTCCGATTCTCTCCCCGTCCCGCTGGGGGTGGGGGGAGTGAGTGAACGGCTGTGTGGTATTTGGCTACTGCCAGGTTAAACCACGACAATTATAAAAATGAATTATTTTCTCCACCTCATGTAAGTAATTTTGATTTGAGCCAGACATTCAGCTAAAAGCAATGGTGCAAGTCTATCACTTGCTGTATCTTGAGAGTGGACTTCCATCACAGAACAAGGGATCCATATTACAGATACTCCTATGATTCACTTTACTTGAAAAATGTATTTTTACTGTTTATTTTAAGAGTCTTTCCTAAAATGGGATTATTCCTCTTGTTGAGTTCTTCATGCATTGAAATCGGCACAGGTTTCTCTGGGGGCTTTGATGAGCACAGAATCAATTCCTCATTTAACAATGCTGTTCTACATGTTTTGCATTAAGAAATTGCTACCAGTTTAGTCTAGCAACTTTATGGATTGCCTCCACAGCACCATGTTGATCTTCAGGATGTGTAGATGGTTGAAATCACACATGAATATGAGCTTCTGCTCGTCTGCAGAAAGCCTCATGTACTACTTACCTTTCTCTAAGCAGTCTGTAACACAACCCCCTCCTCCCAAATCCTTTTAAAGTTCATTTTCTCTATGACTGAATAAAAAATTTCATTCAATCTGGAACATTTTTTTTAATCTCTAGAAAATTCAAAGTCTTGGTTTGGATTGAAATAAAATAAATCTGGAATTTGAATTTATTTGATTGTATCTCTTTTTATTTTTGCTACTTAATTGGTAAAATCAGTTATTCACTTAATTCTAACCTCAGTGACAGCTGAAGTTTAGATAACTTAAAATTCTAATTAAGCTTGTGAGTGGACACTAAATCAAGTTACTGTATTTATTATGGCATTTCTTGTAAGTACAGTGGGATTTGCATCAGCTTATTTTGACCATCTAAAATTTAAATGAATAGTCTAAGAAGTAGGCTAGGCTACTAAAAGGGACTGGGCTCTTTCTATAGTCAAAAGAGAAAAGCAGGCTGCCGAAGGTACGTTATCGCTTAAGGTAGGAAGAATGAATCACCATCTGGAAGCACCTGTTTCTCTTTGCTGACTATGGAGAGACAGAAAAATCAGCTTAGATTAGATGGTTAACTTCCACTGCCACTTCAGGCAATGTGAATTCATCCTTAGCATCACTAGTGCCTCAGCAGAATTTATACTGAGTGTCTTGTGTAATATGTCGATTATTTAATAAGATTGCAACCAACTATTTAAAGGTGTTCACTTTTATTTTTGGTATTTTGGATTTGAATGCATGTACTTTAGTTTAGCATTCCACCTAGGTTGGAATCCTGACCTTTGTACTGCTAGAAGCCATGCTGAAATGATGTATTGCATCCAAATAAAGAGTTTAAAATGTTCTCTGTTTAAAAATTTAAATATTTTTTCTGTTTGGATCTTGTTTCATATTTTAATAATGAGCTGAATAATTTAACAGCGTTTGGGCTAAATAAAAACCTATATGACATGTTTTCTCCTTTGCCATTTGAGACACTACTATGCAAAATAATGTCTGTGCAGATGAACAAAAGTCTCCCCTGTGACCTGTGGTGTGCATAATTTTAATCACAAGACATTTGCTTCTGCAGGCACCTTAATGGCTGAGGACAGAAACTGGTATGAAAGTTTGCCTTAGTATGACTGATATTCTGTACAATTGTGTTAGTACTGTTAATTTGTCCATGTTATACTGCTACAGAAATCCTGTTTCAGGGTGGGGGACGGGGAGGATGTAGAGAGCGAAGGATGAGTTTGCTCTCTGGTTTGTAGATATGCTCCTATGAAGCCTCCTGGGAGTAATATATCTTATTTCTCATGCTGAGGTCTTTAAAAAAGGCTGACAAGATCTGATCAAACAGCTGTGGCTCAAGAAGACTGACAGGCAGTGTGGTTTAAACTCTTCTGGGTTATTTATTTTTCAAAAAAAAAGTCCAGCTCATAAACCTGCATAGAGGACCCTTTGGATTGCTTAGACTTGGGACATACATTTTTACCAGGAGATGCCAATAAAAGCTACGTTCACCTCATGACCTCAACATGAAAATAACAAATGATACAAGTGCTGGGACCCAACGCTTGGCTGCTGTGAGCTGGTGTATCTCGATGGGCAGCTGTAGACCTGTGCATATTGGCCAGCTGATACGCTATCCTGAGACAAAAAGTTATTCTTCGTTTTGTTGAGTTGAGAAAACTTCTGTTTTCTTGTTCTCCATAAGGAAATGAAGCTGAAAAGTTAAATATATGATGATATTTAGAAAATATATGCAAAACTGACTTTGAGATAATACCCCATGTAATTGCATTCTTAGAATATCAGTGATATCGATAGCTTAATAGTGGTGTGGACTCATTATCTCCCTACTTACCATTACCACTGTTATTTTTCTATAGCCAAGCTGTGCCCATTTCTGGGCTCAGTCCTGTGAAAAGTCAACATCTGCAAACTTGTTTGAGCTTCCTCTCTTGACATTGATAGAAGAACAACTGTACTTGGAAAGATGAAGGGCTCATCTTGTCATCGTTACCCAAGTTAATATTTATGGGATTCTGAAGGGAGACAAGCAGATGTCAGGAGAAAATGTACACAATTTATTTACTCCTAAGAATACTTGCACGCCCATGTGGCATGTACTAGTGTGGTGGGTTGACCTTGGCTGGATGCCAGGTGCCCACCAAGCTGCTGTATCACTCCCTTCCTCAGCTGGACAGGGGAGACAAAAATATGATGAAAGGCTCGTGGGTCGAGATAAGGACAGGGAGAGATCATTCACCAATTACTGCCACAGGCAAAAAGACTCAAGTTGGGGAGATCAATGTAATTTATTGCCAATCAAATCAGAGTAGGTTAATGAGAAATAAAACCCAAATCTTAAAAACACCTCCTCCCACCCCTCCCTTCTTCCTGGGCTCAACTTCACTCCCAATTTTCTCTACCTCCTCCCCTCGAGCGGCGCTGTGGGAAGAGGAATGGGGGTTGTGGTTAGTTCATCACATTTTGTCTCTGCTGCTCCTTCCTCCTCAGGGGGAGGACTCCTCACACTTTTCTCCTGCTCCAGCGTGGGCTCCCTCCCACGGGAGACAGTCCTCCACGAACTTCTCCAACGTAAGTCCTTCACATGGGCTGCAGTTCTTCACGAACTGCTCCAGCGTGGGTCCCTTCCACAGGGTGCAGTCCTTCAGGAACAGACTGCTCCACCGTGGGTCCCCCACGGGGTCACAAGTCCTGCCAGCAAACCTGCTGCAGCGTGGGCTCCTCTCTTCATGGCACCACAGGTCCTACCAGGAGCCTGCTCCAGCGTGGGCCCTCCACAGGGGCACATCCATCTGCTCTGGCGTGGGGTCCTCCACAGGCTGCAGGTGGATATCTGCTCCACTGTGGACCTCCATGGGCTGCAGGGGGACAGCCTGCCTCACCATGGTCTTCACCACAGGCTCCAGGGGAATCTCTGCTCCAGCGCCTGGAGCACCTCCTCCCCTCCTTCCTCACTGACCTTGGAGTCTGCAGGGCTGTTTCTCACATATTTTTACTCATCTCACCGGCTGCTCTTGCGCAGCAGATTTTTTCCCTTCTTCAATATGTTATCCCAGAGGTGCTACCACCACCCCTGATGGGCTCAGCCTTAGTCAGCGGCAGGTCCGTCTTGGAGCCGGCTGGCATTGGCTCTATCGGACACAGGGGAAAATTCTAGCGCTCTCCACCCTCCCCAAACCTTGCCACACAAACCCAATACAACTAAATAATACACTGGTTATGTTTTGCCTTCCAAATAATCTTCTTGGTATCCATGACCTGTCATATTTATTATGCAATAACTGCATAATAACATCACAGCTTTATCAGGCATCTCCTAACATGGCACATTAATTTTTGAATTTGGAGATCTGTGCTGCTGTGCTGCATGCTGAGGGTTTCAGTGAAGATATTTCAAAATGTTATTATAAATGGGGAAATATCATGACTTGTTGCATAGAATGGGATCTCAAGGAATCTGCTCCCCTCTTAGTGCCATAGAGAATCTTTACTAACGATTTGCAAGAAAATATCAAGTTACCACCAATAAAATTGTCAACTGAAGCAAAAATATTAATGACAGAAATAATAATGGGAAAAGGATAGTAAATTATGTTTTGCTAGTATTCTAACAACTAATTGCACATTAAGACTGTCATGCTGGAAAAGAATTATTTCTTCTCAGGTTCTACTGGTCAGTATATATTGACTTAGTTACTGACTAGTGTGGTTATCTCTTCGTGGGATTTTTACCATGTGTTCAGAAGATCCGGACTCATGGAAGAGCTATGGTGCTTCGGACTCTGCTAGATAGGTAGCTTTGGCTTTCTTCTAGGCTTTTGTAGAAGTCAAATTCACAGTGTCATATATAACATCATTTTTGCTTGAACAACCTGACGCCTCGCCACACGGGTTCATTACTGAACTAGGTCTTAGGACTCAGCTGAAAAGGATGTTGACAGGGATTGTAGCAGTGTGAAGCTGATATTGCACTGAACCATGACTACTGCTTCAAAGGACGTGTGAACATCTTTGTCTGTCTGACGAGGATCTTAGGCCTTCTCAAATGAGGCTAGAGTAAAAGACCCACATTTAATTCTGATTTCCAGATTTTTCCTGTTAAAAAAACCAAAGGAATCTTCATTTGTTAGAAGGGGAATCTCTGAAGCAATGGACAAGTCTTTAACTGTCTGATCCTTGTACTGTGTCTCGGAAGTCATTAGATAGGAGTTAATATTTTGATTCTATTTTGATTCTATTTTGATTTCATTTATGCAAATGTATCTTAATTGAAGTCAATCATCTTAATTTGTATCAGAATATCTGAGATCAGAACCTCTCTTGCTAAGATTACCCTATTTGGATGCAGTATCTCATTTCCAGACACAGTAAACTCAGGCATAAATATTAATCCGCTCATATATTCTTCTTGATATGATTGCTAATGTTTTGTTTCCATGCAGATGTGACATCCCTTCAACCTTCTTCTATCTAGATAATTTACAAAAAAACCCAGAATGAGATTATTTTGGCATGGCCCCTTGTAAACCTCTTCTTGCAAGGCTGAAACAGCAAATCTAGGGCAAAGGAGCTGACTCAACAGACCCAGTTACATTTCTGTCAGGGCTTATTGTAATTTTTCTAGGATGCCTGGCTCAAAAACTATTCTACACACACACACACACACGCATGCAGACGTACACAAACACACTCCAGAAAAATAGGCACAAGAAAGATCAGAAGCAACCATAGATAACATCCGTCATGTATTCCATGTAGCATATCAAAATTATAAAGCTAAATAGAGTCATTGCAATGTTCCTTTACAATACAGATACTAACGCTGTTGTCAGGTTTCATCTTTGTATACTCAGATTTCCTTCTTTCCCCTCTACTATCTACCATGATTTAAGAATGTCTTAATCACATTTGAATGGGTATTTGACATGTCCCTATTTAGGTCATGATTAGAGAGATGGCTTGTGAGATCTCTAGCAGCTGTCAGTTGTAGTGTGCTTGTTGTGCAACATTTACAAATGACATGAGGGGCAGTGGGAAGATGTCATTAAACTACACACAGATCATTTATAATATTTCAGTATCTCCTCATATGCGTTATTTGTAATGGCAACTGTTTTTTAAGACCATCTGATTAATAGCTGTTCAGCATAAAAGAAAAAGACAAGGTACAGGAAAAATCATAATTAAACACATAGATACATAAACTGTAACATAGAGAATAGAGCCACTAACAAAGACCAGTCACCGATCATTAGACAACTGATGGAGCCACTCAAGCTTACCCTTGAAGAGATTAAACCTAGAATTTTGCATCTGGTAAGAAGGGAAACAAAACTATCCTGATCATTGCGATCTGTCCTATCTTCTTATTAAACTCTATTTCTAACTATTTTCTGTGTGAACTTGCTCTCTTCTCTGACTGGGTGTATGTGGGTGATTTGCTAGTGAACTAGTGAAGCTGGACTAGCCAATGAGTAGGGGGACACCAGAATCTGGAGAGACCCAAGGTGGGAGATGGAGGCTGGATAAACAGTACCTAGATTTGAGATGGATTTACGGTCTCGTCTAAGGTTTGAGGGGACCCGTAAGTCTGAGAAAAGATTGAAAACAGAGCCATGGAAGGACTAAGGACCATATCTCCCAAAGGAATCACATCCTAAGTTCCAATTTAAGCACTTAAATCCTATTAAATCAAAATATACCTTCTCCCTGCAGATGGTTATCCTTGAAGATACCTGAAGTCCATAGCTCAGTTTTCTGTGTTACAGCTCAGGTGTGACAGGATTGGATATCTTAGAAGTCCATCCCATGCTGAAACTTTACTGAGATCTGCAATAACGGCCATCTCCTGTGTGTCTCTTCTGGGGAGGTCAATCCACATAGTATGTTTAGAGCTTGTGTTAAGGAATCAGGATCTACACAAAAGTCACTAATTCTTTCGGCACATCATGCTATCACAGAAAGCCAGTGGGGCAGTCCTAGACTACATTGTAGTGTTGTCATGAGATCTATATAATGGTCTTTGACAGTTGTAGGTGTCAAAAGCGGAAAAGGACTCCTGGCATGGAGAAAGGGAGCTATGCCATTTCCTTGGTGCTGCCTGCTTTTATCTCTGGACCAGTTTCCCAAATGTGGGAATGAGTGGAGCTGCCCTAAAGTAGTTACTTTTCTTTGGCTGTGCATACACCAATAAGAGTGGCCCTGGCAGAATTGCAAAGATTTCCCTCTGTCACTGATAATTGGACTCTAAGTAGCAAAAATATATCATGCACGGCATTACCCTTGAAGCAAATGAGTAGCTAAACCATGAAGGATGCTTAGTTTTCTGGTCCTGCTGGATGAAGACAGTAAGGTACAAATCATAGCAATGCAATCTTGTTCAGCTGCCATGTACCCTCCTCTACGAGAGGAAATATTGGGCTGCATCCTCATGTTTAATTATACATCCCAAGCGAGCTGGGGATTGTTCAGCAAAGATAACCCTTTGTTTTCTTTTCTATCAAGTTGACTTTTTCATTTGCCAGAATATTTTGCTTTCTAAGTCTTCTGTTATTGCCAGCTACTACACTGGAAAGGGTTGAGACAAAGGTCTTAGGGTAAAGGGGTCTGTAGCCCTCCCACCCATAACGGCTCACTCAGGACATGGTGCAGATTGTATCAGGTGGTGACATGGGGCTGCACTGCCTCTCTCCTTTCTTCCCCGGTGCAAAGAGTGGCTGGATACGATTTTACTGTATTTTTGCAGAACTGCAAAGACAGTTATCACTGTCGTTATTTATCGTTGCTGAAGGCTTAAGAAAAACCTGTGATGTGGGCATGGGGTGGTAAGCAAGAGAAGACAAGTCATTTAGGAGAATAAGCTGAGACTGCCAAAAGAAATTATGTCAAAACTGATTTTCAAAGAAAACTGAGTTTTCATTAACCACACTTTTTTCACAATGAGAAGTGGATTTTGGCCACAATGCAATACATTATGGAAGATGCTGTCTGGTAAGGGTGATTGGCACACAAAAGAAGGGGGAGGCTTGAGACAACACAGCTACCCCTCCCCTGTGGCACTGAGATTTTATTTTATAGTGACATGTTTGGTTTTCAGTCGACTATTTCAAATTTTTTTATTAATTTTCACTCAATAGTCTAACTTTCCGAGAAAAGAATAAACTGTCTTCTGATCTGTTCCATTTTTCATCCCTTTTAATTGTCAATACTCATAAATTATAGAACTAATCCAGGAAATGTCTGTGGAAACTGAATCCGTGTGGGATACCAGAGAGAGCGTCTTAGAGCAGGATCTTTCTCTCCTACCACAAGAAAGTCTAGATGTTTCCATCTAAGTCAGCTACTCTGGGCTCTGATACAGTGAAGGAAACAGGCTTGTTTAAGGTTATTTTCCTTTGTCTACCTTAGGAAGAAACTCTTTTCTATAAGCATCTATTAATATTAAAGGATGTTCTGTTAACTAAAAAATGTCTAAGTATATAGTCTACTCAGATGTAGGTGCCTACGTTGGAGACATCTCAAATTACATAAAAAGAACTTAAATATCTATTTTCCCCTATGCTTCAAAGCCCTTTTGCATTGTCTGAGAAAATATCCTACCCTTCAAACTTGCTTCTTTGCTTCTGGTTTCCTAGTTTTGAGTAAATGTCCTGCTTTGAGCAAGTGTTACTGTTAAAAATAGTCTTTGTTATCACATAACGGTTTAATCAGCTTTCCAGCAATTACTCGATTTGGTCTTCCACAGTCTTACAGTTAGCAGTGACCTTCTAGCACATGGCTGCTGCTCAGTTCTGTGAGCAAGAGAGATGCCAGGTTTGTCAATCACAATTGTCACGAGCAATGGTGGCAGAGAAGCTTGTCTGGAAACTCTGCGATGGAAAGAAAGAGTCTGCTGGATGCCTCCAGGAGCAGCCAATAAATTCAGTGTGTTTCAGTCAGAAAAAAATGTCAGAGAATTTAAGTCTTCTGCAGAGAAAGGAAAAATCAATTAGATCAATACTAAGTAAAAATATTATTGTTTTATTCCAACCAAAGTAAATAGTACTACTGCAGGCATTACTGTAGTCGTCTCCTACTTTTCCCCCGCAGAACATTGTCTACGTGAGAGAGGTGCAGAGTGACGCTGCTATGACAAGTGAGGCTGCTGTGACAGCCCTTTAAAGCTCCTTTGGGTAAGTCTTTGATACTGAAATATTCCACCTGTAGTATTAGAATAAAAAGTGAATGAAATAAATATTTCACAGCTGGAAGGTGAAAAGACAACCAAAATTGAAGAGGATAGAAATATGACAAAAACAAACTCTACATGGGCTGTAGAGGAGATGGGACACAGCTGCATGTCTCATCCAGAGAAGCAATTGAGTCACCAAAAGTCCGAGAGGAGAGTTTTAAGGATTGGTTGGAAAAAGAATTGCCGGTTTGTATTGTCCTCTGTGTCCTCCTGTATCCTTTTTCTCCTGTAAATAGAAGACTGCTGGTTTTAGCCACCTGAATCATCACTTACAGGTGAAGAACTATGACTCAGTGGGTAACCAAAGATCTTCGCTTAATGTTCCTGGGTTTCTTAGCAGGGTTCACATCACCATTTACTTGAGACTCCAGAAACTGAGCCTGGCCCCTGTGACTGCCAATCGAGGCTTGGCAGAAGAGTTATGCAAATACATCTGAATATACTAGGTGGCTTTAGCCACTGTGCAATTTCCACTCTGCACGGTAGCTGGACTGACTGTGCAGGCTATAGAATTATTACTGCAGTTGAGCCTGAAGCAGGCTTCTCATTTAGAAGGCAGACTAATGGGAGTTTTCCCTGCATTGACCTAGGTCAAACATCTCAGCTGGAAGTTGTTTCTTTGCATGACTTAAACTCATTTGCAAGCTTTAGAGTATCGCTAGTGCTAATATTGTCTTCTTCCTAGCAGGGAAGAGAATCAAGCTAGATTTGGCTAACAACCACGATTTCTAGTTACCTGGAATTTTGAGTTTAATTAAACTTTTAATGCTATTTGGTTTCAGTCTGAATTGACTGATTTTTTTCTTGTAGGACTATTGCTGGTGAACTCAAAGCTCCCAGCATCTTCTGGCTGCTCCCCAGAGTTATGATTCTTTTTAGCCTATGGCATACACACAGTCCCAGAGCTCAGCCCATCAAGAGTCCAGGCACCTTTTTGTCAGGTTTTGTCTATAGAAGTGAATTGGAGAGCCAAGGCGTGGGCTCAAATACTGCTCCATACCTGTCTATACCCTTCCATGTTTTGCAGAGTCCTTGCTGTGGTTTTGGCTCATGCAACCTAACATTGCTTTAGACAATGCCTGGGCTATTTGCGTCAGGCAGAGTGGATCAGACCATGCTGTTCTGGAGTGGAAGAAAGGTTCGCTGCGTAGATGACTGTGCCATGCCACTTGTCCTTGAAGCCAGAGAAAGGGTCCTGTACTTATTAATAAAATCATAACCTCTAAGTTTTACCTTGAATTTGCTGAGGGCTACAAGATACTTAAAGACCCAGTGAAGTTGTTTAATGAAGTTTTGTTTCATTAGTCTCTCTACTTGGGCAATAATGAAGTATAGTTATAACACCTCTTTAAAGTCACTGCTCTCCTGTAGCGACTTGCACACTGCAGGTCCTGGAGCAGAGTACAATGGATGGTGTACATCGCTACTGGTGAAATGAAGCACACTCACAGCTGCTGTGCACCAGTTAATAATCTCACACAGCAGCAATACTGTGTAATTGGTACAGTGGTGATCCACAGGGAACATAGTCATGAAACTCTCTACTGCCGCGTTTTTGCTCTTTAGCTTGTGGTTGTCAGTTCAATCAGCTAAGAGGCTTTACACAGGGGTTTTAGGGAACAAAGTGGACAAGAAAGTTGTGTCCAGCTGAAATTATAAACAAATATCATTTGGGAAGATGTGAATTTTCAAGCAAGAGGAGTTCACTCTGAGTTGTTCTTGCAAGAAGTACTACAGAATGCTTAATGAGCAAATGGTCAGGACCTCAGTATTACATCTTGTCCAAGAGCTGGCACCGTCAGAAGCAAAGCACTCCTTCCCATCATGAGCAGGGCACCAGTTCATTTCACAAGCAGAAGGAAGAGTGCCATTCACCGAATCACTGACTTCCAAGCACTGAGCCAGGCAAATCTGACTTGACTTTAAGGTCAAAAGTCAGCAGAGATAACAGTGACGTGGTAGTTCATGACTGCATATTGCTCCTAACCTTCTGACCAGAAGTCACCCGTAGCTATGTTGGATAACGAGTGTAGTATTTACCTAGATGAACTGAAGTAATATATACACAACTGACCTGACAAACCATTGTGTATTTACATTTTTACTTCAGGATGATTTGCTGTGCACTGGGCTAAATGTATAGGCTGTGGATATTGCATTTTGATGTGTCAGATGGACAACTTTTTCTTAGAGATAATTTGTATGAATAATTTAGAATTTCAGGGAGGGTTTTTTGTTTTGTTCTATTTGTGTTTGTCAAAGTAACATCTCATACTGCTTGGCATGGACTCTTCAAAACACGGCTAGGGATGCCACTAAAGCTAATAATTCAACTATATCTTGCTGCATAATGAACTGATCATCACATTAGTTGAAATATGTTTCATATATTGAAATATATGCAGCATCAACCAGTCATTGCTATTTCCTCATCTGGATTTCAGCAGCAGGAAGACATTTAGAGGTATTCATGTTGTGCATTGTTCTAATGGCCTGCAGTGGCAAGAAGTGGTCTTTTCGGTAAAACTTCAGTTGAGGTCCCAGATTCTTGTATTTGTAATAATTCTTTGTAATGATTATCAGTTAGTGGGCCTTTGCTTAAGAATCTTGCTTGTTTCAGACTCCATAAATCTTAGTCATGGTTGCTCTGCATGGTTTTCTCTTGTTCGTTTGAAATATGTATCTGTTTTCCTGTTGGATTAAAAGGAAAAGAAATGGCACACGTGATGTACTGCCGCTGCGTTGCCATCTTCCTGCTTTTGGGACACAATATTTTCCAGATCATTTGTGCTGTGCTCTTATCAGAGGGAAAGCGTTGTGAGAGTCACACCATCAATATATTCCTCAACTGGGCATCTGGGAACAGTGTCCTGGGAGCAGTGCCTTGGGAATGGTGTTTGCTATCAATACAGGCCACTATTTTAATGCTTGTTCTGCTGCACGCATAGACACACATTTGCATTCATACTGCACGCACATCAAGCTTATTATTCCTGTTACCAACCCGTTTCTGGTCTCTGTGTTGACTGGTTTCAAATGGGTGTAGCTGGCAAAGGAAAGAGGCCACATCAATGCCTCCAAAGGATTCCACTGTGTGGGACCCTTGTCAGATTTAGAACAAGAAAGACAGCTTAAGCCCCGAAACATTTTCAGCCCTCAGGCAATGAAAGCACATTATTGTCTGTGCTGCATGGGTGTTTTAAAATATATGTGTCCTATTTGGAAATTCTGCAGAACACACCAACATTAGCTATGACAAACAGTTGAATTTCTTATTATTCTATCCTATTCCCTCTTACTACAGTTATGGCTATGTAGGTTATAGCTAGCTCTTTTAACCTTTCCTAGCAAATCAATCCTTCCTGCCCTTTAATTATTTTAACTGCTATTCTGTGAATCCCCTCCATTTTTGCCAATATTTTTCTGATAAATTGTCTACAGATACCTTCAGTATTCCAGCTACAGTTGCTGCACTGACATCCAGAAAGACCTTTTATGTATTTGCCCTCTGGTGCTGTTGCACATGGCATCTATTCTTGCTATGCTTTTATCATCAGATTGTACCAAGTCTCAGTAAATGTATTCCCTCATTGGGACTTTCTAAGTTTCGCTGCCCCATTCAATATCTGGGATGTGTATTATTTTTGAATCTCACAGTGAATCTCACCTTGTTAGTTTACCCTCACATTCTTTACTACTCTGCTCCCCTCTCATTTATTATCTGCCCTTGGGAGTTCAAAAATAACTTAATAAATATTGCTTTTATTTTATGATTTGTATTAAAGTTCCAGTGACACAAAGTCAACCAAAATTAAGGATACTTTCACACCGCTGTTCCATCATTGAGTAAGAGGCAGAGATCTTGCCTTAAAGAATTTGCAGTCCACATCAAGGATGCGTGTAACTGAAGTCGGAGAGTGTGTATTAGAATATACATTACAGAGGGGAGAATAAGGAGCAGCGGGTACCATACTGGCGGGTACTGAGACCCAAACAAAAGCTTTTACCAGGCCACTTTGAAGGGCAAGAGTAATGTGATAGAAATCAACAGATACTTTCAACAAAGAAATCATGGAGATACCTCATATATTTAAAGTTCAATCTGCAAGTAGCATAGGTTTCTGAAGAAAAAGCACAGATGCTAAAAGGGAACTGCTTGGAAAAGCACCAGAAAAATAATAATCAGTCTATGTCTACACGGCTGCAATGTTTGGACCTGAAACAGCTCTTCAAATAGTGGCTTTAATAAAAAGCCTGTTTATTTTAGTAATAATAGAGCCCTCTTAAAGTATTACCCTGCATGCCTGTGCCACTTGCATATTTGTAGGATGAAATCAGGTGATTTCCCCAAGGGCACACTGGTGACAGAGAGCTGAATCAAGAACTTCCTCAGGCCTAACTCGGCACCTTCACCTTACAACCGTTTCCTTGTTAGCTCATCATTCTGTTCTGGCCACTTAATCTCTTGTAGGGTGGAAGCAAATCTTTCAGCACAAGTCTTTACACCACCAAAGTCCCCACCTGTTTTTTTGAAATAGGGGTCGAGTCCATTTAAGTAGCACAGAAACCTTGTGTTATCCCCACTATGATAGGTGAAATTTGGATTATTTTTACTAGGAAATGTTATCTTGCAGCAGAGGAGAATGAGTGGAAGAGATAATAGGATTAAAACTAAGTGGCTAAATGGGCTTGATGTTTGTTATATCTCCATTCTCATTTCTTTCCCACCAAAGCAAACACCACCACCTTTATCAGTAATGAAGCTGTTTATCTTCGTAAAGTGCTGAAGTCAGAGTTACAGCTCTGAAGAAAAAGGTTGTTTGAAGAAAAATAACATTTGCTTTTTTCTTATTTGCAGTGGCATTAAAGTCAGTAAGTCCCCTGAGGTCCCCTGAGAAATGTCTATACAAGACCAGAGAGCAATAGTGGTTAGAATACCGTAATACACCTCCTCTTCCTCAGTCCTAACGAGGGATGTCCCAGGCTCAGTTCAGATGTCCATTTTGAAAAAAAATGCACACATTACTCATTCCCATTTTTTAGGTTTTTATTCTTAATTATAACTTGAAATTATGAAGATTTTTGTCAATGTGTAAAGGTGTAGGTACAATAGAATATGTATAGCTGCTTGCGAGCTATATTAAAAATGTAGTAAAAATGTATTAAAAATTGCAGTAAATGTATTAAAAATGGAGTAAAAATTACTGACACATTTATTATTATTTAGGGTTTTTTTAGGTTTGGGTTTATAGCAGTAAAATCTGGGACCAGAATGCTTTTAGAAGACGTGAAGAAGATGTACTGATGTTGAATGTCAAGGGTTTCAGAAAACTGTCAAGTGAACCTTTTTTGGCAGCAGTTCGAGATAGGCTATTTGTATGGCTGGTAATGGGGAATGATGTAAATATGAAAGAATAAATGTTACACCAATAGGATGAAGTATTCCAAATGTTTCATGGGATACACACACACACACATATGCACACAGAGTTTAAATAAATATGTAAATTGCATGGCATGGATTGTAAAAGAATACAATCTTTGAAGCTCTCCCCAAGGTGTCCTTTTCAACATTTATTTTCTGGCTTGTTTTGTCAGGCTGAGGATACTGTGAATATGAAAGACATACAAACTGCCAGCCGGCTTTTGCTTTTAAGACTGCTTATTTGATTGCAATAAAAAAGTCAACCTTGCTTTTTGATTTGATTATTTTTTTTTTTTGTAGTATTATTAGCGTGACAGACTGCAAAACAAATCTAACAAAGGTGGCAGGTATCAATTGTTCATTATCCAATCTCTATCTCTTCTGATGGCCAGCAGACCAGATAAACAATAATAGCTTCTGGGTCAGATTCTTCCCACAAACACAATACTAAAAAAAAAAAAAAAAAAGTTCTTTTCTCACATTGCAGCTTTTTCTTTCCTTTTTCTTATGGTGTTTTATTCAAAAACATGCAGGGACAGAGAACTATTAAGATAAAAATCAAAACCCTCCTGGAGTTAGGGTCATCTGACTCCATCTCCTGTAATGTTGGAATATCTTGTCTTTAACTGGTGCCTCACCAGTTAGCCATCATCTCACCTCCTGCTGACTGCTGAGTTGTTTATAAAAACACATTTCTCTCTGTGTATGATACAGATGCTTTGGAGGGGAGAGGAATATATTAAGCATGCAGAAAAGATAGGCAGCCTTTTCAAGTTTCATGGGTCGTGGTGGGAAATCAAGGGAAGTTAGTGGCAGGAAAAATAATTCAAACTTTTTAAAGCTCTTTTGAAGTGATTTCTTCAAAGCCTGCCTTTTGCATTTTACTGTACAATCCTTAAGCTTGGAGATGCAAATCCAGGCATGATATATCACTCAGGAAATTGCACAAGTTAAATCTACTGTGAATGAACACGCAGGCTGAGATTCATCTCACCTGCCCAGAATTTAGATGTCTGTGCAAGCTATTTAGTTTCTCTTGTCAGTGGGAGATGAGTAGCTGAAGAGGTTGGTTCATCTTGTCCTAAGCTGGGTGTCAAGGAGAGGTGGTTGGAGTCGTGCACTGGAAGTGCGCTTCTCTGTCTTTTAAATACAGATCACTAACTTGAAGTAGAGAGATAATTTTTAGATGGCTGAAGCCAGGTTAGATGGAGTCCACCAGCAGTGGCCTGCTAGCAAGCGTCATGCTGCTCATACCTGAATGTTCCACCACAGAAGAGATGAAACTAGACCTAAATCTTCTACCTCATCCTTTTAAAGCTATTCAGGGAAAAGGAATAGTTGGGAGACGGAGGAGAGTTCATTTCACATGATATATACTCAGCTCCTTAAATCTTTAAGTTACCTGTAAGTTATTCTGGACTCCCATTTCATAATCAGAATTATTCATTAGACTGAAAATATTATAACATGAAAAGTTTTGAAGACAAGATTTATTTCAAATGAGAATTTAGGATGTGAATCTTGAAAGTGTTCAGTGGTCACTGAACAGCAGCTAGTTTCTACGCCTTCTGCGTGTGGATCTGTCTTTAATTTTCATTTCTGAATGAGAAAGAAGGAAAGCCAAAAGAATCAGGACTAGCTCTATCCCTCTCAGGATTTTCTTTCTTAAGAAGTCAGTTAGCACTCGTGTAGCAATGGGAATGGACATAGGTCAAGGCAAGTCAACTTTGAAAAATCTCAGTTTAATCCTTTTAAGGCAACTTTTAAAAATACTGAAATAAAGGAATTAAAAATAATGTTAGCCATATTTTATATCATTTTAATTTATGAGACCATGAAAGATATTCTTCAAAAGAAGTGGTCAGATATTAAGTGAATAAGGAGTTGTTTTGGGGTCACTGTATCCAGCTCTGTAAGAAAAGACCCCTTGAAAAAGTAGAAGCTGGTGGAACCAGGCTCTGTTTTGCTTGCTACCTCTTCAGCTATTCTGTCAGTCTTTGGACTTCGCTCCTGCTGTGCGGGAAATCTAGACCAGTCTGTTTGCAACAGGTTTTCTGGGGTTCATGTAGCGTCATGGCACAGCAGTGTTTGTGTTGCAAGTGAGGTAATGACACGATGGCTTTCTGAAATGTGGTATTTTCACAGGCAAACTGGGTACTAATGAGGTCCCGATGGACAGCTGGGTGATTTAAATATTTTAATTCCCATTCATCTCTTTTGTGGAAGTAACTTGTTTACTATTTTACTGTTGTGATAGCAGTAAGGACTCCAGTGGAGTGGAAAGGAAAGGCTCTTGTGTGAGCAGCAATTTTGGAGGGACTCCATTCAATTCCTTCCAAGATTTCCCCTGGAGCAAGTTCCTTGACTCTCTTCATCAAGGATTTGCTGCCAAATACAAGAAATAACCAGTTGGTCTGTCTAAAACACATAAAGCAACCAGTCAACGTGGGGAAAAACAGTCAGCAAAATCTGCTGATCCCTGTTCATTTTCTATCCACCAGCCAAAAAAATACATCTCCATAAGCAGAGAAATTGCCCCTTGATCTTCTGCTCTGTTCCTGCTACTGTCGTGCCCGGTAGCAGAGAAAAATAAGTATTGGCTGTTGTCTGTATAAATGCTACTGTCACTGGAGCTTAAACAGTCCAGAAAGAATAAGTTTTTATTAACAGAAACAAATGTTTGTTAATAAGTTTCAGCCAGCTGCACAACAGCGCTGCTTTTGTACGTACCAGCATCTTGAGCTTTCTGCTAATGGTCAAGGTCAGAGCGCTGTGTACATGCAGTATGAAAAAGGGAATGCCACGTGATGCTGCTTCCTTTTGAGGAACACATTTTTGTTCTGAACAGTAAAATCTCACAAAACGTCACACTTACAGAATGATACTTTTGTGCCTTTTTTTGGATGAAAACTTCCAATCAAAGCACTTTGATTTCTATTTCTGTATTTCTTACACTGGTGGGCTGAAGTAACTGTTTTGATTTAGATACTTTAATATGAGAAAGGGCAAAATTATACCAATTGCAGATGGTGTATTATATTGTGGTATATCTATAAATATGGACAGATTGACACTAAGGGCACCAACATATAATGATAAAAGGCAGCAATAGTGACCTCAAATCATACAAAACTCTATACACTGCTGTTTCTTCAGGGAGGGGTAACAACAGCCCCTTATACTTTACTGTACACAGAACTTGCCAGAAATGAGTAAAATCATAGAATCACAGAATGGTTTGGGCTGGGAGGGACCTTCAAAGGTCATCTAGTCCAACCCCCCTGCACTGAGCAGGGACATCTTCAACTAGATCAGGTTGCTCAGAGTCCCGTCCAACCTCACCTTCAATGTTTCCAGGGGTGGGGCATCTACCATCTCTCTGGGCAATCTGTGCCAGTGTCTCACCACCCTCATTGTAAAAAATTTCTTCCTTATATCTAGTCTGAATCTCCCCTCCTTTAGTTTAAAACCATTCCCCCTTGTCTTATTGCGACAGGCCCTACTAAAAAGTTTGTCTCCATCTTTCTTATAAGCCCCCTTTAAGTATTGAAAGGCTGCAATAAGGTCTCCCCGGAGCCTTCTCTTCTCCAGGCTCAACAACCCCTACTCTTGCAGCCTTTCCTTATAGGAGAGGTGTTCCACCCCCTGATCATTTTTGTGCCCCTCCTCTGGACCCACTCCAACAGGTCCATGTCTGTCCTGTGCTGAGGACCCCAGAGCTGGACACAGCACTGCAAGTGGGGTCTCACTAGAGCAGAGTAGAGGGGCAGAATCACCTCCCTCAACCTGCTGGCCACGCTGCTTTTGATGCAGCCCAGGATACAGTTGGCCTTCTGGGCTGCGAGCGCACATTGCCGACTCATGACCAGCTTTTCATCCACCAGTACCCCCAAGCCCTTCTCGGCAGGGCTGCTCTCCATCCTTTCATCCCCCAGCCTGTCTTGTCGGGGTTGCCCTGATCCAGGTGCAGGACCTTGCACTTGGCCTTGTTGAACCTCATGAATATCAGTTAAGAGTCTGAAAAATAGAGATATAAGCCATCTCAATAGAGAAAAAAACGTACAATTCCAATGGTCGTTCAAGTTAGTCTAAAATGGAAATGTAAATGGTGTCAGACTTTTTCCCTGTCAGAATAACACTGATTTGAAATCCTTAGATACAATGAAACCAAAGGGAAAGGGAAGGAAACAGAAAGCAAAGTTTTATAAAACAAAATCCTAGTAAGCTTTTCCTCCTGTATAGATTTTTTGAGGATTTGAGGTAATAGTGTAAGAGCTCAATTTCCCACATCTTAAACTGTTATTTTCATCTTTTGCTGAAGACTGTTGAAACACACAGACTTTTCCTCTTTGAAAAGGAGATTGGAAAAGGAAAGTTTTCCCCAATTCATTCTGCATGACTCAAAGACAGACATTTCTTTAATATCCAAGCAGCGTGCCTCAACAGCAAAGCGGACAAGGCACTGGGACACGTAACATTATGGAGGGTGGTAATTTTCTCAAAGAAGCAGTTGGGCAGCTGTAGGTCAGAGCTCGTTATGTCTGCAACACTCCTCTGAACATGATATTCTTACCTCAGCTGATTTGGTGTGGTCATTTCTGTAACGGTTTTAGTTCACTTTACAGCAGTTAATGTCATGAAAATTGTCTGAAGCTGCCATAAACTGATTCAAAACACTCCAGGAGATTACAAAAGTGAAGGCTTTGGATAGGCTGGGATTTCCTTACTGCATGAAATCTGGCTGCAATTGATTTGCATGCAAAGATTGTTTGCCCAGTCCTACTGTTAGGTGGTTTATGCTGAAAAGAAGCAATTTGGCTTATTTCGGACCGTCGTGGTTTAACCCCAGCTGGCAACTAAGCCCCACGCAGCCCCTCGCTCATTCCCCGCAGGTGGGATGGGGGAGAGAATCGGAAGGGTAAAAGTGAGAAAACTTGAGGGTTGAGATAAAGACAGTTTAACAGGTAAAGCAAAAGCCGCACAAAAGCAAAGCAAAACCAGGAATTCATTCACTGCTTCCCATCGGCAGGCAGGTGTTCAGCCATCTCCAGGAAAGCAGGGCTCCATCATGCGTAACGGTTACTTGGGAAGACAAACACCATCATTCCGAACGTCCGCCTTCCCTCTTCTTCCCCCAGCTCTATATGCTGAGCATGACGTCATATGGTATGGAATATCCCTTTGGTCAGATGGGGTCAGCTGTCCCAGCTGTGTCCCCTCCCAACTCCTTGTGCCCCCCCAGCCTCCTTGCTGGTGGGGTGGGGTGAGGAGCAGAGGAGGCCTTGACTCTGTGTAAGCACTGCTCAGCAGAAACGAAAACATCCTGGTGTTATCAACACTGTTTCCAGCACAAATCCAAACCATAGCCCCATCCTAGTTACTGTGAAGAAAATTAACTCTATCCCAGCCAAACCCAGCACATTCTCCACCCTTTATTCCATACCATTTATGTCATGCTCAGGTCCCACACTATCCAATACATCCTCATTAACCACTGCCCCCCTTCCCATCCTTCGATACAATACACAGGTATCATTCCCTTAGTCTATGGACCACCCTTGTAAAATGTCCATAAAATGTCCAGAAATGTCCACAGAACATCCACTGAGTTCATTTAGTCCATGACTTTGGGCTCCATCTGTTACGGTGGTCACTCAGGTCAGCAGAGGTGGTGTGTTGTGTTGAGTTACTGGGCACCAAAGCCAGCTCAAGTTGGGTCACTGCTGCACTTGCACTGCTGCTTGTAAGGCTTGTCCTCCGTTGGTTCAGGTGGTTCCTGCTATGGTAGTTCCTATAACATGCAACTCAGATCATGGGTTACAACAATTTAAAGGTATTTCCATTACAATCTCCACCTCTGGTCCCTTTGCACCAGACCATTGGGTTTAACATTGCAATGAACTCCTTCCCTTGCCCCTGCTCTGGCTTGGACTTATCCACAGACTGCAGTCTCTTAGGGTTGGAGCCTTATCTATGAGCAGTCTCTCCAGGGGTATACCTGCTGCGGCACAGAAGTCTGCTTTTTCAAGTGGAAAGCAATGCAGTGGCCCTAGACTGCTGTGGGACATCAGGGGACTGGGGGATGCTCTGGGATTTGCACTGCGTGAACCGCAATTTCTCCAGCATGCAGGCAGCCCAAAAGCTCACTTTTTCAGCCCTGAAGATTTCATAAAACTGTAATGTGCAGTTACTATTTTCCAAAACAACATTTCCCTTCCATTGTAAAGATTCTGAGACAGAGACACTTCTTGATCTAATCATTAGTATAATGTCTTTACCAACATGGCTTTTGAGGGATACCTGTCTTCTCTCAGGTAAAATAAATACCTCCCCCCCCCAGTATAACCCCCCAGTTACCTATCCAGCCTAAAGTAATTTTCCCAATTCCCTCTGAAGTTCCCTGGGAAAGATAATCACCTCCAGATGATTCAGCTGACCTATTTTAAACATGTATTTAGAAGAAGATGAATCAGAATTTTGTCTTTCCCAGGGTTCTCTTATCCTGAAGACTCCTTGTGAATCTAATGACCGATATTTATTTTGTCTAGAGAGTTTATACAGTAGCATCTTCGGTAATAGAGTTGATAGATAAAGACACATGAAAGTGTACAAAGCTAATAATAAAACAGTAGCAGTGGGGAAATGTATGTAGATATACATAGATCAAAGCAGCTCTTTGAAATTTAGCAGATTATAGAAAATAAATACATAACTGAGCTCAGAAGAGAAAATGAAAGAGAAAAATAAGAAGAAAACATCTCAAATTCTTTTGTTATGTGATCTGTGTTGAGCACCTTGTGTTGTATTCATATGCATGACAATGATATTGCCTGATAATAATAAGAATTACCAAATCATCAATGCAGGGCTACGGAAAATCTACAATCGGGTTAGATTTTTTTTTGTCATCCAGGTTTTATTGACCTGTAGAACATATCATAAATGACAGCCCTTTCTCCAGAGAGTTTCCAGTCTAAATATAAACTGTAATGGGAAGATGAGGTAAAAATGCACCCCACCTTCATGGGGTAAAGGAAAATAAAATATAAACAGATTGTGCCAATTCATAACAGCAGTTTCATCCATTTCTATTATCACTGTATGAACTACTGGTTTGCTTTGAATGTAAGCACCATGACAATTGCTCTTCAGGTTTTGCTGGAGAGATTCTTTTTTATTTGTTACTTGTGACACAAGGAAAAAGGATAAAAGATAAGAGGAAGATGTGTGACCAAGACCTTTGGACACCAAAGGTAAGAAAGCTGACCTTCTGACATACAACAGGTTCAGTAAGTGTGTTAAGTAGAAATTATGGAAGGACTGGAAAAAAAAAAAATTACCTCTGATGTAAAGGCCCGTGAGGAATGGAGGACATTAGAGATAGCTGAGAAGAAAGAAGGATTAAAGGTCCAGATAAAGCATCAAAGCCAAAAGAAAGGATGTTACAACAATTAAAGGGGACAGTTTGCAAAGCTTTGAGAAAACTTTCAGTAGAATAAGCAACATGCAGAAGACCATATTGTCAAGTTATTGTACATGGAGAAGCCGCAAACTCAGATCGTGAATATATCTGGGCCATAAGAAATCAAATGAGACACTACAATAGCATGCATTTGCCAAACAAACTGACTGGTTGAAGCAAGAAAATGTAGTTCCCACCAGAGATACCGGCAGTTTCCCATTGTACCAGGGGCACCTGGCTCTGATCTGTCACATGCATCCTTTGCAGGACCCTGCGCAGAAGCAGTTAGTGGCCTCGTTGTAGGCTGCAAATCTCGGCTGTTCAAGGGCATGCAGCAGAATCACGAACACAAAGACTCTGCTATAGGGAATTTGGCAGTGAGCTTTGCCTCTCCTGCAGCTGCTTATATAGGAGGAAGTGATCTGGGCTATAAATATGACCAGATGACTTTTTATTTGCTTGGTAACTACCGAACATCCAGCTACATGGTAAAATGCATGCAATAGCAAGATAGTTGCAATTAAAGAGTAAATTATGATGACATACGCTATTTCTCAATGTCTAAACCATGGTTGAAGGTTACATAGCAATTACTTTTGATCTCATTAAGAATAATTAGTAATTACCAAGTACTCTAAGGGAAATGTGATCACTATGAAGCTACCTGGTATTTCCCCAAGGGAACTCTATCTAGTTACAGAATATATATGCTTCATTACTTAAAGCGGCACATAAAATACCACTTTATTTATACAGTACAAGCAAAACAGGCCTGTTAAAAACGTTTAATAAAATATTTGGCGAAGACTAAAGCTTTGCAGTGACTATAATACAGCATGTTTACAAGCTCTTTTAAATTGGCTACTTTTACCTGCCATCTCACATGCCTTATTTTTAAGGTAAAGCAATAGATGCGATAAAAAAAAATTAAAACCATGCCAGTCTTCCTCCCCTTTTTCTGATGCACTGCTCAGAGAATGAAGTAAGATTTGGAAGACACCTGCTTCTAACTAGAAAATGCTGGAAACAAACGTGGGGCAAGCTCACCCTAGCCAGCTGACCATAGCATTAGTGTGAAAGGATACAAATCTACCTGCCTGGCTTTGCCAATAGCCTTCAGAAAGACAAGCAGATGTTTAAGTCTCAAAAGAAACATTCTCAAAAAAAACAAAGAGAAAAAGCTGTAAGCTGGTATTTCACACAGGCGGATTTGCCAAGAGCCTCTGCTGCTGTGAAAAAGGCATCTGATAAAGAAGTAGAATGTACCATTTTTGATTTTAAAATGTATTGATAATGATTAAAAAGGAAATATTTGATATTGGCAGCTAGCTACGTGTGGGACATGCAAACGTTTATACTGAAACAAAAAATTATTTGTGGATTTTTGTGATCATGGAGTTGACTGGCTTATAAGATTTTTTGTTCTGAATTGACTGTTGGAAAATTATTGTGGTTTGTGAGTTTAAAAATCCATAAGTTTCATTTCTTTACACTTCGAAATCCAGTAAATGGAACTACAGAAAGCGTCAGTAAAATTGCCACATACTAGGTTAATGCAACAGACCATTTTGAGGAAAACCCATTTTGTGAGAATATTGGTCCAATTAGCCCTAGAAGAAAATCTTTCAGAAATATGGAAGAACCTGCTTTTCACTTTGAGTTATTGTTTACCAATGAACCACATCTGAGAAAATCAGAAGAATTATTTTCTCCTTCTTTCTCACATTTTCTGATGGACTCTAAATGAAAAACGAAGTGTTTGAGTACTTTTATCATGCAGAGTGAGAAAGATGTCTTTGCTATTATGGCAGGGCCAAGAAATTGCTGCTAAGGCTTAAGACACTCCTGTATTAAGCAGTGTGATAGTGTAATGATAGGTGAATGTCATTTCAGCTGACAGACCCACATAAGGCCTGACAACTCACATTTGTTCCAAATTCCAGAATAATTAGTGTATTGTCAGTGGTGCTTACATTGAGGAAAGTGTTCTGTCTCCTTCATTGTGAACAAGATTTGATAACCTTTCCTCTTATTTAATATTAATTCTTGAGTTTGACACTAGTCTTATTATTATTTCAGAAGTTGCTATGTAATTGTGTTTCACGTCAGCTTTTAACGTTTTGGCAGTTCTGTAAATATCCTTTGTACAACTCAATTTTGTAAGTAAATACCTTTTTCTCCATTTTTTCATGCTGTGATATATATTCATTCAGCACTTTGAGAAACACTCTTTTTGATCATTGGAATAGTTTTTCTTTCCACATTGATGGTACCAATATCTGAATGTGAAGTTCTATCTATTGCATTATCTGTTCTCATGACTATCTCATGTTCAAACCAGAGCACATATCCCATCTAAAAATATTAGTTCAGTTCTTTTAGGACCCCATGGATTCACTTTTGAACACGTTGAAACACAGAACGTATTTGAAGCTGAGAATGTATTTGTGTGTCTTTTAGAATACGTATGTGAATGCAGTCATCTAAGTATTGGCTTATTAGTCCACAGTTCTGGACTTCTGTACTGCCTAGATTACATTTCCTTTAAGAAATTTATTTTTGCTCTCATTGCATTTTTCTGGTGATTTATCTGTAAGCAGGTTTAAGTCTACAGTGGTGTTTCACTTGCCATTTCCTTCCCCCTCGGACCATAACCCCGTGTTAAAACAGGCCTACTGTCCTTCAAACATTCAAGGGCAATGTGCGGGATTTTCTGTACTTATCATCCTACTGTGTAGTTCTTCATCAAATGACTCTCTCTAATCAAATTAGATTACCTCCAGCATGTTATCCTTGTCTGCTCTCTGTTATATCCTTGAAAAAGTACAGGTGGTCTTGTCAGACAAAGATTTGATCTTTGTAAAGCCAGCCTGAGTGTTTTTGTCCACCTTAGATTTTTCTTGGTACTGTGTGATCTCAGGATTTCTCTTCTTTTTGAGGTCCAATGTCTTACCTTTCTTTTTTCTTTCAGCTTTCCTCAATACTGACAAGGCTATGTTAGTCTCCCTTTAGAGATTACCTGGTTACACTCAACCAGAAATGTTACTCAGTATTTCCTTTCAGCTCCAAAGGAAAAGACTTTTTGAACTTAGGACCTCGGTTGGATTCAGCGATCGAGCGCCATGTGGATGGTTTTAAGGTCCTATTATCTCACTGAGGGCTGAAGACTTTTTACCAAAGGTACTTAGCACTTCACACATTTGGGTCTGTATTATGCTTGACGTCTGAGTATTTACAGTCTCCAGTTTAGGACATAGACATGTTCCCGGGGTCCGAGGGCTCTGCTCATATTAGGAGCTGCTGTGATGCAGTAGATTGGACCACTCTGAGGAAGTGGACCATGGTAAATGTCCCTTCCCTACCCTGGCTGCAAACAGCTTTCCCTTTTGTGCTGTCATAAGAGATACATTTTCCCATTTAAAAGCCATAAAAGAATGTTTTTTGGGGGATAATCTCCTAGAATAACCCGTTCAGTGACTATTGCTGAGTAGTTTGGCATTAAAGGGAACTATTCTGCCTTATTATATAAAGTTCCAATTACTCAGCCCATGAAAGTATGCGTTTTGCTTTTAGCTGGTGAGTTGTGTAGTTCAAATCAATGGAATTATTGGGTCCTTAAAGTTACCCAAATGTTCAAGAGCTTTGCTGAATCCCAGCCTATGTAAACACAGTGTGCATCTTAACAGGGAATTCAAATCAAGGCTGTTTCATGCCTTATAAATCACACCAACTACATTTATAAATACAATTTACTGAGCTGCTCTTTAATATAATGGCCTTACGTATTAATCTTCTGAAGCATTCATGTGTTTGTTTCTTTTTGTGGTACAATTATTATTCAGGTTTCTTTGCCTGCATTAGTGCATTGCTGAGAGGGAGAGGTTGTGTTTCCCTAAGTACCACATATTTAGTAGCAGCGATACTTTTTGCAGACAGAGAAAAATAGCTTTGTACGCTGCATCCCAGAAAGCAAAAAAAACTGGGTACATTAGACACAATGTATTCAGAATTCAGAAACATATATGCAGTCACTTAGCTGGATTGCAGGGTTATTTGGCAGAGAATGAAACACTACAGGCTTCCAGAACTAAGTCCTACCCAGTAGATGGCATCCATACACCAACACTCGAGCCTATGCTCAAAGTACAGTGCAGTGAAGATTTTTGCAATGTTTTATTTATGGAAGAAAATTAACTTTGAATCTTTGTGTTTTGCCTCAGGCAATATAAGCAGTAAACATGATTTTCACACCAATAGGCAACAAATAGTTTTCTTAACAAATTAGATGAACCCTGATGTCTGGTTTCAGATTACTTTAGAGTGATGTGTGTATAATACATTTCTCTTACATTCAAAATCTTTTTGTTTTGCACAGGATAAAGTGAAAATGACTGGAGATGTACTGTGAAGCATGAATTATTTTTTGGACAACAGACATTTTGGTTTTAAGACCTGTTTTTAATACATATATAAACCATTCAATTTTTTGGCTGCCTGGCTCTTCATAGAGGTGTTTTGCTTTCATATATCAGCTTCCTTGCTATTATCACAATATATTTTACAGACATTGCTTAATTGCAGCTCACAAGAAATACCCCTGCGAGGCATTGCCAATCTGTAGTGATACATCTATACTCATTTTATAATGGGGAAACACGGTATTGAAAGAAGAGTGACTTAGTATATCAGTGCCAGAGTAAGGAATGAAGCCCAGGATAAGTAAGTGACTTGTGCTTCCCTGCCCTGTCCATTAGAGATGCTCCTCACAACTATTCACACCTGCCCTTACCCGTCTGACAGCACTGCAACACAGCGAGTATAATTGCACTTGTCTTGATAGCCCTGAAGTTTCTTGTGGTCTCTTGTACATGGAAATGCAGAGGGGAGCAGGTTGGTGAGTGTCGGGGTTTAACCCCAGCTGGCAACTAACCCCCACTCGGCCGCTCACTCACTCCCCCCCAGTGGGATGGGGGAGAGAATCGGAAGGGTAAAAGTGAGAAAACTCATGGGTTGAGATAAAGGCAGTTTAATAGGGAAAACAAAAGCTGCGTGCGCAAGCAAAGCAAAACCAGGAATTCATTCACTGCTTCCCATTGGCAGGCAGGTGTTCAGCCATCTCCAGGACAGCAGGGCTCCATCATGCGTAACGGTGACTTGGGAAGACAAACGCCATCACTCCCAACATCCCCCCCTTCCTTCTTCATTTCCCAGATTTATATGCTGAGCATGACGTCATATGGTATGAAATACCCCATTGGCTGGTTGGGTTAGGTGTCCTGGCTATGCTCCCTCCCAGCTTCTTGTGCACCTGGCAGAGCATGGGAAGCTGAAAAGTCCTTGACTATGTAAAAACTACTTAGCAACAACTAAAACATCAGTGTGTTATCAACATTCTTCTCACACTAAATCCAAAACACACCAACTAATAGGAAGAAAATTAACTCTATCCCAGCTGAAACCAGGACTGTGAGGATGGTCCGCAGATCCTTTGGGACTGGATAGCTTTTATATTGTGTTACGTGTTTAGGGATGATTGGATTCCAATCCTGCATTTCTGGCTTTACTGGAGAGACATCATGGTTGGTTGCATTTGGCCAGGGTTTAAACTGAACTGAATACAAATGATCAAAAACTTGTGACCATTCGATTTCCTTTCTAATTCCTTTCCAAAGCCTTTTTTGTTAAATATCACTTTTTTGAATTTTCCATGGAAATTTTTTAAAAGCTCATGTTTGTTTAGAAAAGGTGCTGTTCAATCCCTGAATCTGTCTCCAGAGTATTTCTGAAAAACCTTATTCCTTTGTACCGTCCTACTTGGACATATAATCTAAATCCCATTGTGTTGGCATTGAATTTCACAACAAACTTGGGACGGGTTAAATTGCCTACCGAGGGATTGACCTTTCTCCTCAGGCAATAGAGAAATCATTTGTTAGGCTTGCACCTGAATTTTAGACAGCTAAAATTAGAGGAAATTAAACTATCCTTAAGAGGTTCATCTTCATGTATTATTAAAGAACAGGTTCTCTTAGATTGGGTGTTTTATCACACTCAATCTTTTATTTTCTTTCTGAATGAAAACTTTGTGGGCTGGTGTACAATTACCCAAGATTTTCTTTCAGAGGGGTCAGCTGGCTTAAGGTCTCTGGCCACTAAGCTGGGAGCTTGGACATTACCTCCAGAGACGTCAGGGAATTAATGTCATGTCTAGCTTGTTGTTTCCCTGGATACCATTATTTAACACAGATTCCTCCTTCAGTCTAAGGAAATTGGAAAGCTTGATATTTGGTATAATTGGCAGTCAGGCAAGGTACAAAATTACTGTATATCTCTTTTAATAATTGGGAAAATAGTAATTTTTTTCACCTTTGATTTAACTCTACCATGCTCTGTGCACTGTCTTCAGGGCATGATTCCTAACGCAAAATATTTTTAAGCATCAAAATTAGAACAGCTTCTCTTCCTGGTAAGATTAAAAGGAACTTTCTAGTAATTCTATTCTATGGATGTTTCTTTGTGAAAAGTTTAATGTATTACACAAAAGATGACTATTGAGTTTATAACAAATTCAGCCTCCTTATGAAATACTGTGCTTGAGACCCTAACTTAATGAAATTCTTTAACAATGCATATCAGCCGGCACTAGTGCTGCCTCTATTACATTCAAACAGATGTTTCAAAAAATTCTCTACTTTTTCAAGTGAAATTTTCCTGTGATTACATGGTGCCTGAAGTTGAATTTTCTTTTTAAAGTTTGAACAAAAACTGTAAAATCATTTGTGATTTATATCCCCAAAATAAGATTTTCCCTACAGAAAAATTGTTGCAATATTATTTTGCTCTTTATAAGTAAAAAAGTTTAAGATCTGAAGCTTACTTTAACTGTCTACTGACCTAATCCCTGATGAGAAGTAAATGGTTTGGTGACTAGTTAAGAGCTGACATGAAGAAAGGTAACCATAGCACGTTTGAAATAATAGCAGATTTGGAATATGTGTTGAATGTGCAAATTTCAGTTTTGATCACCGTTGGCATCACTATTGGTGGTGACTGCATCTTGACCAACAAACTTCCCGGGCTTGATCCATATTCCTAAATTATTAGCTGTAAATGGCTCGGATTAGCCGGGGATCAGACACAGAGCCCTGACTGAGCACAGGATTAAAAACTTCATCCTGACTCATGAAGCTCTTTCAAACAATAGAGACCCTGAGCAGTTAAAATTTAGAACTGAACATTCATTATGTGAGGAGGTGAATTTTGTCTCCTGAGGGCTAAATCATGGACTTCCAGGGCTAAAGACTTGATCGTGAATTACTGAGAGCTGGAAGAATCCCTTCTGAATCAGAGACAGAAGAAGGTTTGTCAGATATCCAGAATCTGAACCCACGCTGTATTGCCAAATATATTGAATTAAACTGGATGCAATGATTCACTGCCAAACACGTAGATAAGACACCTACTTAAAGGAAAGTTAGAGCTTTTTGACTTGAACATTGTTTATTTGGAATATAATTACTTCTAGAAATGTTGACCTTTACATGTCATGAATAGGGTCCTGTCAAGTTGTCTGTGTTGCAAAATCAGGTTCTGCAAAAAGAAAGGCTAAAAGAATGCTAAAACAGTAGAAGAATAATAGATACATCTCCAACTTGTTAACTTTGGAAGGGAATTTTATTTTTAATGCCATTACATCACTGTGTTAGAAGCAAATGACAAAACCTGTGTTAGTGAAGAAAAACAGAAGCCTGACATTGAGTACGAATGGTCTTACACTTAGTTTTGTGCAGACCTTGACACTTCCATATTTCTGTGAAGCTTTGTGAGGGTTTCCATGGTTGAGGTGCAAGGGCAAGAAAGAAGAATCTTCCTAAGACCCAGGGGAAGGAAGAATCAGAAAAATGATGAGCAGACATGGTCTTGAAAACATTTTGTTTGGAGTGTTGGACCACTTTGGAAAATGCGGTGTCAAATTTAAAGTGGTGCTGACAGTCCTTTTCAAACAAGCACAGCCCAATACTACCATCACCACACAACCTTACTGCCTTGGGAGAGGTTGTGCAACAATTTTGCAGCTATCCATACAAATGACTGGGAGTGAAAGCTTACATTAGACTCTCCTACATTCTAAGCACAGAAAATTTGACCGTGTTTCCCTTCCAGGAACGGCATCTTTCATGCCCCAGTTTTCACTAGTGGAAAGTATAAGGTAAGAAGAAAGAATAAAAAGAGCAAAGTAAAACATACCTGGTGGATAAACACGGGGGCATTCATTTTTGGTCTATACGTTAATTGCTGTGATGTGTGTGACAGGCCACAGTAGTAAGTGTGCCTGCTGCTGTGGACTCTTGGGGGCTCTGGGTTACACCCTGGCTCTCTGGTGTCCAACTTGGTGTTGCTATTCCCCCAAAAGAGCTATTTCAACAGTCAGCTGTGTCTGGCACATGGGCTAATGGAATAGGTGAACTGTGCTGTGGATATGTGTGAAGTACAGACCTAGCCATGGGGGACATCTGGCGGTCTGCTTATTAGTGAGCGTTACTTTTGTATCTCTGCAAAAAAACTATTTTAACTTAAAAGTCTGCAGGTAAAGATATATTGACAGCAGAATTTCAGTGTGAGCCATTAAAATGCACCTGAAGATGACCATCCTGCTGTTGCTTTGAATCGCTTCCTGCAGCTTGCTGTGGACGGTTAGTCAAAAAGAGAACACTAAGAAGAAAGTCTAAATTAGTCCCTGGACAATACAAAGTCAACTACACTTGAGTTCATATGTACTGATTTCGCACTGCATTGCCTGAGGATATACTGAGTGCTAGCATGAGGCAATGTTCATCCTGACTCTGCTTAAAGTTGTGTCTTATTCCTACAGTCATAAAATTCACTAAGTGAAAGGTCAGGCATTTTATTTGGGGAAAACACATGAAGTGATTTTCTCCAATGGGAATTTGTACCAATGTAGAAGCAGTCCTTCCTAAAACACTTGGAATGTGATGAAAAATAACATCACAGCCCCGTTTTTGTGTTTTTAACACTTGGAGAAGCATTGCCGGATGCTAACTGTTGCTGAGGATGCAGCACGACTGTCACTGTGCATGAGGCAATATTTGTCCAAATCTGTTTGCTTTCTTCACTCTAACCAGGAACATCTACTGTTTAACCAAAGTGAAAGTCCATTTTATTGAATATTTTATTTTTGAAGATTATTCAAGCAAGCTTATTACAGAATAGCAAACCCACAGGGAATCAAGGGTGTTTTGCTTAAAAAAAAAAAGAAAATAAATAAAGCTTTCTGCAATCCAAACCACTGCTTGGGTACTTTCTGAAACCTTATAGCCATCCTGGGAAGGTACATTTCCTCACGTCTGGCATCAAGACAGATCTCAGTTAGCACAGAATTAATCTTAATATGAACTACTTTTCTTCAGCCTTGGCTCACCTCTTCCTCTCTTCCTTCCTCTGCAATGCTTTAGTGCCTTGAAGACCAAGTAGAACTGCCATGCTACAGTTGTCTGTATGTGCTAGCAATGACCTGGGTTTTCATCCAGCTGCCAGGAGAATTCGTACTGACTACAGGAGGATTGGGGCATCAGCTCACAGCACCTTCAATGGGAATTCATGCTTTTCATAAGTTTGCAAAAACTAGCAGAGACAAAAAAATTATTTTTGTATATTTTTATATGATTTTCTTGGAATGTTTACATTTAAAGGGATGCAGACGGGTAGTGTTCATTCCTTCACTATGGAAAATAGGAGATGTTTTTTGTCACTAACGTAAGGACTTATTTTGGAACAGTTCTCTTGCTAAAATTTCAGGGAGACCTGGTCAATGCAGAGACACTGTCTGGACAGAAAGGTCATTTCATGATTTGTTTGAGAGCACTCTATGCTCTCTGGCTCCAGCCTATGTCGATCTGAGAGCTGACTCTCTTTCTACTACAGCTGGAGAGGCTAATGCACTATTCCTTTGAAAATCTTCCCATTTCTTGTACATATGTACAGACGCTTTTATGCACATACCTAACTGAAGTGCCAGGTTTGCGGCATGAACAAAATTGAATTTGAAATAATCCCTAGTACAATCGCAATTGAAAATGAATGTTATTCAAAATGAATAACACTGCACAATGTTATTTGAATAGTAATGGCTCCCACAGAGGCAGTAGTTTTGGAACTATATTATTAGCAAGAAAGCTTGAATTACTACCAACACCTACATATTTGCAATATACTTAAAAATATTGCTGTTTCACTATTTTTTACCCTGCTTAAAGGATGGTTAACATGTCCATGAATTGTGAAGCAGTCTTCTGGACAGAGTTTTAATTAAGTGGATTCTGTGGAAGTGAATTTGATGTTAATAAAGCAACCACAGATTTTTTTTGTTTAATGTAAATGTTTTATGTGCATGCCTTCTGGGGAAATAAGGAGAAAAAAGGTACAACCTGTATAAATATAGCAGTGTAAGAAACAAAAATTAACTCTCCACTTTGGAAAAGAAACCTGATTATTTGCAAATATTATACTATTATCTGCTTGAGTTTTCAGGTGAACAATTTGCAATAATTTTATTTAGTCAGTTATGCATACCACCCCCAGGACAGGATATCTGGGCTTAATCCCTGCAGTCCTGCATGAGAAAAGGGCGTACCATCTACATTTTAAAAACAGATCCCATAGATACAGAGAGCTCAGGTGAGTTGCTCAAAGTCTCACAGGAAGTCTCAAGTGAGCCCAAGTGGACAAACGAAGCCCTGAGAGCTCTAATTCAGCGCATTAATACCAGAGAAACTTCTGTTGTTTAGTTCATCCATAATAAAATGACAGAAAAAATGCCACCTCTCCATGAAGCTTTTAAGCAATATTTACATAGCAATATGCTGTCCTGTTGTCTATTGTTAAGCTTTGGGTCAACCTGTTTCAATATTACCAGTCCTGCTGATGAAGGTGGTGTTGAATTTTTGTGTTACTCTTCAGGTGCTGTTCTCTGAAAAATTCGTAAGATTGGTTGTTTTTCCTTATTCTAAATATTTAACCTCTTTAGGGAACAATACCCTCTCAATTTAAAATTTTCATCATACGTGACTGATTTTCAGCTCTTCTGTGGTGCCGATGAAGTCTAAAACTTCACAGCTATATCTACGTGTAGGGTTGGCTCAAAACCTCTCCGTAAAATGGACAATTTCAGTGGCAGTGGCAGACTCTCCTTCTCCAGACATGTTGAGTGGGTGCCGTACTCCAATATTGGGTGGCTGTGGCCTTGATCCCTTGCATGGCCATCTTGGGTTTGTGCCTGTTTCCACCCTTCTGACCCAGGGAAGAGGAGCAAGGCAGGTCTCTGGAGTCCTTCATCTTCCTTCCTGTGTCTGGGATGACCTGTTGCCTGCACTGCTTCCATGGCTGAAGCAGGAGGAAAAAATCTGAAAATGGAGCCAGGCTCCCCGCTGAAGTATCTTGGGAGCTTGCTTACTTTCTAGTGACATAAACCACTCAGTTGAGAATGGACTCTGGGAGAAGAGCACAGGACAGATTTTGCTGACCCTGTCAATCTGCCGTTGTGGGGACCTTCTGGCACTCCTATGTCATTACTGCCTGCTTCATGGTCCATCTGGTGTGAGGCCAAGACTCTTCTCAAGTCTTTACATCCACTAAGCTTGGGTATTAGTTTAGACACAATTGTAGGGTGGTCTCCAACTGTTTCTGGAAGAGGAAGAGCCAAGCACATTCAGCCTTTTAGTTTTTACTTGCAGAGCTGTTCTTAATTTTTTAAGATGTAAACATATGCAAGTTGGTTGAGTTCCCCTGCATGACCATCTTTCCTTGGAAGTAACTATTATCTCCGTATTTCTACCCGTGCTTTCCAAAAAATCTATTGGCTTGCTTCCCAGATAAGGCACCCTGGCAAGAGAAGATGTTTGATATCAGGGAGCAGCCACCAACACTGCAGGCTGGGGGCCTCAGGTTCAAATGCGTGCTTATTATCAATCTAACAATCTATCTACATACGGTGACAAGTTTTGTAGCTATGTATGGAAAATGCCTGAATGATTTTTGCATGGTGAAAGCAGATCACATCTGCTTTGAAACAGGGACTTTGTTTCCTTGCATAAGCTGGTTGGGGGAGTGAGAGAGAGCATGCAGGACTCTAAAGCTGCCTGTCAAAAGACTTTGGCATCCCAAGGGGAGAAAGGGGGGAATGTTGTACCTCAAAACTCTAGATATTTTTCCAAGGGTTTCTGTAATTGAACTGTCATGGCTTGTTGTTATTTTTAAATTCTGATAGCAGCCATGGGCTCAAAACTGGATCAAAGCAATAAGCAAAGCCAGGCACACCCTGGTTAAGAGGGGTAACATGGGGAGAAGGTGGAATCTCCCATAACTTTTGCAAACAAGAGTATCTGGGCTAGGTTAGTCCATTTTGACTCTGTCTATAGTCACTGCAAATGTGTTGAAGGTGATTCGTCCCATCCTAGGAGAAGTATCTACTTTGGATGAGCTACCCACTGTCATTGACTATAGACGGAAACTGCATAGACTGGATGCTAAACAGTTAAAGGCTGAAGATAAGTAAAATATAGCCCACCCATAATTCTAACTAGGGGGAATTTTGGGTCTTCATTAAATCTAGCTAAAATAGTAAACTTAATGTAAAATAGCAGCACTGCGGGAATCCATTGATCTCACACACATGAAGACAATATTTTTCCTGCATATGACAAAATTGTTTGCCTAAGATAGATTTTTATTTACATACCCACCAAGATGCAAGCTAAGCTTTAAGTAATTGTTTCTATTATGCAGGCTGACTATTAAAACTAAAATATTGCCATAAGTCTGATTTCCTTTGTCCAAAAAGAAAAGAATGCTCTCTTTGGATATATGCAGAGACCACCAGGGAAGCATTAAGACTTCAATGATCAGGAAAATCCAAGAGTGTAATAAAAAGAGGTAAATAAGATGGCGTGCAAAGTAAATGACATGCTTCTGTTTCTGAGCAAGGTATCTTTAAGCTGTGAAGAATTTGTAATGGAATGACTAATACAGACAGGAGCATTTTATTCCCATCCTTGGATTTCAAAGTACTGCAAGTCAGAATTGATGAGGACTCCTCTGAAATAAAGAGAAGAACTAAGTTCAGAGCTGCTCCTTCTCAAGGTCAGAGATAGAAGTGGACTGTGTTAGGAAGCTGCAAGTGATTGCTTCGTAATTTAAGAAAGGTAGTGAAAAGAGTTTTAACATGAATCCACGTGTAAAAATGAGTAGAACTAAGATAATTACAAAAACTACAGACCATGGCCCTTTAAAAAACGCAATAAAAAAGAAAAGAAAAAAATAGACTCAACAGTCTATTGTGTGCTTGTGAGGAAAGACAAATCACAGTATGTGCAGCAGCTTAGTAGATGAGCAACAAGCATTAACATGCACAAATCTGTGTTCAAAAAGGGTGTAGGGAAGACAGAGGCAAACTCTTCTCAGAGATGCACAATGAAATTACAAGAGGCAATGGACACAAGCTGAAACATGAGAAATTCTGACTATATATCAGGATTTTTTTTCACCAAGATCGTGGTCAAATAATGGAACAGAGTCTCAGAGAGGTTTTACAGTATCTGCCCTTGGAGATACTCAAAAGTCAATTGGACAAGGCCCTGAGCAACCTTCCCTAACCGGCCCTGTTTTGTGTAGGGGTTGGACTCGATGACCTCTGGAGGTCCTTTCCAACCTAAATTATTTGAGTGATTCTACAAAAAATGCATGAAAATTTACCAAAGATTTGGGTGATCTGCCTATGCTGGCAGATGGCAGATATCAAAATGCATTTATTGAAAAAACATCAGTTCACTGAAAGAAAGGAGCTTATAAAAGGGCGCTTTCCTCATCTATCTTGTGCTCTTTTTTTTTTTTTTAAAGATTCACAATTGCCTGAATATTCCTGTCCTTGTTTTAAAACTCAAAACAGATTTTTGTTTCAGGAAAGTTCAAACGGAAAATATTTGGAAATTATTTCAAATAAAATATTTAAGTTAGGGCCATGCAAAGAGTTTATCTGTTTGGCTTGGTCCATGGAAAAAATATGAGTCAACCCTTACCAAAAGGAAACCTGAAAAAAATCAATTCCTGAGGGAAGCTAAACATTTTCTATATGACCATAATTCCAGATTTCAGCAAATTATTTGGGTGTGTTTGTATTTTGGAAGAACATTCTATTTTGTTCAACTGGTCACTGAGCCAGAGAAACTGTGTTTGTAGCAAGAGCAGAGCAGAAGGAGGTGGAGAGAAGGCAACAACAGGTTGAGAGGTTTGGAGACAGTCTTTCCTCCTGACTTAGCTATCTGGGAACCAGCCCAGACTCAGCAGAGTCGGTTTTTTTATTCTAATTTTCCAATGCAGCAGGCCAGGAGTGTGAGAAGGTGCCAAGTGACATCCTCTCCTTTGTGCAAGGTATCAGTACAGCTCTGAATCTGTAAACTGGTAATCAAGCTCATTATGAGGTGGAAATACATCCAATTTTGGTCCCTGCTCTGGTGACTAGAAAAGTTTCAAGCAATGTTTTATGCTGCAAACCAGTTAAAATTTTCCCTTAAACACGGTGCTCAATTTTAGATTACATCATATATGTTGATTAGGACATTTTCCAGAGGCATGGTTTCCCCTCTGGCAGAAGAAAAAACTGAACCTTCATCTGCCGTATCTTGAGCGAACAGGTCTTTGGGAGAAATGCAGGAGACAGGGAATATCTTGTCCTCATGGGAGGGTTTGTAAATCTAAGACTACCTTTTTTCCAGCTTAAAACTGTGTCACAAAAGGCTTTTTTTTTTGTTTTGCAAATAAGCTATTTGTTGGAGACACTTTTCATTGTGGCTTCAATTGGTCTCACTGGAAGTATTTTTTGTATTATGAAGTCACAGAAATCCCTGGAGTTTTAGCTTATCTTATTTTAACTCAGGAAAATTTTCTAAATTTAGGTGTCCAGCTAAACTGCCATCTGCATGCTGAGAGAGCATCAGGAGCCACTCGCTGGCCAGAAGAAATCAATGACACCCCATAGTGCCAGTGCACACCTAACTGTCATTTTGCCATGATTATCACATAGTTAAACTGGTCATCAATTAAGAATTGCCAGAATTAAAAAATGTCAGGTATTATTATTCTGACTAAAGAGCTAGTCACTGAAGGAGGTTATCATAGGATCGTGGGATGACTAAGGTTAGAAGGGGACTCAGGAGGTCTCTAGTCCAAACTCCTGTTCGAAATGAGGTTAGACCAGGTTGCTGAGGGCTTTATGCAGTTGGATCTTGAAAACTACTGAGATCTGACATCCCACAACCCTTCTGGGCCCTTGTTCCACGGCACAACTGTTCCTCTGGTGCAAAAGTTTCTCTTTATACCCAAGTCTGAACATCTCTTGTACCAATTTATGCCTGTAGTCTCTTGGTACCCCATCATGCACCACAGTGAAGAGCCCGACTCTGTCTCCTTGATGACCTCCCTGTAGGCACTGGGGAGCTGCTATTAGGTGACCCTGAAACCACCTCCTCTCCAGGATGAACAAAACTTGCTCTCTCAACCTCTCCTCACAGACTAAGTGCCCCAGCCCCTGACCATCTTGGTGACCCTCTCCTGAACTTTCTCCTGTTTATCAACAACCAGAAAGGTACCAGAAAGCCCTGCCAGCCAGAGAAGTACCAGAAGGAGATCAGTAGCACTAGAGCCTCAAGCAAGACAGGGAGTTCAGGGAACAGGAAAAATGTCTGATCGTCTGATAGAAATTGCCTGGCCCCTGATTTCGCCAGCAGTAGGGATCTAAGGAATCCCACCTCTTCAGTGAGCTAACCAAGGAACTGGATCCAAAATTAGGGAACAAGTATCCAGAGGCCAGGTATAAAAAACAGGGAATGGGAAGAATACATAAGACATAAAGGAGGATCATAAAATCATAGAATTGTTTAGGTTGGAAAGATCTTTATGATCATTGAGTCCAACCGTAAACCTAACACTGTCAAGTTCACCAGTAAACCATGTCCCTAAGTGTCACATCTACACGTCTTTTAAATACCTCCAGGGTCGGTGACTCAACCACTTCCCTGGGCAGTATCTTCCAATGCTTGACAACCCTTTCGGTGCAGACATTTTTCCTAATATCCAATCTAAACCTCCCTTGGCGCAACTTGAGGCCATTTCCTCTCGTCCTATCGCTGTTACTTGGGAGAAGAGACTGACCCCCGCCTCGCTACAACCTCTTTTCAGGTAGTTGTAGAGAGCAATAAGGTCTCCCCTGAGCTTTCTTTTCTGCAGACAAAGCAGAAAAAAACAGCAGACAGGCATGGAGGAATCATTTTTGAGGAGGGGGAGAAACAAACTCATGGGAAGCATGAGGAGGAGAAGCAATAGCCTGGGAAACAGGGAAACGTATGCAAAGCAGAAAAATGACAGAAAAGTGCATGAATGGGATTAGAAAGAGGTAGCGTGAAGCAAATTGAGACTGTAACACACTTCTACTCCCTGCCATTTGGACATCTGTCTGTTTTCCTGAGGGGAAAAAGAGAGGACGGTTGTGATGGGTGATAATTTTGTATGTACACAGAGGGTTTTAATCTTGAGAAGAAAAAAGGTCTCTGTCCTTATGTTTTAGGCTTTTTGTTTAATTACACCTAATGGCGTCTTCCTCAGCGCATTACACAATAGAGCAGCTGTCACCAGAACAGGATCCTTCTACTTTGAGAGTTTAATGACCTATCATTTTTGCTTTGATGGTGGCAGGAGCATTGCGCTCTTGTGAACTACTTATGGTTGTTCTTGGTGACTTCTTTCTGCCTTCTGTCCTCCCAGTGAAAATGGAAAAGTTGCTCACAATGATTTTTTAAGAGAGAGATTTTTTTAAAACTTGGCTGAAACAGCCTTCTTGATATGAGAGTGCTTTTCCAGCAGCCTGACTTCTGAGATTGGGGTGAAGAATTGATTACTAGTCTTCTATTATGAAATCCTGCTTCCTCTGCCTTCATCATGAGTGAAAGAAAGGATGGAATAAACTCGCTTGGCTTTTCTGAAGTGTAATAAGCAAGACTAAGAAACTTCTTTTACCAGAATTGAGGTCTACAGTCAATCTTGAAAGAAGTCCTGCATACCTGGTCATGGCAAAGACAACTGAAGCATTATTATATGTACAAATGACATAGGTGGCAAGGCGGTTATCTGCATGAGAGTTTTGCTAACCTTATACAGGAATACTGTGATGAGTTCTGCTGTCCATATTTTGAAAATGATCTTGAAAAGTTGAGAAGAGTCAAAACTGCTGTATCTCATGGGTGCATTCTATTTTTCTAATGCTTTCTACATTTGTAGAACAACAGCACATGAACTGGCAACTGGGATGGGAAATATTCAAATAGCAAGTAAGATGCAAAACTGTTTTTGTCAGTAAGATTGAATAGCCTTCGGATACTTACTAAGGGGTATGGTAAATCACAAATGCCTGCCTTTAACTCAAGAAGAGATGTCTTTCTAAAGTCTTTGAGCTAATTGAATTGCAGGCTTTTGCATATGAGAAAAGGATTATTAACATTCTGGGATTTGTATGCTTCAGAGAGCACACTAGAAGACTGTATTTGTTTCTTCTGGCCTTATAATCCTGGCTTTGTTTACATTTTTAGCTGAAGCTTGGGTGTGAGCTCATGATCAAAATGAGACTTGCCCCTTTTGGATGCTGTTTTCATGCCTGCAAGGAAGACCTCAGACATGTTAGGTCCTCTACACTATGCCCCACACGTCAAAACATGTCTAGCGTGTTTGCAGACCTCAGATCTCCTTCAATACGTTGCCATTAGGCCCTCTGCAAGGTAATGGGAGAAAAAAGGGGGAAAGTGGCCGCTCTCTCATCTGATAAATTGCTATAATCTTTACAGCTAAAAGGAAGCTGGTAGGATTTTATTCCAAGGATCTCTAGCTGTTAGCAAGACAAAACATGATAAACTTCTCAGTCTGCCACATAATTAAAGCACAGCTATATTACATCATAACTTTTCCTCATTGAATTCCTAGAGTTGTGTGTAACACAAGGCAGATTTGTCCCTGGATTCTTTTCCTGATTAATGCCCATTAAAGTCTCTTGGCTAGGAAAGCATCAGATGGAAATACAGTGACTTAGGCAGCATTCCTGGAGGGTCACAGTTGTAACGTCTGCCTAGCACAGTGTCATTGATGTCATCTTCTCTGCATGCGTATTATTTTGTCAGTGCTGTGTGGTGCTTTGAAGAAATAAAGTACTACAGAAATGTGAACTAATAATGAAATATTTATGCATTCTTATCATGTAACCCCATTTTCTCAGTCTTTAATCACCATATATGCATATGTTTCTACTGTAATTTAGGGGAGAATTTAAGCAGAGATTTAACTCAAAAACAGTTTCTTGTCATTGCACCTTATATTTCAAGTTGAGCACATGTCTAAGAACTTCTTGACTTTGGTCTGTATATTTAACCTTAATGATCACTTGTGGCTCTGTTGCTAAAATGCAGTAATTAAAAGGGTCATGAGATAGGCGGAGTCAGCAGAGAACCTGAAGGGAAGTCCAAGTGCAAGCATTCTGATTTCAGGGGTTAATTATTCCTTTTAAGATGTTTGACTTCAGTGAAATTCAATACACTTTTTTATCCTGGCAGATGAAAAATAACATTAAACTTCCAGAAACTGGCTGCATGGAGCAGGTCTAACTATCATAATTTCTATAGTGCCTTGTGTCCTTTTTTCAGAGATGTTTTGCTTCTGATGACAGAGAATTGATTCACATATGACCAGGGATACCCTTGGAACTGAACATTCTGGGTTTTGTATTACAGTATTGAACCCAAATCTCCCTGGAAGATCTTTGCCTGTGGTCTGAAGACCTCCTTAGGCATGCTGTTGTTAGATTGAGTGATGAGTGAGCTGCTTATTTAAGAACTCAGCATGGAAATGGCCATATTAATTACCCCTATCCACTTACCACAGATCACTGTTACTATATGTCGTGGTTTAACCCCAGCCGGCAACCAAGCCCCGCACAGCTGCTTGCTCACTCCCCCCCGGTGGGATGGGGGTGAGAGTCGGAAGGGCAAAAGTGAGAAAACTCATGGGTTGAGATAAAGACAGTTTAACAGGTAAAGCAAAAGCCGCGCGCGCAAGCAAAGCAAAACCAGGAATTCATTCACTCCTTCCCATCGGCAGGCAGGTGTTCAGCCATCTCCAGGAAAGCAGGGCTCCATCACACGTAATGGTGACTTGGAAAGACAAACACCATCACTCTGAACGTCCCCCCTTCCTTCTTCTTCCCCCAGCTTTATATGCTGAAGATGACATCATATGGTATGGAATATCCCTTTGGTCAGTTGAGGTCAGCTGTGCTGGCTCTGTCTCCTCCCAGCTCCTTGTGCACCCCCAGCCTCCTTGCTGGTGGGGTGGGATGAGGAGCAGAGAAGGCCTTGACTCTGTGTAAGCACTGCTCAGCAGTAACGAAAACATCCTGTGTTATCAACACTGTGTTCAGCACAAATCTAAAGCATAGCCCCGTACTAGCTACTGTGAAGAAAATCCCAGGCAAAACCAGCAATCTATAGGTCTTCCTGCTGATGACTGGCTATAGAAACAGGGAGCAGTAAAAATAGACTCAATCATTCAACTCTTTACAGACTGCAAAACATCATTCAGACACTGGTAGCATAATAGAAATAAAACAAGGTGATCACAGGAACTAAAATTCTTGATTTTTTTTTTAATTGGGAAAAAATGTATCATATTAATCAAGAAGTTATGCCTGATTGTCAACATCCAGTTTAAACAAAATCCCAAGAAGTTTCAGCAAAAAGATTACACTAGAACCTATTCCCTCTTCTAAATTTTGTCCAAGCTCTAGAATAAGTTTTGAGATTTATGGTGCCGGACTAAGGTGTGTTTCAGTTACCCAAGTCTAAAAAATAAATTCTCAGAAGCCTTGCCTAAACTTTTACGTGCCTGAAAGCTCAGATACATTTTGTACAGTAAAGTTCTCAAGGTAAAGGGATAATGTTTATCTCTTCCTGCTGAGATCTCCATCTGAGCATCTTAATCTAGGTTTTCTGTATAACAAATGTAAAAAAATAAGAGCTCATAGGGTGCAAGGCAGGTGATTTATTTTAGGCCTATAATTTTACTCAAGAAATGACTTCAATCAGTGCATTACTGCATTTTCAGAAAAGAGAGATAGCTACTATGTCCTGCCTCAGAGGCACATGGATTATTATTATTTTTTAAACCAAGCCTATTTTTCCATGCAGAGTTCATTTGCCTTTTCTTTCTTTGTCAGATTTTCCCAGTGACTTCAGGTCTCCTGGCTCCCAGACTCGTGCTTTCTTTTGCCATGCTATAATCAGTTTTGCTATGCTGTATGCAGAAATAGTGGCAAGGCAAAAGGAGTTTTAACCTCTTTCCCAGCGTTGTCTGTTGGAGTAGACGTACTCCCTAGCATGGCACAACAGCGGTTACACATTCTTTAGTAAGACTGAGGCTACATTAACCCTTATGTGTAACAACTTTGTATTATTTTGCATATACTCCAGACAGTCCTATCATAAATGCATTTGTGACATTTGTCAGTCTGTATCACCAGGCAAACATTGAATAGCTTTGGCATATAGAAGTCCTAAAGCAAGAATGAGAAACGGGTGCAAGGAGGGCTATCATGTCTGAATATTATGAAGGAAGGAAGAAGAGGAGCGAAAGGACTTCTTCAACAAGACTGCCTGTTCCTTTTTGGGGATCTTAACTACAATATTTCACGGTTCTGTTATTGGGCAGGTAAAGATGATAGAGACATCACTAGGATTTTTACTTTCAGAATAGAGGACTGGAAATGTTTTCTCCTATTGTATTTGAATAGCTTGGGATATCAGCCTTGCCAAGCACTTGCTATCTATTCAGCTGGTAATGCATCGTGTCATTCGTTAGGGCCAGTGAGTAAAAAAAAGTAAATCATAGAATCATAGAATCATACAGGTTGGAAAAGACCTCTAAGATCATCATGTCCAACCGTCAACCCAACACACCATGCCCACTACACCATGTCCCTAAGGGCCTCATCTACACGTCTTTTAAATACCTCCAGGGATGGTGACTCCACCACTTCCCTGGGCAACCTGTTCCAAGGCCTGACCACTCTTTCAGGAAAGAAATTTCTCCTAATGTTCAATCTAAACCTCCCTTGGTGCAACTTGAGGCCATTTCCTCTTGTCCTATCGCTAGTTACTTGGGAGAAGAGACCAACACCCACCTCGCTACAACCTCCTTTCAGGTAGTTGTAGAGCGCGATGAGGTCTCCCCTCAGCCTCCTCTTCTCCAGACTAAACAACCCCAGTTCCCTCAGCCGCTCCTCATAAGGCTTGTGCTCCAGGCCCTTCACCAGCTTCGTTGCCCTCCTCTGGACACGCTCCAGCACCTCCATGTCCTTCTTGTAGTGAGGGGCATAAATGCATTCCGTCACAAATTTAAAATCATGTGAAGCCAGAGGTCCTACTGATACCTCAGTGCTAGAAGATAAATGCTTTGGTTTAAAATGTCTGATTATTGAGCTAAGTTACTTCTCTCTGAGAGCAGCGCAAGGAATATCTGTGGAAAAGATTAGGAGTGCTGTGCTCCCTTCGTTGAAGTGGAGAATGAAAGAAAGTGTCACAGATGATTGTCTCACCTCTGGCATTCAGTGGAGGTTGGACAGATCTGCAGGAGAAAACTGAACCAGTGTTAGGAAAACAGTCTCTCAGAGTCCATTTGCCACTTGCTTAGCCAAGACTCGGAATAGCCAAGACAGGAAACCATTTTGTCCATTCCCTTGATTCAGCGAGGATTGGTTATGTTATTACTCTAGGTAAATTTTCTTTCCTCTGTTTTGAAAGACTTTCAATGGCAGGGACATCACTAGCTCAGAGGCAATTTATGCTAATGCATAGTATTTCCTGTTAGGATGAACTTCCAAATGTCTGATCTGAATCTCCCTTTTTGCAATTTAAAACTACATTTATTTGTTGGTTGTAGGTGTTTGTGAAGAGACTTGGGGGGGGGGTGGAGATTAACAGATTGTTTTTATTCTTAGCAAGCGCTTGTAATGATCTCATCTTTGCTCTGGCCTCTGGATCTCTTAATCCTCATTTTCCCTTTCTGTGCTCCCACAGTATTTTCAGTTCCTTACTGGACCCAGAAATTTGTCTCCAACAGGAGCTTCTGTTGCATGACATTTCCTCAGCTGTCTTCCTCTAAGATTTCTGTCTTATTAAAAGTAGCTGTGTCTAGTGCCTTATCTCCTCACCTGATCCTCTCTGACCCTTCATTTCTAGAAGTCTTTTCACGCACTCACTTGCTCACTTCTTGTAGCAGTGTCTTCTCCTTACAGAAACTCTTTCCCTGGAGATGATAAAGTGGTTCTGCTTCAGTGACCCAGGCTTTTGTCCAAATCCAGTTCCCTAATGTCAGCATCTGGTGTCGTTTTGGTGCCCTAGAGAATCCTGCCTTGTCTCCAGCTGCTAATCCAGAAGGAAAGAGATCATGAGTCATCTCTGCCAACCCTATGCAGATGTCTCAGGTACCCTAGTGGAACGCAAAGAACACTGGATACTATGTTATGGCAACTCAGTCAAACCCTTATTAACCATTGACAACAACGGGAACATGGACACCTTGTGCAGAATGCAGATATTTGTTTAAATCCAACCCCTATAGTCCAGTTGAGGTCCAGGCCCCTCTCCACTAGCTAGACAGGGAATATAGGTGTCTTTCTTAGGTTGTTTGTATCATCCTGGTATGCTAGACACCCATAATTTTGTTGGACATCATTGCACACAAATTAGGCTTCTACGGCGGTGAGTACACAGTTTGTTTTCTCTCAGAAATGGTTCTCTTCCAAGCCATCAGTGTTAAATAATGGGTGTGAGGAAGAAAATAGGAGAAGCTGATCTAAATATTAAATATATCTTTAATAGCTGACTTTCACACGTCCTTTATCCCAGATTGTTTCCTCCATTAGCACCTACAAGAGTTGATTAAATATGAGACAGGCGTGCCAGATTCATCAACACTGACATTTTTTTTTCAGATTGTATGTACCTACCAAAAAGAGATTGTTGCCCTTTGTTATTAAAACGTTCCTAACTGCACCTCCTAGGAGCAAAAAATAACTTTGTTTTTTATGCCCAATAGTTTTTCTTGCCCTTGATAGCACAATCGACAAATTAACAGTGATCTCGTAATTTATGCCTGCAATGTTCATTTTATTTATAATCCAAAAGCAATTAAATTCTCTTTTATGCCACATTGTCCTGGTGACAGATGTGTGGTTACCACTCAGACATTTGATGGCTGACATAAATCATCCTGCGATCAAAGTGTCTGTTGACTTGAGAGTCTGTATTTGCAGCAGATGCCTCCACATACAGAGTGACAAGAAAATTCTTCATGGGAGTCGCATTTCAGTTAACCACCTTGCTTCACTCTGACTTTGCAATCTGACAGCTTGGTTATTTTATGACAGCCAGGATTCTTCAAATGTATATTTACAAAGCTACCAAATGTGTCACTTTATCACTTATACCAAATAATACCTTTGATATAAAAGAAGTACATTAAAATTTATAGGGGCACAGTGCTTAAAGAGCAGGAATAGATAGTGAGTTTAACAATTTGACAAATTTATCTTCAAATGTTGGAAGAACTGCAGGATTTTTTTTTACAATTTTGCTAAGAGCAATATCCACACAAGTAATAATTCCCTTTTTCCCTGTCCCCTCACCACTGTCTCTCACAGTAGCTACAAATTAGATTGCAATGGGAGCCGGGAGCCAGGAGTCTTCTACTGCAATTAAAACAGAGCCAAGTCCTGGGCCAGAGCTATACAACTTGATTGTCTGTTCTACTAAACTCTGAGGAAGTCTCTGGTGCAGTTTTAGCCATCCCAACTAGTTCAAGAGGTTCAGGAGTTAGTGCAAATCAGAAAACATTCCCTGAAGTCGTTTTTGCTGTGGCTACCCTTTTTTGAAGGGAAGGGGATTTTTTAATATTGCATTTATCGCCAGCTGGTGCCAGCTAGTCTCACTGTTGGCCAGAGAATGAGCTCAGGCACTGTTTAGTTTATTAGTATAAAAATAATATAAGGCTATATAAAATAGCAGTCTAAATGAGATAGGGTTAGGGGCTGAGCTTGTGTGAATTGTCCAAAGTGAGGTTTTGGCTCTGGCCATTTAGTGCAGCATGAGACAATGAACACTTGCCAGGGACTGTTTTTAGTCAACAATATAAACAAGTCTATGATCCCTCCAGTCTACAGAGTCCTTCAGGACTATGCCTTCATGGACTCTTATGCCTTCAAATACCCCTACGTGCCTTCATGATATGTCTCAGGACACATGTAACATCCATACTTTTTTACTGTCTACTGCGGTGGGCTGTGACACAGCCTCATTTTGTTTTGGATGTTTTCAACAGAAAAAGAGCAAAATAATAATCATGTCTGAGGTCTTAGGGACACCACAGGGGGTCCGGAAGGGATCCAGGACCAAGTGCTGTGAAATGTAGATGGATGTTAATTGATGCCATTTGGCTTCAGAGTCAAACAGTGATCCCAGCTCCTGTTTTATTTGTAGTACTGACACAGCTATAGAGAGGAGATCCCTGTTGCAGTGAACCTGCACCCTCACAGGCTGAGCTGGCAATGGGATAACAGGCAGGGGAAAGGCAGAAATGACATAATAAATTTTTTCCTATTTGTGATGGCTGAAGAGATGATTGAGGCAGAGAGAGGAATTCCCACAAGCTATTGTTTCTAATAAATACATCAACAGTCAATCGGTTATTTAACTTCTTATCAACCCATATGGGATGCACCTTCTGGGTTAGACCATGTGGTGGAAGTGTGATAGCTGAAGGATCACATTGCCTGGTGTCAAACAGGTAATCAGCTGGATCTAATTTGTAGCTGGAGAGATGCTGTAAGTAAAAGGCAGCACCACTGATAGCAGGAGCCTGAAATTCAACTTCAGTATTGGTCTCAATGGAGACTCCGTGTTCTTTGGAATTTTGGGGATCTGACCGGTTTTTGCTCAGGGAATTGTATCTTCTAGTTGTGGTTTAGTTTATGTGCTCTCTCAAGGCCATGAAGGGGAAGGAAATTGCTTCAGCTTACTGTCTAGGTGTTTCATGTTGATGCAGGGAATTAAGTGCTGTGAGCTCATTTCTTCTTTCCTAGGTGAATGAATAATGAGCATTTCTTTGGTTCTCTTTCCTCTTTATTTCCAAAGTACCATTAAAGGAGGGGATGACAATTTGCTGTTAGCTTGACTCTGTAGCGAAAAACCAGCTTGGACCACATGGCAATGATTTAAGGGCTTCCATAAACACAACACCATCAACTGCATGGGGCATGTGCTTGTTGCAGGACCTAGCCTCACAGGATGGCCTAGTTCTTGTAATATTCAAAGTCTTTGAATTAACTCCCCAAAAAGAAAAAATCTGGGCATGCTACTGTGCCTATGGGAAACTTAATGACATCAGAGTTTTATTTTGTACTATTTCTGGAAGGGCATTAGATCACAATTGGGCTTCTGAATTCTGACTTGGATCAGGATCAAGAACTTATTAAAACTGGGGAATGTTAATATAATCTTTTCTGTAACACTTATATACATATAAAGCATGTCACCATTCATTACAAGATTTATCCTTTCAATTTCTAGTTCCATTGTGATTATGTCATGCTGTAGAATAGGAGCATCACTCCTCTTATTCCTTTCTATGGATAATTAATTCCTACTAGTAAAGAAGGATTTACACAAAGTAGAAAACTCTAGCTTTAAAGAAGGAATCATTCTGTCCAGTGGACTGGGTTTAAACAATTTTTTCTTGTACCTGTGGGAATAGACCAAAGAAAAAAGTAAACCTCTTAACTGGAAATTTTCAACATAGCCATTAGCTAGTACATCACCTCTCAAGGGCTTTTTGTTTGTTTGTTGAGATTCTCTCTACTTTCTTTATAAAAAAAAGATCGCCAGAAAAAGAACATTTTTCCTTTTTTAAAAACTGGTTAACAAGTGACAGAGGAAGCACTAAAGAAAGTATTATATATGTAAAATAATTTCACACTACTGAAATACAACCATTTCTGGGGTTAAGGGCACGGTGAAATGTTTATACGCTCCACACTGCATTGTCCTAATGTCTGAATGTATCTCATTTCAGCGCTGTCTCCATTAACATTTCCCACTTACTGTAACCTTGATGAGAGTGTGGGAACTCCGCAGTTAAGATGATGCAAACTGATCCCTTTGAAAGTGATGAGAAGACATGTTGAAATAAAAGTTTTTTCCATTGATTTTAGTAATATTATTTTGTGCTTGAAGGGTAGAGTACAAATATTTGCAGGCCAGAGCTTATTTCTTTAGGTAGTTGCTTTCATGTTGCTACCACTCTATACTTTCAGGTAATTCCCAGATACTCACATCCCAGTCACAGCTTGTAAAAACTCTGGGAATGACACATTCATTTCCCTGAAAAATTTATTCTCTAGGGGGTTTTCAGGACCCCCACTTACTTCTGTGAGAGCAGAATTAATATAACAGCAAACACTTTTGTCAGTTCCCCTCTGTGATAATGTGCAACAACGAATACCCAAAGAAAACACAACTCTACATAATCTAAAGCCATAAGGGAGAGATGTGGAGGCAGACACACTGTGCCAAGATGTGATGCCAATTTTGTTTCAAAACAAAGTATGAGTATCTCATGTTCTCATTCCTCTGCTAGGTTCAAGGTCTCTGACTGAACCCCATGTTCTGCCTGCACTGTGATCATCAGGTATGAGGCACAGCTTCCCCTTCTACGAGGAGGAAATATAGTGTATTGTGGGATCTCTCGAGGGAATTTCTAGGTTTTGTTTGGGTTTTTTTTTAACTTTTTTTCACCATCTCTATAAATGACCTGGCTTGCAGAAGTGCTAGGTAATCCAAATTAATATTAAAGTTATGGGATTGGTGGAAACTCAACAACTTTGAAACTCTGAAAAATCATAATCCATACCTCTCCCTCTATTGCTTGTTTCTTTGGCTTTCTGACTTTACCAGGCATTCACAAAGCTGCTGAACAGCTTACACTGGAGGAGCGTGATAGCTTCAGCAGTTGTGGAGCACAGTAGGTCCTCAGCCTGCCCCTGATCCCTGAGCCAAAGAGGCTATTTTCCACTTGACTGAGTTTTGTAGAGATTGGAAGGTGTATCAAATTAAATTAGTTCTGGTTTGCGATGGCATTTGGCACTTTAGTAAATAAGGTATCGCAAATCTGCTTAATTCTCTTTTTCTCTTGCTGAGGCAAAACCAGCGTCAGAGGAAACTGTTCTGTTGGTATTAGTTCATTCAATGCTGCTGGATATAATGCGGGTGACTATATATCTGATGTTCAGGAACCAAGTTCACTGCATGTGTTATTCCAACTGGAGAAAATGAATTCAGATAAAGCTGTGGAGTTGATGGTTTCAGAGGTAGATAAATATAGCTTCTGCATTGCTATATCAGTCCGTTAATACATTGTTTAATTCATCTTTGTCCTCAGCTGATTAATCTAGAGACAGGGCAGTGAAAATTAACTCCCCGTTACACTGCATTTGAACTCACTTACAGCTATCATACTTGTTTACTGACCTCCAGATCAAGGACTTCATAAACTTTTGAAAGGAACAAATAAGCAGTCACGGCTGAACATTTGAAATGGCTATATCAGAGGTAATGTGGGGTAGTATTTAGAATAGGGGACTACAAATCACCTGCCACTGATTTCCCATGAACCAGAGCGTCATTGTCCCATGCCTCCATATGTCCATTACTGTATAGTGCTACTGATAGCTTCGTACTCAGAAATAATGAATAATATACTTTGCCTAAAATTCTGTCATCCTTCAGTGATTTAGAAACTCTGGTGGTGTTCTTGTAGCTTCGAAATGTTTAGTGTTCAGCTTTGATTCAGATGAGTACTTGAAAGATGGAAGTTGTATTAAAAAAATTGTAAGGTGTTAACATTTGCAAAATTGCAATTTGCTGGTTGTGTTTAGTTGTGGGGTGGAATGCAAAGAGATTTTCTTGAGTACTTCAGAATATGTCCTTGCTGTCCTGGTAGTGGCTACACAATGCAGAGATTTACCTAAGGGGAAGATGATCTCCATAGCAGCTAACCCAACCTCTCAGGGAGTGATGGTAATTTTCAGTTAAGATACTCAAACACTGCAGTAATGGACCTGGTATGCATTGAAATCCATGGAGGGATCCTTCTTGGCTTGACTGTACTCTGGATCAGGCCCTAACTTCTGACACGTAAGAAAAGAGGGAAAATAGAGGAATTCAGTTTAATTGAAAAGTAAAAGACCCTGTAAAGTCTTTGGAAAAGCATTTGGGTAACATATTCCTTAGCATTCTTTTCTCCTTCTTATTTAATTTGTTGAAAGCAAACAAACAATTGATTTTATTCTCTCATTAAGTGTGTAGGTATAAACTTAGAAAGCAAAATTTGCCTTATTGAGACTAGCCAGGGCTACAGAGTTCAGTCATGGATTCCAGACCTTTTCTGAAAGCAAAAAAAAAAAAAAAAATCCAGAGTCAGAGAATATGGGATATCTCATTTATCCCAGCATAATAACACTTGGCAAATGTTGCTTCTTGCATATTTTATAATTATAATAGCAGTGGGCCAAGCCTTTCCTTTCCCACCAAGTGGGGGAGAGCATTTTAGTACGGCTCTTCATGGGAGCAACCCAGGCTTTACAGCTGCACTGCACAAGACCTCAGTGAGGACCATGAACATCATGCAGGGACAAGAACTGCTAATGCTGCAGCATGAGCTGCTTTTGCAAGGCAAGGCTCAGGATAAGCGCTCAGAAATCAAAGCAGAAAGCTGTAAACAAAGTCTGAAATGCAGATTTCCCTCCACTATTTTGGCACAGAGGAGAACCCAGTTAAATTCTTGTATAGTTCAGTGTTGCACAGGCATTATGTGTATATTTTCAGTTGTCTCTGAAGAAGACTCTGAAACCTGTACTCTTAACGGTGAACAATCCGTAAGTCAAGTAGAAGATCAGATGCTTAGGAGCAAGCTTCTAGATTTGGCCAATTTACAAAAGATATGTTTAAAATTGTATACATGTTCACTTATATATTATGTATTTTGCCTATATATAAAAAATATACTATATACTATATGTATATCAAGATATAATTCTGCATATTTCACTGATACCCCAGCTCTTACATGTAACGCTTTCATATGTCAATAAGTAGAAACAAATATGTGAAAAGGGATGCATGATAATCTGGCTGACTCTGCACTGAGGCAGACTTAGAGTGTTGTCCCAGGCAGCTACAATATTTCGGTTGTAAATGTAGTGTAAGAATATACAAATTGGTCAGACAAAAGCTGCATCTGACTCAATATTCTGTCATTGAATTGGCTACTGGGACATATTTGGGAGAGAGTCATGTATTCACAGAACTTGCAGAAAATGCCATGCTCGTGCAAGACATACATAAATTATACTCCTTTTGCTGTTCGCTCCCTGCTTCTGTCCGATAGTAGTTTGAGTACTACAGGCTTGACCGCCACCAGCTGAAGGGCATAAGATAACCTTCTCTGAAGCAGTCAGCACTAAGGAGTCAAATGCTTTTAAACTGTTCCATCTCCACCTCCAACCCAAATATCCTCAGCATCCTTCAGCATATCACAGGATGTCCTCTCAAACATCAAGGACTTTTTATCTCCTTGTCCTGAAGAGATCCCAAAAAACCCTCTGGTCTCAGTGATTAGCACTTCATGACAATGTAACTGCCATCCAGGAACAAAAGGATTCAAATTCTGGCTTGTAACGTGCTGTGATAACATATGTCATTTGCGTGTGGGAATAGGAGTCTGCAGTTAATACAAAATCAGGAATAGGTTCTCAAAATCAGCACAGAATACTTCTTAGAAGTCAAAATAAGCAATCTGGCAAAGAAGGAATATGCTGGGTCAGGCAGTTTGGTGATGAATGCTGAATAAATAGGAGTCTGTAAATTGGTTTTGCAGGGAGGTGAGCAAACAGGGAGGTTAGCAGAGTTTAGCAGCATTCAGATTTAAATGTTATCCTGGTGTAAGTTTTAAGACCTTCCAGGCAGAAAAACCCCACCAAACCATCGTGTGGTAATTGCTCTTTCCTCTGGGATACCACTTTTAATAAGAACCATAGAAGTTTTTCAAATAGTTCTGGACTTTTAGCAAGCAAACGAACACAGTACCAGAATCAACAGATAGCAAGGAGATTGAAAGGTATTTTAAGAAAGCTATAGTATATTAAAGTTCTGTAAGTTTGCTAGAAATATCAGTCATAGTACCACCAAGGGGAAAAGATAGTATTAACTTGTACATTGTAGATAAATCCCTAAGTTTGGAACAAACCCCGTACCTCTTTTATCAAGTTTAATTTATATTGTAAGATGAAATAAAAATTTTATGTTCTTATGGAAGAAGAAAAGGTCCTTAGTGAACGATCTTAAATTATCTCCTATTTGAATGAGTTCATTTTACTGAGAGATTTCCATCAAACCTTTAATTAGGCTTAAATTGTACATCTAAAAAGTCAGTAATTTGACAATGACCTACTCCAAACACATTGATCCAAGTTGATGGAACAAAGAATGAAATGTTAAAAATAAAAGCTTTTTTCATTTTAGTCATGGGATTTTAGGTTTAGTGTGAAAGGTTGGGGCAAGCAGTGACTATTAAAAAGATGATGTTTTCATTTTTCTCCTCTCAAAGAAGTTTCTAATGGTATAGGTCTAATTAGTTAATGTTTGTATAGCACTTCGATAAATGTAAAGTGCTCTTTTGGACTTGATCCGATTCTCAACAAATTTGACAGTGAACTTTACACTGACTTCTGTGAGAGATGAGCTGCACTGCTAGAGTCAAGTTTTCCGAACTGCTAAAGAAGAGATTTTGAAGAGATTTTCAGTTTAAAGTCTCCCATTCCTATCAATATGGCCTTTCTTATTTCTTGATGTATATCTTTGTACGCAGCTGCATTAAAACATACTGTCATGGTTTAACCCGGCAGGCAGCCAAACACCACCCAGCTGCTCACTCACTCCCCGCCCCCCCCAATGGGACAGGGAGAGAATCAGAAGGGTAAGAGTGAGAAAACTTGTGGGTTGAGATAAAGACAGTTTAATAGAACAGAAAAGGAAGGGGGGGAAAAAAAAAATGATGATGATGATGATGATGATGATGATGATGATAGAATATACAAAATGAGTGTACCCACTGAGCAATGCCCAAAAAACAGCCATCGCTGCATGGGAAGCTCAAAAGTCCTTGACTAACAGGGTACTTAACAACAACTAAAAACATCAGTGTGTTATCAATATTCTTCTCATACTAAATCCAAAACACAGCACTAGGAAGAAATTTAACTCTATCCCAGCCGAAACCAGGACACATCCCTAGCGAAAAGCTTTGAAGCAGTCTTCATTTGCACATCCTTTTTCAGTGTGATTTAACACACTGTGCCCCCCACTAGTGTTATAAGCAGTGGTTTTATAGTTTCTTTAAAAACGTGATGAAAATATTGAAAAAAAATATTTTATTCTGATTTCTGCAGAACCCCGTTAAGGTGATTCTTTGACAAAAGCTGCTTTTTGACAATTTGCAGTCAGCTTAGGTGGGTTTTTTCCATACTACTGTACAAATTTGTTATATTTGAGGTAAACATCCAATATAGTCTGATCAATACAGTTCCATTTGCTAGTCACACTCAGAATTTCATCAAGGACAACATGCAAGCTTGTTTGAAAAGTTTTTTTTTCATAAAACTTTGTTTGTAGACATTATTTATATTTCTGCTATTAATCTGAATTCAATTTTTCCTTTTTTTCCTTCAAATTCTCACATAAAGTTTACAAACCAGACTTTCCATCTTATCCCAGTCATCTTGCTTGCCCCACCTGAATGCTGCACAAGATCAGTACTCACAATTCCAAGGTGTGTTCAGTTTTTTTTTGTGAAATATATTACAATAGTTTTCTAAAGATGTCTACACAGAGCATTCTGACACTAATTTTGTGTTTGATCTGCACTTCAGGTTTGCATAATATATTTATGAGAATGAAATAGAAATTTCTTAAAAGAAATCAGAAAAAAAGATGTGCATTTAACACTAGATAATAATAAAGAAAAGCCTAAACTTAATTCTTCTGGCTCCAAAAATACAGATATGTAAATTTGAATTTGGGGAGAGAAAAATCAATATCATGAGAACATTACCGATGAAGAGAATTCAGATCAAGATGCTGATCAAAAATTCACTTAATTATAGATCACAGAATTACTTTTTAGTATCTCCCATGTCAGTGCTCTGGTCTGTGGAAAATACTGTGTTCCATACTCCTTAATTCATCATTAACTTGTCTCTTGGGAATCACTGCTGCTTCTAAATCAAACCTATTTGATTTGAGGACAGATGGCATCATCCCTGAATAGCTCAAAATATGTACCAAATAATCTACTGTGTAGCACTTTAATGTGTGTTTGATTTGCACCTTTTAAGGGATTAGGGAGTTGACTACTCATATCGTTTACTAGTGGAGCTTTTTGTCTTCTCCTTCTTAAAGGGCAGATTTGGGGATTGTTTCTTTTTGAACCTGAAGAGAGCTCAAGGACCTTAACTGATGCGCCTGGCTAGGCATTGGGCTGTAGGTTTGCTGTTGGTTTTGTGCCATGCCTGAGAGACACAACAAGAAGACAGTGAAATTTGGTCCAATCCTGAAATATTAAATGAGAAAATTTCAAGTGAAGCTATTTCTCTTACACTTTAACTTTCTTGCCAACAAGACATCCTAAAATAAGACTCCATTTTAAATTTTCTATGCTTTTCAGAGTGAGAAAGAGACCGAAAGATGGTAATTTTTTTCATTATTTTTCAATTTTGAAAAGAAATAGGAGGTGTTATGAAGTCATGCTATGTCTTATGGACGTTTCAATGTGTTTGGGTGCTTGTGAAAAATAAAATTGTCATTTTTACTTAGATTCAGCTGCAGGTGCTGCAGTTTCTTCAGAATGAAATGAAAGACAAAATTACAAATTACAACAAGGAAATTGATAAATAACAGAATTTAATGTTTAAATTTTTCATTTTCAGGATAAAAATGAGCAGGTGAAATAAGCCAGTAGATTTAAGCAAACATAAGGAAGCGCATTATTGTACAGTGCCTAATTAAATGCTGCAACTCATTGCAACAGGCATTGTAACAGCCAAAAATGATGAGACATTTAAAAAGGAATTAGGCAAACTGGAAGAAAAATGCATACTGGTGACTAATACAATGACCTAGGTACATTCTTTCCTCAAACCTGAGGCTTAAATGGAGTAGTATGCAAGTGACAGTCTCAACTTTTTCCTTGTTTTCCTTTTCCTTTTCCTCTCCCTTTCCCCCTTCCTTTTCCCCTTCTCTTTTCCCATCTTCAATTTCTGTGAGCTACAGCTGACTAAATTGGATGTCCTTGTCTTGAGTGCCAGTATTTTCTGCAAGAAGCTGGAATTTTCAGGAGTTCTGTCACCCAAAAGAGCTCCCTTGAGCAGCCATCATAGTTACGCTCATCTTGGCATGGGTAATGGAACAAGGCAAGAGCGAATAATGTTTTCAAGAGCCATTTTTAATTCCAAATACTAAAGATTCTCACAAAATCGGGAAAAGACCTCTGTGCATAAGAAAGAAGTGTAGTGCTCAAATTTTTTCCACATCAAGAATCTCATCCAGAATACCTGAGGGTGAATGTGACTGATGATTGCATTTTATATTTTCAGTTATTTTAAGAGATTACATAGAATAGCTGTTAAAATTTTTGTTTCATTGCTTGCTTATTGATCTGGAGTGACATAAGTACAAATCCTTGAAAGAGCAGTAGGGAATTACTAACATTTAAATTATAATTTCAGGCCCTAATGACTTGGCAGTAATGACTAGCTTTAGTCTTTTAGTCATTCTTAGAAGTTAATTTTACATTTTTTACAAATCTTTATTCTAGTTTAAAATTCCCATTGAAAGGTTTAAATCTAGAGGAGTATTTGCGGTGTTCACATGTGTGTCTTTATGTCCAGTGCCTAAGGCATTATCTTACTGAAAGGAGGTTGTTGCTGTCCTGTGACCAACCCTTTCCACTACCCAGTGCACAATGGAGGAGACTGAAATTATTTCAGTTTTCAGACTATCTCTGATTAATTGAAGAGGCAGAATCGTACAGCGGGTGAAGGACTCTGGAAGTCTGGAGCTCATGTATTTCTCTCCATCCCCCCACCTTGACTATACACAGAGCTGGTAGAGACCAGCTACAGAGCCATTGGTAGATGTCTGCATGGAGGTAGTCTTCATTCCTCCTCTCTCCTTCAGTGATGTTATTCCTTCCTTCTTTTCCGTTATTCTGGTGACTGTAGATGTAGTCTCAGGGTAACTGGGCTAATGACTGGTTGACAATAACCTTTCACAGCACAAGATCGGGGAAAACAAAGCATTTTTAGGCTCAGGATGACCTAAAGGGCCAACTGAGATGAATACATGCACAGAAAATATTAAAGAAGTTAAGTTTCTGTACAGACTGAATTCACTATGGGTGTTTGTCACAGGCCCAATTCTCATCTCACCTGGACCGGTTTACCAATACCAACTTAATAATGTGTTATCCTGAGAGCAGTAGCCTGCTGAGATAAGCAAACGTAACATGCAGTATTTACATTTACAGTACTGGCTTTCCCATTAAAATATTTGTAGTACACTGTAGAAATGTGGATGTGCTTACTGTGCAGATTTCCATAAAATTATTTCCCTGCTCAGTTGGAATACTGTGTAAATTGACTGAAGACATCGGGTGAGACCGAAAAATGCATTAACATTTTCTTTCTCAAAATGCAGCAAATAGGTTTCAATATTGCTTTTGGAGGTTATTTTCTCTTCGGGGCACGAAGTAACATGGAATGGTTTAAGTTCTTTTGTTTTTGAATGTCCTTCAACTTGTTAATTTCAAGGCCCCACTGTTCGCTGTGATTCATTGCAGCAGTGAATAACGAATGTCACTAAAATAGTGAGATCGCCTGAGCTACTTTAGAAATTAATGGACTGACTGTGATATACTGGAGCCTCTTTCATGCATCTATAATTGGAATGCCAATTTATTTCCAATCATTTCAAGCACTGTAATTATAGTGCATCATTGTTGCCTGCTTAACATTCATATGGGAAGCTGGCACAATAATGCTGGCAGGAGGCTACATATTTTACAACTGAAATGAATGGTAAAAATGAGAGGTAATATACAAAGGAACAGAACTTTAAATTTTGTTTAGAGGTTTTGTTCTGGCTAACATGTAATGGGGTCACGGTAGAATGATATGGAACAAACTCACCTTCATAAAATTTCAATAAGAATATTTTCCAAATAAACTATAAATCAGTGAGGGAAGGAAAAAAAAGATAAATCTAATATTTTAAATAAAAATCCCATAGTTTATAAATCCAATCGTTTATTTACATTTCAGCTAGAGAAAGAAGTTAATTTATTTGCCAAGGTAAAAAAATGAAGCAAGATTTTTTTCTTTGTTTATAACAGCAAAATAAGGAATCATGGGGCCTGGAAGGGATCTCTTGAAGTCCATGGCCTTGAAGACCTCAAGGATCAGATAGAGCAGGTTTCTCAGGGCTGTGTCTAGTCTCCACAGATGAACACTCCATAACCTGTCTGGACAACCTATTCCAGTGCTTGACCACCCTCAGAGTAAAACTTATTTTTTTGTGTTGAAACAGGATTTTCTGTATTTCAATTTGTGTCCATGGTCTTTTGTCGATTCATTGGGCACTACTGAGAGGAGTCCGGCTCCATCTTTACACCCTCCCATCAAATACTTATACACACTGATAAGATAACCCCCTGAGACTGTCTTCTCCAGGCTAAAGAGTCCCAGCTCTCTCAGGCTTTCCCTGTTTCAGATGCTCCTTCCCTGTTAATCACGCTTGGGGCCCTTTGCTGGACTCACTCCAGTATGTCCATGTCTCTCTTGTATTGGGTAACCCAGCACTAGACACAACACCCCACATGTGTCTCTTCAATGAGGGGGGAAAGGAGAAGGATAACATCCCTCGATGTGCTGGCAACGGTCTTCCTGATGCAGCCCAGGATGCTGTTGGCCTTCTTTGCTGCAAGGGTACATTGCTGTCTCATGGTCAACTCATTTCCCACCAGGATCCCCAGGTCCTTTGCTGCAAAACTGCTTTCCAGTTGGTCAGTCCCCAACTCATATTAGTGCATGGGGTTATTTCTGCCCAGGAACAGGACTTGGCATTGCCCTTTGTTGAACTCCATGAGGTTCCTGTCAGCCCACTTTTTCTTCTTGTTGAGGTCCCTCTTAATGACAGCACACTTCCTTTGTTTGTCTATGAGTATATTATAGGAGACAGAGGGGAAAGCCGTACTAAAATCAAGATAAACAACATCCACTGCTCTATCGTTATCCATGGAGCTAGTCATGTCATTGTACACATGTATCAGGCTGGGCAAGCATTGTTTACCCTTCATAAATCCATGATGAGTACTCCCAATAACTTTGTCCTGAATTTCAACCGGTGTCTGGGAAATTAGTTTCCAAAAGTAGAGCAACCCCTCAGCAATACTTTTCTCTCCAGTACTATCAAGAAGAGTTTTTGCCACAGTCAAATGGCATGACTGTCTGAATCAGATCCCAAACACTGTCTCAACAGAACCTTTCTGACAATCTGTCCTGAAAGAAAGTCTGACCTCAACCCATTCTTTTTCATTTATGCCATTCCCTGTTTGGTTTTCTGCCTCATTTGTGCATGGCTGTATCCTACTATGCTTGTCTTATTGGGGCATTTTGACAACATTTTAACAGCTATGTTCCAGTTACTATTATTGTTCTACAACAGTTCTGCTACCCTATTTGGTATGAATAACTGTGTTCAAATGCAAGGAGTTCCCTGGTTTAGATAAATCGTATCACTACTTTTTCTGCTTATCTAATTGTCATTCTCATCAGTGTCGTGGTTTAACCTGGCAGGCAGCCAAATACCACGCAGCCGCTCATTCACTCCCCCCACCCCCAGCGGGACGGGGAGAGAATCGGAGGGGTAAGAGTGAGAAAAACTCGTGGGTTGAGATAAAGACAGTTTAATAGAACAGGGAAAAATAAGGGAAAATAATAATGATAATGATAAAATATACAAAATGAGTGATGCACAATGCAATTGCTCACCACCCGCGCTGACCGATAACCAAGTAGCGATCGGTACTTCCTGGATCACGCCTACCCTTCATATACTGAGCATGACGTCACATGGTATGGAATACCCCATTAGCCAGCTGGGCTGGCTGTCCTGATTGTGTTCCCTCCCATCTTGTGTACCTAGCTCAGTCAGTAGGCACGGGAGCTGTCCTTGGACTAGGAGGGCACTTAGCAACAACTGAAAACATCAGTGTGTTATCAACATTCTCCTCGTACTAAATCCAAAACACAGCACTAGGAAGAAATTTAACCCTATCCCAGCCGAAACCAGGACAATCAGTCTTATTGCCCAGCTTTTTCCCAAAGTTATTTTTCTGTATTATTTCTCCTATTAGGAGAAAACCTTAGGACTTCCTAACACTGGACATTAGGATGCCCATGACAGCAACGGGAAAGCAGTCTCCCTCTGTTTGTCTCTACCAATGAACATTTTCATCCTTTTTCTCTCTCTTCCCTGCTGAGGAGGGGGAGTGAGTGAGTGAGTGGCTGTGTGGGCATTTGGCTGTTTGGCAAAGGTGAGCCAAGGTCTTCGCTGTAGTGCATGGTGGGAAAAAAACAGATAATGGGAATACGTTGATACAAGAGACTTCCAAACGATAGGAGCAGAAGCCTTTTCACCATGAGGACACCATGAGCAGTGGAACAGGGTTCCAGAGAGTTTGTGACATCTCAGACCTTAGAAGTTTTCCAGACCCAACTGGTTAAAGCCCTGAGAAACCTGGTCTGATTTCATGGGCCACCACGCTTCAAGCAGAAGCCTGGACTGGAGACCTCCTGAGGCCCCATCCAACCTGAGTTATCCTGTGATTCTGTAACTTTCTCTCCTCACTTTGCAATCCCATGTGTTTCTCCTCAGTCATGATGACCTCATTCCTAGAAAGTTATGGAGCTAAGGGTGAGCCTTTGAGGATACTCTTTCAATTAATTCTTACCGGTGGTCAGATACCCTAAAATCTTCCTTAAAATACCACATTTTTAGCTACCTGCTGAAAACGATTCTCTGTTTTTTGTGGGAAGTTACACAGAATAAATCCCTCCAGTCTCTGTCATTGATTGTTAGAGGCCCCTCTCTTTCACTGAATAATTGCGATCTACCTCCCTGTGATGTATTTGCATGCAATAATGGGAAATAAATTTTCACACTTTTAGCTGATAAGGGGAGAGACAAGTATTTTGCTTTAAGAGGTGGCAACAGAGTGGAGAAGAATGAGATTCTTCTGCCTTGTAGATTAAGTCTTGAACTTATTTTTTGCCTGAAAAATTGAGTGAGTTGTAGAAATCCATGTTCTTTTTATTCTCCATCTTTGCTTTTGTGCGTGCAGTGATAAACCATGACGAGAAAGGTTTTACATAAAGTCAGGTAATATTGATGGTGAAAAGATAACAAAAAGGAAGATGTTACCTTCTAACTTTCATTTACATGTGGGACAGACTTGCAGAAAGCAACACAGGTACTAGCTCCAGAGAGTACTGAAAAGCTTAATCTTTACCGACTGGATCAAGAAGATTGTAAGTATGAATCTTTCCACAACTACCCTAAGTACCTAAACAAGCAGGCAGCTTCATAATGAATAGTGAGAAAATTCACGAGGATGTATCTGAACAATAAAGCTAGCCCACTCCAGAGCTTCTACCCATGTCATCCATGCCACAGATACAGATAATCCGTGGAGCTTCCTAGCTCCAACGTAGAGCAAAACTAATAGTTGCCTTTTGGAGAAATCCTGGTGTGGGAGAGAACTTAATTCACTTTGGGACCTGCACCCTGCAGACCTAAAGGTGCAAGACAGAGGCCAAGCCTGGTGCCCAGGCACACAGAGCAAGGTCAATAGAGGTAGCTGGTCACTAGCAGTGCATCATCTGCTCATGTGCTTTTTTAAATCTCTGTAGGTTTTTTCTGTGTCGTTAGACACTTCCCTAAATCTGGTCTGATCCATAGTTTGATAATTGTTTTCAGAATTCAGGAATAAGAGATAATGCATCTATGGGGAAAAAAAAAAAGTTTCACAACAAAAATCCTCTTGTTCAAGACTGCAGCATGAAATTCTTGAGAAAGGAGGCGATGGAGTTTGGATGCAGATTAGAATTCAGTTGCTGTGTCAGAGCAGCGAAGGAATTCCCTACCTGAGAACGTTGTAAAGTCTGAGAAAAACATCACCATTATCCAGAAAGGTCACCAAAAGAAACCAATTAGAATTCTGGAAGGAATAAATCTTTAATAATGCCCTCCCTGGAAAGGTCAGACGAGAACTCTGCCTTGGTCTTTTATTCCCCAGAAGGCATTGGCAGTATTTTTACTTGGTATAAATTGGTGTAACTCTGAAAAAGTTACTGAGAATTTGCCCTTCTCTGTGCCAGCTAAGGACAAGCACCAGTTTGCCAAACACAGTCAAGCCTTGGCTGCATCAAAATCAAAATAATTTTCTTCTACAGTAACTGGATTTTCTTGCACATATGCCACAGTTACAACGGTGTAATAACGGAAACGTCCTGCAGTATAAAAATGCTGTGTCAAAGAGGATCAAATTTAATTCATGAAATACTCTTTGTGTGCCCTGATGTGCTGCATGATCTGTAAGGTGCAAAACATTCAAGTCTTCCAAATGAAACTATTTCTCACTATGCATATGACATTGGAAACACCTTTAAAAACCACAGGACACTTTTAATGCTTCCCTTAAGGTATTTGAGCATGCAGCGAGGGCATTCTGTTGCCCTCAAAGCCAGAATATTCTCTTTTGAGCCTTGGGGGAGCCAACGGGAGGCGATCAGGGAAGCAGAGACATGGGTGATTCCTTCAGGGACAGAGAACACTCACTCTAGAAGGTTTTTGGTTGCTGAAGTGAAGGAAAATGTCAGCATAAAACATAAAGCTGGAGAGTGCTAGGAAGACATGGTGATGAGGAGATGATGAGCAATGTGAGATGAGTAAGGGAGAGAACTTGGAACCCAATTTAAATGATTAAATACAGGAGACTAAATACCAACCAAAAACTTACATTGCATTCTGAACTTCATTGAGTAACATGTGCAGGACCAGTCAAAGGGGTGGGATAACAGAATCAGTATCTCAGTGTGTGATAGAGAAAAAGATACAGAGGAGAGACTTTTCTTGCTATTAGGAACTAGGGAAATATTTAGGTTTGATGTAGTCTACACAGAAAAATGATATAATAAAAAGTATTTACCTTCAAATAAAAATTGTGACAGAAGTTCATAAAATTATGAAGTAGATGAAGCAAAGAAGCAGCAAAGATGAGCAGTTTCAAGCAATAAAGACCCATTTAAGCAGGGCACTTAAAAATAAGTAGCCAGACCAAAACCAAATATATAAATATCCTTGTACAAATTCCAGAAATCTGAAAACCAAAAAGATGAACCAGATAGTCTTTTATTAAAAGAAGATGTTCATATCCTTGATTCATATCATAGTGAAACACTGAATTTTCAAGATGCAAATAATATAAGAATGACAAAGTAAGTTATACTGATGAAAGAGCATCACTGTACATTAAAAAACCCCCAGATATTTCAGGAAGAGTATTGTAAAACTAGAGGACAGAAAGAATCTGCCCCTCATGGCCTTCACATGAAGGATGTGAACAATATTTTTGCCCTAAACAGAGGTATACCTTTACATTCAGTATGCTCAACCTTACCCCCAGCCTGCATCTGTGGAAGAGGGATGGTAGGCAGATGTGGACTTGGGAACAGGCTGAAGCTTATGTTTAAAAACACTGTAATAAAGGAGGAAGCAATTAGCACAGAGATAGCTGATGACTCCTGGTCAAAGATGGGAAGCTTTTCAAGGGTAGGACAAGTCTGTATTTATTTGAATAGCAACTATGGCGCTGGGGCCTTTACACGCTGCATCAATGGTAGTCAAGAGGGCATGGGAGGCAGTTCAGGGTCACGCTGCAAGTAGCCGGCAGAGAGGGCAGAGCAGTCGGCAGGGTGCGGTCCCTTCTGCCAGTAACCAAATATAAGAAAATAAGCTATATATTTATAAATATCTCATGGTGTGAGGCAACTGATGTATCCTGGACAGCAGGCTGCTACTATTTTTGTAGATGGTGATCCCAGGTTACATATATATGTACCTATATATACACACAGTGAATTAGTACCTACAGAATGTTTTAATAAGCCATAATATGAACTAAATGACTTTGTAGTGCAGCTCAGGAAAAGATTATTCACTAATCAAGCATATAGTTACTTAACTTTCATGCTTATTACATGGTCAGTCAGTTAATGGTAGTGTAGCAGCAAAGGGAAGAAGTATTTTATCAAGAGCTATCTGGAATGTGCAAAGGGACTTGTTTAATGAATGATGCCACAGCAGATAAACTGCTTACAGAATAGCAGTTTTGTCTATTTGTTTTGCCAGCTGTTTATCAACATGTTCACATGCTAACCTAGGGAATTAAGCAATGGCTAGTGCGGCATGAAAGCAAAGAGAAAGCCTTCTTTGGGGATCTGCTGTAAAAATCACTCTTTCTCAGAAATGTTTTTGAGTTTCTTTTCATGTGGTTATAAAAATCAAAAACATTCTTTAATCAAGAAAAAGTGTCAGAGATCAGAGGAAGCCATTTTCCAGGGAGGTTAGCAGCTCTACTCTGAACTATTCTACAATGGCAGCATATAAACTAATACTAACACATAAATTAATACCACTATATAAACTCAGCCACATCATATACTTAGGACTAGGTTGCACTTCTATGCAGCTTAGACATTCATAAATAACACTACATTTCCTCTCCCACCTCCAGCCTTGAGTTTGAGTAAGAATCATGATTAGGTATCATACAAATCCTTGCTATTTCTTAAAGGCTTTGAAAACTGCAAGGCTTGCATTTCCATTATTTTTCCCCTGAAATCACAAAACTTAGAAAAATCCATTAACAACACTGAAATTGAAGATTTTCATGTGATCAAGGGCTCCTAAAGATTGGGACTTTGAAGAAAAATTCCAAATACCCTAAGAACTATTGACACTGAAATACATTCATTGAAACTGAACAGACAGAAAAGTCCAATAAAGCCAACATACTCCAGGCAAAAGTGGACAAGTCTTGCAATGCTTGATTGCAGGAATAGCACCCTCTAAATAACTTCCGTGTACATATCATAGTTATGTCATAGTGACACATCATAGTTAGTAGATCTCCTGCTTAACTCTGTATCCACACAGGCTATTTTCTTCTTAAACAAGGATTCTTTAACAGTAGGAAGAAATCAGATAAGGATACCCTATTAATTAATTAAAGTGTAGTGCCAGGGCACTGACTATGTAAACAACTGTCTTCTGGTCATAGGATCCAAATATTTCTTATATCTAAAATTTACTGCAACAAGATAATTTTTGTTTGTCTCAGATAGTTGGATTCTATGGCTACCTATCTACTAGTACATTAAATAGGCTTAGGATTGTTTTCTGTTGATGAGGACAACTGGCATGAACTGACTTGAGTACATAATATTAAAACCTCTTAGCCTCCATTACAGGGTGCCTGCATCCAAGCTGACTATTGAGAATGATCCCTGGTGCGTGCTAACTCCTGAACACTTCCCAGAAATTGCTCAGGTGGGCACTCATCAGGCTGGGGCCAAAAGCATGGCCAGGGATTGCTGTAGCAGCTTACCTGATTGAATTTCAGTCCCTGAGGACACTTTGTGGTGCTGTTTATCAGTCTAAATTAATGTAATTTATCAGTATAAATGTAACCTCTGTGTTTTGGAGCAAGACGTCTGAATTGTTGATTCTTTTCTTGTGAAGTTGTGGTTTGCAAGAAAACATGGCACTGGGCAAACTAAGGCTGAAAAAAACTGAAGCTGCCAAAAAAAAAAAAAATCCAACTTTCTAAGAATTTTGGGGGGAAATTAAAAAAAATATCACATTTTGATTCAAAACCTGATATCTAGTTTCTTTGCTTAAACAAATGCATGCAACAATCCCTTGAATTCTGCTCACTTATGTAGAGCCCATTAGAGATAAAGCAGAACAACAGTCTTGGCCTCCTCCATCTTATAAGATAAAATAAAATTTTAAATTATAATTATAATTCTATTATATTATAAAATTTACAATATCATGTAGGGCATTCTGGACTAAATGCTGGGACATCGAAAGAGTATGAGGCAAGCAATCTGAGCCTTATATAATTCCTTATGACCCTCAATTCAAGATTGCTTGGAATTCATTGTGTCACTATTTGAAGCTGGGAACTGTGCTTTCCATTCCTCAGGGATGATGCACTATATATTTATACAGTGAAATTACTAGTTTCTTAAAACATCTCAGTGCTTTCAGTGTGGATGAACTCAAACAATATTTTAATAATTGGGCTAAATACATGGATTGCCTCTTTTTTTTTTAAACTCTAAAAGATTAAAATTGAGGTCTACAGAGGCATGTTGGTATATAACCCCTTTCAGAGTTAGGCGCTTAGCTACTAAATATAATTCCTTTATTCCTACTGGGAATGAAGAGCTAAAATAACAGCTACAGACATAGATCTGGTTCTTAACATCTGAGAACCAACAACTGACAATCAAACTGACAAACTCAAGACAATGTGCATAGCAGCAATGGGGTGAAACAGCTCAAAAGGAGCACTGTTATCTAGGTGGTAGTAAACTTCAGGTTTTTCACTACCCATATATCTGATGATATGATGTAAATGCCTTGCCTTTGAAACCTCATTTGTAATTGAACTTTGTATTATACTGTTCCCTGGTGGCATAATATTCAGCATGAGTAACAACTTATGGACTTGTTCTTAAGCTGCATGCATTTTAAATATAAAGACTCATTAGTGTAAAGAGAAAGACACCTCACTTGCTGAATATCCACGTTATTCAGGTACAAAATCAGTGTTTTGAATGCTACAGTCTCAGTTCCCACGGGACTCTGCAAATTTGAATGTTCAATGCTACGGCGTTTTCCCTGGAAAACTGAATTGTCCCATATGGGTTTCAACCCAGCAGCACCTGAGGAGTATACAAAGCCAGACAAAGTAATTTAATGTACTGTGACTTATTTAATCTGCTTTAATGTTAACACGATCATTTATTTTATGTTCCTTCCAAGCCTGTTACATTATCTGTTCTCTTTCCCTTAACATAAGCCAGAGATATACCTGTTAATGCTTCAGCAGTGCTTTTGTTACTGTTGCTTCAGGGGAGTAAAAAGGTTTTGATTCTTCTCTGAGTATTTCTGGGGTATTTGTCAATTCCCCAGGTTGGTCGGCACTGATTTGTGTAGGAATGGAATTGGGCCAACACTTGAGGTCACTTTTTTGCAAGTATTTAGATACTGAAAGAGGCAAGCAAGCACACAGTAAAATTTACACACAGGTTAAAATAGATTAAGGTCCAGATTCATAAACAGATGAAGACATTGACAGCTGATGAGGAGTGTGATGATCTCAAAACTTATCAGAGAATGCCTAAGATAAGCAATAGGAATTGCTGAAGAGTGGAGAATATCTGAAATATAACCTGTGGTCTGAGTTTCATATGTTACATTCTTCTCTACACAGTGGCTAAGCTACATCTGAGTTCTGAGAAATAAATTTGGTCCCTTGTGTTTTATGCGCTTTTTGCTAATTCTACTTCTATGACATAGCAGTTGAAGTCAGTGAATATCTTTGGTATTGATAAGGCCACCTTTTGCAAAAGGCAATATCTATTTCCGGACACTGTACAAAAGCCTGTCCCAGCCAAGGAATATTAATGCTCAGACTAAGCTGATTTCAAATGTTATTGAACTTTCTAACTTCCAGAAGGTGACTATGAAAATACTGTTCATTTTTCCCCAGAGGTGCGAGAGGATATCAAGTGAAATTATCAAGTGTCAGGTTAAGAACACCCAACACATAGCTAAACTGTGGAATTTACTGTCACAACATATTGTGGATGTCAAAAGTTTACATACACTCAAAAACCAATTAGACAAATTTATGGGAGAAAAATTCATTCAAGGGCTATTAAACACAAAGTGTGTCCAAGCCACAGAGTGATGGATGCTGGAAGAGTATGTCAGGGAAATATCACTATATATGCCCCCAATTATTTTTATTACTGTGTTTTCTCTAGCTATCTGCTTTTGACTACCTTGATAGAGAATATTGGGCTAGATGGACTTTTGCAGGCTCCAGTATGGATATTCTTACATTTTTCTGTGGGGAGGTGAGAACACAGCATTGCAGCAGACTGAGCTAAAGGATGGAATAATAATTTAAACATTAATTTCAATATTCTTTATAGAGATACTTAGTTCCTAAATGAGTTTGTGTGGCTCACACAAAGAAAGAGGAATGTTTAAAACACCTGCTGTGTCTTGAAAGACCTGGATTTCCTCATACGTGGTTCATTCTTGGTTCAAGACACAGGGAATTTGTGTGCGCTCTACAGTCCAGTCTCAAAATTTCTGCCTGGAAAGTGCAAAATTGGCGAAAATGTTCAGGATGGCTTGGGAACAGTTCGTACATCTGGGCAGGAGCAGGAATAAAGACTGTGAAGGGTAAGTGGCTCTGAGGTAGAACAGAGCTGGGCATCACCATGCTGTGTCCATGGTTCAGGAAGCCATGCTGGGAGCAGGGTGGTACCCCCAGTCTCATCTGCGTCCTTTCTGAATCCAGACCCAGAGTCTTCCCTCCATTTTTCAATCTCAAGTACAGCATGGTGGATTATTCTGCTCATGGATCTCCACAGGAGCAGGCTGTTAGCTGGCTCTAGCTGCACTGAGAGTTGGCATGGCTGTGGTGTAACTCCATGGGAACCAATGGATTGCTTCTTGTCTGTGCCAAGTTTGGACTTGTGTTCCCTTGTACAGAGTTAGGTACATATCATCCTCTCCTGACTGGGGCTCCATCTCTTACTTGCTATTTTCTCTTATAGTTGCTAGATTTATTTGTTAATTATAATTTAAATTGTGAGAATTGTTTGGAAATAGCTTGTTTTCCTTTTTATAGCTCATTAAAGTTAAGCTTCTGGAAGCAGTATACAGGAGCAATGATAAACAGACTTTAACTGCAGTTTCCTAAGATGGTTCCTTTAATGGGCTCATAAATACCATTGCTGGTTGTTTATTCTTTCATTACTGGTATCTATGGTTTAACAAAACACCTCCGGTGAATCTGCAAATATCTGCATTTCCCTTTGTAACGGTTATTGAAAACTCGGGTGCAGATTAGCTCCGGGCCAATGTTCCTCAAGTTTGAGTTCATAATGCCACATGATGTCTTGAGCTTGGAAGTGAAAATGGAGATGACATAATGCTTTCTCCTTGCACTACTGTAAGGAAATCAGTCTGGAAGAGGGGAGCGAACAAATAAGGCAGAGGTTTGTTAGGTTCCTTGAGACCCAGACGATGGGGGGGATCTGATGCTCCATGATATGCAGGATCATCATATATATTGCTAGCTGTCTTCCTCATCTCTATCTGTTACATAATTTAAAAAGAAGATAAATAACTTACCATTAATTTTCATGATTACAGTCCTTTATAATTAATATTAATGAGCACATTATTGCAATATGACATTTCCTTGTAAGCGGGATGACACCTGCTGTGTGCGATCAAATGTCACGTTAATGAGAGGTGTGGTCCATTTCACTTTGAAGGAGAGGCGAATTTGCCCATTTCTGTGTGAATGAGAGGGGGACTTACTCCGAGACAGACATTAATATATTAAGCTTTGGGGCCACCCTATGCAAAAAAGCATAGGCAGAAGCTTCTGAACTCCTTTACGCACTTTAAAGCTGAGTTCACAAATTGCTCTCCTTGAGGGTGAACAGCAAAGATGAGAAAATTTGAAGAAAAAGTTAAGAAAAGTTTGTCTGACTGTTTCTGTCTTAATTGAAGCTTTTGGTGCGTGACACTTCCTATCACGGTTATGTATATATGCATCTGTAGTGCCCAGTAGCACAAGGGCTGCTGGCCTTCTGTGCCTGGAAATTCTCTAGTTATGAAAGTAAAAAGACATTACATTTTAGGGTAATCATTGACTTTTTCATTTTTAGATTCCACTGTTTCCTTTTTCCTTTGGGGCCTCCAGCCTTCATTTCTGTGAAGAAGGTCTTTTGTTGGAACTTGCATAGCACATTAAAGCTTTGATATGAACTACTGCCTTGCTTCCCAAGAGGCAGGTGTCTCATTTCTCTTCTCAGAATGAAAGCAAAGCTATAGACTCTCATATTGCATCATTATTCAGTACCTCCAAAAGTTTCCACCTTTGAGATGGTGGAGATGTCCTCCTACATTTCCTCATGTTCTCTAGGAGTGATCACATTCATAATAAGTGCAATACATGAGATCTTATATTCCTGAATCACAGGAATGTGTTGGAACACAAAGTTAAATTTCCCTAGGTATGGTAATTTTAGGGTTTAAACCCTCATGACAGCTAAACCGGTGGAAACTTCTTGCTCTTTTTTTATTTCATTTTGCAAAACAATTCACTTTCTACAAGTGTTTTATAAATGCATCTTGAGAAGTCTACTTACATATCTATTCATATCCACATAGTTTTGTGCAATTTACTGGTAATACATACTCCTCAGTATATGCGGCACACAATGAAGACTGCCTTAGAAACAGTTTCTTCCTGTAAGTTTTTGTGGATTCTTTCTTTTTCAGGTGCTGAAGTGAATATGTGAAATGCTGCATATTCTGTAGCACTGGTAGAACATCATATAGTACAGAGACAAATGTCATTGACCTGAGAAAGTTGGAGTTATTCAGCCTGGAGAAGAGAAGGTTTTGGGGAGACCTTATTGCAGCCTTTCAGTACTTAAAGGGGGCTTATACGAAAGATGGGAACAGACTTTTTAGTAGGGCCTGTTGCAATAGGACAAGAGGGAATGGTTTTAAACTAAAGGAGGGGAGATTCAGACTAGATTTAAGGAAGAAATTTTTCACAATGAGGGTGGTGAAACACTGGCACAGGTTGCCCAGAAAGGTGGTAGATGCCCCATCCGTTGGAACCCAACCTGAATTCAAGGTCAGGTTGGACGGGGCTCTGAGCAACCTGATCTAGTTGAAGATGTCCCTGCTCGTTGCAGGGTGGTTGGACTAGATGACCTTTAAAGGTCCCTTCCGACCCAAACTATTCTATGATTCTATGATTTCTGGATGGTTTTTACTGAAGGTTTCTAACTAAGGATTTAGAGCTTGGTCTATAGATATTGAAAATAAAAAAATGCTATTCTTGACTGTCATGATTCAATAGTAGATCTGAGAAAGAGCTCCAAGCCACTGACTTTCCATTGGCACGTGCTTCTTCATCTCAGCTGTAAGTTCCCTGGCTTTCTCCTTTCAATTGCTTTATGGCCTGACTTTAAAAGTCGGCTAACAAGTTTAATTTAAAAAAGCTTATTCTTTCCACAGCAAAGGATGCCACAGAATCAGATAATGATGAAAATACTGTTTCCAGGATTAATAACAAGATTGCCTCAATCTAGACATGAGGCTTAATGCCTTTTTGCTGGCTTTTTTCTTGCGTTTTATGAGTTCAAGGCCAGGAAGGAATGGGAGATGTAGAAGAGAAAAACAATGGCAAGCAGCTGGGTTCTGTGTACAAAACACAATGCTGAAAACTCATGTCTTACTTTCTGAATGCTCTGACAGCTGCTAGGACCAACTGCTTTGCTATCAGAGCCACATAGGGTAAACAACAGCCAACAGTATTATTTGAAGCTATTGAAAGTATTTAAATTCCCATGTTATCTCTGAAAGGCACCAACAACATATTTTGGGAGCCATCCTACCCACCTGGGTTATTTCTTTATTAAAGGGGAGAAAGACTATTTGTGTTCAGAAGGGTTTTTCCACTTTTATTTTAGTCAGTTGTTTCCACAGTAAATCACAAAACCGAACATTAAGCACTTCAGAAGAGCTCTGCCTGATGGATATGCAATTTGGAGGACAAGAGAGATTTGTAATTTATTTTGACCTGCTGTATTACCTAGAGAAGTCATTCACTTCTCTTTTGCTCTGCTCCCCTTATGTCTATTGGCATTGTGAAGTCAGTGCAAAGGGATAGACTCTTACTGTGAGTTTGAAAAGTCTCAGGTCCAACAGCCCCTTAACTGTGATTAGGACCTCTAGAAGCTATGTTAATTTAAATAATAATAATTTGAAACCAGTGATCTTTCCATTCCTATGGAAGGTGGGGGAGGCACAAAGGGGGTCTTTCCACTGGCTTTGCCCACATCTGGGTAATGCAGATCCATGTTGTGGGAAGACCACTTGAGACAATTACTGCTGCTAGATTGCCCCCGCACAAAGGACTGAAGAGAGAATTAGTGAACTCTTTAGCCTCGTTACTTCAGTGCCAGAGTTCTGGCAGTTTGTTATATGTAAGGGCAACTTTTGCCTATCCCAAGGAAAGGGCCATGTGCATTGTTTCTCTTCTGAAAATAATGGACCTTGTAGTCCTCCCATGGGAGAGATTCCATTGCTGACCAATCATATAGTGGCTTTGAGCATTCGGGTATTGGCATTCCCCCATTTTGGAAGAAGTCTGGGCATCTCTAAGAGTGTTTGAAGAGGAATTTTTTTCACCTATGAAAAAAATCACAAGACAAACATAATTTTCAAAACACTTTTTTTTGTTATGGCTGTAGGGTAATAAGCCATCAAGTGATCCTTTGTGGCTGTAGGGACAGTATTTTACAGGCTGCAGATGGCAGCCTGGACTGATACCCAGGGAATTCATGGTAAATGCTTCCCTGCCTGTTCCAAGGAGCTGCCGTGCCACACTTCCGTCTGTATGGCTTTTGGCAATCTGTTGATTAACTCACACCACCCCATAGTTGCCATGGAAGGCAAGATGTCTTTTATAAAATCTATCTGGTGTATTCAATGCCATTGTAGTGATGTTGCACATTCCAGCAGCGAGAGCATCAGCAAAGATCAGATGGGTAAGCTCTGTAAAATAACAAAATCTTTGCACAGTTCTTGGATAAAATCAGGCTAACAGATGTCATCATTACTGATGATCAAGAAAACTGAACCAGCGTTCAAGTATCTGTGTGAGGGTGGGATTACCTGCCACAGAGAAAGCCAATTACTTGTCCATCAGTGGGGAATCTTAATCCAAAGACTATCTCTTTGGATGTAATTTGCATAAACATCAACTTAGAAAGGGCAAAGGAGAAAGACTGTTTTATCAGCAATAGGCTGGGTGGTATTAATCTGAGAACTGCGAAGAGTTCTTAAACGTAGAGCATTGATATGACAAAAAGAACCAGAATCAGCTGAAAGGTTATTTGCTGAAGAGAAAGATTTGTCTTTTAAGTGTTCTACAGCTGCAAATAATCTAACTGGAGTTTCTTTCTAACAAATAATTATCTATTTCTTTACCAGGGTGTTCAGTTTAAGAAGGATCTTTTGCAAAATGACAGTAAGAGTTGATATGTTCATTCAAACCTCAGTCTCTCACTTGGTGGTTTCTGTTCAGTCTTTCTGTACCACACTTAAAAAGCCCTTTAGTACCTGAGATTTGCTTATCCAAAACTGTTTAGAAACTTTCTGAAAATATTGAACAAGACATCCAAACACCTTTGCTTGTAGGGGAAATATAAGGCTTATATCACATAGGGGTTTGCCTGAGGTTGTGTATTTCTCCCAAGCTAAACAACTTTTAAGTACCTTCATTCTCTGTGTTGTCCTATGCCATGCATATGTGCCTCAACTAGTTTATTTGCGCTGCCCCAGCACCTGAAGTGGAAGAGCCATTTTCGCAGAGTTCTTAATGAAAACTATTCAGCCACTAATGGTGTTGTGGATATCTCCATGAATCCGAAAGATTGACGAGGACATTGCCTTCTTCAATTTTAATTTTAATTTTCTATGTACTCAAGTCTTTATATTTCACCAGCTTATCCCCACATTACAACCTGTATGTGAAGTTTAACTGCAGAGGCACTGTTGTTTGCTTGAACAAAGCCTGTAGAAAGGCGTCTAGTATTTGCTGGCAAATACTGGAGAATGGAGAAAGCATTACTACTTCTGGTAATTAGCCTTGCCATTAAAAAATTATGCACAATCCTTAATATGACTATATCTGATTTAATCTTCCAGCTGGATCAGAACGCTCTTTAGTCACTGATACCTAGATCAGTCTCTTCAAATACTGCTAAGGCATCACTGCCTAGGTTACAATGCTTTCCTGTGTCCCTTTTCTATAAACAGTATAATTTTCTGTTATGTGTTACAAAGGGCGGAGGACAGAACTACTGACATGTTTTCTCTTACAACTTATCGTGGTAACATCAGCTCTCTCTCCTCCTGATTTCTTCTTTGTTTATACACACAAGCAAATATGTTTCCCTTTTTCCCTTCAGACTTCTACGAGGTCATGGAGACCTGCTTGTGCACCCCAGCCCATCAACCCTCTCCAAGTCACTTTTCCAAGTTTGGAGATATATTCATTTGGAGGTATGGTTCACATAACACAAATCCATCAGAATACTGTCAGAAACACCTACACTTAATGATATCTTATTATATCACTTATTTTATCACTGACATCTCTCTTGTAGATCAGCCAGCCTGTTTTTAAACTATTTCATGTGGGCACCAGTGACATTGTGAAGAGTTCATTTTTTCATCTGACTATCACATGGTACCAAGTCAAACACCTTAATAAATCTAAGTATATTATCAACTGCACATACATGATTAAGTCAAAAAAGAAAATCAATTTTGTTCCATGAACTGTTCTTATAAAACTGTATTGACTGGTGTTAATTATATTTCTACCTTTAATTTTCATTAATTGAATCCCACATCAACTTTAGGATATCTCTGCTGGAGAGTGAAATCAGATTAACTGGCCTGTAGTTACTTAGATAATCCCCTTTTCCTCTTTGAATATCATTGAGAAGTAAGCTTTACTCTGTATTAATGCATCTTAAGATTTCTAGCAACCATGAGAATTCTGGAGATCTTGGAAATTTCTTTCAGGACTCCTGGCTGTAAGTTGCTTCAGATTTAAGTTACCTGAAAACTTCAAATATTTAGCCAGTTGATTTCCCAGACTGCCTTACAGGCTGCCGTGTTCTTTGCCCAACATGACATCCAGTTCCCTTGGTGTATGAGTGGCTTTTCTCACCTCCACCTGGCAGGCTGCTCTCAGGTGACCTTTCTCTTTGGCTCTCTGCCTAGAAGCATTGGTGGGAAGCCAACCAGTGGGTGAGCCAAGCAGCTGTCTTGCAGGTGGGACTAGTGTAAGCTTCTTGGATGGTTTCCTAAGAAACCAGCTATCTGGAAAGGAATTGTTCTATTTTGCAGGAGAGAAAGTTTACAACGCAAAATTAAATGCCAATCAGCCCTAATTTCTCACCAAATACAAATTCTTTTTTTGTGGTTAGGTAATGGTATATTTCTTTCATAATCAGACCAAAAAAAAAAAAAAGTGTACTTTTCTTTCACATGGAAAGCATAAAACAATAAAATATAATAAGCAGAAAAACTTAATCAAGACGGGAAAGTATCTGCTATTGTGACCTCTCAGCGCAAGCTGTAAGATGTCAGATCTAGAGGGCCAGAACCCTGTCACTTGCCTCGGAGTGTTATTTCACACATTTCTTGAAATTTTATCTACTTAATAGGCAATCTGTCAGGGGAAAAAAAAAAGCGTTGACATTCAGGCAATCGCTCTTTTGTCTCCTAAATCCACAGGCAAGAAATGGAAGGAAACACTGGATTTCTGTAGGTAGCAGTTTTTGGATACTACTGAAAGAAGGAACATGACAAACAGGAGTCAGCTGAAGTGTGCAGTTTTACCTGTATCAACTGACTGGAATTTCCTTTTGAAAAACTTAAATAAATCCTGAATATCTTCAGTCTGATTATACGTATTGCTTAAAGTCTTCTGGAACTTGTTAAAAAATGAAACTCCAGTGTTTTTTATCTAAATACATATTAATGTGTTTTATAGAGGAAGGAAACATCATTAAATGTATTTTGGAGAATATGAAATGGCAAGAAATAAAATGATACGATGCGTGGACAGCACATCAATAATCTCTGTACTGGTAAACTGGGAGTTATGATTGCAAAGCATGTAGAAGACCTATCCAGAAGAATCTATGAGGAGTGTCCTGGCAGAGGACAGAGCTCTGAGGCTTACCTGAGGAAAGCTGTTGTGTTTTACTCTGTTCTGTTTGACGGGGAGAAAAAAACCCAGACTCCAGAGAGTCAGCTCAACATTTCTGTTTACTGGCTGAACATTGAGATGAAAGATTTCCCTGCCGTGCAGTCACCTCTTATTGCAAGACCAGTCCAGAAGACAAGAATAAAACAAAGGGCAAAGCAAATGGCCCAGATGAGAGCTGGTAGGGGAAGACAAATACTGAAAAAGTAATAAAAATAATGATGCCAAAACCGGAAAAGAGATGAAAGACCAGCTAAGCATAAATGAAGGAACAAAGAAAATAGGATAATGGAAAAGACATAACGATTGGAAGAAGGACAAACACTGGGATGTATTGAAAATTCTGCCCAAGTGATGCTTAAACTCGCACTATTGTTTTGAAGAACAGCTTGTAATACTCTTGGGCCAGGCACTGACAAACTTGTTAATGCTATACCTACTGGTGTGGGTTGATCTACAGAGATAAATGGAACAAATTCAGCCTCAGGGTACAGTTACTGGTATTTCTGTCTATTGGGAAAAGGTCATAATTTTACATTTGTCTCATGCCTGTTGTAGTTCTTAGATCTGCATTTAACTTTCTGCATGGCACTGGGTGAATGACTTGAGCTCTGTTTGTAACTTGAGGACAAAAACGCACTTTAAAGTTGTCTTAAGCACTGTGGCTCGCTTTCCTTCTGTCTGTATTTTTTCTTACTTTGGCTGTAGACCATACAGAGAGGATTCGTTTTGGGAATACACAGTTCAGGTTTCCTGTGAGTGCAGAGTACCACCTCCATAACACTGGGGATCCCTGCTCTTCTCAGTCTCTTCCTCACCAAAGAACTCCAGAGATCAGCTTATGCCCACTCTTGAATGAGCATTTTCATCTAAAAAGTGGAGGTGGAAGATGAGAATAGGCTTTGATCCAAGTCCAGCTGAGAGTATGGCTTGGGCCAGTGATTAAAATCCGCAAGTTCTTAATCTCTTGGTGCCTGTCTTACTGGGTTTGCCTTTTGCTGAGTTGTTGGGAAGAAAATCTTTTATGGGACAGAAGACAGTTCCTCTAATATGAAATATGAAATGCAGTGAGACTTGCAGGAACAAATGACCTGCCTCTCCCTCACCTTTGAAACAGAGGACAAAAGAAGAAAACATACACTTACATAGTAGTGTGTTGGTTTGGCCATTAATGACATCCTCCAGCAAACAGCTAAACTGCTGGTTTAGCCAGTGATGCAGTATCTGTCTCAGGTTTGCTTCTTGCCCATTTATTTGATAAATTGGTGCTTCCAGCCTCCTTCTCCCTTTGGAGGTTCTAAGCCCCAATGAATTTGATCACATTCACTCTTGCTGATCCCATGCTGAAAGCAGCCAATTTTTGTGTGGCTGTTTCTGTTACTGTGAAGCTTAGCTAAGTAGCTACACGTATTTTATTTGTTAGTCAGCCGCATGGTATGTGCCCAGTATGCAGCATGGATCTTTGGTTGGCTAACAGAGACATGAGTTGTATGCAATACTCTGCAGATACAGTCTCTCCATTATCCTGATTTTGTTAGATGATAAAGCTCTAGTGGTTTTTGTTTGTCTGTTTTCTTTTTCATTGCAGCTTTTCATGTCATAATTTAGTGTGCTGATAACTGCTGAAGCATCTCATTTCATGACTTCTGAGTTTTGTGTATTACTTTGTGTGTGTGTGTGTATGAGATACAATTCTTGCCTTGGTGTTATTGGCCCTGAATATCTTTGCTTTTAATGTTTAGTTTATTCATTTTGATATTTACCAGTGAGGTAGGGCTGAGTGGCAGTGAAGAGGAAACTTAGCAGAAAGAATGACCCTGTTTTGGAGAATTTATTTACGTATCAGTAAGTCAAACTGTGCATTGAGCATATTCTCAACAAGCATATTCTCAGTTTTCAGTGATGTACCTCGTTAGCCCTTGTTCTCGTGGGGGACTTCAACTTACCAGATGTCTGCTGGAAATACAATACAGCAGAGAGGAAACAGCCTAGGAGGTTCCTGGAGTGTGTGGAAGAGAACTTCCTGACACAGCTGGTGAGTGAGCCAACTAGGGAAAGTGCCCAGCTGGACCTGTTGTTTGTGAACAGAGAAGGACCCGTGGGTGATGTGATGGTTGGAGGCTGTCTTGGGCATAGCGATCATGAAATGGTAGTTTTCAATTCCTGGAGAAGTAAGGCAGAGGGGGGGGGGATCAACAGAATTGCCACCCTGGGCTTCTGGAGGGCAGACTTTGGCTTGTTTAGGAGACGGGTTGACAGAGTCCCTTGGGAGGCAGCCCTGAAGGGCAAAGGAGTCCAGGAAGGCTGGACATTCTTCAAGAAGGCAATCTTAAAGGTGCAGGAGCAGGCTGTCCCCATGTGCAGAAAGATGAGCCTGCGGGGAAGAAGATCGACCTGGCTGAACAGAGAACTTTGGCTGGAACTCAGGAAAAAAAGGAGAGTTTATGATCTTTGGAAGAAGGGGCAGGCAACTCAGGAGGACTACAAGGATGTCATGAGGTTATGCAGGGAGAAAATTAGAAGGGCCAAAGCCCAACTAGAACTTAATCTGGCTGCTGCCATAGAAGACAATAAAAAATGTTTCTACAAATACATTAGTAACAAAAGGAGGGCTAAGGAGAATCTCCATCCTTTACTGGATGCAGGAGGAAACATAGTGACAAAGGATGAGGAAAAGGCTGAGGTACCTAATGCCTTCTTCACCTCAGTCATTAATAGTAAGACCAGTTGTTCTCCAGGTACCCAGCCCCTTGAGCTGGAAGACTGGGACAGGGAGCAGAATGAAGCCCCCATAATCCAAGGGGAAATGGTTAGCAACCTGCTACACCACCTAGACACACATAGGTCTATGGGTCTGGATGGGATCCACCCAAGGGTACTGAGGGAGCTGGCAGAAGTGCTCACCAAGTCACTTTCCATCATTTATCAGCAGTCCTGGCTAAGCGGGGAGGTCCCAGTTGACTGGAAGTTAACAAGTGTGACACCCATCTACAAGAAGGGCCAGAAGGAGGATCTGGGGAACTACAGGCCTGTCGGTCTGACCTTGATGCCGGCGAAGGTTATGGAGCAGATCATCCTGAGTGCCATCACGTGGCATGTACAGGACAACCAGGTGATCAGGCCCAGTCAGCATGGGTTTATGAAAGGCAGGTCCTGCTTGAGTAACCTGATCTCCTACTAGGACAAAGTGACCCACTTAGTGGATAAGGGAAAGGCTGTGGATGTTGTCTGCCTAGACTTCAGTAAAACCTTTGACAGCATTTCCCACAGCGTTCTCCTAGAGAAGCTGGCTGCTCATGGCTTGGATGGGCGTACTCTTTGCTGGGTAAAAAACTGGCTGGATGTCTGGGCCGAAAAAGTTGTGGTGAATGGAGTTAAATTCAGTTGGTGGCAGGTCACAAGTGGTGTTCCCCAGGGCTCAGTATTGGGGCCAGTTCTATTTAATATCTTTGTTGATGATCTGGACGAGGAGATCGAGTGCAGCCTCAGTAAGTTTGCAGACAACACCAAGTTGGGTGGGAGTATTGATCTGTTGGAGGGTAGGAAGGCTCTGCAGAGGGAGCTGAACAGGCTGGATTGATGGGCCAAGGCCAATTGTATGAGATTCAGCAAGGGTCATTGCTGGGTCCTGCACTTGGGTCATAACAACCCCATGCAATGCTACAGGCTTGGGGAAGAGTGGCTGGAAAGCTGCCTGTCGGAAAAGGACCTGGGGATGTTGGTCGACAGCCAGCTGAACATGAGCCAGCAGTGTGCCCAGGTGGTCAAGGTCAACAGCATCCTGGCCTGTATCAGAAATAGTGTGGCCAGCAGGAGTAGGGAGGTGATTGTGCCCCTGTACTTGGCACTGGTGAGGCCGCACCTCGAATCCTGTGTTCAGTTTTGGGCCCCTCACTCCAAGAAGGACATGGAGGTGCTGGAGTGTGTCCAGAGAAGGGCAACGAAGCTGGTGAAGGGTCTGGAGCACAAGTCTTACGAGAAACGGCTGAGGGAACTGGGGTTGTTTAGTCTGGAGAAGAGGAGGCTGAGGGCAGACCTTATCACACTCTATGACTACCTGAAAGGTAGTCAGTCTCTTCTCCCAAGTAACAAGAGATAAGATGAGAGGAAATGGCCTCAAGTTGCACCAGGGGAGGTTTAGATTGGATATTAGGAAAAATGTCTTCCCCGAAAGGGTTGTCAAGCCTTGGAAGAGGCTGCCCAGGGAAGTGGTTGAGTCACCATCCCTGGAAGTATTTAAAAGATGTGTAGATGTGGCACTTAGGGACATGGTTTAGTGGTGGAGTTGGCACTGCTAGGTTAACGGTTGGACTTGATCATCTTAAAGGTCTTTTCCAACCTAAATGATTCTATGATTCTATGATTCTATATCTGTAGTGAGGGAGAGGATAAACAATAAGTCCGAATATGAGATTAATTTGAATGCTAAAAGGATGTACCTTGGCACCCAGTCAATAATGTGTATTCTATGTAAATATAACTCAGGCCTCTCAAATTTCTACTGTTGAACAGTGAAACAACTTCTGCAGTGCTTCAAGGGCAGGTGATCATGCAGTCAGAGAATCACGGAATAACTGCAGTTGGGAATGGCCTCTGGAGATCACTGCTCAAAGCAAGGCCAGTTAAGAACAGTTTGCTCGGGGCCCTTTCAAGGGATGGACACTTCATGCCCTCTTTGGGACCTTTTTATAAATTTGACCATCCTCATGGTGAATTTTATTTTGTCCTAACAGCTACTCAGAGTTTCTGGTGTTGCAGCTTGTGTTCATTGCCTTTTGTACTATTGCTGTGCTTCTCTGAGAAACAAGAGAAGCTCAATCTGTGCTACACCCTCCCATTAGGTAGCTGTAACACTCTGCAACAGGACAGCAATAAGATCGCCCATGAGCCTTCTTTTCTCCAGGCTGAACAAACCCACCTCCTGCAGTTTCTCCTTGTATTTCACGTGCTCAAGCTTCCTGACCATCTTCATGGTCCTGTGCTGGACTTGCCAGACCTGTATGTCCATGTCGATTGGCTTCAGTGTTCCTGGACACCTCCAATTAATTGGCACAGACGTGGGCAGTGATTGTCTGGGATTATATGGGGCTAATGTCACCAAAATACCCAAGGTCAGTGTGTGGTTCTAGAAAAACATGCAGGTTGTAATTGGGAAGGTATGTGAGAAAATGATTCCAGAGAAATAAAAAGTATTTTTATTGATGAGAGGGGGGAACTATGTTATATTCAGAATTAGAGAAATTCTCTCTCCATTGCCTGAAGCATGACCTGTGAAGGAGAACATGGACAGCTGATCCTATGTTTCATGAAGGGTGGGAATGAATTTGTAGCCATCAAAATCTGGTGGCTTGAATCATTGCTTGAAGGCAGCACAATTAATCAGTTATATCCTAATGACCTTCCGTGATTTTTGAACACAATGCTTTTTACTCAAATAGTTCTGGCACATGGTTCTTTTCTGCCTTTTGATCTGGGTAAAGCAACTCACATGGGATGATCAGTGCAAAAGAAAAGTTTTCTCGTTCCTTCCAGAATTCCTTTTTAAAGGAAGCCTATTGACCTGCTTAGTGCCCATATATTTCCAATTATACTTCATATTTTCTGGTTTTGTTTGTTTGTATGTAAGTAGCTGTTCTCTCCCTGCTGCGGTTTAGTTGAGAAAAAACTTAACAAATGTGATTTCAAACTGAACAGAAATTATGCTCCAGCTAAAAACTCCCCAAAGAAACATAAAGCATTAAGGCAAACACACATCTGCTTTTGAATAAAGCCAAATTGTCCAAGCAATGTTCAAAGATGTTGTCAAAGTAATTAGCATACTAACAATGAAGTCAGGTAACAAACTGAATTTTTAAGGCAAATAGATAGAAAAAAGTGGCTTTTGAAAACTTGGACCTAATTCTTCCTTTTAAAATGTTCAAATTTACATGGCACAAACTTATGAGACTTTAAATTAAACTTATGATGAAAACAGCCAATGAAAGCAAAGATTTATTTCAGTCTGAGTGAGTTTTAAACCCTATATTACTTTCTTCTTGTAAAATCTCCCAGGTGGAAGGCCAACAGAGTTTGAAGTTTTGCCCATTGGATAGTTAACTGCTTAAGCAGAAGGGATCCTTCTGCTACCCTGTGGTAGCTGTAGGCAGTTGCTATTATTAAGGAATATATTGCGGTGGCGCTCAGCCCCAGTGTGCTAAATACTGTATATGTATACTATTAAAGACAATCCCCATCTCAAAAAGCTGATAAACAAAATAACCAAACCTGGTAAAGTCTCAAAGAAACATCGTAGTGTCTACGGCTTATATAACAGAGACTGGGATGTACAGAGAAACTCCAGGGCTTTTCCACAGAGGATATCCAGATCAGGTAGGAATTAATCAAAGAGTTTGCACTTCTCATTTTAGTGCCTCTAGAAGTTCAATGTTGCTGCAAGGGTAACTACCTTAAGAGCAAACATGACAGTCATTTTCTTGGTGTGTTTTGTCCATCCATACCTCCTGCTGTGCTGGAGATGGTCAGGTTGCTCTTTCAGTGGACATCGAAACAAGTATAGTGGTCTTATTTTTCAAAGTCTTGTGATATTTTAACATTTAAGTGAGAAAAATACATGTTTTCATAGCAACTAGTTTCCCATCCCAGGGTCAACACTGAGCCCAGTCTTAATGTTGAGTTTCTCAGTATAACTGTAAGGGTTCCCAGTGAAGAGTGGATATCGTTAAATCAAATGACAATAAGAATTGAACAGTTGTTCTATTTGCACACAAAGTCAGTGGTAGTTGTTGGCAGGGTGAGATCAGGGAAACAAGGGGTCACAGCTCCTCAGGCCATGCTTGGAGGTTATAAGTCAAAGTCCACTTGCATAGCTTGTTTCATCTAAGTTACATTTATTGCAACGTCACAGTGACGGGCCAAAGGGGCCTCTGGGGTACCAATGCCAAGTTTATCCTGCTAATGATCAGTCTGTGAAGTTCTGCTATATTTGCTACATCACAAATAACAGTGAAGAGATGTCAATACTGGAGTAAAAAGGGAATGTTTTGTCGCATGCTGTGGTGGTGCATGCTCTGTTCTGTTCTCAGTTTTATGACTGTAAACAACGAGGAACTTAAATAACACTAAATAAGTATAAATAAACTGGATAGCACGATCTCTACACTTTTCATCCTGCTTGTGAGCTGTTACTTGGCTCAGCACACCCACTTTAGGAAGCAGAAGTCTTGAGATATCTGATGGTGAGATGGGGTATAGCATTTTCTGCTTGACACATGGCTGATCTAGCCAACATGACAAAAAGCTAAAAAGAAGAACGTTCACGTTTTCCTCTTAAAGGTTTGTTTTTGTCAGTCAATCCAAGGCTGTTCCTGAGCACTTTGCTTGTTTGTAAAGTAGATTGTGTGAGATTGTGGATGGGACACTGGTGAGGAGATCCATGGTTCCTCGGTAGGGAAAATACCCCCAATGCCTGTAAAAGAGGGAAGAATAACTAAAGGAAATATTCTAAAAATGTTGGGGGTTTGCTGAATAGGGATCATACCTCTTTGCCTAATTTTGCTCTACAGGAATAATCTGGTAGATCTGGTCCAAGTTTTTGAAGGGATTCTGCTCCTCTCAGAGTTTCAAAGTCTAAATGCTAAAACCACCAAGGGAACTTAGTGTTACAGAATATACTCTCTGTGTTTGCATTTCTCCAGTAGGCTTGGATTAAATATGTAGGACCTCTATACCATGCTACAGGACAGAGAGATATTTAAGTAATGGAGCCTAAGTACATATCAGAGAAGTAGTCTAGCAACCCTGTTATACCCAAACAAGGGCTCTCTTGACTCTTCCTGCAGTAGACATTCCAACTTTTTTAAGCTGAAAAATATTGTAATTTAGCTGGTAGGAAGAGAACTAAATTTGGTTCGTACTGATATCTGTATGCTAGATACCGTGTATGAAATATTTACTGAAAATAAGACTGCTGTCAGGATGAATGCTCTTACACAAGGATGTGGAGTGACTTAGTTCAGTAAGTATTTTGTGTTTCAGAAAATTCCCACTGAAAGGATTGAGAAAACCTTTCATCTGTGTAGTCTGCAGCCTAACACTGGGGTGCAAATTCCTTCATGCAGCAGGATTGAGTTGAACCTGGGCCTACCTCATCCTGGGTGAATGCACTGACTCCTGATTTTAAAAAAATTTTGACTGACTCTGGATTTTAAAAAAGTTTTTGCTTATGTGTGTGCAGTGCTTTGTCTGGCAGTTGTGCAGTGAGCAGGTATGTTAAAGCAGTCTGTGCAGAGAAAGGCCTAATCAGATATTTAGACAGTATTTTGGTGTGAAATAAGTTCTGATATGCTCAGCATCATGAAGAGTTCAGGAGTGGACATTTTCAGAGAATGCCCAGAAGGAAACCTGAGATACATATGGACTTTTTAGGAATTTCAAAGGTTAGCTAGCAGTCAAACAGTGTGTTTGGGGACCTTCTTTCGGAACATCTTCTGTGGACTAGGTGGAATGACTGCATGGCTAAGTCCCATCATCCAGTTAACTCAGGCACATTAAAAACAAATTGCCCTCGAAAGTCATTGTTCATGCTATTCATCTTGGATTTCCAAGAGCCTCCACTGGGAATGCCAACACTGTTAAATACAAGAGGTCAGTGATCGATCAAAGCCAAATAGTGCAGATGGGCTCACATCAAATCTGCCAGACAGATCTGTCTTAGAGGACACTAAACTGAGTGGTCCAAAGCAGAGCCATGGAGTGAGATAATTAATTAAGCAGTGTGGAGAATCAAGGTCCAATGCTCAATCTCCTTCCCTTGTTCTCTTAAAGGATGGGGATGTACCCTTAGGGAAACATGCTTGGAAATGTTTGTGGTCATGTAGACCAACAGCCACAGAAATATATGTGTTAATAAACTCTCTTGGCTTCAGAAACAAATTGGCTTCATGCAAGCAGCCTTTCAGAAATGGTCCCTGAGTGTCTCAACAGTCAAACTACATTCAGCAACTCTTTGGAAGGCTGAAAGTTAGACTGGGACAAGCTCATTCCAGGAATGTTTTGGCAGTTTTGTAATACTGATGGTTGGTTTCCAGGGCTTAGACTGTTTCCTGGACAGGTTTTTATAGTCACAGCCTTATTGACTAATGCGGAGTTTACACAATAGCACTGTGTCCCCAGTTCTGGACCCTGACTGGGTCTTATCTCCATAATAGGAGACAGTTTGGTTTTCTTGCTCTTGTGCATCCTTGAGAGCATCATGATTTCCTTCCAAAGGTACCCTAGAGAAAACACCATGTCTGTCACTGGTTGTCCAGGGGACCGGGTTGGGGAGCTCTGTGGAACACCTCCTTGCAAAGTGCAGAGGCAACGTGAGAAGACAGGGGGACAGGGGGACTTTGCCATCTAAGTTTGTTCAGCTTTGCAGTGCACTAGGACACAACCTGCAAAAAACAGTGCTGAAAACCTGGGTTTAAATGATGTGTCTACACGTATTACACAGAAAGTATGTGGTGAAATAGGGAAAAGAAGCCAGAAACCCCATTTTTTTCACATTAGTACCTAAACCCTGAACCATATTCTTCAGATAGTGTTAATTCTTCATGTATTTCCCTTCATAGTGCAGATTTGTTAGAGCTATAGCAGAGTATTTCCACTACATACAATTTGGGGGCAAGAGCTGCCCTCCAAGGCCATCTGCAAACTGCTTAAATTAAATAAGGCTAATCCATTTATAGAAAAATGAAATGGAAACATAATTTTAATGTGCTCCGTGATATGAAGCAAGTGAGCTTAGAACTTGAGCTTTGCTGTTACCTAGAAGAAATAAATTCAGCAAAAACTCAAATCCCATTTCCATATATATTGCTGGTCTTATCAGTGTTTTGTCTAAAATGTTAAAGTAATCTTAATTATCTGAAGTACAATCAAAAATAAAAGTCAGCACTGTGCTCCATCTTATTAAAATTCAGGGTTGGGGTAATGTTATTTTGGAAAAACCTCATGTGTATGCCATAAATTAAACTTCGAAGATTCAAATAAATTACTCTCCCAGCCAAATTATTTTCTCATGTGCAAAACAAGAGCATTGGAAAACTTTCCTTATAATGCGTATGTTTGGAGCTGATTTCTGAAAAGCAGTAATTAATATAAATGAATATACATAGCTTTTTCTAAAATATTATCTAGGAATTGATGCATGTGGTTTGCATATGCAAAAATCATTCTTAGCTTCCACCAATTGATTTTGAACACTTCCTTCGGCTGCACATATACGTTAGTTTCCCTGTGATGAAAACAGCTATTGCAGTAAAATGTGAACTTGCAAGGTTAATAAGTATACTGAATCAAACTCTTTCTATCATTCCCCTGTGGTGAGGTAGCAAATGTTATAAAACTTCTGCTAAGATATTTTTACATTCCTAAGAATTTTGATTTTTGCCTGTCCCAGTTTTTCAAGTGCAGAAGGTAGACATATGCCCGGTGATGTACCTGTTCTCAATTTACACATTGCTTTTATCTTTGTATCAATAGTATATGTTCATATTTATGCATTTGCATGGCAAGCAAGTTACCATGCCCTAGATTATATACATGCAAAAGATGAGAGGTGGTCCTTGTGTTATTTTCAACCATAAATAGACAAAGGGTGAGAGAAAGGAAATATCTGTATTTTGTCTCTGTAGATGGAGAACTCTGCCTGCAGCAGCGACAGGAATCAAGCCCACATCATGAATCCAGTCCTTCACCCCAGGACTACGCTTCCACCCTCTCTCTGTGCATGAGTCTCATTTCCATATTTCATCACATTAATGATTGTTTCCCACAGTTGCATGCTGATTATCCTGCCAGTTAAACAGAAAATCCAGGTTTATATCATCTGCAAAGAAATTAAAACGCCTACACTCTTGACAATAGATTGTTGTATTTACATTACCGTTCTGATATCCAGCTGCACCTGGATCAAATAAAAGCCTATTTAAATTGAATGACAATATTTTCTTAAGACCTAGGAGACTATTACTAGGGACTTTAAATGAGTCGATCCAGTTTTTTCTATAATTCTTTAATAGCAAACTGCTTTCCAAAGGTTTCCTGTCATTTTTCACTCATTTAGAAGGGCAAGCTGCAGGAAGAATAAGTTACAGATGAACATTAATTAGGGTGAAGCAGCAGGGCTATGTAAATTATGAAGGAGGTGCTTTTTGCTGGGTTACAGATTGATTCCTTTTGTAATCAAATTCCATTTTCAGTACAGCTTCTTTTTAAAATGAGATAGACAGAGAGGAGATAAGCATCTGGTGAAATACAGTACCCGCTGTTTCAGATTCTTCTTAGGTGGTTGTCTATAATGACATGACTCAGATTAAAAAAAAGAAAAAATAACAGAAAAAAATAGGTCAGAAGTTCTCAGTACCAATTTATTTAGCATTCAAAAAAGAATAGAAATAGTTAAACTTCATGGCAAATCGAAACAGTTCAGAAATATGAATAAAATACTGTCTTAGAAAGATAATAAAAATAATAGTATTTTGAATTTTTCTTCGAACCTTTTTATGCCATAGTTCCAAAAGGGACCTTACAGACATCAGAACCGTAAAACTCTTGAGCTCTCATGGAACTGTCAGGCTATTTCAATTAATACCTGTTTAAGAATGTAATTTGTTCTCATTTTTTGTTTTTCAGCAGTTAAAAAACATTACTGTACATCATTCTGCAATTATTCTTATCCACCTCCTTTCCTGAGGGCCATGTGTGGACCTGTCATATATGGTATTAATCCCCACTGCTGAAATGCAGCTACCTCCAGAGCAATCTGGCCTTTGTTGATGCTTATAAACGGAGGGACCAGCTTCCTGCTATGGCTCCAGAAATTTAGACCAGAAAATTTTCAGGGTGCTCTTTTGTCATAGAATCATAGAATCATAGAATCATAGAATTATAGAATCATTATAAATACTTCCAGGGATGGGGACTCAACCACTTCCCTGGGCAGCCTGGTCCAAGGCTTGACCACTCCTTCAGTAAAGAAATTTCTCCTAATGTCCAATCTAAACCTCCCTTGGCACAACTTGAGGCCATTTCCTCTCGTCCTATCAGTAGTTACTTGGGAGAAGAGACCAACACCCACCTCACTACAACCTCCTTTCAGGTAGTTGTAGAGCGCGATGAGGTCTCCCCTCAGCCTCCTCTTCTCCAGACTAAACAACCCCAGTTCCCTCAGCCGCTCTTCATAAGACTTATGCTCCAGGCCCTTCACCAGCTTCGTTGGCCTCCTCTGGACACGCTCCAGCACCTCCATGTCCTTCTTGTAGTGAGGGGCCCAAACTGAACACAGGATTCGAGGTGCAGCCTCACCAGTGCCGAGTACAGGGGCACGATCACCTCCCTGCTCCTGCTGGCCACACTATTTCTGATACAGGCCAGGATGCCGTTGGCCTTCTTGGCCTCCTGGGCACACTGCCGGCTCATGTTCAGCCGGCTGTCAACCAGCCTAGAAGTCAAACTTGTCCTAGAAGTTTGTTTGCAAGTGAGATTTTCCATCCGCTTCTCATATATGCATGGGAACGTAATACTAGTACTTCAACAAGAGAATAGGAGACAGGGGACTGAGCTGACACATCGCATCCCTACACTGAATACAAGGACTCATTCTCTACCTCATGACCCAATGCACGGAGCAATTCTTCCTCCAAGCAACACAATACAAAGTGTGCTTTCCTTGTCATTTGATTAGAGACAAGGACACTAGTGAAAAAGGGTTGTGTTCAGACCAACTCTTCTCCTGCCTAACTCAGAGTTAGATGCCTACTGTGAAGCCTGAGTTCAAGAGAAGGGTCATTGATTCAAACTTTTCTCTACAGGGAACTACACCAAATCCCTGTAGTGTCCGTGGGAAGAAGTAGTCTTGGTGCTTATGTTACATTCATCTTACAGATGGCACCCTTTGATCAATGGCTCTGGGTAAAGGATAGCAGGAAGATCTCATTTCTTTCTTGAACTTAGGTGCTGTAGGGGATGCTACATTTTACTTTATAGGTGGCCTAAATAGGATCTTGGGCCTAACTGTGACACTTGAATGGAGATGAATATTACTAATATACTTTAGCAGAAGTGTAGAAAGTTTACAGTGGTGGAGGCTCTCATGGCAAAGAACACAGCAACTCAGATTTCCTCTCTAAGATTAAGTAAATCTATTTTTCTCTGCCTCTTTTACTGTTTACTAATCAGAATGGGATGGATATGGCAACTCCATGCATTTACGGAGTCTTTCCAGATTTTTTGGAGCAAGCTTCATTAACACCTGTTCCTCTTCATTATCCTTCCTTCTTCTGCCAGAGTTTTTCAGCAGTGAACAGTGTCAAGCTGTCAAGGCAGAATCAGTTTGTCCTCTAACAGCCAAACTTTACTGGGTACATATATAACCATGCAAAACTGAGCATTGACATGCAGCTCCCATTAACAAGACCTCACCAATATGTATCACAGAATTGCAGACTCCCTTAGGTTGGAAGGAACCTCTTGCGACCACTTAGTCCAACATACCTGCTCAAGCTAGAGCAGGTTGTCCAGGACAGTGTCCTGGTTAGGTGACAGGAGTTGTGGGAATCTGGGGATGGACTTCAGAATTTTATGTAGATTCAACTCCTTAAAGTCCAAAGTTCACAAGTTCTTTGCTTTTCTCTTGTTTAAATCTTTTTCCCATTATTTGCGCGACTCAGGGAATGTTTTCACCTACTTTAATGGCTAGATGGAGAGTGAGATTGTCACTGGATTACACTGAAAGTGCAGATTTTGCCAAGGAGAGGCAGAAACAAGAGATCCCAGTATGACCTTGATGTCACTTTTTTTTCCTCTAGGGTGTAAGAGACCAGGAGGGAGTGCGTAGAGCTGCTGTTTCCAGCCCAGCCTTATGACTCACCTGAAATGTGATTGAGCTTCAGCAACCTGTGGGCACCAATGGCTTGTAATGGGAAATGGTTGGAGACAGGCATTACAAAGAGGGGAGAAGAGGGGAAGAAAAGGGAAAAGACAGGAAGGATTCCTCTGATAAAATATGTATCTCTGTTTAAGCCAGTCGCTCAAGGCTTCCATTACAGCCTATCGAGAAAAATGGGAAGAACTTTTTTTTTTTGCTCCTCATCCTCACAGTTCTCATTTCTCCCCTTTCTGCCACAGGGAGAACCTAACAGGTTATACACCCTGCTGCTATGGCGATACTTCCTCCATTGCTGTTTAGTCTGGAAATGAATCTTTTCACCCATCACTCCAGAAATATTTACCAGCACTGAATTTGCACTTAAAACGGGAAAGGAAGAAATGGCTGTGAAAACGGGATTTGGGTAGAATGGTCTATTTGCAGTCCTCTTCTTTTTAGTTGGTGGACTGCCTTCTCTTTCTTTAGTTAACCAACTTCTAAATAAATGAAAAAGACCTTTGAGTAACCTGGTCTGGGCCAGATTCACTGCTGAGGTAAATTGGGGTAAATTAATTGTCTTTCTTGACTTTTTTTTCCATACTGGTACATAAGTAGATAAAAGCAAATTTTCAGATGTGTGGTTCCACAAAACTATGCACTTATGCAACTTGCAGACATTGGGTAGTTTTTGTTCCCTCTTTTAACTGCTCTACTATCGTAATAATAGGCTATAGCCACATCTATGCAAGTAAATTAAATAATGCCAGGGTGTGCTCCTGTGCCCTGGAACTCAGTCATCTCTACTGTTGTGAGAATTGTCCCTGGCATGGTTTTGGCTGGAGGCATCTAGAGTTCTGTCAAATGCCTCCCAAGCCAAGTTGGTAAGCTATCAGTGATGATTCCCAACAGGCAGTTTGAATCTGGACATGCTGCACTGGAGGCTGAAAGAGTTTAAAAGGACAGATAAAAGCTGTTCTGTGCCATTTGGCTTCAATGTCAGGGAACAATTCTGTAACATTTTGTTCACTAGTACAGATACAGCCTGCAAGTACTATCAACTAATGGAGAACTACCATTAACTTGCATGGCAAAGAACTAGGCTTTTGGTGCTGAAAGTCATGACGTTAAATCACTTACCTATGAGGCATTATTACAATGACATAGGGTTAATATTTATCTATCCAGCCAGGCAGAAATATGCACAAAAGATCTGTCCCAGATATACACTTTGCTATCCTCTGAATGTATAAAATCCACTGTACATTATCTATCTATATGGGGTGTACATAAGCACTAGACTTGACACACAATAGGCTTCTTAGACTTATGGATCATGAACAGATTGTAAAATACATCTACTGCTTCTTACACATGTAAGGTCTTACATGCAGTAGCATGTGAGCTACAGCAACAATCTGCATGTGTGCAATGGGCAAGTCTGGGATTTCTGAATGCCCACCGATCTGGTCAAAATGTACTAAATCATTATCTTTCACCTGACAAATTTTCTAGTCTATAAAAGAAGGACGTGGAGAATATACTAATGCTATCCCTGAAATTAGACATCGGATTCGTTTGCTTGATCCTACTTTTCTACCTAAAAGTCTCACAAAATTGCCCAGGGGAAAAGATAGTGACTTACCGGTAACAGTATCGAGTATTTGCCAGCTGAAGGAGTGAATGGGTACTTTCCTGTAGGTTAAAAAGGACCCAATTACATGCAGATTTGCCCATGTGGACTGGAATCAGTTCAAAAAAAACTTTGGGATTGACAGTGGTCTTTAATGCAGTCTAAAAAAGTAATGTTATTAGCTTGGTAATTTATTCAGACTGAGGGAAATAGAAGAGACTGAACTTCATCTCACAGATTTTAATGTCGCATCCTATTTCAGAACAGCCTCAGACTTCAGAAGTGAAAGTGACACAGAGGTGTCTGGAATACAGTATAAACCAGCTAAGTGTTTTTCCACCAATGAAGGCTCTCATCATCCATTAAAAAAATTCATCAGTATTTAAGGACTCCCTCTCTGCCCTTTGCCTCCCAAGACAGAGAGGCCAAATTAATTTACAAAAATGCTGAAGTCCTAAAAATTAATGATATCATTGCTATTCAATTGCTGTACTCTGTTGGAAGAGACTCATGTAATGAATAAAGTTCTTTTATCCCATCCTGATCCAGCCTAGTGCTTTAAATACCTGACTAGCTCTTCTCACTTCAATGCAATATGGCCTATATTCAAAAGGAACACTTAAATCTGTGTGAGTAATTAGTTTTGAGATCAACTGCTTGTAAGCTAAAGTCAGTCATGTTCTTAACTGCTTACCTGGGCCTTAAAATTAAAACATGTGCTTAAATCATAGAATCATAGAATCATAGAATCATTAAGGTTGGAAAAGACCTCTAAGATCATCGAGTCCAACTATCAACTCAACACCACCACACCCACTAAACCATGTCCCTAAGCGCCTCATCTACACCTCTTTTAAATACCTCCAGGGATGGAGACTCAACCACTTCCCTGGGCAGCCTCTTCCAAGGCTTGACAACCCTTTCGGGGAAGACATTTTTCCTAATATCCAATTTAAACCTCCCCTGGCACAACTTGAGGCCATTTCCTCTCATCTTATCTCTTGTTACTTGGGAGAAGAGACTGACTACCTTTCAGGTAGTCATAGAGTGTGATAAGGTCTGACCTCAGCCTCCTCTTCTCCAGACTAAACAACCTCAGTTCCCTCAGCCGTTTCTCATAAGACTTGTGCTCCAGACCCTTCACCAGCTTCGTTGGCCTCCTCTGGACACGCTCCAGCACCTCCATGTCCTTCTTGGAGTGAGGGGCCCAAAACTGAACACAGTATTCAAGGTGTGGCCTCACCAGGGCCAAGTACAGGGGCACGATCACCTCCCTGCTCCTGCTGGCCACACTATTTCTGATACAGGCCAGAATGCTATTGGGCTTCTTGGCCACCTGGGCACACACCAGCACCCCCAGGTCCTTTTCCTCTGGGCAGCTTTCCAGCCACTCTTCCCCAAGCCTGTAGCGTTGCCTGGGGTTGTTGTGGCCAACATGCAGGACCCGGCACTGAACCTTTGTTGAACCTCATACAGTTGGCCTCAGCCCATCAATCCAGCCTGTCCAGGTCCCTCTGCAGAGCCTTCCTACCCTCGAGCAGATCAACACTCCCGCCCAACTTGGTGTCATCTGCAAACTTACTGAGGGAGCACTCGATCCCCTCGTCCAGATCATTGATAAAGATATTGAACAGGACCGACCCCAGTACTGAGCCCTGGGGAACACCGCTCGTGACCGGCCGCCAACTGGATTTAACTCCGTTGACCACAACTCTCTGGGCTCGGCCGCCCAGCCAGGTTTTACCCAGCGAAGAGTGCACCTGTCTAAGTCGTGAGCCGCCAGCTTCTCTAGGAGAATGCTGTGGGAGACAGTGTCAAAGGCTTTACTGAAGTCCAGGTAGACCACATCTACAGCCCATCCCTCATCCACTAGGCGGGTCACCTGGTCATAGAAGGAGATCAGGTTGGTCAAGCAGGACCTGCCTTCCATGAACCCGTGCTGGCTGGGCCTGATCCCCTGTTTGTCCTGGCTTGTGAGTACCCTCAAGATGAACCGCTCCATAATCTTCCCCAGCACTGCGGTCAGGCTGACATGCTTTGATGAGGTAAAATTGTCCGGACCCTGAGGGCACTACAAGTCCTTACCAACCCTGCCAACCTCCCTTGGGTGCCCTGCCCATGGCCAAGGACCCCGTTTCAGCCCAGCCCTGGGCCATCAGTCCCTGCCCCAGTGATGCTGCAGGATGCTGGTCTGCAGCCCCACCACAGCTCTGACCTGCCTGGCCCCAAGTTGTGGGCTGATGTCCTGATCTGTCCTCCTCCCAGCCCCATCTCCACAGCCTTGCTGAGGAAAGGAGAGATGAAAATTTTCAGTAGAACTTCTTCCACAGTGACTCTAAAAATTGCCAGCCGTATAATGCATTTATATGGGAGCTGCATACCTCTTCTCAATTTTTAATATTACGTATTTGAAGTAGGGTTTTTTTAAAGGCTAGACCAAGTGATTTACACCTCTTTGTAATTAGGTGTAGCAATAAGAATAATGCTTCACATTACACTGGAATGTTCTTTTAAACTTTGTCATGTAATTTTAAAAAACTTAATAGATATGGTGATTGGTATCTTAATTCAATTGTTGCTTGACTTGTGGGCTACATTTTGATTTGCTTGAATAAATGGCTAAGTTGTCTGGGACATAATTGTCTTCTGTTAGGGCTTTCTGTGAATGTATTTTTAATTTCTAAGTGGTTCAGTTTCTGCCCTGTCTATTCAGGCACCTTTTTCCTTTTCTAGTAACATTAGTGCCAATAATGCTAACTGGGTAATACTGCTGAATAAATCATACTTTCAACAATATACAATATTGTAATTTTCAGAGGTCTTCCTGTACTTTCAGTCTCATAAGTTCCCATTTTGAAAGGGAAATTAGTATTATTATCCATATTTTCCAGATAGAAAACTGGGCACAGAAATGAAATGCTACATTTTCTCATTCCGTTTCTAGCTGTCTCCAGGCAGATGCTTGTGAATCTCGACAGTGCCTGTCATTTCTCTGCAGCTCTCCTGTATACTGAAAACATGGCTGAGCTGCTGAAGACTACCACCACCAAGCTCTGGTGCTTTGGCTGTGTATATTCTAGTAAGTTAGATGTGCGTGAGACCACTCTATCTGTGAGACCAACCGGCATAGAATGATCAATGTCTATGTGAATAAATCTCTTCACCTTCAAGTAGGGAAGATTGCATGCAACCTGTCTGTAGGATCAAGAGTGGTCTCTGGTTTGTGCTATCACCAGTGCCAGAGAAATGTCATAGATAATGCTAGTTGCCCTTTGCCTAAAGTTATGCCATGGACCGTTTTAACAACATAGATAATCATATTCCATTGTCTTTATGTTTTCACAAGCACTGTCTTATTTAGCAGTACAGTCTCAGCTTTTGTGTCTGTACGTCCAAGTGCTCATCAAACCATCTGCTGGGACACCACATTGCTCTTCAGGAATGATGTGATCACATATGAAACATTTTTCCGGATAGCAGAGGTCAACTTGCATAGCTTCGTGCTAGGTGTCGATATTCCTTTCGATTTTCACTCTAGTCAAGAAGTTGGTGATTATCAACTCTAAAACTCATCTCTAGCAAAGACCCTATACATATGTGACACACAGGTTTGATATTGACAGGTTCACCATTTTTGGATAGACACCAGGCAAGACATTCAACATTTTCTCCACGTTTGGGTGGTCACCGTTCAGAAAGTCTTGGTAAAAGCAGTTCTCTGTGTGCTCTGATACCTACATATCTCAGTAAAAACTATGATAAAGTCTGTGCCATGTCATTTTTGTATTGATAGGACTAGCACATGTGGTTTTGAGGAATTGTCTTCTCTTACATTTTGTGAACACGGAAAGGACTGAAGGGACGGTAGCTACTTATTGCTCCCCAGATGAGAGATTTCCCTTGACTAATTATGGTGGTATTACGTATGAATAGGAGGACCAGATTGTGGACTTTTAGAAAAGAACTATTGGTTGGAGGTCAGAGCTACTGGGGCATGGCATGAAAATGTAGCCTTTGGGATAAGGTGCTGTCAGGTATAGGATACCTCAGGCTCTGAGCTATAGGACTGCACACAGGGACATCTTGGAGCAAGGGCTAAGTACTCCTGCAGATTTGGACTTCGTGTTTCTCACCAGATGTTTTCAGTATCCCTCAGAGGATAATCTGAGGGGCTGACAGTGTGGACCATCTGGGAATTTAGCTTCAAAGGCACAGCCAAACATGCCTATGAAGGCACTGGAAATACAATGGAGTGTGTAACGGTCCCAGTTTATGGCTGAGGGAAGAATCTTACCCTTGTGGTATTGACAAAGGGAGAAAAGAAATGGGGCCTGTTTGTTTTCTGCATTTAAAAGTAGAAAGGATTATTTATATATGATTTTGTTCAGTTGATCAGGTAACTTTTTTTGCTTTTCTTTACTTCTATCCAACTTGGCTGTCTGTGAATGTAAACACTTTTGTCACAGAGATCTGGAATGATAGCTCACTGTAATACATACAAAGATAATGAGACCCCTTGTGCTGGAAGGAATAAGTCACAGTAGGTTTGGTTTTCCAAGCTGCAGATCTCACTGTATTTGTGTGTTCTGTAACGACTCACCTCCACCAAAGGTATCTGACCAACAGGCTACTCTTGAAGTATTTTATTCAGCAGCGTACTGGATCTCGCTGGGACAGAGTTAACTTTCTTCATAGCAGCTTGGATGGTGCTGTGTTTTATATTTGTGACCAAAATAATACTGATACCATACTAATATTCTAGATATTGCTGAACAGTGTTTGCACAACGTCAAGGCCTTCTCTGTTTCTCACTCTGTCCCCCCAGTGAATACATTGGGGGTTGTGCAATGGGTTGGGAGTGGACACAAGCAGGCAGATGACCCGAACTAATCAAAGAGATACTCCATACCATATAACCCCATGCTCAGCAATTAAAAGGAAAAGAGGGAGTTTTAGGAAGGTTAGCTTTTTTTTTTTCCCTCAGGATCTGGCTGGGCATCAGTCTACCCATGAGAGGTGGTAAGTGATTGTCTTTGCATCACTTGTTTTGTTTTGTTTTCTTTCTCTCTTTTTCCACTCATCCTTCACTTATTAAACAATTTTTTTAATCTCAACTCCCAAGTTTTCCTGCTTTTACTCTTTCTTTCCTCTTCCCCCAACCCACTGGGGAAGCTGTAGAGCTTCCCCTGTGCAAGTTTTGTCCTGGAGGAATGAGTTTGTAGCACAAAGAAGTGCTAGAAACCCAGAGGCATAAAACAGAACGAACAGGGTCCAAGGGAGCAGATGCAATGGCTACATAAAGGACTGAGGACAGCAGTATAAAAGCACCCCAGCAGTATAAAAGCACTGGGGGTGGGGGAAGGGAGTGAGTGAGTGGCTCTGTAGTCCTTAGCTGCCTACTGGGGTGAACACAAAACAAGCAATTAAACAATACATTTGAGAAAACGAAATTGCAGAAAATAAAATTGCAAAACAGAGTGCACACTTGCTCTCATCTAATCTTGTACTTTGCTGTGAGCTCAACAAGATAAAGCTTCTTCTTGAGGTACAGGAATTAACTTGCATACTTCTCTGGGGACGGGGAGGTATGTCTACATTGGAGACCCTGAACAAGCTGGCTTAGGAAGTGGAGCCATTTAACGATGGTGGGATAAGATTTCTCAGCAGGACTAATTAGCAAAGGCAAAGCGCAGTTTCAGTGCAGTGCTTCTAGCATCCTGATACTGTGTTGTTAGTTGTACAAACATCATTCTCTCTGCATCCCCCCTGGCCTTCAGGCAGCTCGGTTTTCTAATATCTTCACTCTCCCTGTATGCTCAGAGACCACTATCTCATTTCTTTGTGTCAAGGCCTGGTTATGACCTCTTCTTTCTGCCTCTGATTTTTTTCTTCTCCCGTTAGTTTCCAGGCAGGTAATTCAAGAAATGTCCCAGTGGTGTTGCTAATTAGAAGCTGCTCAGTCTTTACAGCATATAAGCAGTGCTCTGCATGGCATAACTTGTTGCGGGGTCAGAAAAGTGAATCATTCTGCTCTCTTCTTGAGAGTCTGACACACCATCATAGATGTCCGTTGCTGAAATTCCTGTCTTATAGATGTCTATCTCACAGAAGCCTGCATATATGTATTGGAAGAAACTGAAACCTTGATGCTAACTTAAAAATAAGGGCGAGGCCCATTTCCCTCTCCTTGTTACCAGAAGAGCACAAGTAGGAACGTAGCATCTCTTTACTCTTGTACCCAGAACTAAGCTGTGGGTATTTTGCAGCACGGAATTAACTTCACCTAACCTTAGGCATCTAAATGTCAGACAACTAATCTAACTAATCTACCTTTAGATGCCTTAAAGTTAGGTGAGATGAATCTCAATTTAAAGGAGATTTACTGTTCAGTTTCAGTGCTTTGTTGCAGCATGAACACCGTGACACATTCTAGCTGTAGATGGATTTTATCTCCAGGTATATACAGCAGTATTGAAGTCTCAGCCATTCTCATGTGGAGGCAGTGCTAGTGATGTACAGATTTTAGAGAGAATCAGTCAAGGCTGATATGCCTTCAATCCTTGAATCATTGAATTTGTCTTTGTATGACTCAGCTGCCAATTTGTAAATTCCTTACTTAGGCACTTTAATAAGAGCAGCCCAATTTATTAATCCCATCTGTAAATGTTGTTTAAAATGCATTGTTTCTGTGGTAGCATAGCACGTTTGTTAATTAAAATTATTAAGTAATCTCCGTCCTGGAAGCTGGGACTTTAAGTACTTGGGAGGTGTTGACCTAATATGCCATAGCTGTTCTACACGTACTTGCACATGCACACAAATGCACACACACACTTGCTTCTTCCTTCTATTATTTTCATTCAGAGAAAAACAAATCACCCCATGACTGTGGCTGAACATTTGATTCCTTTGATTATTACAGCAGGCTCAGCCATGTAGTCAAACACTGTGAGGGCATTCGTTAATTTTCCGGATTGCTCCAGCTGAGTTTTAAGGATTTTTTTTTTTGTTTTTAATCAGTCCCTGTGCTTTGATACTGTGCCCCCTCATGCAAAGATTTTATGTTGTGCTGAAAGCCCCTTTACCCTATAAAAGGAATCTGCAAGGGTGATTGCCGAAGAATGATCATTTTCAGATAAACAACGTATAGGTCCACTAGAGGGAGGTGCAAGAGAACCAAAATATGAGTTTATTTGACACCAAATTCTTAACCCTGCAAGGTGACTAGGAATAGTCTTCATGGTCTATGAACAATTCTAGAATACAATCTGCTGGAGCACACACATAAAATAATCAGATTTATTGCCTGTAGGCATACCTGTTTCACTGGGTGAAAAGTCTAAATGATTGTCCAGATCTAGATATCTACCTTGAATACTACCTACTACGATCTCTGAAACATTTCTTCATGGATTTGTCTGTGGTGCTCATTGCAAGAGCTGACTGCTTCAGGTCCATGAATTAAAAAGAAAAATAAGGTACTTTCAAATGGTTATAATGGGTAAGCAACTGAACATGAACTCCTAGAATGAACCTGTGGAGAAAGGTAGTCTCTGGATTAATAACTGCAGTACAGAAGTGATTTTGGTCTTGGATACAGCTTTATACTGTGTGAAACTCAATGTCCACAGTCGAAAATACTGATAAAATTGGAAAGGATGGAGAAGAACTGCAAAAAATATTCAAGGACTGAAGAAAAAAGACTTATAGTGAGAGAGGTTAACCAGCTCTGTGTGTCAAAATGACAGAAGGGTACGATTATGATATTTAGGGATAAAATAATGAGTAACAATCAATGTTTTATTGTAGCAAAGATGGCTTAATGAGAACCTAGATTGGAATTTGAAGTCAGGCAGACTTAAATGACAGACTAGGAGGAAATAAGGTTTAAACAGACTAGGAGGGAGGAGTGGTGTCCTCCTCATGGAAATAAAGCTCTCATATCTTTGGATTAAATCTGGATACGTTGTTGAATGTTGATATACTAGACACAAATTGCTGCGCTCCATGGAGAGTTAAATCTATAACATACAGGAGATCAGATTAGTTATTTTGATGATTGCTGCGATCATAACCTCTACGAACTGCTGAACTCAAATAGTGGTACTATGACTTTTCATGGATATAGAGCTGCTTTACAGAGAGGGCTAGGTTAAAAAGTACCAATATTTTCGTGTGAACAATTGGAAATGTTCAAGAGTTTTAGTACTGTGGACTAGATTTTTATTCAAAGTGAGGTTCCCACTGGCTACAGTTGTCACTGTGAAAGTTCCGAGGCTTGTGTTGGATTTATATAAAAGTTTGATGGTTAAGGCTTTGCTAGTATTACCTAAAAAATATCTGGCAGAAGCAAAGATAGAATGAAGTCTGGCCAGGACAGATTTTAACTGTATTGCTGATAACAGCATCCTTCCTTTTCCTGTAGTCCCACCTCTTATGACTTTATGTTGTCTTAACACACATTCATTGCTTGATGCCAATCCATTCTCTGCTCTGAAAAGGCCAGACCCTGTATAAAACCATCAAAAGTGAAAACGTTGTTAAGGACTGTCTCATGTGCTAGGAGCCAAATTAGTTTACAAACCCTAACAAAGACTTTCCAAATTAGCTGCCATAAGTCACTTTAAATCCCTTGTCTATCTGAAACAGTACTGTCCCTTTAGGGACAATAACTGTTCCAGCGTAGGGACAATTATGCTTTGTACTGTCAATTCATACTAGATGTTCTTTGGTCTAGTGAATATTTCGTAGTATATGTCTATATGCAAGTCCCTGTTCATGGACACAGAATTTATACCCAAAGCATAGGATGCATCCCACCCCTTTGAGGTGCCTGTCTCTGTTGTTTATTTGAAGAATCTAAAAGACTGCCTTATACTAAATATCTATTATAGGAAGATGGACTGAATACATCTTACCTGGTTAATCTTAATGCACTTACTTGGTTAATTGTAATGTAGATGCTGCTTCATTTGTGGAGAGGGAAACAATCAAGTCTTCTGCACTGGACTTTGTATCATTCCTAATTAGTTATTCAGCTCAGATACTGATATGCATAACATTATGGGAACAATAGGCACATGGAAGAACCAGAAAAAATAATGGAATTTTAAATTCCAGAATACAGAGTATGACAAAGCTGTGAAAAAAAGAAAGCTGCAAGAAGAGGATGACTGCAAGCTGAGAATTGCAATATGTCTGTGAACCAAGAAATTATATTGGTATTTAGGGCTGATGCAGCACAGATGATATGAACAAAAAAACTCAAGGTGATAAATAAAGTCAGATTATTCTTGGACAGAGTCACATAGATTATATAACAGTGAGACAAAATAGATCAAGAAATGCTGATTTAAAAAAAAAGCTTGCAAGGTCAGAGGAATTTTAATAATGGGAATTTTAATTACACTGATATTTATCAGTATCACAACTCTGAATACCCTTCCCACACACAAACTCTGAACACTGTGCTCTTGAGGGAATGAGTCTGCTTCTGCATGTTGTTGAACAGGCTGCAGAGCATGTGGCTGGTTGCCCTTTTGGCCTTTTAAGGCACCACAAGAAATGAGCCAACTATACAACTTACATTGAGAAGTCTGGTTCTTTGGTGGGGTTAAAGAATGGAGGAAAGCAAGGGTTCTTTTCTTCCAGAGTTTATAATCATTTTAATGCACTAAACATCCTTTATATTATAGAAAATTGGTGGCATTGCTCAATTGCCTAATGTTACTGATTGAATCTGGTGGAAAACAGATGATGAAGACCGTCGTAATCAGAAGTTCTTACCCTAGTATGATTTACTCCTCATTTTTCTTCTCCTGTTAAATTTGTTACATTGCAAGAAGATTTCTAGCTGCTGTTAAACCATTTCAAGGAACAATGGGAAGAATGAAAAGCTTTTTCTTACTGAAAAGAAATAACTATATTGGTTTTGAAGATCTTGATGTATAGGTAAAAGCAATCCTAATAAAATAAGATTTATTCGTGCTTATGGAAAAAAATAAAAATGCAACAGAACCTTGCTAAGTACCCCTTTTTTTCAATCCCTCATTTCTTCTTGAAACAACTTGTTGAATTTGGTCTGTAAGGTTTTGTCCTACCTAACTGTAGACATTTACAATGTACAAATTTTTGGGCCTATATCTAGCCTGTTATTTTCTAAACATTGCATGTACTGCTTTTTTCTCTATAACAGGTTGCAGTGTGAGAGTGTCTTATTTTTTATTATCAGTAAGATCAATCTTTGGGGTTAAATAAAAACAAATATGAGATGGGCTTACATTACTGTAGAAAAGAAAAACAGAAAAGTCGAGCATTTCAATAGACCTGTCCTCACCTCAAAATCATATTTTGATGAATTAAGTGAATCTGAACAATATGAAATTAATTATAAACTTTTGACTAATGTCCAAAGAATACCAAGATGCTGAGAAGCAAGAAGCAATTGGAGATGATTCAGGCACAGTAGAAGTGCTGAAGACCATTGATGGCATTATCTTGACAAAATTTGGTGGCTGTTAAATGTAATTGGGGTTAAGTGACACCTCCTAACTCTGAAGAAATTCTCCAAATTTGCTTTTCCTTTTTGAAATCTCAGCACAGGGTCTAGTCACTTGTAAACCATTCTGTAGTTTATTACCACAACATCAGCTTCAGTTTAAACACTATACCTTCAGCTGTTTCCTTTGCTCTTCATTGCATTTCAGCAGAAAGGGAAGACCTATGAATTTTTTTTCTGTTAAAAAACTCCATGTCAAAAACTTGTCTGACTCTAAGTTGTTTAATTTAGTGCCATAGGGGAACTAAGCTTATCCACAGTAGCTGACGGTCTGTATGATCTAGTGTGAACATATTCAGACTAAAAGGGGCAAGACCTTTAAATGATTACCAAAATAATTTAGAGGAGGGACATTCTTTTTTTTCCTCCTATTAGATTGATCTTTCTCCAGAAAAAGAAGTATATATGTAGACAAGAAACACTACATTCCCAGGAAATAAATCAGAAAGCCTTAAAACCACCTCATTTACTTATTCTGCTGTGATTAGAGATTCCTTTCAATGTCTCCATCTGGATTGTTAGCCAAACTTCATTGTTAACCAAAGCTTTCTAAAAAAAAAAAACTAATGCAAAAAAGTTACCCGAAATAAAACATTGGCAGAAAGGTATCCATGAATACATGTATGCCTAAAGACTCCCTCCTGCAGAAGAAAAGTATATTAACAGTCCGCCTTACTCCGGTAAGTAATGCAGATGTACTTCACAGGTTTTAAGGAGACTCCAGTGAATTGCTGAGCAGGGATAAAGAACAAATGGAAGTCAAAGTTAACATGAAATGTAAAAATTGTACTCATTAAGTCAAATGACCTGATGAGGTTGCCTTCCTGCTTCATCTATTTTTCAGCAGGTCATACGCTGGTTCTGTACTATTGGAAGGCAGACTCCATTGAGAAAGGCTATACAGCACAGAAACATCAGAAAGATGTGAGCCTGAGTAAGTGCAGGATTAGATCAGCTGCAGGATTTGACAAACTTTCTCTCTTACTAACATGTGGAACTTCTTCACTTTGTTCTTCCAGGCCAACCTGAAGTAAAAGTTTTAGATTATTGACATTTGTTAGCATAAGCCCTTTTCTCAAAGCTTTCATAATGAGACCTGTCTATACACCTCGTGGACACTGGTGTGCTTTTGGTGTACTCTCAGTATTTTCTATACGTTTTTCAATCACAGAATTCCATAGGACTAATTTCACTAATCAAATATTCCTGCCTTTCTGATGATAGTATTGTAAAGATCCCTACAGACAATACTGAAGATTTAGTTTTTATCCCAATTTTACAGTTATATCAAATGCAGAATTTCACATTTTTTTAATGAGTCAATTTTAGATATGAAGAAAGTTGGAAAAGTGAAACATTCTTTTGATAGTCTTGTTTACATTCAGAAAGATTGTTACTGCTGAGTGACAACATAGGAAGTTACACAATTGAATTAAATGTGAAATGTTAGATAGTTTGTCATACTCCATAATCCAAAGACTATAGATTAACATTAACATCTAGTAATTGCTAATTCTAGTTTTACTCCTTGGACAGGTCAGATTGCTTGCAACTTAGGCTGTAACTTGATCGGATAGAGCTGAATCTCTTGAGTAGCACCAAGGAATATCCAAGCTGGACACAACATCTAAGTGGTCCTGTGAATACCTGTAACAAATATCAATGACTATATCTAAGAGCTACACATCTTTTAGCCCTGAAAATTCAGTGGTTGTTATTGTGCAAGAGAGATATTTTGTGTAGGGAAAGGAACACAAAGCCTATACCGCACTTTTTTTATCAAGCCTTGCGAAGGAAAAGGTGCTCATTAAGTCAGATGATCACATTTGCCATTTCAGAGGAAAGGGAATTAGGAAGAGAGGACACTTCATCATTCAGTGAACATAGAAGTGTCATCTGCATATAAATGCATAAGGCTTTCCACAGCCATCAGCCAGGTTTGTAATAAGGAGAAAAGTACAGTAAGAGATGTAACACGGACCCTGGCAATACAGATAATCAAATGGGTTTGGGAAAAAAATTATCTCAGAGTAAAGGTCTGCAGGATGAGTGCATCTGTGGGGATGGGAAAGGAGAGATACCAGACTGGGACAAAAAAAAAAGCATCGGGTTAGGACACCACATTGAGAGGCAGTGAGAATGAAAACTTAAGGACTCATCTGTTTTATCTCTCTCTTTTTGTTATATGGTAGAGGAGATGTGATTTTTCTTTAGAGGGATGATTCTGGAAACAATAGCACAGGTTGCTGAGTGGGAAAAGTCAGCAAAAGAGTTTATTGCTGATGTTTCACCATGAACAGTGATGGACCTCCTCTCTGAGTTGGGCCAACTGAACGGAGCATGTTGTGCTGGTGGCTGTGCCTCATGGTGCCACTCTTTGCAGAAGGGTCAAGCAGCTCCACAAGGAAACAGACATTTAGGGAATTGTGAGATGCCACATCAATGGCTGTTTTGGAGAGAGGAACAAGGATTCATTTTACTTTTCACTCACCAGCAGAAAACCCTGGAAATTCTTTTCATCATTTCCAAGTTGATTTAACTGTGAATTTCTGAGGCAGGCTGGACTGGGACTATGCAGAACTTGAATCCTTTTCCCAAGACTTGCTTGTTTGCACTTGAACAAGCTATTTACTCCCTGTGGACTGATTTCCTTGTTGTCAAGGGGAGATACATGTCCTTCACTTTATAGGAGTTCTTTATTTAGCTAGTGAGCTTCTTGGTACATAAACAGCCTCAGGGGTGTTGTTTATAGCTTTGATATAGTTGGATCATCTACATATACATGTTGGTGAGACAAGAGCAGTCTTAGAAATAGGTTAAACCAAAAAACTTACAAGTCAGGCTGATGACACAGACTCTTCCTTTCTTTAAAAAACAACAGAAATGTGAATTCATGTAACATGTTAATCAAACTTAAAACTCCTCACTGCATTTAATGGAACGGACATTTTTTCCTTGGTAAAACTTGCTTTAACCAAATAAGGAAGTTCTGGGGTAGGGAAAAACTCTGCACTACCTGTGTGCTAGCTCAGATTTAGATTCATGAAGGTGGGATGGTCAAGGTATCCCAGGAAAGGACGGAGGAAAGGTTTAAAAGCTGAGTTAGATTTGAATTTTTGAGAAATGTTGGAGCATTGGGAGAAGATCATGGCAAAAGTGTACCACAGTGGGTTACTAAGATTGTTGGAGGACACCTTTGAAAGGGCAAGAAGCACGTCAAATCCCTCATCACTGTCCAGGTTTGGCTTAAAAATTATATAATTAAAAGAAAAAAACAACCTAAAAACCTAGTATTGATAGGTTGATTCGATTTACCCAATAGTTTTGAACTTTCAGGTTGCAGATGGTTCACATTTTCAAACCTTTTTGTTCTACTATACAGATTGTCGTCCTTTGTTGCTTAAGAGTTTTTAACATCTTCTTAATCCTAGAGCCGGAGCTTAAAAGAAAATACTGAATGTCACTGAGAAGAGAGAGAGAGAGAATCATCATGGAGGTAGATTTTACACTCAAGTTTGGCAGCTTAGGGGATCCCTGACATTTCCTTAGAGATTCTTAGATTGCACAGGATTTGTGTTCTTTGCCTCTCTTTGACCCATCTCCAGAGATGAATACAGAAATAGAAACAGTGCTTTGAATATAGTTTTCTGCAGAGCTTTTCCCACTTCTCAAGGGTTTCCTTCTTCTCCTGTAGGAGGACTAGTTCTTTTTTCCAACCATATATAAGCAGGGACAAACTCAGAATAATTTTACATCCACGAGTATGCATATCACTGCTTCGCAGTTACATTTGCATTACATTTCTGGCAATGGTCATGAATGACTGGCATCAACTATGACTCATTACTCATTCCTTGAAGGAATTGGCATATCCGCAAGAGGCAAAAAACCCTGATTGTATTTCATATTGTTTCTTCCTACAGGCAGATACACCATGAGCAATTTTGCTGGACGAATCAGTGGGGAGTAGAAAAGGAAGGTGAAGCCTGGAAGTCCCAGAAAGGGCACATTTCTGTAGCAATTTAACTCGTGCAAAGAAAATTACTATTATCAAAAGGACTACAAATGACAACGTTTACCCAGCTCATTCAAATAGAAGTCAGACAGCTAGTAACTGCACCAGGCAGTAATTGCTACTGTAATGGAGCCACTTCTGGTGAGTGACAAAACAGCACTGTGACAGAGAAGAGGGGGATAAAGGGAATGATGATAGAGATTAGATCAAACATAAGTGACACATGTGACAGGAAGTGAATGTGGGTTTTATAGCCAGAGTCTCAGAGATGATGGTGATTTTTTCCTTCTTGGTATTCTCTATTCTTATACCCCTTGCTTCCCATTCTGGGGCTCTCTTTTGAGCAGTAAAGAAATGAGATACCTCCCAGACTTCTTAAACACTGCAATAAACCCTGATTCTTCATTTTCATAAGCCAGACACACATTACCATCAACAATGAGAACTTTCTTGCTCCTCTCCTTTGACATCCCCTAAAGGCTCTGTAAGCATCTGTGGGCTGTGTCTTCATAGCCATGTTTTAATTATATTCAATCAACCTTCACTGACAATGTTGTTGACAAATGTCTTTGTGACATCATGACTAACTAAATTAATAGCAGCAAATGTGTCAATTAATTTAAAAATACGGAGAATAACCCCCCTTTCCTTTTCAAATGATACCAACACAAAGACAGGCAGGGTCATTTATCAGCCATTTCTCCTTAATTTGAGACATCTTCAGTGATAAATGCTTGGTTGATTAAATGGGACAGTCATTCATATTAACTATGGGAGATAAGACTATCAACACTCAGTTGAACATTTAAAGCTTTAGGAAGCAGCTCTGTAAAAGGAATCTTTAAAGGAGCTTCTGTCACAGACAGCTCTATAAAGTGGGGTTGGCTGGCCTTTCTCTTCCCAGATGTCAAAATCCTCCTTTAACCCAAGACCCACTGATTCAAGAGGAGGAGGTGAGCCCTGCTGGTCCTTCAGCAGAGAGCAGAGAAGCCTGCAGATCCTCCCACCAGAAACAGTTACACAGACCAGCGTTTAAGCAGAGGACTGTGTGCCCTTGAGATTGTCGGTTCTGCAGAGCAAGATAAGAGAACCATGGGTGGCAAAGGCTCTCTATGCCCACATCTAAAGGGCAAGAAAATGAAGGAATGAGAGGCTAGTAACTATGTGGGACATTACACACTCATACACACAGAACTAACTTAAAGGAGCTCAAAGCCACTAATTTCAAAGTCAGAATTACGTTTGCAAGTACAACCTCAATTCAGTGCTGCATGCCTATGTTTTAAAATTTATTTTAGCATCACAGAATCCCATATCATCTCCCACCTGGACCCTTGTCTCACTTCCAGAAAAATGAGACTCAGGTAGTCACCTGGCATACAACAACTCAGCCCTAGCGGTTAAAGTTCACCAAGGTCAGAATCACCTGGCAGCAGGACTTTATTATGGGAAGTATGAGGTAACTGCAGTAAAAGAAAGACCCACCTACAGCTATTAAAAATACATGGAATGTTGTTTCCCTCCAGAACATTGCCACTGATGTTTTTCAATTACACTGATGTGAGTTTTAATCAGATTGAAATATGTCTGCATAATTAGCTATAGGGACATTTGACTGATGTAGCAACATCAGCAGAGAAGAAAAAAACCAGCCATAATATCTATAATGCTATGATAATGAACAATTAAGAACAGCAATGTGTTATCTGCATTCTAATTGCTCTTTGTAGTGCTCAGAGAGGTTTGATCGGGGATGTGGTTTTTGCTTAGATTCTTAAGCAAAGCCCATTTACAGCAGCGGAAAATTTTATGTTGGCTTTTGTGGGCTTCGGGTGAAGTCCTCCTTGGACAAAGAGAAAGAAGAGCAATTCCAAACCAAGGTTGGAATTGCAATGTCTTCAGAATAGGAGCAAATCAGAGACCCCTTTCCTATCTCTGTGATTCAAATTCATTCCACTTGCTAGCCAATCCGTACAGTTCTGAGGCATGGCATGTATGGAATGTCCTGCATGTGTTGTGCTGTGCTGGTATTTCTGTGTGAGCATTATCTTCACCTGTTTGGCAGGGACATTTTGTAAAATGAAGGCAGTTCTTCACCCCAAATGTTATGGAGGCAAGAGTTTGTAGGATCTTTGGTTAGCTTCAGCTTAGTTCAACCTGAAAAGGAGGTTTCGTGCCCTCTAAGCAGCTGTTGAAGAAAGAAAGGAGCTCATATACTAAGCTCTCTGATCTGTCATTGGCAGAGGTTATGATAACCTTATAGCAGAGGCAACTCCTATGGATATGCCAGATGGTGAGATAAGAGGGAACAAATTGCTCACTGGAGAAGATGGTCCTATCGTGTAGTTTATTGCCAGGCCCAGTCCCAGCATAGGCCCTGTGAATCATAATTTCTAAAGGTAGTATATGAAGTTGAGTTTTTAACTCCTGTTGGGATAGCAAGTGAGCAGGCAGTCTAGGAACAAAGGGACTGTTCAAATTGCTGCAACGAGAGCTGCCTGAATTCACAGGAAGGAAAAATCCTGAGTTTCTATGAGCAGATTCAGGAGATGAGGCAGGTCAAGAGAAGTTTCCTCAAGAAACTCCCTCAAGAGGTGTCTCAGGTTACTTCAGTTAAATATGTTGCAATCTGTTTTCTTTACAGTTGTTCATTCATACCTGTTTATTTACACTATCTAGATTCTGACTCTGTAAACACATTTTGCATATTTTTTTTCTCATTACAGGTGAATGATTTTTGGCAAAAGTCAGTAACGCTGTGAATTAATTGCCAGAATGAGGTATTGATCACCTTTTTCCTGTAGGAGTTGTTGAAAATTTTTCTGTTAACATATTAAACTTGATGTTGCAATTAAACTTCCTTGCATTGGAATCATCAATGTTTTAAAAATACCTCCTTATCTTTATCGTGAAGAATTCTGAGTATCCAAACTTCTCTGGTTTTACACTTTATCTACGCTCAGGTCAATTCATTAGCTGATAGAAATCCATCCAGATAAAATATTGTCATCTATTTGTATACTGTGGGCCTGTTCAACCAACTCACTCTATTATCCCAATTTGTAAAGCTGGCCAGCTAAGTGTGTCATCTGTATTACAGTGACACATCCTATAATCAGTAGAAAGTAAAACAAATCTCCCATAACGTAACAGTTCAGTCATCCTGCCACAAGAAACAAAATGAATGTGTGTACCATTTTTCCTTACTTGTTTGTGGTGGATAATTGTTTATTTGTAGTTTAATTTCTCCATTACATGTGTTAAGATGTGTTAAGCAGTAAGAATAGCTGTATTGAATCGATTACCTCTTTTAATTAAATGTTGGGTTTTGGGGACCTGTATGATGAGTTTTTAATTTCATGAAATATGTGGGAGGAGGGAAGTATCAATAATCGTTGGAACAATGAATTAGCTGAATGCCTTCAATCTCAACAGAATGCGTAGGGAAAAAAGTAAAGTAGACTCAGAATAATATCCCCAGAGAAGAATGTCCATTGCAGTCAGGGATGATAAAGGCCATTAGACCTCACTTTGCCAAGGTCATGTCCATATTGCATAATTAACAATGGGATCCATTGTAAGGTCTTAACATTTAGGCTTGCCTTGTCCTTGGGCAAACATTCCCACAAGAAAGCTGCTCTTACCTTACAATATCTGCATCATATCTGCCTTCTCTAGAGTGTTCATGTGTATCTGTGTGTGTGAACATAGATGCATGTCCAGCTTTTCATTGTGATGAGCGATGTTAGGATCCTTTCTTTCTCAGGTATCTCAACATTTCTCACTTTTAAAGAGGAACTGTGAGAAGGAACTAGAGATCTATCTGTATTCAGTGATTTTTGCTTACCTCCTCATTCCAAAGTGGACAATTTACAAGCTGAGATTACAGCAGAGTTCAGGTCTGGGTTGCATTATATGATTAAACTCATGACTTCAAGCAAGTAGTCAGGTTTTTCTGTAGAGGTTGTAGAGGAGAATGGACTGTAAGTCAAGATCTTAGGTTAATAATGCAGTTGTAGAAGTCTCTGTGAAGGACTACCTACCCATGAACTGCCTTTGTCTTGAGATCACTTCCTGGAAAGAAATATCAATTTTAGACCCTCTGTGGCAGGCGAAGCTCTGAGCTGAAGGAAATCTGAACAGGGATTTTTCTATGGCCAATGTGAATATAAAGGCCTTTGTCATTAACGCGGCTTTTGAAATGCCTTAGTATCTTTACAACGCACATTCCAGACTGTGTCCCAAATTTAGCTGTGAGTATTATTCAGGAGAGATATTTTTGGTTTATATTTTCCCCTTATCTCGCTATAAAGTGCTGCAAAGTGCTTCTGGCAAATGATGTTAGAATAATATTGCATCTAAATCTTTGTTATGACCCCTTTCGGTACTGGGAAGAACATGTATTTACTCACTATTCTTCAAGATATATTCAAAATAGCTGTCAGTGACCAAATGTCACATGGCTCTGAACTTGCTCCTGACTGCCTTGGTAAAGCATTTTAGTTAACAGAGAGTTGAGGATAAAGTTTTGAGGTCCTCCAAGCTCCATCTGGGTAATAGAAACGGGCCTAGCTCTATTACAGATGTGATGGCAGGTTAGCTTTATTAGAAAATAATAGAAGGAAATAACACATAAAGAGAATTAGAAACACTTGGTCGCCATTAAGTATCAGCCATGATATTTCACAGACCCAGTAATTGCTAATATATTACTAACTGCCATGTAATTTCAAATATCAGGTAAATAATTAATTCTATTGAAATTTCAGTTGAAATTTCTGAATTACAGGTTACTTGAAAAAGAGATTATGTATTGGAGCCGAACAGAATGTAATAGAATCATACATTGTCATTGGTGACTCTTAATGGATGTGTGTGGACTCTCAAAAATCTTATTAATAAATACTTTATATGTTTTATTAATGATATTAAAATAGTCAGGATATTTTATTAATAATATTATTAATAGTACTACTCCAGACTTTCAAAATTATGAGATATATTAAAAAGAGAATGAATATTAATTGTGGGCAAAATATAATGACAATTTTTTATTGGGGGATTTACAGGGTGCATGCATGTGGTCTCAAATAACTCATTAGTAATTAGTATTCTTCCAGATAATTTTAATAAAGGACATGTGAATACTTGATAGTGATATGTATCATTAATTTGAGTTCTGAACTTATTCTGGTTTTGTTTTTTTTTACTGAGTATTTTTCCTCCCACTGCTCACAAAAATAATTGTAAATGTGTTCTTGTTTATCCATTTTGTGAATAGCTGCTGTCATTGTGTGTACTTATGTTTGTATATGAATTGGGGCATTGATGAAAATGGAATATCTTACACTTTCTATCCTTTGCTGAAAATTATAACCAAATGGTGTTACATAAAAAAGCCAGAAAAAACCTTGTGTGATTTGAATAACCAGCTGTACAGCACAAGACTCCTGGCTTTACTGGAGTTTGACTGGTGGTCAGATGTTGGGCTGGAAAACTGTCGATTTTTACCCAGAGTAAATGAAGTGTAGAGTCAGGGAGCAATTTGTGAAGAACAGTTTGAACTAATGAAATAAGAAATAAAAATATGTTCAGGAATCATTGGCCAATAAAAAAGAAGGGCTAATTAATCAGATTAATTGACTGATTTTATTAGTTCTATTGAGCAGGATCTATTACAAAGGAGTGATGAAATATTTGCACCCATCCAGGCAATCAATGTATTGCTTATGCACTGAACCATTTGGAAACTTTGGAGTATTTGCCAGTGTTTAGAGAATTTAAAAATCTCTAAATCTTCTAAATCCTTGGCATTCCTTTGAGAGTTTCATCCAGCATTTGACAAAAAAATTGTTTTAATCTTTTTTTTTTTTTTGGTCACAGAACAATAATTTCATTACTTAGTTTGGGCTTCTCTCTATTTCCAGGATAAGATGCAGTCATAACATTCGTTCTATGTTTCCATCAGCACTGTCTACATCAAACCTCTGACTCCTCAACTTTTCCTTTATTGGGATCAAAATAATTTCAGAATCATCCCTGTTTGGTTCTTGAACCAGTAAAAATGTAGTTGACTTTTCTGAAACACCTTCACTACAGCCTGGCAAGAATGCAGGGAGAAAGGTTTCCACAGGGCTGGGAGATGATGACTGCAAACTTGCCTAAATATTTATAAATATTCCTTTACGAAGAATTACGAGACCATGTGAAATAATTACATGTGAGAATTTTCAAGACTTCTCTCAAAACTGTTGCACTCTTGAAAAATTTTATAGTTCAAGGCTATGAACTACGAACTAACCTTTTGTGGGCAAGGGAGCCTAGATGAGCACTTATTACTTTGTTTGGCTGAGCCATTTTAAGGCCTTATCCGCCATCAGACAACACTAGCTGCAGAATTAGTCTAATGCACTGCAAAATAGCAAGTATATCAAAAGAGTCCACTGTCAGCCTTACTACGTGGTGATCCTTTTCCAACATAGGTATCCGGAATCCAATTACAAGTTCATGCCTTAGGATGGCACTGGCTAAACTAATTTCTTTAGCTTTTTGCTGGTCCTGTTGCTCAGCTCATCACATATAGTCAAATTTCACGTGAGCAGGAATGGAACATTAGAATGAATGGAACAAACAGTTTCTATATCCAGGCTTTCAGGGTGCTCTGGCTTCTTATCTCCATGGATGCCATTCTTCAAAAGCACTTGCTTTCAGTCCTGGCTGGAAGAACACGCTTATCCTCAGCTGTACACTCAGATCCTCAACAGAAATTAAGGTTCTGTTTACTACCAAAATCAACAGGTCCTAGGTGGGTTTCCAAGTCTGTAACAACTGGATATATCTTGATGAGTTAGCCCTTTGCAGATAACATAAGGAATAGCTGATGTGAAAAGCGTGTAAGAAAACTAACAACCAAAGAAAATTTGGCTTTTGGTGTTGGTCTCTTCTCCCAAGTAACTAGCGATAGGACGAGAGGAAATGGCCTCAAGTTGCGCCAAGGGAGGTTTAGACTGGACATTAGGAAAAATTTCTTTCCTGAAAGAGTGGTCAGGCCTTGGAAGAGGCTGCCCAGGGAAGTGGTTGAGTCCCCATCCCTGGAAGTATTTAAAAGACGTGTAGATGAGGCGCTTAGGGGCATGGCGTAGTGGGCATGGTGGTGTTGGGTTGACAGTTGGACTCGATGATCTTAGAGGTCTTTTCCAACCTTAATGATTCTATGATAAATGTTTTTATTAAAGGTATTATTAATTCTGTACTAGGCAACCTGGCTAGGTAACAAAAGCTTTTCAGAGGCGCTTGAAGACCACACACTTAAATTCTTTCTCCTTCACATGACCAGGAAGGTATCTTTCAGTTTAGGAAGCTGTGAGCAGCTACTACTATGTGCTGGGGTTACATTCAGTTACACGAGGAGAACACAGACAACTTGGTGACAAGATCCGTCAGCCTTGGCATGCTACTGGAGTTGTATCGATCCCGTGACTACAAGACAGGCACCCCCCTCTACATGATGGATGGATGGATGGATGGATGGATGGATGGTCTTATGACAGGCTGTGCTAGGATTCCCCATAATTTCATTCCTTTATGCGTTCCCTTCTTTCCTCATATAAGGAAAGAAATAGGTATTAAAAGATAGGGGATGCCTGTATATCGATCATGAGACAGATGCTTCTGGTCACCTGCTGAAGGAACGATGATAAGCTGCAGAAATTGGGGAAATGACAGGGTTTGGGAAAGGGGAAATCAAGAAATAGGCTGCTAGAAAAATTCATGTCACTTGTGACGCATTCTGCTGATTTCTGAATTTCTCCCACTTTAAAAAAAAAAAAAAACAAAAAACATACCTAAATTGTGGTGACAAACAGCGTATGGTTTAGATTTATTGCTCTGAAAATCACATTGAGCCCATGAACTGGTGAATTTGTGCCCGTGGTCTGCTACACCCATACATTCCTGATCAAAGTACAGGTAAAATAGTTCCTAATCAGAATAGTCAGGTTTTGAGTTTACAGGTTTAAAATGATACAAAGGAGATGCTCATTTAGATATGCCAATTATAGCCTAAAGCTAGCATAAATGCTTTTCTATATATTTCTATAATACATAAAATTGTCAAATTATTTAATTCTCCAGCTTGTCAGTCACTGCAAAATCACAATCACTTCTTCACTTTGTCAGTCTACCTCCACAATACTGCGTTTTAAATTTTGCTCAGGAATAGAAATTGCATTAACCTTTGTGAGTCCTGGTACTTTGTTGACTTAAAGAAATAAGACCAAGTGCATTTGTACTGATGGCAGGAGACTGCCAATGACAAGAAGTTGTACAAACCTCCAAGCCCTTAAAATCTATCAAACTTCTTTTTTTTTTTTCTTTTGCTATCCAGTAGTTCAACTGCCTCATGGATTTGACTCATCTTATTTTTCAGTTAAGGAGACACTTCTTCTCATGCGTTTCAGCTCGAAATTTTTATTTTGCTACATTTCTTCTTCTGTGCTCTTGAATTTGAACGTTTTCTCCATACATAGCCTGACCCCAGTTCTTGATCTCAGGCATAGGAACCTATAATTCTCTGTTCCCTGAAAAAAAAAGAATAAATTAAGGCATTCTTCATCCGATTCCAAAATACTGCTGTAACAACTCTTCTCACAAGATGGATCCTGAAAAACCTAGCAACAGCTGTGGTTCCTCTTACAAAATATCCAAAATCCAGCAGTTGGACACAAGTTTGATAAATCCCCTGCATTATGGCAGTCCTGGTGTGATATCCTAGATAGAATTTGTTTTTCCTTTGAGACTTTGACTCAGTATCTCTTTTTTTTTTTTCGTTCCAAGTGATGTTCAAAAGTTCATACCAATATGTCTCACTGAACAGCAATGATCATATTTCTCTAAAGTTTGTATACCAAACCAAGAAGCAAATTCCAACTAGTTGACAGTTTAATCAGAAGACACATTAGGCAGGGTTTGAAATGAGAACACAAATTTCTAAGAAGACATTCTGTTGCATGAGTGAAGGCAGTTGTTTTTTCAGGATAGAATGAATATCAGAAGGAGCAATGCTAAATGCTGAAATGGTGATATAGTGCAGCACATTATACATTTGCTATTTGAAATAGATTTGGAAAAGCTCAGACAGACATATTTAAACATAAGAAAAAGAAAAATCTATTGTGAGGGTGTTTGAATACTGGGACAGGCTGCCCAGAGAGGTTGTAGAGTGTCCATCCTTGGAGATATATAAAACCTGATTGGACATGACAATGAGCAACCTGCTTTAGCTGACCTTGCTTGAGCAAGGGGGTTGAACTAGACGATCTCCAGAGGTATCTTCTATAAGCTAATATTATGAGCTTCTATATTAATAGCACCCACTACTAGCACTTTGGTCAGTTTTCATGAAAATTTCTCTCTACTTTTTGTGTGGGGACCCAGAATCTGGTGGCACTGGACTGTAAGGAGTCTGCTGCCTTGGCAACAGACATCATACAGGGCACAACACCTAAGTTAGGCAGCTGGAGTGAACAGTACCAATATGGCTTTCATAAGTTTTCATGGAATGGGGGAATGTAATTCATTCAGGTGGATGAGCTAACTCAGTATCTCCAGAATTTGGGGAGATTCTTTCTATTAGATTGGTCTTCTTTAGCTTACAGCTGAAATGCTAGTCATTTCTGAGCATCTCATTATAAAAAAGATACAGATAAAGTAGGGGGTACCCAAAGAACAGTAGCAATGACAAAGACTCTGGAAGGTATGACTTCAAAGAATCATAGAAACATAGAATCATTAAGGTTGGAAAAGACCTCTAAGATCATCGAGTCCAACCGTCAACCCAACACCACCATGCCCACTACACCATGTCCCTAAAGAGATTAAAACTTGTTATTAAACCCCTCACTGTTACTGGGAGCAAAAAAGTTAACATTACCAAAACATGAGTAGTTTTTAAGCAAGTTAATTAAGCGAGCGGTGAACTCGTGCAGATTACAATAGCAACCAAAAAAGTCATTCTGCTGTGAGCAATGAATAAAAGATGGGCATCACATTTATGAATATTTGCATGAATAATAATTTACCATTTAGCAGTTTAATATCGTGGCATGGGAGACTGAGGTATATAACAAGGAGCCTGAAAAAAATAAGAGAAAGTATGTAGGCGACAGGTAGCAGAAGAGTTAACCTGAAAGGTTATTTATCTGTTGGACTAGACATCCCTCAAGACAAGGAACAGACAAAAAGAATGTTTCAACTCATTACAAATGGGACCAAAAAAAGGAAAAGAAATCATATGCAGGGAACAATCCCAAGAGTAGTAGGAAGACTTTAGATAATCTAATTGTCCTTCTCATATAGCTTTTAGAAGCCTGTGGTTCTGCAATTATGAAGGAAGCTATGAGGAAGACATAACATCTTCTGACAAGTATGCAGACTATTAGACTCACCAGTACGCTGTTTGTTATCTGGCAGTGCCTAGTCCAAAACAGATGCTGCAAACTTAAATTTGTAGTGATCATATTGATGTAAATAATCAAGGAAGAGTTGGTAACAATTTTTTTACGTACATACATTTTAAAACAAACCCTGTAACCTCAACATAACAAGAAGTGCAAAAGTTTGCTGGGGCTGGATGCTGGGGTCTTCACAGTCCATCTTATTGGTCAACTTGTCAGTAGACACTGGAGCACTGAGTGGCATGCGGAATGGAGGAATCCTTTAGTGTAAGTTAAGCCAGTAGATAACCAATTGACAAAAACTGATCTTGGTTTGGTGGTGGTTTTATTTTCTCTAGGGATCTGATACCAGAAATAGTATCAGATTAAGGAGAAAGTCTCAAGATTAGGAACTCAGTCTTCCTTGAATACATGTCTATGCTTTTAAACATGTCTATTATTGCAATGAGGGAAACTATCCACCAACAACTATCACACAGACAGTTCGCCGCTCACTGGTTTGTGTGCCAGAGTGTTCATGCTGCCACTCATTTCCTAAGATCCCTCCCTCCCTTCCTTTGCCTTGCCACAAAAGTAGAAGTTGACCTTGTTAATTTACAGTATTGATTTGCATGCTAAGACTGATTCTTCAGGTTGTGCAGAGAATTCCAAGGTTGTTACTACCAGCTCCTACGTAGAATGGATGACTATAAAACTGGATCTCTAGCTGTATATTCTCAATAATGGGTAATTCATGCTATAGTTCATTTGGAAGGAACACGAACTGCTTAAATGTGAGAGCAGATGATATATTTAGAACATGTACAATATGAAAAGAGGGACCCTTTTAATATGAGCATAGTTAATAGAGATCATATAGCTTGTCATCAAGTTGGCTTAAACAGTATGTAGGACTTTTTGGAAAAAAAAAAAATCCCAAAACACATTTAGAGAATGTAGCCCTGCAGCCAAATAACATGGTTTTGCCCTTGCTAGTAATAGATCACAGGCTTTCCACTGAGTTTGCAGGACTGAAGCTTGTCAGGCTTGGTCTGTCTGAGCTTGTCCTGACCTGACGGTAGCTTTGTTTTAACTTGGTTTAGCTACATGGGGTACAGGTAGGCAGTGGAAGCCCCAAGTCTGTAAACAGCTCAGCCATGATCAGTTACAGAAATTCAGATCAGCAGCTGGACAAAACTGGATTTAGGATAACAAAGAATAAGTTTGCAAGATCCGTCAGCATTTATGTATTAAATTTGCATGTAACATGAATGTGCAAACCAATGAAGAAAAAGCAAGGTGTGAGTTAACCAACATAAAACCACCCCAAGCAGATCCCAAGCAGGAAGAAGAAGGCATCACATTAGCATCACACTCTTCCCAATGAAGGACTTGGGATGCTGTCAACTTGTGGTACACCCTTTCCTCCTCCCCCGACCAGATGGAAGCCATGAACTCCAGGGCCTGGATGGCAGTGGAAAGGTGAATATAATACTGGGAAAAAGGGTAGAAGATAGGGACTAGGTGTATAACAATCTTAAGTGTTTTACTACTATTGAGACCTTTTCCGTATGATGGTATTCTTCAGTTTCTTTTTTTTTTTTTTTTAAATACTTCGATATAGACTAATAATAACTCTTTGAGTAGCCTGTTAAGATTTCAATTATAGCAACAATAAGTTCTTGGCTTTACATATAGATTGTGTTTCTTCTTTCCCGTAATAAAATTTTGAACTCACCACCAAATCATACTCTCTTTTTTTCCTGCATAACTTAAAGCAGTTTATAATCCTCCACCCCCACCCTACAACAAACCCAGCTACACAAGCATTTCTATGCCCTCCAGTTGGTACTCAAAGGAAGGGGTCTGTAAAGTACTTCCACCTGAGCTATGGACCTCATGTCCTGTGTCTGCCTTACAGTCAACAAAGAGAAATAGGCATTTTCTGAGTCCAAATCTGATCAATTTTATCTATCTACAATGATAGAATGAATCCCACACAAGCCTTTCACTGAACTCACCTTCACAGACATCTGAAGGCTTTCTGTCTCCTGTCTGGTTGGCCATTGTCTCCAGCTTCCCACAGCTAGTCTTTCAGGAATGGCTGGACACTTAAGTGCAACTCCATTTGATGTTTTTTGAAGAAATTACATCATCAAATACAACAAAAAAAGGCTCCGGTCTCAGAGAGACAGCACAAAGAGGCAACAGGAGAAGACAAAACATGGACGTTTTTCACTGTATCGCCTGTTCATTCATTCATTCATTCATTCATTCATTCATTCATGTGTAGCATTCCTACAGCAGACACCTCTGTCACAACAGTTACTAATATTATGTTTTCATCTATCTTATGCTTTCTATTGCTGCATTTCTTCCTCTTGCCTGCAGGGTTACCTAGGTAAACATATCACTCAAGCTTCGATACGTAGGATGCTGGTTCAAAGTGTGCAAGAAGTTAACCTCCAAGGTTGCTTAAAACACCAGCCATCCTAAATTAATCAGACCTTTATCCAGCCTTCTTGGTTGTATAGTCCTTATGTGTACGGCAAGAGAATATTGTCAAGTCAGGCTGAAAGTGTTAACGAAGGTGCAGCATTCTGTAGTATTTCTTCTCAGTTTAAGCATATGCTCTAGCATGGGAAATAATTTGGCACAATCTCCATTCCTGGCACTGAATCTCACTCTTCAGTTCTACTTTAAAGGAAAAAGAAGGGGGAAAAAATCCTCAAACACAAACCATACACGGTTATCAATGGGAGAGGTTTTCAGCCAGGAATATTTATTTTTAGACCTACATCTGTGCTGTATGATACTCATACACAGATATTTGAAGAGAATGATAATAAAAATATCTCCATGTGGCTGATTGCTGTTGGCTCTCCCTGGGAACTGAGGGCACTCAGCCTCTTTGTGTAGTCAGAGCAGTCCAAGACACCCCAGGAATGGAGAGCTTTTAAATTTACAGTCTTCTCCTATTGCAAATAAGCTCAGAAATTATGTAGGGAGCTGAAAATAGATAGGCATGGAAAGAAAGGATATTATTGTGATTAACTAAATCAAGGCACAATGACAGCAGAACAGCAAGATCCTTATTTGAGATGTAAAGTCTCAAGTAGGAGCAAAGAAGGGGAGAAATATGTGAGCAACATCAGCCCTGGACTTCCAGACTTTATATTTTCCAATGGATTTGAATTCCACAGGTCTCAGGAGCCATTAACCTCTTGTCACAGCAAAAATCTTGAGGGTTAATATCTGGGGGAGACTTCACGTGGAGATCTTGCCCCAGGAGCCAAAATATCTTTTGTCATCACAAGCAGGATTATCATAGTGAAATGCAGCAGCGTAATTCTAAGGGAGCTTGCAATGCTGCAAATACAAGTGCAACATTTCTAGGCTCAACAAGGATGCACTTTCAACGGTACACCAGCACTCTTTGGGAAGAAAAGTGAACAGTCGGATATTCGGTATCCATCCCAGTAGATGCAGAACTATGCTGGAAACAATTACTCTCATCTTCTGAATATTTGAAAAGCATTCTCCAAAGCTTTTCCTTTGTAGTTAGTGGTGGTGATGCCTGTAGCAAAATCTTTGCCTTACAAGATGAAGAAGAGAAATTCAGAATCAGACTTTTTATGTCTTGAACTGGATTCTCAAAAATTCCTGTTAAAGTTAGGTGCCTTTGGAAGCTTCTTCCTCATCAATCTTTCCCCTTGTCAGAGTCACAGAAAAATTGCCCTTTAAAGGAATCACAGGAAATCACCAGTCCATTCCTCTGCCCCAAGGTGTGATCAGCTATTCCTATGTCATTCTGAGGGCTGTTTGTGTAATTTATTCTTAAAATGGGCTGATGGTTGGGGTTCCAAAAGCTGCCAGGAAATCTGCTCCAGTGCTCCACTATCCTCACTGACCTATTGTAGTGTCCACCCTTATTTTTTCCTGGTTGCAGTTTAAGCCCTTAATTTCTGTCCTATCTATCATACTCCCTGTCCCTAAGCAGGACTTTGAGGCTTTGAGGACAGCTATTATGTTATTTGTCAGTCTTCTCTATTTTAGACTAAAAATCACTATTCCTTCAATATTTCCTTATGGATCATGACTTCCAGACCACTAATAACTCTGTGCTTTCCTCTCAGCAGTCTCTAATTCACCCATACTTCACCTGATGATCAATATTCAGAACTGAACACAATGTTTCATTAGAGTGAAATGATCAGCAGTGAGTGCAGTGGAAGGGTGTCGTGATTTAACCCCAGCCTGCAACTAACCCCCACACAGCTGCTCGCTCACTCCCCCCCGGTGGGATGGGGGAGAGAATCAGAAGGATAAAAGTGAGAAAACTCGTGGGTTGAGATAAAGACAGTTTAACAGGTAAAGCAAAAGCCGCACACGCAAGCAAAGCAAACCAAGGAATTCATTCACTCCTTCCCATCGGCAGGCAGGTGTTCAGCCATCTCCAGGGAAGCAGGGCTCCATCACGCGTAACGGTTACTTGGGAAGACAAACGCCATCACTCCGAACGTTCCCCCCTTCCTTCTTCTTCCCCCAGCTTTATATGCTGAGCATGACGTCATATGGTACGGAATACCCCGTTGGTCAGTTGGGTCAGCTGTCCTGGCCATGCTCCCTCCCAGCTTCTTGTGCACCTGGCAGAGTATGGGAAGCTGAAAAGTCCTTGGCTAGTGTAAACATTACTCAGCAACAACTAAAACATCAGTGTGTTATCAACATTCTTCTCACACTAAATCCAAAACACAGCACTATATCAGTTAATAGGAAGAAAATTAACTCTATCCCAGCCAAAATCAGTACATTCTTCACCCCTTATCCCATACCATTTACGTCATGGTCAGGTCCCACACTATCCAACACATTCTCATTAACCATTCCCCCGCTTCCCATCCTTTGCTATAATATATAGATATCATTCCTTTAGTCTATGGACCACCCCTATGAAATGTCTGTAAAATGTTCAGAAATGTCCACAAAATGTCCATTGAGTTCATTTAATCCATGACTTTGGGCTCCATCTGTTACGGTGGTCACTCAGGACAGGAGAGGTGGTGTGTTGTGTGGAGTTACTGGGCACCAAAACCAGCTCAAGTCGGGTCACTGCTGCACTTGCGCTGCTTCTTGTAAGGCTTGTCCTCCATTGGTTCAGGTGGTTCCTGCTATGGTAGTTCCTATAACATGCAACTCAGATCATGGGTTACAACAATTTAAAGGTATTTCCATTACAATCTCCACCCCTGGTCCTTGAGCAAAAGCAATCCCACAAATGGGTTAACTCATGTATGTTATATACCACACATGAGAGAGTAGATATTTCACTACACCATTCACATGTATACAGCTCGTAGTGACCCACCAGAACCCCAAATCTTTTCCTAGGTTACTTGTTACCCTAGCCATCTTTTCCCCAATCTGTTTTTATTTGGTTGATTATAATTGTGCCCTCTGATAATTTTTATTAAATTGAATCAGGGCTTTTTTTTTTTTTTGCTTCTCCAAACAATTTCTTCCCTTGAAATTTTAATCCTGCCTTCCAATGTGTTTGCAGCTTAGTATCATTTGTGTATTTAATAAACACAGTCTGCATTCCTTCAAGCAAACATGTAAGAGTATCAAGCTAAAGACAAACTCCTTGGGAACTCCAACTTATGTGTCATTCCACTTCAAAGGCAAACCTTTGGTAACTACTCTTTGAATATGATTTTCCAGCCATCTTTATACCCAAGCTACAGGTCTTTCCTAAGCTTCCTTCTGAGAACAGTATATCAAACAGCATGAAAGCCAGGCTAGAATCAAGATATAGGTTATCTGTTGCTTTTTCCAAGTCTGTAAAGCCTGTTACCCTGCCAGGGAAGGAAATTCAATTTATTTGACATGATTAATTCTTGAGAAAGTCATGTTGGCTGTAATTTGTCTCCCTGTTCACGTTTAAGTATTTACAAATAGTTTATTTATGATGGTACTTTCCTGGGACTTAAAGTTCCCCCAGTCCTCCTTTCCTCCCACTTTAGAGATGGTCACTTCATTTTTCTTTTTTCAGTTCACCAGAATTTTGCTCATTTTCTATGAGATCTCAGAGTGGTTCTCTGAATACTGAAGAGTGGAGATCATTGGGTCCAGCACATTTGACAGTACCTGTGTTTCTAAGAAATATTATATTTATTCTTCCTTCCTGCTTGTGTTAAATACCTGACCATGTTTAACTTTTTAACAGAAGACTGATGCAAGAAAGGCATCAGATATTTCTCCCTTGTAGTGATAGATTCATTGTACAGTAGGCATTGAATCAACTGTTTCTTGGTTTATTCTCTTACTGAAAATGTACTGACAGTTACTTGTTTATTTTGTATATTTTTCTGTATTTTTTCTTTCTGACTTTATTCCTAAAATTCTGCAGCCATTCTATTTCTATTTACCCACTAAGTCCAACTTTGTTTTCACTTCATATTTGTTGTGGGGAAAGAGTCCCTGATGGAGCTAAATGGTCCTCATACTGCCCTTCAAGTTCTTATTCCTCTGTGATGCAATCATTTTCACGTCTGAATTTAATGTTTTCTTTTAAAAGAACTGCTGATATTACAAAGCTTCAGCCTGTCATCTTTGTGATATTTATGGTCATTTCCTGGACTGCAATTCAGGGTTTTGCTTTCTTTTCCTGGATCTGCTTATTGACCAGAACAATCTCCCTGGCAAGTCACTTTGCCTCAGTTTCCCCATCTGTAAAAAGGGAATTCTGATATTTATTCCTTTACAGAGCCCTTTCACACTCACCGGTGAGACATTGTGGGGCATTAATAATGAACAGAATTATTGAAATTACCTAATGTCTTCTGGAACAAAATGCTATAACAAGCAAAGTGTTGATTGTTTTGTAGTAGTTCAAAGCTGCCATTTTGACTATTTTAACTGTTTTGATGGTCTGTTTAAGCAAGTAAATGGTTTAGGGGAAAAGAGAGTTGTGAAGTATAGCCTTTAAATTTAAAAATGCTGTTTGACTCTAGCAGTGTCAGCTGAAGTTTGCAATAATATATCTCAAACACACACATTTATATTAATATTTTCTCAATTATCCAGTTTCTTAAGCTGGTAAAAATGCTTGTTAATAATTAACTGGAAATGCTAGAAACTTCAAAACTGTGAGGTGTTTGTCATTCTAAAATGAACTGAATTTTCTACCTTTAGCTTGAAAGCAAAACTGTTCAGGCTGACAAATCTATTAGATACTGTCACCTATAATTTAGGGGTTTTTTTTGCAAATGTTAGCTACTGACAGAGGAATACAGTAGAGTGTGAGTGAACTGTACGGCAGACCATTCCATGTCTGATGCATTGCTTTAGTCAGTTGGTTGTGCCAGCCAGCATGTTAAATTCTTAATACTAGTCAAATTTATTTACTGTATAATCCTTTTCTCCCCTTGCTTTCCTTTTTATTGGTGGTTCAGAGCCTTGAGGGCTTTCAGAAAGAACTATTGATGACCACAGTGCTCTCTGTACATCTGGGATAATTCATTGTTAACGGTGACATTTTCGAGTCCGTGTTGAGATCTGTTTATGAAGAAAACACTGTGCTGATTCTCCAGGGACTGCAGAGGGTAAAAAAGAAAAAGGACATGAAAAGGAAGTTATAATGTGGCTTTTATGGAAGAAGATGAAAGGTTTGTTTTGTTCTCTCTCTTTTTGCCTACATCAAAAATGCTCTTTATTGTGCAAAAGAAGGTATGATACAGACTTTAAGAACTGATTGCTTTTGCATTTGCTCAGCTTTCAGAATAATATTGACAGGTGGAACAGGGACAAGCAGAGAACATCACGGACCTGTATCCTTCTGAGAGGTGAAGCGGGAATGTGACTCCCACACAGGGCAGAATATTTTGCACAAGGTTACATCACTCATAAGCTTTCAGACTTGTTTTCTTCTTTTGCAACTGACTCTATTTGGGAACTGCAAAACAAGAACCTACCGCGCTTTTGTTGTGCCCCCTGCAGCTTCCTTTAGATATATAAAGGTGACTCTGTAACTGTTTATTTAGGGGTTTCATTTTCCAATGATAGTTTTTTTCTTTTTCCAAATAATCTAGTTTTAATAATCCACTACAAGAAGGACATTGAAGTGCTGGAGCCTGTCCAGAGAAGGGCAACGAAGCTGGTGAAGGGCCTGGAGCACAAGCCTTATGAGGAGCAGCTGAGGGAACTGGGGTTGTTTAGCCTGGAGAAGAGGAGGCGGAGGGGAGACCTCATCATACTCTACAACTACCTGAAAGGAGGCTGTAGCGAGGTGGGTGTTGGTCTCTTCTGCCAAGTAACAAGCGATAGGACGAGAGGAAATGGCCTCAAGTTGCACCAGGGGAGGTTTAGATTGGACATTAGGAGAAATTTCTTTCCTGAAAGAGTGGTCAGGCCTTGGATCAGGCTGCCCAGGGAAATGGTTGAGTCCCCATCCCTGGAAGTATTTAAAAGACGTGTAGATGAGGCGCTTAGGGACATGGTGTAGTGGGTATGGTCGTGTTGGGTTGATGGTTGGACTTGATGATCTTAGAGGTCTTTTCCAACCTTAATGATTCTATGATTCTATGATTATATGATCCTAACTGCATGGAGTTCTTGGGAGAAAAACAGTCTGAAGAGGAAGCTGGAACATGAGCTACATCTGGAAAAGCTGAAGCAGTGGGTTGAGATTAGAGGCACTGTAGCATGTGGAAACAGGGTAGTATCTTTCCATCAGCTGTTGTAGAATGGAAGCATAGCAGTCCAGGTTTTACCATTCTTTGATAGTTTTTCAATGTTTTTCCCTAGTGAGGACACTTTTGAGAATCAAAAGTAGAGAACTTCCTTACATCAGTTCAGCTGTATAACTTTTCAATCCATTTGCATGAAGGACATTTTGTAAATCATGGTGAATTTACCATGAGCAAGATATAATGTGTTTGCAAAAAGATAAAACCATTTATTCTACTCAACTGTGAAAGCTCTACACCTTACAGAAAAAAGAGGCAAATCCCAGAACCTAAAGCTCCTAAGATAAACTACTGAATGAGATATGGTGGGTTGACCTTGGCTGGTAGCCAGACCCCCATCTAGCTGCTCTCTCACTCCCTCTCCTCAAGATGACAGCGGGAAGAAAATAAGATGGAAAAGCTCATGGGTCAAGACAGGGAGATCACTTACCAGTCACCATCATGGGCAAAACAGACTAAACTTGGGAAGATTAATTTAATATATTGTCAATTAAAAATAGAGTAGGATGGTGAAAACAGAGACAAAACAAATAACAACTTCCCCACCTCCTCCCCTTCTTCCCAGTCTCAACTTCACTCCTTTGTTCCTGACACTTCTACTTTCTACTTCTATTCCCTGAGAGGTGCAGGGGGAAAGGGAATGAGGGTTGTGGTCAGTTCATAACACTTCATCTCAGCCGCTCCTTCCTCCTCACGCTGCTTCTCTGCTCCAACGTAGGGTCCTTCTCACAGGATAGAGTTCTTCATGAACTGCTCCAGCATGGGTCCTTTCCACAGGGTACAGTCCTTCAGGAATGGACCGCTCCAGCATGGGCTCATTTCCATGGGGCCGCAGTTTCTGCCAAGCGCCTGCTCCTGTGTGGGCTCTCCAAAGGCTGCAGCTTCTTTCATGGCACATCCAACTCCATGGGCTGCAGTGTGGATATCTGCTCCAACATGGTACTCCATTGGCTGCAGGGAGACAACGTGCTTCACCATGGTCTTCACCATGATCTTCACCACAGGCTGCAGGGGACTCTCTGCTCCAGCGCGTGGAGCACCTCCTCCCCCTCCTTCTTCACTGACGTTGGTGTCTGCAGGGTGGTTTCTCTCACATTTTTTCCTTGTTCCTCTCTTTCACAGCTGCTGTGCATAATTTTTTACCCTTTCTTCAAAATGTTATCACGGAGGAAGCACCAGTGTTGCTGGTGCTGTTGTTGATGGGCTCAGCTTTGGCCAGCAGTGGGTCTGTTTTGGAGCTGGCTGGAACTGTCTCTGTCCGACATGGGGGCAGCACCAAATCTCTTCTGACAGAGGCCACCCCTGCAGCCCCCCGACTACCAAAACCTTGCCACATAAACCCAATACACAAGTAGAACAATATTAACCCATTATCACAAAATTTGTCTTGAAGGGACGATTTGTACCGCCATTTGTCACAAGCCATTATTTTCATCCAGCTTCCCTAGTTCAACGCTACAGTTAAACCAAACATTTTAGTTTCATCAAATATAAATCACATGTACAGAACAGGAGACACCAGCTGATGGTAATGCCAAAAGACCTTAAAGACACAAAATCAATTAGGTTAAAAATGTCCCATTTCAGTAGACAAAACATATCTCATGAAGCAGATGAAAGCAAAAATGTCTACCAAGTTCTGCACTATATTGAGACAATGGAGAATTGTTGCTGACTATCAGGTGAGCAGTTTGAAGAGATGAACAAGTAACATCACCCAGATAGCTGAGTTAGCTCCTACTTGAGGGATTATTTTGCATAGAGCTATGGTGAAACTGGTGCTTCAGAAGTCCCAGAGTGAGGAATTGCTGACTGCAAGGGAGCATAAGACTGAAGCACCACTATTTCTTTGCCTTGTTTTTGCATTCTTCCCTACATAATTAATTTTGGCAAGGGTTGACAACAACTTTGGGCTACATGAACCTCTCCACTGACATGGTATGGTTGTTTTTTATGTGCCTATGATAACAAGGCACATACACCTACCCCCTTCCTCCTCTAAGAATGAAATTATGTACATTTATTCTTACATCTGTAGGAAATACTTACCCCTGAGGTCATATTGTAACTCCAGTCTTATTATGGTCTCACAAGCATTAAGACAGCAAGGGCAGTACAGGCAACAAACTTGTGGGCTGTGAGCTGTAGATACCAGGCCAGATCCATCACTGTAGACATGCAGACCTCCATGACAGGCATAGACCAAAGAATGCCTCCCAGATTATGGCTCAAGCGTTATCTTTCAGAAAGTTTTATAATTTTGTCTCTGAGATCTGAGGGGACTGGAGCCAAGAGATTCTGAAGAACGCAGGAGCCGGGTCATTTCCCTTCCATGTCTTTAGTCCTCCCAACAAATCATTCCTATGTTTTCCTGCTTTCAGTGGTAGCAAATTACATCTTATTTCAATGTTGAATTTGTCTCAGTTCAACGTCCAGCTCTTGGCGTGGTAATAAAGTATGGGAATGGTATTATGATCTTGGTATAGTAATACAATAAAATTTTATGAAGCTATCATCATGCCTTATAAAGTAACAGGAAAGGACACAGCCTTTTTTTTTTCCTTCTTCTTCTTTGCAGATCATCTACTACAATGACAAGAACAATTATGGAAACAATTATCACAGGGAGGAACAAGGATACTGAGGCCTCAGTTGCTCTACATGAGCCTAGTTTTACAATAGTTTAACTTCAATAAAATCAACCACAGTAACAGGAAAGGGAAATTGAGTGAAGAGGATCCTAAAATCCATCTTGATGACCTGAACAGAATCCCAACTGCTTATCAGGCTTGACTGGGTTCAATAATATTATCTTTATAATTACGTGTTAACTCAATTGCTGTTGTCAGTGATCAGAATCCCTGTATATGTTGCTGTTACTGACTGCTTTTTTCCAGGGGGCTGTTGCTCCTCCTGGATATCATCAAATAAATGAAGGTCCTGGGAAGCTGTGCTCTGCAAACATTTTATTTTTATTTTGTTTCTCTGATTCAGGAATCTGCTACTTTTTCAAGTTTTAGTTTGTTGGGTTTTTAAACTTTTATCTTATGACAAAATTCTAATTAGAACTACGTGTCCTACAGAAAACCTACTCCAGTATCTTCAACTGTACATAGGAGTTTCTCTCTGTTTCATAGCATAAATTTATCCATAACATTGTTATACACCTCTGGTTTATTTAAAGTTATACTTTTTAAGGCGACATGAAAGAAGAGAGCTATCTGTCAAGAACTGGTCATGAGCATCAAATCTTTTAATAAAGCTATTTTGAAGCTAACGAAAATAAAGAATGGTATGGGCAGCAACTTTTATTGACTAAGAAAACAATTAGCCTTACCTGATAGGTTTTGCATATACTTGTGCAAATTGCTGATTTGATTAAATCTGATGAAGTTTAGCTGCCTCTGAAATTACAGTTATAGAATAACAAGATATTTCAGCAAGCCAACAAAGCCCACAGCTGAGGTAGATTGGTGGAGCGCATGTGTCTCAGTGGACTTTAACGTAAGTTGTGCATACTCAGCACCTCAGCAAATCTGACTAGAAATCAGGTCTGCTCAGAATCGAAATGAAGGAATTATGAGTCACTGAAGATCTTCTGTGTCTATTTGTATAGGAGAAGGCACTCTACGAGCTTATAAAGAGAGCAGAACCTGTCGTCCCCAATTCACTGTTTGCTTAATGTTTGCTTGTTGAATGCAAATGACATTCTTTCACATTAGTTGCATGTCAATAGAAAATAAAAGGTAGATTCTCAACAGTATGCTAATGCTTTGAGTTACCCTGAAACTGCCAGAGACATAGCCTTTACAATCTACTCCTTTTCTTTCTTACAGAAATGATTAACTGTAGCAGGAAGCAGGGTCAGTACTGGAGGGTGATCGAAAATCCAACGTGGCATTTAACTCATAAATTAAATTATAACTTTGCTCCTGTGCATCTCCCTCATTTTAGTTCTCAGTGTCGTGGTTTAACCCCAGCCAGCAACTAAACCCTACACAGCCGCTCACTCACTCCCCGTCTCTGGTAGGATGGGGGAGAGAATCGGGAGGGCACAAGTAGGAAAACTCACCGGTTGAGATAAAAACAGTTTAATAATTGAAATAAAATGAAGTAGAACAGTAATAATAACAATGATAACAACACAATAGCAGAATATACAAAGCAGGCAATGCACAATGCAACTGCTCACTGACCCACTGACTGCGTGTCACGAATGGGGGTCGAGCCCCCCCCCCCCATTTTTATACTGAGCATGACGTCACATGATATAGAATACCCCATTGGCCAGCTAGGTCAACCGCCCTGGCTATGCTTCACCCCTGCAAGCTTCCCCTGTACATGGCAGGGCATGGGAGGCCAGAAAAAAAGTCCCCCGTGCAAGCACTACCCAGCAAGAATCAAAGCATCAGTGGGCCATCACCAACAACGCTCATACCAAACCCAAAACACAGCACACCCCTCAAGCTACTGGGAAGAAAGTTAAGTCTGTCCCAGCCAGAACCAGGACACTCAGTTATGTGAGTCCTGATCTTCCTCTGTTTCAGAAATTTAGACTTAAATTCCTGTTAAGGTCATAGTACTGCAGCCACAAATATCACGCCCTAAGCTGTCACACAACCAAGTTTTCACAGCTATGTCCTACTTTTCTGTCCATAGAATTGACCTGACCAGAATCTGAAGAATTTTTTCACGTATGGCTTGGATTTTTTTTAAGTGCAGCTGCTCTGATAGAGTTACCATTTAGTAGCTCTAATCTGATCTGTGAGACACATAGAAAGCCTGGACAGATCAGCAACACATTCAGTATACATTGTGTCAAATGTATCTTGAATGCACATGTCTGTGCATGCAGCCACTGTAGGTGAAATTCATTAAACTTGGTCTAGAATCTACAAAGTTGTTGTCTCCGTCTGAACTCAACCCCATGCTTCCCTCTGCAGTCAATGGAGAAAAGTGGACTTTACTGGCACTCAGTTTGTATGACTGTAAAGAAGGGGGGGATTCCATTGTGTAAATGTAGGTGGTTAATGCTGTACTAGGTGCCCTGAGGTGTCCTGCCCACCCTCCAACTACCTCTCCAGAGCAGTGCAAGTCCCTTATAAGTCTTTCATTCATTGTCATGTTGGTGTCTTGAAAACCTCAGGACACCACAATTGGCCTACAAATACTTATAGGCCTTTCCTGGGAAGATATAGGCAAGGAGCTTAAGTTATGTAAAGAAAGGAGGGCCCAAAGCCAGTGACACTCCTGTTACACCTCCAGACTCTGGAAAACCATCATTCTCCTTATAATTAAGAAAGACATCATAGAATCATAAAATCATAGAATAGTTTGGGTTGGAAGGGACCTTCAAAGGTCATCTATTCCAAACTCCCTGCAATGAACACGGACATCTTCAACTAGATCAGGTTGCTCAGAGCCCTGTCCAACCTGACCTTGAATGTTTCCAGGGATGGGGCATCTACCACCTCTCTGGGCAACCTGTGCCAATGTCTCACCACCCTCATTGTAGAAAATTTCTTCCTTAAATCTGGTCTAAATCTCCCCTCTTTTAGTTTAAAACCATTCCCCCTTGTCCTGTCACAACAGGCCCTGCTGAAAAGTCTGTCCCCATCTTTCTTATAAGCCCCCTTTAAGTACTGAAAGGCTGCAATAAGATTTCCCCAAAGCCTTCTCTTCTCCAGGCTGAATAACCCCAACTCTCTGAACTTTTCTTCATAGGAGAGGTGTTCCATCCCCCTGATCATTTTTGTGGGCCTCCTCTGGACGCGCTCCAACAGGTCCATGTCTTTCTTGTGCTGAGGGCCCCATAATTGGACATAGTACTGCAGGTGGGGTCTCACCAGAGCAGAGCAGAGGGGTAGAATCACCTCCCTTGACTTGCTGGCCACGCTGTTTTGGATGCAACCCAGGATACGGTTGGCCTTCTGGGCTGCGAGTGCACATTGCTGGTTCATGTCCGGCTTTTCATCCACGAGTACCCCCAAGTCCTTCTCGGCAGGGCTGCTCTCAATCCCTTCATCCCCCAGCCTGTATTGATACGAGGGGTTGCCCCTACCCGGGTGCAGGACTCTGCACTTGGCCTTGTTGAACCTCATGAGGTTCACACGGGCCCACTTCTCGAGCTTGTCCAGGTCCCTCTGGATGGCATCCTGTCCCTCAGGCATGTCGACTGCACCACTCAGTTTGGTGTCATCAAGTCCAGGGTAGTGAGCTTGCTGTGCTTAAAAGAAGGATTTCTGAAAGCACTCCATGTTGGCTTGATTATGTTCTCATTGAATTAAACAGCGAATGTCTTAAAATGTTGAAAGTTTTTCCCTTGTTACCTATCGTATTTCATTCAGTATATGAATAGTGACATCAGTCCTTGGTCTGCCTGTCTTCCTTACTTCCACTACTGACCTGCTCACTTTATGAACAAACAGCAATATATTTTGTCCCATGGTGATTTTCAAACTTATGGAAAGGGCATCTCAGAAACATTTAACAAACTACTTCTTTGTGACAAACTACTTCCTTGTCATTTAATAAACTACATCATATGTCTTCCAAAACTACCCGTTGTTGTGGTATAAGCAAAATACCTCATTGACTAGTAGTAGTAGTAGACTGATATGATGAGACCCAGTTACATTGAGCAATATAATCTCTGTTTTCTTATGTTGCCTTGTTTGGATCTATTTTTTTTTTCCTCTTTTCTTAGAGATGGGCAGAGATTGTCTTCCTCTGTGTCTGTTGGTAGCAAGCTATAGGGTCTCATCATGAATAGGACTTGTATGTGTTATATTACAAAAAATAATTCTCTCACTTGATCAACTTCAGAACTGTACAGTGATTACAATTCCCACTTCAAGATTTCTTCCAAACAAAAGCCCTAATGAGCTGATATTTAGGTGGTGACCAGATAAATTCTGGACATTTTAACAGGATGTGGAGGTAACCTCAATTTCCTCTCTGCGTATAGTCTGCAAAACTGTGATCCTGAAGCCATGAAACTTTTACTTGCTATTGAAGTACCACCAAATTCTCTCACGTGTATTTCAATGGGAGGACAACTGATTAGCTCTATTAATTTACATACAGAATAGTCTTCCTTTCACATGCTTATTAATACAAAGAGTACTAGTGTAATTGACCAAATCCACTCAGCACAATTAAAATGGATTTTAAGGGCTTTGATGTACATCACTGTAAGCAAAGGAAGCAACAGTTAAATCCCCAATTAACACAAAGAAAATATGAGACAGGATTTTGTATCATTTCATTGCAAACAAACAGAAGGAAAACAAATCCCCTCTCTGTAATGTAGTGTACACCCTACAACAAGCAAAACCAATTTAAAGCTATTGTAAATCCTAAATTATTCATTTCATTCTCAATAGGCCTCTTCTAGCTTCTAACATTTGAGTACAGTACTTGGTTATGGCGAAGAAGGCACAAGGGAGAGAAAGAAGTGGAAAGCCCAAAGGAATCTAAAAGTTGAAAACACAGAACGAGCAAAACAAAGCTGAAGGTATTTTTATCCTTGGGATTTTCAAAGTGGTTTGAGAGGATTTATTGAGTGTATTGGACTCCCTTGCTTTTAGCTGGTTGAAAAACTGTCTAAAGGATCAGCCACGTGTTGTATACAGTCTCAGACTTTGTGACCCAAAGATTGAGAGTATGTAGGCAACATGCATCTCTCTGTGACTGCCCTGGTAGGAGAAGGAGGAGAGATTAACACTTGCAGAGCGTAGTGTGTTAACGTGTTAACATGATTAAAGCTTGCTGATATAAATCACTCTGCTTTGCTTGACAGAGAGATATGAACATGCTCTGTGAAATCATGAAGCTTCTGGAGCTGGGGCTAAACCTCGGCACCCAGTTGATCAATCTATCTGACCTGCAAACTTTAACTTGTTACCTACAACCTTCTGTCCTGGCCATGAGACATAGGAATTGGTCTAGCATCCACCGCTTTACCCTCCTGCCTGAGTGTCTCACAGAACCTTCCTGGTACATGTCTGGAAGTATCTCTTACTCTGTGGTTCATGTGTGAGTATTTCTATCTGATGGCATCACACAGAACATGTGCTTTGAGTCTTAAGAGAGCTGTGAACTACAACCTTTGAATATCCCGGTTGTTAGCAGCCTTTGGGATACCAGCAGCCTTCATAGTTCAGCTTAGTGACTCCCGTGATAGTCGTTCTGTGATAGTGCTATGTGTGAATAATATTGACCGTGGAAAAGCATGTTATTTGTTAAAAATGATTGGATGTAGTGCATGAAACCAGCTTTTCATTTGAAAGAAGTATACTTACTCTGGTGGCAAACATACTGTAGGTCCACTGTATTATACGGTATCTTGTCCACTGTCTCCTAATGCAGAGTAATCTCTGTGGGGTGTGAAGAAAGAGTACCACAATCAATGTGGCTGAGAGAATGGAGCTCATGAGATAACTTATTATTTAAAAAGGGAACAAAATAAAGCAATTTCTTTGCAACGTGGGCTACAAGCCAAAAAAGAAAAAAAAATCTGCCATTTCCTTTTCTCAGGCATTTTTTTTCTAAATATACAGACATTTTATGTGAAGGAGGTAACTGCTAGCCTTTTCGTGATCTCTTTACTTTGTTGTCACTCTCTGATATGGCTGTAGGGAACCTGTTATACAGATGTACTAGGCTAGACAGAAGGCTCAGAAGAATTGGAAGAAAAATACTGGAAGTAGCAGTACTAGAATCTGTCCTGCAATAGGATCAGTGTGAAGCCTCTCTGCCTTTGAAAATCTGTGAGGAACACCTTTGCACTATGATAGTGCAGGATTTTAGTGCCTTGTCTTTCATAGGATAAAATCTGGTTGAGGCTGTGCTTAAATGGAAAACCTTGTCCTGTAAGAGTTTTCTGGTGGTTTTTTTGTGTGTGTTTTGGGTTTTTTTGGTGTTTGGGGTTTCTTTGGGGGGAGGGAGGCTGTTGTTTTTTTTTTTATTTGGAGGGGGGGTTCTTTTTAAAGCTGGAATGTGTGTACCTTCTTATTAACTCAACTGAAAGTGACTGAATCAGTCAGACAGTCTTGCAGTTCTTTTCCTTGCTTTAGCACAGACTCTCCATGTTTCCTCGGCCTTTGGTACTGGGTCAGGGAGACCTCTGACCAGATGCAGTTATCTACATACGAACTGGTCACCTGGATCAAATCTCTACCATATTCAGTGGAGAAGAATGAAGAGAAACACTTTTAAGCAACAATTCTTTTCCCCCTAATACAGATGCATAATATAGTTCAGATGAATTGCACCCCAAAAATGACTGTGTCTCTCCAGTTGTAATGCAGGGAACCTGGCATGAGTACCACAAGTGTGGATATTTTTAATGTCTGAAATTAGGTGAAATTAAATCCAGGCTACGTGCCAACCTATTATGGAGTCCTCATTGGCGAAATTCTACTCTAAAGATGGTTTGAAACTATGTACACTCTCTGTTCTCTTTGTAGCACTTAGTTCCTGTCCTACTTACTCTTTGTCTCCAGCTTCCAGACAAAAGAGCTAGGATAAATGTTCATGAATGTTTCTGCTGGCTAGACAGCTCAAGAGAAGTGATGATGAACCTTTTGAAGAGTTTTTCCCTTTGGACAGGAATCAAACTAATTTTAAACTAAAGCCCTGGTTACAAAATGAAAGCATTGGCACAAGAAGTTAATCAGGAAACACTCTTCTATTTTTAATTCACAGTCTACTTGAAATCATGTTAAATTGCAAGGAAAGATTCAACTCTAGATAAAAGCACCTACATTTACATCTACCTGTAGGTATCTCCATGTGTTTAGGTGACAAACCTGTCATTGCTGTCAGTGAACCCTGGAAAGTAATTCACCTGGCCAGCCAATACACATATACTGTAGAGTGGGCTAAATTTCTCCCAAGACTCTTCATTACATTAGAGGATAGGTAGAGTGTAAGGAGAGTTCAGAAACCCAGCTCACTGGAGGATACCTACACATAGATGATTCAGTCTCTTAATCTACAACTGAATTTCCTAGTATTTGGAAACCCTCAGCTAAAACGAGCTAATATACCAATGAAAGCAAGATTTTTATGCACATTAACAGATCAAAATAAAGAAGTGTTGTGGTTTAACCTGGCAGCAGCCAAATACCACGCAGCCGCTCACTCATTCCCCCCACCCCCAGCGGGACGGGGAGAGAATCAGAAGGGTAAGAGTGAGAAAAACTCGTGGGTTGAGATAAAGACAGTTTAATAGGGAAAGCAAAAGCTGCGCACGCAAGCAAAGCAAAACAAGGAATTCATTCACCACTTCCCATCGGCAGGCAGGTGTTCAGCCATCTCCAGGGAAGCAGGGCTCCATCACGCGTAACGGTTACTTGGGAAGACACACGCCATCACTCCGAACGCCCCCCCTCCTTCTTCTTCACCCAGCCTTATATGCTGAGCATGACGTCATATGGTATGGAATAGCCCATTGGCCAGCTGGGCCAGCCGTCCTGGCCACGCTCCCTCCCAGCCCCCTGCACATCTGGCAGGGCATGGGAAGATGAAAAGTCCTTGACTAGCGTAAACAATACCTAGCAACAACCAAAACATCAGTGTGTCATCAACATTATTCTCACACTACATCCAAAACACAGCACTATACCAGTTAATAGGAAGAAAATCAACTCCATCCCAGCCAAAACCAGGACAAGAAGATAAAGGAGTTCAAGGATACCCCCGAGTTCAAGATGATGCATGTAATAAGTTGATGCTGCTGCTAAGTATGTTACAAACAAACGTATTTTCAAGTAGGTAGTTTGTTAAAGAAGAGTGAATCATTTTGTTGCCCATAAAACCAGCATTGAGAATAGAAGGGCTGGTGTCTGGGAAGTTTAATTATGATTTAAGTGGATTATGCTGAAATGTTTGTTGTTCAGTCAATTACTTAGTGAAGGTAGATGCAATTTCCTTCAGCTTTCTTACTCCCTGGTAACATTTCTGATTGAATCAACTGCAAAATGAATTCCTCTGATTTGCTGACTAACTCTGCAATATAGATTGGATACTAGCACTCTGGGATTCCTCAGCAGTGAATTTTCAAGATGAACTATGTGGAACACAGCTTTAAATACTCTTATTCAGCATGGGTTTTAACTTTTGTCTTTACCATGCTACTGGGCACTTAATCAGTGAATAACTTAATGGGTTTTGTCAAAAAGTATTTACCATGGATCATCCTGGTTTCAAACAAGCAACAAGTAAAAAACAAGAAATAAAGAAATTGTGTTCATAAACGTATCCCAACTGATAAAGAGGGAGGAAAACACAGTTCCTTCCAGAATTCAAAATGTTTGGAGAAGGAATATAATATTTTCTATTTCATATCATAACATTTTCTTTTCAAATTTATGAATCACCAGGATTCACAATTATGCTGAGTAATCTTTATTACAACTATGTTAAATCTTTAGCATGAGTTCTTGTTGCACCTTAAATACTTAGAAGTCCTAAGTGAAACTGTATAAATAGCTGGGCAAAATAATCTTCATCCAAGTTTAAGATTATCTCAATTACATTGTGCTTGCCACATGAGTTCTGTTGATCTCCCAACCATTAAACAACCCAGCATGATCTGTTTGCATCATGAGTTAATCTTCAAACAATAATTTTCCATATCTATGTATAAAGCATAAATATGACAGCTTCACTGTGATCTGCAGAATTTTATCCCATTTGTATACTCCCATGAATGCTACTCAAATTTACCCCAAATGAGCATCTAGCTGTAAAAGTTTGCTACTAAAACCAAACTTGCCCTGTATTGTATGCTGGTATAATACGAAAATGTGTGAGAAGGGCAAGAAAACATTATATCTCCATTTGAAATTGCTGTTCTTTGCTATATTTTGTGTAATATAATTCGTATTGATGTGACCTATTAGGTTGTTGGCATCAAGCAAAAGCTGAATACTGGCATTTTGAAAAGTAGAGTTATTGACAAAGAGTCAGTGAGAAATTGAGAGGTTAAGGCCTTATCATCAGAAAAACTTCTTATCTGTTTCCACAAGACATGTATTTTAAAAATTTTCTTCTGCTATTTTGTCAGGTTCTATTCTCACATTGTAGCCAAAAAAGACACCATGCCAAACTTTATTTTCACCAAAGTGCTAGTTAAGCAGGTAATGGAATAATTTATCATATTTTGCTATTTATAAAATGTCTCCAAATGATTGTGAACTCTCAGATGGATTTATTATCTAAAATCCTTTTCACATCTCCTCAAAGAAGGCATCAGAGTGCTATAGATCCCCTGTGGCTCCTTATTAGCCACAGAATTGAATTCCACATGTTGTCTTCAAAGCCCTGCATGAAGGAAGTAATAATTATTTTCAGAACTAACTCTCTACCTGTTGCCAATTGTGGCAGATGAAATAGGCAGGTATACTTTCTTTCTCATGCCCCGTTTTGAATGTGTGGGTACCGTTTTCATTGCTGAGCCCACCGTGTTTCTTATGGTGTGATACAATCCTCATGAAAAATTTCAGGCAAGGATTAAAGAGATGATCAAAGGAAGACATGATCATCCTTCAAAGAGCAAGCTTACCTCAAAAGAGGTCGTGCTGTTTAATTTCACATTCGCAAGGGGCCCACTGTAAAATCAATCATTCTTGGGTTATGCCTGAGGCAGATGAAGGTCACAGCCTTTAGTTTGTTGGCAGTTCAGTCAAACTGAGTCTCAGTGTAGACTAGAGCAATCTAATGTTCAGATGGATAAATTAATATTCCCCGTTATCTATGACTCTAAGAAAGAAAATAAATCATGGCCTAAATGAGATTTAGAAAGAATAAGCCATTTTTAGGAAAAATGGTATGGTTAAGGTGAAAGCAGGGGTAAGGATAAGACAAAAAAATAATGTTGGGGATCATGGACTGCACAGACAAGAACCAACAAATTCAGTCCACAGCAGTAGTCAGACCCTCTCAATGACAATTTCACATCTAATAGTCAGAAGTCATCAGACTTGCCACAGGATATGTTATGCCACAGTGCTGAGAGGGTGGCCTGCACCGCCATACGCTGGAGCCCTCTAGCGACAGTTAAACATGGGAAAGATTCAAAAACACCAACATGATGTATTGTCTTCTGTAGGCCTCACTGCTGCTTGTGCCTTCATCACATTATTCATGTGCAGCTCTGGATCCTTCCTCTTCTGTGCTCTTCCTCCCTGATTAGTGTCCTCTGCTATTCCCACTCTGCAAGGCAGATGTCTCATTGCATTGAGTAGTGAAACTTTGGGATGCCCAAACCTGGACTTATGACTTCTGGAAGAAGGAGGACCGAACAGGCAGTGACGGCAACCAGTCTTGCCAACGGATACTGAAACACAATCATCTTCTCCATAATGTGTCAAGATTATCATAGTTGCACAGGGACCAGCTTCTCTCTCAATTCATCTTTTTAACTGCAGATAGTTGAGACTCTTTGAAAGGTCAGTGCTTCTAAGATACAAGGTGGAAGTCTTTTTTCAGTATGTGATGCTTCAAGGTGAGACAATCTCTGTGATAGCTGGCCTATGTGACCTCAGTATGCAAGTCTGCATGTACTGAGGAGTGACAGCTTTCTCACTCTGAGGAGAACCCTCTCTCATTCCACATTAAAAGCAGAAGATGATCTCACTGGGCTCATGGCGTAGAGCTTGGTCTCACTGCACAGGCCTAGGAGAATCACTGTACTGTCAATCCACATCTGAACACTTGTGTGAAGTGTCACATTCACTGTACATTTACAGAACCACCTTCAGGGACAGTGGCTGAGCAAGGTCCCTTCAACACAAGTCTCTGCCCTGTGCACTGCAGCCCTAAATGGTGCTGGCCACAGACTTCACATTCCTGCTGGGGCTGTGGGTCTCCTTTTCAAACATGGACTGTGGAAGCAACTTCATTTAATGCCTCCCAGCTCTCTCTTTCTGTGTGAATGGCTTCTTCGAAGCAGTTCTTCAACTTTGTTTCTTTTTGCTATATGCATGCTCTGCACGGGAGTAAGAGCTGCAAGGTCAAACCCTCCTTGGAGAAGTCTCTTCTCAGCTATTCTTGGATTAACTTCCAATTCCAAACAACCTGATTTTACTCCTGTCCCTCCGATACCTTGGACGCTTGCTTTATAAAACTTGATTATTGTTTTTTCAGCTTTTTCCATTTAATGGAGAAGGTTGGTACCCTGTCCATGATGGCACAGACAGTCTCTCTCTCTTTTTACCTGAGGACATTTTCAGAACTTAACTGGTTTGGAAGCAGACTTAGGTGAAATGGGGGAATGAGGAAAAGAGAAAAAAAACAACCCCACAAACAAATGCATGACTGATAAGGGAATTTTGAACTGCACATCTCCAATCATTCACTCTAGCGCCCGAGATTTTGCGGCACATATGGCCCTCTGTCAGGGGATTCTACAACAGCAGGCAGTTATTAACAAATAGCTTGCCATTCGGTGGTATAAATGATGCAAAACTCAGCAACATTATCACTGCATACCACCATGATCTAATTGTTTTCAAAGATAAAAGCAATATTTTTTATTTTTATTTTTTACTTCTGATTTTTAACAACAGTTTAAAGAGAAATCAGAATGATTTGTTGCCAGAGTAGACAGCGTAGATTTTCTTTCCTTCTGAATCTCAGATTTAGATAGGACTCATACCCTTTGGGGACTTCATAAATCTGTGTCTTGGTTTCTCTTATACACTCATACCCTGGCCACTGTACTGGAAATGGAAAAGACATTCCTTATTGATCACTTTGGCCATACCATTATGAGCCAGGACAGTGTTGTTTTGGTCATTAATCTTTTCTTTTGTCCCACCTGTTTTAATTTCAAAGGTGCTCAATGACAGCCTGTATTTCTCTAGGGATTTTCACTTATGGGCTATTGGTGCTTTGCAGATTCTGGATTATGAAGACCTACTGCAGTCCTGTGAGGTAAGTATTATTATCACCATTTGGAAAGGATAAGGGATGAGGAAATGAGGTCTAATTTGTGACCTGACAAAGATCACGGTGGAGGTTTATAGAATAATTTAGAATGGAAAAAAAGTCTCCCAGGCTATAAGTTCTTTGTCTTTACCACAGGATGGATCTTTGACAGATGCAAATAACTCCCTAATGAGCTGAGGGTCATTCTAGCTTTTGAAACAGAGAAAGTGTCCCAGTGAATCAGGCTAATCCTCCATCTCGTTCAGCAGCTTGTCTCTAAAAATTACCTTTGAGGATCTAATTTAGAAGCAGACACTCTGCATAGGACTTTTACTTATCCCCTCACTAGAAAAAAAAATCTACTTAACTCTCCAAAGTTTTGTGATGAATAAAGATCTGAAGCATGAATATTACTTTCCAGAATTCTTGTTGGCTTTTAACACTTACTATTACAAAGCTGGATTTTCATGCTACCAGCTCATATCCAATCAAAGCAGCTCAGTAACTATCATTAGTGGCAACTATGGACAGATACTTAGATGCTTTGAAGACCTAATTATAACTTTGCATTCCTGAATTTTACAATGAGTCCTTGATGTATGCACTTATTCATAGCTTTCACCACCCAGAAGACTCCAGTAAGGGCGCGCTACTATCTCAAATCCTCTGTACTCTTCCAGGCTTCCCACTGGAAGCTGAATCAAATTCAAAGGAAATCTGCACAGCTATGGTCTGTCTACAGTTTAACTAAAATGTCACTGGAGGCTCCAGAAAATCTCCAATCTCAGACACAGCGCAACTTTATAACTTCCAGATAAAGTTCCTCTGTGCAAGAAGCATTTTTCTTAGGGCAAGGCTAAAACTGTGCAGGGAGCTCTTATAGGACACAAAGATTTTTTTCTGCTCCCGATGCCAGGTGCATTTGTTCACTTGTCAGTCTTTAATGTGAAGCAAGAGAAATGTCCACCTGAAAATGGTAACAAACCCCTGGCAGCAATAACCTTTCCCCTGCATACATTTCTCAGACTAGATAGTAGCAGGGAGAATAAACTCTTCTTAGTCATGCTGTTTAATGCAGTGCTGGTAAGTACTCAGCCATTCTAATACTGTATAGAGCAGAAGGTTGTTTCTACCTTCTGTTCATGCTAATGTTTTTCCATACCACCCAGCTCAGGAAGGACCACTCTGATAGTTGAGTCTAATCAATAGCTATGCATACATTTTGTCTCAATTAAGAAAGATCACATTACAACCTCCTGAGGACTCTGGTTATTAATATATTAAAAGATATATGATTTTTGAGGTTGATAGAAACAAATGCATTTTTGCCCCATCAATAATATATCACGTGCAAATTAGTGTCTGAATTAATGTTGTGCGGCTGCAGTGAAAAAAATAGCACTGGCTTTATTACATTATAAAATGCCCTTAATTGTTGGACTAGAGCAGCTTTATAACATACCATTACTTTTGGTAACAATCTCTGCCTTTTCATCGATCAGAAAATGTTATCAGTCAGAGCCAGATTGAAAGTAAAACTGAAGAATAACATTACAGAGCTGATAGAGTTGAGTGAAATAAATTGATGCTGGCCTGGCTTTGAATTCAAAATGAAATATAATTAATAAGAACATTTACAGAATAACACATTTCCAACTTTTGAAGCCAAATGTTTGCATTCAAAGCAGTAAAGCATTCCATACAATTTGACTGCATTTCTCAAACCATGAATGACGTGTTGTGAAGCCTCTTTTTGTTTACTTGTTTGTTTGCTTTCTTGTGGCCTAATTAAGCAGCATCTCAAGGTACAGTTTGGAGTTACTCTGATGTCACTAAGCACTCAGCAAGTGTGGTAGACCTGGAGACTGTGACAGCAAGAGGCTATTAAAACATTTTCTTGTTCCCATCTGTTTACATGCAATTTATGGATTCAAGATCCCACTCTACAACAGTTTTTTTTCTTCTAGGCAGAATTTTAAGAGCAAGAAGAACATAGCTGGGGAACACTAACTGGGGGCTGTGATTTAGTTCCAAGTCCAAACCCTCCAGCCTCAGCCATGACTCTGGAAAACAGACATATTTAAGAAAGAACTTAATCAGGTGACTAGAACTACACGTTTCCTTAACTGCTTTCTTAAATGAGTGCATTGGGCTGTAACCCCTCTGGACTGGAGCTTGCATCTTAGCAAGTCCGTAGCTCTGCCAGAACAGAAACGGTAATAATTAATTTAAGGCATTAATATTGAAAGCCTATACAATGACATCAAGTTTCATGGCATGAATATAGCTAATTTGGGAGGCTATCGTGAAATCCACTGTCTAGGTTATCTTCTACAGCTCTATACAGAATAATGTTTATGTTCCTGATAATCGAATTTGCTCTGTCTCACTTACTCTGTCTTTCTCTCTTTCTTCCTTTCCCTGTGAGCAACACTGCTTGTGTAACTTTCCAGTGGTTTGCAGGTTTGGGCAAAATCTAGAGGTAAACCTGTAACACAAATGTCCATTATTAATCTCAACTTGATCACAGTTTGTGGGTGTTTTATCCTAAGGATGTAAGAACATGGGTGTGCCATGGGAATGGGAAGTCTAAGTTAAGTTGCTGAGTAAAAAGTGAGAAACAACTGTGGAGAATTGCAGAAGGATTATAAAAGGCTAAAAGATTTGGTGATTAAGTGGCAGATGAAATTCAGGACAGATAAATGTAAAATGACATACATGGAGAAAAACAATCCAAACTTCACATATAAAATGATGGGCTCTGAGCTAACTGCTATTACTCAGAAATGAGGTCTTGGGGTTATAATATATAGTTTTATTGAACTCAGTGCCCAGCTGTAGTAAAAAAATGCAAACTGAATATTAAGACTTGTTAGGGAAGAGAATAAAATAGAAAATGTCATTATATCACTATGTAAAGTGCTGGTGTGGCTGCATCTTAAATTCTGTGTGCAGTTCTGGTCCCTGTTTCAAGGGCATAATGCTACTAGAAAAGACCAAGTGAACAGCAGCAAAGGTAATCAATGATGGGATGCAGATTTGACATGAGGACAATCTAAATAGGGTGCAGCTTTTCAGCGAAAAATAGTGGCAACTGTGAGAGGGTTATAACAAGGGTGTATAAAGTTCTGTGGGATGCACAAAGGCCTTGTAGGAAATAATTTTCCACTCTCTCTACCCATACAGAAACTAGGGTCTTCAACTCAAGGTAGCTGGTAGCCGGTTGACAGCAAACAAAACAAGAAAATATTTCATTACACAACAGAGAATTAACCTCTGAAATTCCCTGCCACAAGAGGCTGCGGGTGTTGAAACTGTGCATAGAGAAGATGACTGGATGAATTCCTGGAATAACGATACATCGAGGGCTAATGAACTCAGACAATGGGTCTGGCTTAGAGTGTCCCTAGGCTGCAAATTTTTGAGAAGCAGAGGACTATTCTGGCATTGTATTGCTGTACAGTCTCTGTGTCTGTATGATCCTCCCCAGGCATCACCTCTGATGAGAGGGCACTGAGCTAGTTGGCCCAGCATGGCTGTCCTTTTGTCTATGCTTATTCTGTGTCACAAGCCGCCCATACTCAGTCACCGCTATCTCCTGATGCACACTCATGGCAGTGATGGCTGCAGAGCTTAAAACTTTCCCATCTCCCTGCTAAGGCTGGTGCTGTTTCCATCTCAGAACACAGCATCCAGCCTCAAATGGAGTTAGAATTGAGCCCATATATTTTTTTTATCTAAATCTGGATTTACTCTGGCCATTAGAGAGATAGAGTTTGGACAATAAATTGAGATTAAAACCAGAAAGACGCCAAGATTCAACAGAGCTCAGTGCTTGTGTTATCTCTCTCCATAAGCCGTCCTGCTTATCCACACAGAAAATGTAAATGCATCTTTCCAAAACAATGAAGAGATGATATTAACATCAGCAAAGCTCAGTATTTTCTCTCTGGCTGAAGATTGTAGATTGGAGGAAAATGTCTGGTATGTAAAATGCAGCTGACAATTACTCCTTTTTCTGTATTTTCTCAGTACTTTCCATTCATGCCTGGTAGTCTTTCTGCTCCCGCTCCCACTTCCTACAAGTGCCTTATCTGTGTATTCTTGAACTTATCACTGCAAAATTGAATTCTTCTTTACAACGGAAGTGGTAGGAACCCAGCCTGCACCAAGGGAGAAAAAAACACTTTTCAATTTGTTCAGAACTGCTGTGCAAATAAAAACAACAAGAAGAAAATGACTGATTAAAATGAAACTCCCAGCGGCAGAGTTTTGCATTGAGTTTAAATTTGTGTTTCTCCTGAAGCGTACTGTCCAAAAGTTTCTCTCTGTTTATCAGCTAAAGTTCTTCTCTTCCTCCAGAATTTATTTGAATTCACACTTGCCACTTTAAAGATGACTGAAGGCTAAATTGTGAGTTGTTTTATTCAGTCTAGCACTGCAGTAAGAAGTAATGAGATGTCTTCCCACTTACTTGGTAGGCTCACTGGAACTTGGGGCAGTCTCTTTCAAGAGTAAGAAGAGTAAGGAGATGCTTTTGTTGTTGCTCTTGCTATGTTTGTATAAAATATAGTCTTCAATATGCATGCTGCAAAGAGTTATATACTAAAGTTTAAAGCCAGAATTTCTGGTTTCAGGGATGACTTCATCTTCAATGAGTAAATAAACTCTTTACAGTCAAGTTAAACATCAAGTGTATTCGTAGGACTTGCTTTCATCATTAGAATATGTCCAGCTACTTGTAATGACAGGGGAAATACCCAGTCAATGAGTCTGTCCAGCCTGGTACTGTGTCACCAGCAGTGGCAATATGAGATGCAGTTGAGGGATAGCGTGTGAGCCTGGCCACCCTCTGCAGTCCTTTTCCCTCATTGTCCCTGCAACAACTGTAATCATTGGATAGGGTTCTTAGTAAATCCCTTTCAATTTCCTACTTCTGTTTATGAACCTGCTGGCCATGAATTTGCCTAAACTTTTTTTGAATCTGCTGATACTACCTACCTCCTCTACCTCCTGCAACAGCACATTCCAGAAGTATGCAAAGAACATTCTTTTATTTGTTTTAAAATCACCTCCTACCAGTTTCAGTGAATGTCCTGTGGTTCAAGTACAGAAGGATTCCTAAGGGACATCAGCATTCCTTCAACATCTTCACATACTAAGAAAAAAATAGTCAACAGGTTTCTGGGTGAAGTCTTAAAGTTAGAATAGAGTCGTATAATCATAAAATGGTTTGGGTTGGAGGGGACCTTTAAAGGTCATCTAATCCAAACCCCCTACAATGAGCAGAGACATCTTCAACTCGATCAGGTTGCTCAGAGCCCCGTCCAACCTGACCTTGAATGTTCCCAGGGATGGGGCATCTCCCACCTCTCTGGGCAACCTGTGCCAGTGTTTCACCACCCTCATTGTAAAAAAAAATTTCTTCCTTAAATCTAGTCTAAATCTCCCCTCTTTTAGTTTAAAACCATTCCCCCTTGTCCTGTCACAACAGGCCCTGCTGAAAAGTCTGTCCCCATCTTTCTTATAAGCCCCCTTTAAGTATTGAAAGGCTGCAATAAGGTCTCCCCAGGACCTTCCCTTCTCCAGGCTGAACAACCCCAACTCTCTCAGCCTTTCTTCATAGGAGAGGCGTTCCATCCCTTTGATAATTTTCGTGGTCCTCCTCTGGACCCACTCCAACAGGTCCATGTCTTTCTTGTGCTGAGGGCTCCAGAGCTGGACGCAGCACTGCAGGTGGGGTCTCACCAGAGCAGAGCAGAGCAGAGGGGCAGAATCACCCCCCTCGACCTGCTGGCCACGCTTCTTTTGATGCAGCCCAGGATACGGTTGGCCTTCTGGGCTGCAAGCGCATATTGGCAGCTCAGCTTTTCATCCACCAGTACCCCCAAGTCCTTCTCGGCAGGGCTGCTCTCAATCCCTTCATCTCCCAGCCTGTATTGATACTGGGGGTTGCCCCTACCTGGGTGCAGGACCCTGCACTTGGCCTTGTTAAACCTCATGAGGTTCACATGGGCCCACTTCTCGAGCTTGTAGAAGTTGTGCATCTCAAGTACCACATCTACATGTTGCAGGAGATGCTGAGACATACGTTCCAAATGAATCTCCAGTAATCTAGTGTCCAGATGAATACATTTGGAGGAAGCAGCTGTCAGCATCTTGAGTAGAGATAACAACTCATCTTGCAGAACTGTGAAATATTTAAAGAGTTTTCTAGCTGCATGAAAACCCTGTGGAGTGTAACCAAGAGTAGCAAGCTGCCCATCATGATTTCATTCATATCTATGTATCTGTTTTCAAATACAGTTAATTAATTTCTTAAGATTTTCACTTTAATAAAATAAATTTTGTTTTCCTTTTAATGTGTGGTCTAGTTTTCAGAGTAATTTTGATAGATGGAAGAAATTGAAGGTGTCTGATTCTTCTGACAGTAGACACATCAAAGGGAACAGACTGGTCCATCCTCACGGTGCCTAGAGTCCTGACACAGCACCAGTGGCTTCATGTCAAATTTGTGCATGTTCCTCCAGTAAGTTGGAAAAGCTTGTCTGAAGATTGATGTTGTAGCTGTCTATTTAGAAAAAGTGTCTTCCGGTGGCAAGTCTTAACCAGATTATTGTTGACATTCAGCAGAACAAGAGGGATAATTTCTTAAACCTCTGAGACAAGTCAGCATTGCAAACATGGTCTTTCTAACATTTAAGGATCTTGGAAGGGACAGCATGAGAAATGGGCTGAGTTTTCACCTTGCCTGTCTGGGTCATAGGTAAATAAATTATGCTTTGATGTGAGCTGCAACAGTCTCCCATACAGAGCTTGATGGGACCACTGGCAGGACTGAAAAGAGTAGCACTGCCTTTCCTGGAATGTCTCACTATGCACTGCTCCCCAGTATTGAGATGAGGGCTTTGTTTAGCATCTTGAATACAAGCCTTCTATAACAAAGTACTACATCTAGAGGAAATCCAACCTATTATACCTACTTAGTCTTTGCAAAGGAAGCTGGTAAAGCTAGATAAAAATTCTTATGCCATCAGAATTTTATCATTATTATTGCTGTTATTACTACCTGCACCTAGCAAGGGCAGTTGTAAAAGCAGAGGCCAACATCATCAGTTTCCTTTAATTTCGGCTGTCCATTCTCTTTCCAGTTTTGTATGCTCCAGGTTTCTACTACCATGCCTCTTCAATGGTTTATTCTCAACCATTTTATCCACTGCACTCCAAGTCCTTCCATTTAGTCTATCCCTTATATACAGTGACTCTTGTACTTATCTGAAAAAAAAAAAAACAACCCTTCCTGCAACTGGCATGTTATTTACTGGGCTTCACGTTACTCTCTCTGATTAGATATCTTATTCTCTATTCATCATCTGACTGTTGAGATCATTTAGGATGGTGACTGTGCACTGTCTTGTCTTTGCCCGGTATCTGACATGGTTAGATCCTGATCTTGACTGATCAGGCAACAGCTTGATAATAACAAGAAGGAATGCTATAATTCAATAGTAACCTGTTGATACATGGAAATACATTAGCATGCAACAAAACCAAAGGATGGTATCTTTCTATGAGCACGATGGCAAACCTTTATGTCTAAGCTAAATTTTATATTTATTCTGTGCAGAATGTAGATTGTATTACAAATCTAAAACCACACATATGGACATCCATTTCTTGGCCTTTAATTACAAGATTGTTGATTTGATTTCTGATATTATGAACCTGTTTCTGTATGATCATTTAACATGTCCATCAGTGCTAGCAAAGAACAAAAGCAGTGAAGATATGCTCTGTTTATATGAAATATTTTCCTCAGTTACTTTAATTTGCAAAAATTGTCAAAGCCTTCAAAGCTCACTCAAATACTCCTTACAGTTTTCTAAAATATTATCATAAGAAAGAAAAACATTCACTCAACCCTCCCCCAAAATACAAGAGTTTTTCCATATGCTTCTAATGATGATCATCAATTTCTTCACATTTCCTTTGCTCTCTCTTTTTATTCTCCAAATTTGTATTCAAATTGCGAATTGAGAATAAACTTAAATCACACATATATATCCACCTGCATATTCAAAATAACCATGCACGAACAAAAAATAAATAATTTAAGACATTCAAAGGTATCTATTTAGGCATACAACTAAATGATCTGCTAGACAAGAATGCCAAGTTTCTGACAACCCTCAGTGACGCCAACTGCCTTCTCAAGCATTTTAACAAAGATAAAAAAGCATTAAGACAGCTCATCTTAGGCATCTGCTTCTTCCAGTTCTGGCCATAACTCCTCTTGTTTACTGGGGATCTTCATGGACTGAGTGAGGAACTGATCCCAGCAGAGGGAAGGAGGCCTGGTAAGGTATGTCATACCAAGGCACAATACTGAAAATGTCATTGAAGATGTCCACCAAGTTACAAACAGTCCACTGAAAGAAATGGATAAACCTGCATTACTGACAACCACAGAGACTGTTATATGTGACAGAAGTGTAATACCAAATTTAAACCACTGTGCAAATCCAATGAGGAGCTATGTTCTGGGCAACCCCAGTGACACAAGCCACTGAACATCTGCTGCTCCACCATCTTGCTGTGGCCAGGGAGCCCCGGACTGCCAACTCTGCCTTAGCGGGAGGTGAGGGTGGAAGAGCCAGTGTATCATTGGTCTGGCTTAGATGTAATGCGTTGGCTTCCTGGCCTGGAAAGTCCTGCCTCTGCTATTTTCAATGTCAAATCTGGATTCTGCTGAGGGGTCAAGGAAATATAATACCAAGGAGTTGGTTTCAGGGAGACAAGGTAAGAAGCACCCTTTTGCCCCCTTGAACCAGATGAAAAGACCCCTCATCAGGCCTTCCAGGCTAACATCTCAGCAGCATTCAGAAGATGAGACTTCTGTCCCTGTGGGTGCAAGAAGCAGCCTATGAAGAAAGTTCTGCATATCCCTGCAAGAGAGTTTGTATCTCTCCCACCATCTATGGCATTTATTTAAATATAAAGAGCTTAGAAATAATTTCTATAAATACTGAGTGTATAAAAAAACATTTGTCCCTGTGAAGAAAATCTCTAGTAGTGAAGTTTAAATAGTTCCTGTGAATTTAAATCACTTAAATTCAAATCACTTAAAAAGTAGGACTTAGGGCCTAAGGATTTAGGAGCACAGTGAAATGTAGGTTGTTCTCCTCTTGCTGAATGAATTTGCCTCAGATTAGGTAAGTAGCTGGTTTAGCTTCTCTGGTCAGCTAAGCTTGGCCACAGTAACATGTTGATGTACTGTATATAGTGCCTTGGTTTCCATGCTGCTGCCTCTGCAAGGCTCTGGGCTTTGGTACTCTCAGCTTGATGGATAAATTTAAGTTATCTTATTATATCATAGAATCATAGAATCATAGAATCATAGAATCATAGAACGGTTTAGGTTTGAAGGGACTTTTAAAGGTCATCTAATCCAAACCCCCTGCAATGAACAGGGACATCTTCAACTCGATCAGGTTGCTCAGAGCCCCGTCCAACCTGACCTTGAATGTTCCCAGGGATGGGGCATCTCCCACCTCTCTGGGCAACCTGTGCCAGTGTTTCACCACCCTCATTGTAAAAAAAAATTTCTTCCTTAAATCTAGTCTAAATCTCCCCTCTTTTAGTTTAAAACCATTCCCTCTTGTCCTGTCACAACAGGCCCTGCTGAAAAGTCTGTCCCCATCTTTCTTGTAAGTCCCCTTCAAGTATTCAAAGGCTGCAATAAGGTCTTCCTGAAGCCTTCCCTTCTCCAGGCTGAACAACCCCAACTCTCTCAGCCTTTCTTCATAGGAGAGGCGTTCTATCCCCCTGATCATTTTTGTGGGCCTCCTCTGGAACTGCTCCAACAGGTCCATGTCTGTCCTGTGCTGAGGGCTCCAGAGCTGGACGCAGTACTGCAGGAGGGTCTCAGCAGAGCAGAGCAGAGGGGCAGAATCACCCCCCTCGACCTGCTGGCCACGCTTCTTTTGACGCAGCCCAGGATACAGTTGGCTTTCTGGGCTGCGAGCGCACATGGCCAGCTCATGTCCAGCTTTTCATCCACCAGTACCCCCAAGTCCTTCTCGGCAGGGCTGCTCTCAATCCTTTCATCCCTCAGCCTGTATTGATACTGGGGGTTGCCCTGATCCAGGTAGAGGACCCTGCACTTGGCCTTGTTGAACCTCATGAGGTTCACACGGGCCCACTTCTCGAGCTTGTCCAGGCCCCTCTGGATGGCATCCTGTCCCTCAGGCGTGTCAACCGTACCACTCAGCTTGCTGTCATCTGCAAACTTGCTGAGGGTCCACTTGATCCCACTGCCTATGTCATTGATGAAGATATTAAACAGTTCTGGTCCCAGTACGGCCTCCTGCGGGACACCACTTGTCACCGATCTCCATCTGGACATTGAGTCATTGACAACTACTCTCTGGATGTGACCATCCAACCAATTCCTCACCACCAGACAGTCCACCCATCAAATTCTTACCTCTCCAGTTTAGAGATAAGGATATTGTGGGGGACCGTGTCAAAGACCTTACAGAAGTCCAGATAGATGATATCTGTAGCCCTTCCCATGTCCACTGATGCAGTCACTCCATCATAGAAGGCCACTAGGTTGGTCAGGCAGGACTTGTCCTTGGTGAAACCATGCTGGCTGTCTCAAATCACCTCCCTGTCCTCCACGTGCCTTAGCATAGCTTCCAGAAGGATCTGTTCCATGATCTTCCCAGGCACAGAGGGGAGGCTGACAGGTTGGTAGTTCCCAGGGTCTTCCTTTCTACTGTTTTTAAAAATGAGTGCAATGTTTCCCTTTTTCCAGTCACTAGGGACTTCACCTGACTGCCGTGACTTTTCAAATATCATGGAGAGTGGCTTGGCAACTACATCAGCCAATTCCCTCAGGACTCTGGGATGCATCTCGTCAGGTCCCACAGATTTACGTATATTCAGGTTCCTCAGGTGGTCTCGAACCTGATCTTCTCTTACAGAGGGAGGAACTCTGCTCCCCCAGTCCCTGCCTTGTGGTCCATCCACTCGAGAGGTGTGGGAAGAGAAGTTGCTAGTGAAGACTGAGGCAAAAATTTGTTGAGTGCCTCAGCCTTCTCCTGGTCCGTTGTTACCAGTTTGCCAGTCTTGCTCATCAGAGGGGATACACTTTCTTTGACCTTCCTTTTCTGGCCGACATACCTATAGAAGCCCTTCTTATTATTCTTTGTATCCCTTGGCAAGTTCAGCTCCATCCACGCCTTGGCCTTCCTGACCCCACCCCTACACAACCGGGCAGCGTCCCTATACTCTCCCAGGATACCTGTCCCTGCTTCCACTGCCTGTGCATTTGCTTCTTGCCCTTTAGTTTGACCAGCAGGTCTTGACTCACCCATGCCTTCCTTACTTGATTTCTTACACCTGGGCATCAAGAGCTCTTGCGCTCTATGGAAAGCATCCTTAAAGATCTGCCAGCTCTGTTCTGCTCCCTTGTTCCTGAGGGCAGTTTTCCAGGGGGTCCTATTGACTAAATTCTTGAACAGCTGGAATTTTGCTTTCCTAAAATTCAGGGTCCTGACTTTACTCTTTGCCTGACCCATATCCCTCAGGGCTGCGAATTCCACCAGAGCGTGATCACTGCAGCCCAGGCTGCCTCCAATCTTGACATCACTGATTAGCTCACTCGTGTTTGTGATCATCAGGTCCAGTATCGCATCCTCTCTGGTAGGGCTGTCTATTACCTGGCTTAAGTTATCCTCAGTGCATTCAGGAGTCTCCCGGATTGCCTACAGTTCAATGTGTTACTTTTCCAGCAGATGTCGGGGTGGTTGAAGTCCCCCAGCAGGACAAGAGCCTGAGAGCACGATGACTCTTGTAGCTGGAGTAAGAAGACTTCTTCAATAGGCCTGTAGTAGACACCAACAACAAGGTTCCCTTTATTGCTTCGGTCTCTAATTCTTACCCATAAGCTTTCAACCCGCTCGTGGCTATTCTTCAAAGACAACTCTTCACACTCTATCCATTTTTTGATGTAGAGGGCAACCCTCCACTCCTCCTTCCTCACCTGTCCCTTCTGAACAGTCTGTAGCCATTGATAGCTGCACTCCAGTCATGGGATTCGTCCCACCAAGTTTCAGTAATGGCAACTAGGTCGTAGCTTTCTAGTAGCATGGTGGCTTCCAACTCCTCCTGTTTGTTGCTCATGCTGCATGCATTGGTGTAGAGGCACTTCAGCTGGGCTGTCGGCTGTGTCACCTTCTTAGAGGAACACCCTTTAATTCCTTTGAGGTATTTCACTGGTGTTTTCCTCTTGTCTCCTATTACCTCAGGAGCCCCTGGCTCATCTCCATAAGACTTCAAGTGTGCTGCAGTGTAGCCAGCACGTCTCAGAGCAACAGGCTGAGGGCCCTCACCAGCACCCCATCCCTCTGTCCTGGTTTCGGCTGGGATAGGGTTAAATTTCTTCCTAGTGCTGTGTTTTGGATTTAGTATGAGAAGAATGTTGATAACACACTGGTGTTTTCAGTTGTTGCTAAGTGCCCTCCTAGTCCAAGGACAGCTCCCGTGCCTACTGACTGAGCTAGGTACACAAGATGGGAGGGAACATAATCAGGACAGCCAGCCCAGCTGGCCAATGGGGTATTCCATACCATGTGACGTCATGCTCAGTATATGAATGGTAGGCGTGATCCAGGAAATATCGATCGCTACTTGGTTATCGGTCAGCGTGGGTGGTGAGCAATTGCATTGTGCGTCACTCATTTTGTATATTTTATCATTATCATTATTATTTTCCCTTTTTCTGTTCTATTAAACTGTCTTTATCTCAACCCACGAGTTTTTCTCACTCTTACCGTTCCGATTCTCTCCCCGTCCTGCTGGGGGTGGGGGGAGTGAGTGAGCGGCTGCGTGGTATTTGGCTGCTGCCAGGTTAAACCACGACACCCTCTAACCTTGGCGTGTCATCCCACAGCTTGTCACAGGCAAGCCTGATATTATTCCCCTCACCCTTCAAGTCTAGTTTAAACCTCTGTCAATGAGCCCCGCTAGCTCATGAGCAAAGACCCTCTTCCCCCTTTGAGAAAGGTGAATCCCATCTGACGCCAGCAAGGCTGGTGCTGTGTAGGCCATCCTGTTATTGAAAAACCCAAAATTGTGGTGGTGACACCAGCCACGGAGCCATGTATTAACAGACTGGGTGCATCTGTTTCTTCCAATGTCACTGCATGCAACTGGAAGAAGAAAGGAAAAAATAACCTGTGCTCCAGATTCCCTTACCAACTGTCCCAAGGCTCTGAAGTCTTTTTTGATTGCCCTTGGACTATGCATTGTGGCTTTATTGCCACCTACATAGAAGAGCAGTAATGGGTAATAGTCTGAGGCCATACCAGGCTAGGAAGTTTCCTAGTGATGTCCTTAACCCGGGCCCCAAGGAGACAGCAGACTTCCCTAAGAGGAGGGTCTGTCTGGCATATTGGACCCTCTGTTCCCCTCAGAAGGGAGTCGCCTACAACTATAACCCATCTTTTCTTCTTTGTGGAGGTGGTCATGATATGGGAGGTAGGCCTTTCTGACTAGGCGACACCTCTGGTGTAGATGGACCATCATCCACATCATCCATTGCCTGGACTTCCACATCCAGAGCCTCATACCTGTTGTACAGAGGCACCTGGGAAACGAGGTGGGCAAGAAGGGGGTTCACCTGCTGCCCTGGGCGTGGACTTGCCTCCATTCACTCCTTTCCTTTAAGCTACTGCCTTCAGCCTGGTGGGGGGAGAATAAAGGGTGTCCTTGATCTTGTTTGTTTTCTGGTGCCTGTTCCTGCTTCTGTCTCAGGGAGGGCAGAGCATGGTTCCACCAGTGTATCTCTTTCTCAGACTCCTTGATGCTCCTCAATGTTTCTACTTCCTCTCGTAGCTCTGCCACCAGGCTGAGCAGATCATCCACCTGGTCACACCTCACACAGCTGTTCCCACTACTGCCACCCATTACCAGTGAAAGGCTCTGGCACTCCCTGCAACCTGAGACCTGGATGGCTGCGTGTTTTCATGGGAGCTCTGTCTGGATTGCCACATCCATTTTGGAGAGTGCAGAGGACATGGCTTTCTCCTGGGTGGATACCATAGCTAAGCTCCTTCTGAGAGGGTGATGACCACCAATTGAACTCACCTCTTGAGCTGGTAGGGTGGCAACATCCCATCAGGGTGGCGCCCTCCCATGCCAACTGCCGCGCCACGCCCTGGCTGCCGCCCCACGCTCTGTTGGCAACGCTCCCCAGGCTCCTTTTTGTAGGTGTTGGGGTGGCCGCGGTTGCTCTGGCCATACCCAAGCCTTGTCTCCCGTGAGAGCTGCTGGCTCCTGGTGGGTCTCTCCGCTCCCCTGGAGAGGAAAACTCAGGAAAATCCCCTGAGGGGGGTTCTATGCAGATCGGGCCGGCTTGGAGAAGCTCCCCTCGGTGACTGACTGCTAGTTTCCACTACACCACCCTCTTCGTGATTCTTACTAGACAAAGCCCCTTTCTGAAGGCGTTTTGTCAAGTTTCTTCAGACTGAATAACAAGAGAAATGTTTGTACAGCAACCTCTTCCTTCAAGTACTCAGACAGTTTCTTTATACGTGTGCAGACACATTCACAATGCTTTCAGTTGGTTTTCTGGCATATCTCAGAACAATTCTCTTGTGATGTTTGCTATTGTTTGTCTGAGATCTTCTTTGTTTATGCGGTCTGGCAAAACTTAGATAAAAGGGCTTTTTCTGAAAAGCTTTGAAGGCTGGGTGGCTCTGGAACGTGGGGAAAGGCTGTGCTCTCTCACACAGGGTGTTAATTTGAAATCATCATTAGTTTTGTTCTCTGCTCTCTTGGGTCATTTTTAGTAGGGATATGAAATGATTCAAGTAATATCCTCTGTGCCGGACAAGCAGCCCCATCTCAGAGCACGCTGTTACTGACAACTGTTAATGCAGGAGGTGGAATCAGCAGAGGGAGGGAAGACTGACCAAGCAAACAGCGCTGGGACCTCTTGGGCTAAGGCAGGGCAGGCGAGTTGATGCTACAGCTGTCTCTGCTGTGTTTGTTCTGTGCATGACAGAAGGATTTCAGTTCTCCAGGCTTTCGGTAAAAAGCACTTCACAAATCTCTGCACTTCATACCGCAGTGAGAATATCTTTTGTTTTACCAGCAGATGTGGTCTGAAACTGTGCAAGTTCCAAATAAATAGGCAGTGCAGAATATGATGCAACGGTCAAGATTTAAAGTCAAGTTATGTCTAAGCTCCAGAGTGCAGGAGTCTGGTTTTGCTAATAAAAAATGCAGTACTCCTTTTCTTGAAAGACTTACATGGCTGACAACCAGATGGCACTTCTGATTTTTCTTCTCTGGGACAGGCTGGAGATTTTTTTCTCCACCTCGGCTACCGATGTAGGAAAAAGTTCTTGGCCACATCTGCATCTCCAGATGATTGCTTCTTGCTGAGGAAGTAGGGAGGGTCATCGTTTTCGCAAATGTGTACGGAGGCATGTTAGACTGACGTACAAGAACATGCAAAGAATGTTGCAGATGATAGGGCTGGTGTAGAAACATAACTGGATTTTTTTCCCCCTCTGATGGAAAATGCCACAATTCTTGATTGTTTAGGTCCTTTTTCCACAATAAAGCCATGTATGCTGTCGTGGTTTAACCTGGCAGGCAGCCAAATACCACGCAGCCGCTCACTCACTCCCCCCACCCCCAGCGGGACGGGGAGAGAATCGGAAGGGTAAGAGTGAGAAAAAACTCGTGGGTTGAGATAAAGACAGTTTAATAGAACAGGGAAGAAAAAAAGGGAAAATAATAATGATAATGATAAAATATACAAAATGAGTGATACACAATGCAATTGCTCACCACCCGCGCTGACCGATAACCAAGTAGCGATCGATACTTCCTGGATCACGCCTACCCTTCATATACTGAGCATGACGTCACATGGTATGGAATACCCCATTGGCCAGCTGGGCTGGCTGTCCTGATTATGTTCCCTCCCATCTCGTGTACCTAGCTCAGTCAGTAGGCGCGGGACTGTCCTTGGACTAGGAGGGCACTTAGCAACAACTGAAAACATCAGTGTGTTATCAACATTCTCCTCATACTAAATCCAAAACACAGCACTAGGAAGAAATTTAACCCTATCCCAGCCGAAATCAGGACAGTATCCACCCCTTATTCCATACCATTTACGTCGTGCTTAGGTCTCACATCTTTTTTTTTTTTTTTTTTAATACATTTCAATTAACCACCACTATCTTTCTTTATATATACACACACATATATATATGCACGCACAGATATCATTCCCTCGGTCTATGGACTATCCCTCTAAAATGTCCACTGAGTTCATTTAGTCCATGACCTTGGGCTCCATCTGTTATAACAGTCTTTCAGGGCCGAAGAGATGGTGCGCGGTGTTGGACCATTGCATCCTGAAGCCAGTTCTCATTTCAGTACTGCTGCGCTCGTCCAATTCTGTCATCGTTGCACTTCGCTCGGTTTCATCGGAGTTAGTTCATTCTTCACTAATTTGGGTGATTTTCACTGCTATACCACTGCTATATCATAGAAATAATGATATACAATATCATGTAATAGTTGACATCAAAATTCAGTTCATTGGCTATTTTCACCCAAAATCAAATCACCTTGAGGTACACACCGGACCTCCCCATCCTTTCGCATCACCCACCAAGTGTACCCAGGTCCTTGAGCAAAAGCAATCCCACGGATGGGTTTTCCCTTGCCAGAGGCAGGAGTAACCCAGACTGTCTTCCCCAGCATATTTCTCATATGCACGACAGGGACTTTATCTCCATCTACAGTACGTAAGAGTCTTGATTGAGCAGGGCCAGCTCGATTAACAGACCCCCTGGTATTGACTAACCAGGTGGCCTTTGCTAAATGTGTGTCCCAATGTTTGAATGTCCCACCACCCATTGCTCTCAGCGTAGTCTTTAGCAGTCCATTGTATCGTTCGATTTTCCCGGAGGCTGGTGCATGGTAGGGGATGTGATAGACCCACTCAATGCCGTGCTCTTTGGCCCAGGTGTCTATGAGAGTGTTTCGGAAGTGAGTCCCGTTGTCTGACTCAATTCTTTCTGGGGTGCCATGTCGCCATAGGACTTGCTTTTCTAGGCCCAGGATGGTGTTCCGGGCAGTGGCATGAGGCACAGGGTATGTTTCCAGCCATCCGGTGGTTGCTTCCACCATGGTGAGCACATAGCACTTGCCGTGGCGGGTTTGTGGGAGCGTGATATAATCAATCTGCCAGGCCTCCCCATATTTATACTTCAACCATCGTCCTCCATACCAAAGGGGCTTTACTCGCTTGGCTTGTTTGATTGCAGTGCACGTTTCACATTCGTGGATAACCTGTGCAATAGTGTCCATGGTTAAGTCCACCCCTCGATCACGAGCCCATCTATATGTTGCATCTCTTCCTTGATGGCCTGAGGCATCATGGGCCCACCGAGCTATAAATAATTCACCTTTATGTTGCCAGTCCAAATCCACCTGAGCCACTTCAATCTTAGCAGCCTGGTCCACCTGCTGGTTATTTTGATGTTCCTCAGTGGCCCGACTCTTGGGCACGTGAGCATCTACGTGACGTACTTTTACAGTCAGGTTCTCTACCCGGGCAGCAATATCTTGCCACAATGCGGCAGCCCAGATGGGTTTACCTCTGCGCTGCCAGTTGTTCTGCTTCCACTGCTGCAGCCACCCCCACAGGGCATTTGCCACCATCCATGAGTCAGTATAGAGATAAAGTACTGGCCATTTTTCTCGTTCAGCAATGTCCAAGGCCAGCTGGATGGCTTTCACCTCTGCAAACTGGCTCGATTCACCTTCTCCTTCAGCAGTTTCTGCAACTTGGCGTATAGGACTCCATACAGCAGCTTTCCATCTCCGATGTTTTCCCACAAGGCGACAGGACCCATCAGTGAACAGGGCATATTGCTTCTCGTTTTCTGGTAGTTTATTATACAGTGGGGCCTCTTCAGCACGTGTCACCTCCTCCTCTGTGGATATGTCAAAATCTTTGCCTTCTGGCCAGTTCGTGATCACCTCCAAGATTCCTGGGCGACTGGGGTTTCCTATTCGGGCCCGTTGTGTGATCAGCGCGACCCACTTACTCCACGTAGCATCAGTTGCATGATGTGTAGAGGGGACGCTCCCTTTGAACATCCAGCCCAGCACCGGCAGTCGGGGTGCCAGGAGGAGCTGTGCTTCAGTACCAACCACTTCCAAAGCAGCTCGGATCCCTTCATAGGCTGCCAATATCTCCTTCTCAGTTGGAGTGTAGCGGGCCTCGGATCCTCTGTATCCCCGACTCCAGAACCCTAAGGGTCGACCTCGAGTCTCCCCTGGTGCTTTCTGCCAGAGGCTCCAGGTAGGGCCATTCTCCCCGGCTGCGGTGTAGAGCACATTCTTCACATCTGGTCCTGCCCGGACTGGCCCAAGGGCTACTGCCTGAACTATCTCCTGTTTAATTTGTTCAAAGGCTTGTCGTTGCTCAGGGCCCCATTTGAAGTCGTTCTTCTTCCTGGTCACGTGATAGAGAGGGCTTACAATTTGACTGTAATTCGGAATATGCATTCTCCAAAAACCCACAACGCCTAAGAAAGCTTGTGTTTCCTTTTTGCTAGTTGGTGGGGACATGGCTGTTATTTTGTTGATCACGTCTGTTGGGATCTGACGACGTCCATCTTGCCATTTTATTCCTAAAAACTGGATCTCCTGTGCAGGTCCCTTGACCTTACTTCGTTTTATGGCAAAACCAGATTTCAGAAGGATTTGAATTATTTTCTTCCCTTTCTCAAAAACTTCTTCTGCTGTGCTGCCCCACACGATGATGTCATCAATGTACTGCAGGTGTTCTGGAGCCTCCCCCTGTTCCAGTGCGGTGTGGATCAGTCCATGGCAAATGGTAGGGCTGTGTTTCCACCCCTGGGGCAGTCGG